>NC_044038.1:145321738-145944870 GCF_901765095.1 Microcaecilia unicolor
TTTCCCCCCTCCCCTAGGTCTCCCTTCCCCTATTTCCTTTCCGGATCCCTTCGTTGCCCCTATGGTCGTAGGAGGTTAGAGGCCATAAGATTGCGGGCGCCCCCCTCTCACAACCTAGCCTGTCCTTTCTTCCGCTTTTCATAGCCCTCTGTGTGATTCCAATCCATTCATCTCTTGTGCTCTTACCTTCCCCATACATTCATCCCAAAGCGAGCCCCAAATATGACAGTCACCCTCCACTTACATTGCTCCCATACCTTCCACTCCTCCCCCTTCCCCCCTAACATGTAACTCAACTGTGACTTTAAGAACATACATACTTCTCTAAATATAACATTTCTCTGCAGTTACCCTGTTCTCTGAAGGTGTGGCAATTCGCCACTCCTAGTCCAGGCAGTTGAGCATTTCCACCAGACCCTGTGTCTTCGGCTTAGAATTGAGAACGCTGCTCAAGTACCCCTTTCCATCTCTGAGGGGCCTCCAGTTTCTAATAGCTCCTGGGCTTCTTCTGGGGCCAGAAAGGTTTTCCATCCTCCTTCCTTTAGGACTTTCAGCTGGGCTGGGTATAAAAGCATGAATCTTTGATTTCTCCTGGCCAAATGGCGGCAAATGGGGCCAAAAGCTCTCCTGCGCTCCTGCAATGCGGCTGAATAGTCTTGGAATATTTTGACTCCTGCGCCATCATAGGCCAAAGTGTCCCATTTTGCCCTCGCACCTCTCAAAATTTCCTCTTTGTGGAGGAAGTTATGGACTTTGATTATGACTGCCCGGGGTCTATTACCAGCAGTTGTCTTCCTCCCCAGCCTGTGTGACCTCTCTGAACACAGGGGGGCCAAAGCTATCTGAGAGCGCGAACTCCGTCTTCAGCCAGCTTTCCAACTGCGTCGATAGCAGGCGATCCGGGATCGTCTCTGGAATGCCGATCAGGCGCAAATTAGATCTCCGCGAACGGTTCTCCATCTCGTCCAGGTGTTGCGTTTGCGTTTTCACCATTCGTTGCAGCTCTTTTATTGTTTTGTCCTTGCCTGCTTCGGAGTCCTCCAGCTCGGACACCCGGACCTCCAACTCCCCCGTCCTGCACGTTGTGTCGCCGAGCAAAGACTCCACCGCAGCTAGCTGGTCCGATAATTTCTTTAGCTGAGGTTCCAGTGCGGTCATGACTGCTTCCACCAGCTGCTGTAGTTGTTTCGGGTGGAACTGCGGAGTCAGGTCAAGTGCCGGGCGCCATCTTGTTTTCCTCGGGCCCGTGCGTTTTCTCTGCACTCTTTTTAGTAAGCCTGCTCGGTGTCGCCCTCATTTCGCGCGTCACAAATGGGTCCATAGCATGCCTTTATCTTGTGTCTTTCGGTGGGGTCAGTTTCGTCGGGCTATTGCGGTCGGTTTAATAGCAAGGAGAGAGGGGTAGCCTCGGAGAGATGGAAGACATGACTTCCTCCCTCAAACCATCACGTGACCTCGCCCTTGCCTCGGGAAGATAAGCCCGAGCTGTCTTCGTGTCCAGCAGTGCTCCAATGAATTCCAATTTTTGGACAGGAGTGAGATGGGACTTGGAGTCATTTATTACAAACCCCAGTAGCTCTAGCAACTGAATAGTCATTCGCATGGACTGCAGAGCACCTTCCTCCGAGGTGCTCTCTGTGTGACACGAGTGGACAGCTCTTCCGTTTAGCTGGGACTATTAGCTCAACCTTAAGCTACCTCTCTGTGAGATTTCTGTTTGACTTGCATAGGATTATAGCTGTGGATCTAGCACAGCCCTGACTGTCCTCTCTGTTTGTGCTTCAGTGGGTGGTTCTTCTGTTTAGCTGGGACTACTAGCCAAACCCTGTGTTACCTCTCTGTGCGATGTCTGTTTGACTTTAGGACTTTCATTTATAGCTGTGGTTCTAAGCCTAGTCCTGTGTGGTTTTTCTTATCTTTTAACTGTGGTTTCTACCATGTGAGTCTAAGTGGGGTTGTCTTTTCCCCTTCAGTTTCTTTGTGCCTGTGTGTAGGGTCTTTTGACCCCTTGTTTGTTTAGTACAGTGTGTGTGCACTGCTTGAATAGTACTTGCTCAAGAGATTCCGTTCTGTTTCTTTTCCTTTCCCTCTGGTATGATTCGGTTCCAGTTTGGCCGTGAGCCCCTTACGCTTGGACTCTGTACGAGTGGGTTCCATATCGGCTGTGAGGCCCGCCAGAGTGGTCTGTCTCCCTTTTCTGGTGGTGCTTGTTGTTTGTCTTGCGTGTGCTATGTGCCATGTCTGGTATCTTGTTTGTATTCAGTGCCCGGTTCGCCTCTGCTCTGTGACTCCCCAGAAGACTTCTCTGCTGCAGCCCAAGGGCTCACCATCCTGGGTTCCGTGACACATTGTGGGCTGTGGATAGGGCCACTAGATTTTTCTCCACCCACTGGCAGAGCAAGACAACTCCCACCACACTGCTAGTCCCCCACTTGCTTGTTGACATAGGCCACTCTTATAGAATTGTCTGACAGGATACAGCTAGCGAACCCCACTACAAGTAAAAACTCAGCAACACCAGATGAACTGCCATGGTTTATCACCTGCTGATGGACTAGGATGCTTCCCAGCATGACCAGTGTCTCAGCGCTACTCAACCTTGACAGTGCAGCCCCTCCCCCCACACTCCAACCACATAAACTGGTATCAGTCATTATTACCTTCAAGCATGGAAACTCTAGGTTCATCTCCCTGAGATAAGAAGGAACTCTATACTAGACCAACTCCCTCCAGACTAAAAGTTATAGAGCAAGTCAAACGTCAATAAGAAAAAAGAGCTATGAGAGTCTTGACTGAAGGAAGTTTTTCTAATGACATAACATACCTGTCTCATTCCATGAATAAAGATTGACTAAGGGGACTCTGTAGCATATGGCTGCACATTGACAGCTGCATAGAAGCAGAAAAGTATAAAGCATTTCTACTTCTAGCTAAAAAAAAACATTCCATCTTGGTGTAACTGAACAACAGTAACGTGTAACTGATTTCATCCTACTTGGCCATGGAGAATCAGATTAGTTCTTATGAATCAAAATGAAGCTTTTGCAGTACACAAGACTAGTAACAACTTATGTACAGCATTCAGAAAAATTTGTGAAATAAATGAAGCCTTTAATAGCCAAATAAAACTCAATGTTACAACTAATGGTCGTTAAATCTAACATTCTTGTTGCTCTCAGTTTAAATCTCTGCACTGATTTTTATTTATGCTATTCAGTTTTGATTCTGCCTATACCTTCCACTTTGTCAGTTCATATTACTCACAAAATACACAAGGATTGGATTTATCAAATATAAGTATAGACACATCAAATTAAAAAAAATCAAAAAAACTCTTGTCAAATTAAATCTAAATCGGTTGCAATGCTTCCAGAAACTTGCTGAAGGAGGGACAGAGCAAGTTTAGGGAAGGAGGGACAGAGCAAGGTTGAGGGGGGTGGGGGGGCAGGAGTTATCAAGAGGATAGTTAAATATTTCAGTTTTACAAATGGCTCAAATATATTCCTATCCCATTTTTCAATTATGTCTTGTGTATTATTTTTTCTATAATACTAAATATAATTTATTTCATGAAGGAGAGAGAGGGAGGGCAAATGGATTCAGAACAAATTGGGTATCATTGCCAAAATGATATATTTACATAAAAAAAAAATTATATACATATATATAATGAAGATACATACCTGTAACAGGTATTCTCCGAGGACAGCAGGCTGAACATTATCACTGGTGGGTCGTCCTCCGCGATGGCACAGGAGCCCAGAAATTACAAAAAACCCCAAGAACTTTCTAGAACGTGGCGTCGCATGGGACGGGAGGCACCGCGCATATGCGAGCAGGTTCCCGCCCGCGACACGAGCGTGTGTCACCTTTAGTTTGATAAAGAGCAAAATATAGAAAAAGAACAACGCCAAAAGGGAAGAAGGGTGGGTTGTAATAATGTTCAGCCTGCTGTCCTCGGAGAATACCTGCTACAGGTATGTATCTTCATTTTCTCCGAGGACAAGCAGGCTGAACATTATCACTGATGGGGTATCCCTAGCCCCCAGGCTCACGCAAAACAATGAACGTTGGTCAATTGGGCCTCGCAACGGCAAGGACATAACTGAGATTGACCTAAAAAGAAACAGAACTAAGTGACAGGGCAGCTTGGAACAGAACATAAATGGGCCTAGGAGGGTGGAGTTGGATTCTAAACCCCAAACAGATTCTGCAGCACCGACTGCCCAAACCGACTGTCGCGTCAGGTATCCTGCTGAAGACAGTAGTGAGATGTGAATGTGTTGACAGAAGACCACGTCGCAGCTTTGCAGATCTCTTCAATGGAGGCTGACTTCAAGTGAGCCACTGATGCAATCATGGCTCTAACATTATGAGCCGTGACATGGCCCTCCAGAGACAGCCCAGCTTGAGCATAAGTAAAGGAAATGCAATCTGCTAGCCAACTGGAGATGGTGCGTTTTCCCAATGGCAACTCCCCTCCTGTTGGGATCGAAAGAAACAATTGGGCAGACTGTCTGTAGGGCTTACTCCGCTCCACGTAAAAGGCCAATGCTCTCTTGCAGTCCAAGGTGTGCAACTTGTCCTCACCAGGGCGGGTATGTGGACGGGAAAAGAATGTTGGCAAGACAACTGACTGGTTCAGATGGAACTCCGACACCACCTTCAGCAAGAACTTAGGGTGAGTGCAGAGGACTACTCTGTTATGATAAAACTTGATATAAGGTGCATGTACTACCAGGGCTTGGAGCTCACTGACTCTACGAGCTGAAGTAACACCCACCAAGAAAATGACCTTCCAGTTCAAGTACTTCAGATGGTAGGAATTCAGTGGCTCAAAAGGAGCTTTCATCAGCTGGGTGAGAATGATGTTCAGATCCCATGACACTGGTGGAGGTTTGACAGGGAGCTTTGACAAAAGCAAACCTCTCATGAAACGAACTACTAAAGGCTGTCCAGAAATAGGCTGACCCTCTACACGTTGATGATAAGCACTAATTGCACTAAGATGAACCCTTACTGAGTTGGTCTTGAGACCAGACTCTGATAAGTGTAGAAGGTATTCAAGCAGGGTCCGTGTAGGACAAGAAAAGGGATCTAGGGCCTTGCTGTTACACCAGACGGCAAACCTCCTCCATTTAAAAGAATAATACTTTTTCGTGGAATCTTTCCTGGAAGCAAGCAGGACTCGGGAGACACCCTCTGAAAGGCCTAAAGAGGCAACTTCTAAGTTCTCAACATCCAGGCCGTGAGAGCCAGAGACTGGAGACTGGAACAGAACTGAGGGACCTTGTGATTGATATCTGAGTGGCAAACAGATCCACCGAGGGGGTGCCCCACGCTCGGAAGATCTTGCGGACAACTTCCATGTTTAGTGACCACTCGTGAGGTTGCATGATCCTGCTCAACTCGTCGGCCAGACTGTTTATGCCTGCCAGATACGTGGCCTGGAAAAACATGCCGTGGTGGTGAGCCCAAAGCCACATCCAGACGGCTTCCTGACACAGAAGACAAGATCTGGTGCCCCCTTGCTTGTTGGTGTAATACATAGCAACCTGATTGTCTGTCTGAATTAGAATGATTTGATTGGATGGCCGATCTCTGAAAGCCTTGAGAGCGTTCCAGATCGCTCGTAATTCCAGGAAGTTGATCTGAAGATCCTTCTCCTGAAAGGACCAAGCTTCCTGAGTGTGAAGTTCATCTACATGAGCTCCCCACCCCAGGAGGGATGCATCCGTCATCAGCACTTTTCGTGGCTGAGGAATTTGGAATGGACGTCCCAAGGTCAAATTGGATTGAATGGTCCACCACTGAAGGGAACTGCAAAAGTCGGTGGAGAGATGGATGACATCCTCCAGATCCCCTGTGGCCTGGTACCACTGGGAAGCTAGGGTCCATTGAAGCTAACCGGACTATTTGAAGAACCCACCTGTCGGAAGTTATGAGAGGCCACCTTTGGTGAAAAAATATCAACCTCCTCCCGACAGGCAAGCCGTCCGGCACGGACACTTTTACAGAGACTATGCTGCACTGGAGCCAGTCAAAAGCCCTAGGGGCCTTAGGCACACAGCGTTGTCGAGAACGCACACGCTGGGTTTGAGCCTGAACCGGCTGCCGAGAAGCAGGAGTGTACCTACGCCTGTTATAGGAATAGGGAGCACTCCTCTTCCCTCCAAAAAACCTCATGGAAGAAGAGGAGGTAGCAGAAGATGTCCGGCGGCAGAGAGAATTCATGGCATCATGATGCTTTTTTTATCTGATCGTGTCATGATGTTTTAAAATATTTTATTTGTTCAAGTTGTATAAATGTATTTTTCACCATAAGATCAGGATAAATATATATGTAGATATGTTGATGTTTCATCAGCCTGACCTATGTCTTTCGTGTATCAGCCATTATTTGATAGTTATTACTTTTTATTGTTTGGTGTTTCTCTGTCCATAATATCTGCCTACATATTTATAATATGAATTAAAAAAAAAATTTTAAATTATAAATCTACAGATGTGCAATACTTTTTTTTTTTGTTCAATCATTTTTATTAATTTTTAAATAACAAAAAGAAAGGAAATTAAGTACCAGAGACTTAATAATAGTTTAACAAGTTTGATTATGTACACTGACTTGTAGAAGAATTATAGACATTGTTTACATCAACTCTAGGATCCATGATTCTGTTTCATTACAGGTATTGTATATCTATAGGAATAAGCATATTACTAAATGTTAGAGGTGGAGATAAGAAATTATATATATATATGTAATTAGTACCCATTTATATTTGCATAGATTATAATAATTAATATTAACTGGATGAGTAATCGAGTATAGGAGACCAGGTTTTATTGAATGCTAAAAGGGAGCCGCATTTCTCTGCAGCAGCTTTTTCATATTTAGCGTAAAGACATACAGTATTCCACCACATATCATAAGATAACTTCGTAAAGTCCTTCCAATTTTGACATATCAGTTTTAAAGCAACTTGAATCAATATACGTAATAATTTGGCTATTTGAGGTTGTATTACCGTGTTTAAACCAAATTCTCCCGTGATTATGATTTTGTATGTTAGAGAGATCTTAAAATCTAGAATATGGGAAATAGTGTCCTCTATACGAGACCAATACTCATCCAGTATAGGACAATTGTAAATTAAGTGGTCTAAAGTACCTACATGGTTGTTACAAGACCAGCATCTATTTGAGACTTCTTTAGATATTTTGGAAAGTTTGTAAGGTGTCCACATAGCTCTATGCAAGATGTAGAATGATGATTGGGTAAGAGCAGATGATTTTGAGGATTTATATAGTAATGTCCAGATTTTTTCCCATTGTTCTGCAGTTATTTGAGAATTGAGTTCTTTGTTCCAAATGTTTTGTAAGGCTGAAGGAGAGTGAGAAGAGTGTTCTTGGAAGATTTTGTACCATTTAGATGCCGTTTTCTTCCCATTAGACAACTGATGACATAATGTTAGACAACTTGGAGTTTCGTCCTTTAATGAGTTAATATCAAAGTTTGCAGAAATGCAGTGTTTTAGTTGTAGCCATTGAAAGTAGCAGTGATTATGTATTATACTTTGCCTGTAGTGTAGAAAAAGGTAGCCACTTGTGATTATCCAATAGTTGATGTAGAAACCATATTTTTGCTTCAATCCATTTAGGCCAAGCAAAACACATTCCATTAATTTTTAGTTTTGGATTATTCCAAAGTTGTATCTTAGTGGTCGAATGGATAGAGATTTTAACACATGAGTCCAATGTGTTGAAAGATGATTGAGAAGCGAATATGATGGGATTATAATCCGAATTGTGTACTGAAGACCATGGTAAGAGAGGTGTTGGGGTTGCTTTAAAGATCTTTGCTTCCCATTTTATCCAAAGTGGGTCAGTATGTTCTTCTTTTGAGGTTATCCATAAAGAACTTTGTCTTAGTAAGAAAGCCTTATGGTAGTCCAAAAAATTAGGAAAATTAACACCACCATTGTGTTTGGGGAGTTTAAGATATTTCAGTGCAATACGAGGAGGTTTATTAGACCACAAAAACTTTGACAATATTTTTTCCATATTTTTATAAGTACTGGCATGTAACATAACCGGTAACATACTTAAAATATAATTCACTTTCGGTGCTATCATCATCTTTATGGTGTCTAATCTACCCCACCAAGAAAGTTTAAGTGGAGACCATTTATTAGTCATATCCTTCACACAATTCAAAAGGTATGTAGAGTTGAGATTGATAGTTTCATTAATATTGGATCCAAATAATACACCCAGATATTTCAGGCACGTGGGCGACCATTTAAAATGGAACATTGTGAATTGGTATGATCTAGAGGCCGTGTTTAATGGTAACATTTCTGTTTTAGTGGGGTTTAGTTTGTATCCAGATATTCGTGAGTAATTGTTAATTACATCTAGGATGTGAGGGATGGATGAAGGAGTAGTATATATTAATACATCGTCAGCATATGCAGAAAGTTTGGCTGTAATATTTTCCAATTCTACACCTTTAATATGATCAGACTGTAAGATAGTTAAAAGTAAAGGTTCTAGAGCAATATTAAATAGTAATGGGGAAAGAGGGCATCCTTGTCTTGTACCTCTTGTCGGCCGAAAAGGAGGGGAATATTGACCATTAATAAACAATTTGTTAGATGGACAGGTATATAATACTTTTATCAAATTAATTGCGTTTTGTGTGAAACCAAACCACTTTAAGGTTTGAAACATATATAGCCATTCTACGCGGTCGAAAGCCTTTTCAGCGTCAAGACCTATGGCCACATATGGAGTGTTTGATTTTTGTGTTTGTATAAGTATGTTAGTAAATAATCTGGTATTGTCATAAGAATGTCTTCCATGCATAAAGCCAGTCTGATTAGTATTTATGATTTTTGGTAATATAGTTTGTAGTCTTTCTGCTATGATTTTAGCATAAATTTTGGCATCAATATTTATAAGAGATAAAGGGCAATACTATTATGAATGTCCATATATGTTTGGCTATATATTTCATAAAGGCAGATATATTATTTGATATCTCTTAATATTATGTTTAAAAAAATTTTTTTTAATTTGTCCTGTTTTTTGTAGAAAGTTGTTTGTGACCCCTGAGGCAGGTGCTTGGCGCCGAAACACGGACCGCGTCGGGTCCTTGATATGAATATTCTGAATAAACTGCTTCTTGATATTATCTCCCTATTGGTTTGCACATTTGTCAGCCTCTACTTTTGCTGTTTTGCTTTGATTCTCCGTGGAGGCTCCTCCTGTTTTCTTGGATTTGTTTTTATCTGATCGACCATGTCCTCTACTTTTTCATCAAAAAGATTATCCCCTGGCAAGGAACATCCGCTATTCGCTGCTGGGTCTTCTGATCCAGGTCAGAGACACGCAGCCATGAGAGTCTGCGCATCACTATATCTTGAGCAGCTACCCGGGATGCCACATCAAAAGTGCCGTAAGACCCCCTGGCCAGGAATTTGCAACCCACCTTCTGCTGCCTGACCACTTGGTGAAAAGGTTCAGCAAGGTCCAGAGGAAATGCTTCAACTAAACTAGACAGTTGCCTCACCAAGTTCCGCAAGTGGATGCTTGTGTAGAGCTGGTAAGTTTGAATTTTGGCGGCGAGCATAGCGGCCTGATATGTTCTTCTCCCAAAAGAGTCCAAGGTCCTAGACTCTCTACCTGGGGGCGCAGAGGCATAGTCTCTAGTACTCTTGGCTCTTCCGAGAGCACGAGTCCACCACCATGGAATCGTGAGGAAGTTGGGCCTTCACTATTACTGACTCTCCATGGACTCTGAACTGGGACTCGGATTTTTGGGGGGCCACTGGATTAGAAAGAGGGCACGACCAATTTCGCATAAGCACTTCCCTCAGTGTATTATGCAAGGGGACCGTAGCAACCTCAGCAGGCAGAGAAGGATAATCCAAGACCTCGAGCATCTCGGCCCTGGGCTCATCCACAACCTCCATAGGGAATGGAATGTCCTTAGACATTTCCCTAACAAAAGATGAGAAAGAGAGACTCTCTGTTGGAGAAACATTCTACTCTCAATTAGCAGAGTAGGATCAAAAGGGAACCCCACATGACTCTTCCTCCTAAAAGTATCTGGGGTCTTCCTCATCTTCCCACGAGCGTTCATCGGTATTGGACAAGAGCTCCCTAAGAGCAGCCCGAACTCGAGCCTGTCTCGACATCGAGGATCGACGACCTCGTGGGGGGTGTCGAGAAGTTGACCCCTGCCTGGACTCCAGCGAAGCTTCCTCCACCGACATCGAGGGGGAATCAACCCGGGTGGCAGCCAACGCCGGTACCGAGGACGGGGACCGCCTCACAGGCGATGGCCCAGATGCCGCCTCCCTAAACCGAGGCCGACTAGCGAAGCAAGCCCTCCAGAAGCTCCGGGACAGGATACGCATGTCGAGAGCTGCCATCGGTAAAGGCTGGGGGGGGGGGGGGCAGTGCAGGAGTCAGTTGCAGAGTCCGAAGGGGCTCAGGAGCTGGTAACAGGCTGCCAAACGACCAACGCATCAGCACCTCTTGAATGGAGGGTGAGCGATCCTCCCGGCCCCGACGCTTCTCGGGTGCCGACTTCCTCGGCTCCCCGGAGCGCTCAGTACCGTGCATAGAAGAAGAAAGATGACGGTGCTTCTTAGCCTTCACTCGACGCCCATCAAGATTCCTCGGTAGTGAAGAGGAGGACGTGGAACCCTCACGCCTCCTCGGGGCCGGGTCTGACTCAGGTCAGTCCAGAGGGGCCTGCATAGCAGTAGGCCTCAAGATAGGTGGAAACCCACACGATGCCGCGCTGCTCCCAACTCGATGCGGCCTTTTGGCAGCCATTACCTGCACTGCCGATCTCAATGCCTCCCTCGACGCCGCCAACCTCGGTACCGATGTCGATGCCCACGTCGAAGGACCAGACTGATCTGAAAAAACGTTTCTCACGCTGAGCCTCTCAAGCCACTTGGGTCCATTTTTTCATCGATTTACACAACTTACAAGCAGCTGGGAAGTGGTCGGGCCCAAGACACTGGAGACACCACACATGGGGGGTCGGTACTAGAGATGGTCCGGTTGCACCGAATACAACGCTTGAAGCCGCTGGGTGTCCTCAATGACATGGAGGGAAAAACGGCGGTCACGAAATCAAAAGGCTTGAAGGTGCCAAGAAAAAAGGGCACCAAAAAGGGAGAAACAGCCCGACTGAGCAGCCTAAAGGGCAGCCACGTCGAAAAAGAAGGAAACTTACAAAAAGGGAAAAAAAAAAAACCTAAGAAATAAAGGGAAAACTACTTTTTTATATATATATTTGTGAAACAAACAATTAGAAGAAAAGATAAATTTTAAAGCGAAAACACGCTAACCAGGGTCTCCTGAACTTTCTGGAAAGTTGTTTTTTTGTAATTTCCTGGGTCGTCGCAAAGGACGACCTGTGATAATGTTCATCCTGCTTATATACACACACATATATATACATACACATATATATATATATATATATATATATATATATATATATATATATACATACACACACACATATACACATACACATATAAAAACACACACACACGCACATATACACATACACCAACTTAACTACATTGAAATAAATCAAAAACAAGCCCTAGGTGGTTAACTTATATAGCGAATGATACATACCTGTAGCAGGTGTTCTCCGAAGTCAGCAGGCTGATTGTTCTCATGATTGGACTGACATCCACGGCAGCCCCTCGAAACCGGAAGAAATATCTCACGGGAGGTCCCGCACGTGGGGCACGCCCACCGAGCATGCGTGGCCGTCTTCCCGCCCGTGCGCGACCGCTCCCGCTCAGTTAAATGACAAGCAAAGAATTGAGGAAAAAACGCAACTCCAAAGGGGAGGAGGGAGGGTAGGTGAGAAATATCAGCCTGCTGTCCTCGGAGAACACCTGCTACAGGTATGTAGCTTTCGCTCTCTGCGAGGACAAGCAGGCTGCTTGTTCTCACGACTGGGGTATCCCTAGCTCCCAGGCTCAATTGGGCCTCGCAACGGCGAGGACATAACAGAATTGACCTACAAAGAACAACTAACTGGGAGTGCAGCCTGAACAGAATAAAACCGGGCCCAGGAGGGTGGAGTTGGATTCAAACCCCAAACAGATTCTACAGCACCGACTGCCCGAACCGACTGTCGCGTCGGGTATCCTACTGGAGGCAGTAATGTGATGTGAATGTGTGGACAGATGACCACGTCACAGTCTTGCAAATCTCTTCAATAGTGGCTGACCAAGTGGGCCACTGACGCTGCCATGGCTCGAACACTATGAGCCGTGACATGACCCTCAAGAGTCAGCCCAGCTTGGGCGTAAGTGAAGGAAATGCAATCTGCTAGCCAATTGGAAATGGTGCATTTCACGACAAAGACCCCCTTCCTATTGGGGTCGAAAGAAACAAACAATTGGGTGGACTGTCTGTGGGGCTGTGTCCGCTCCAGGTAGAAGGCCAATGCTCTCTTGCAGTCCAATGTGTGCAACTGACGTTCAGCAGGGCGGGTATGAGGCCTAGGAAAGAATGTTGGCAAGACAATTGACTGGTTAAGATGGAACTCCGACACCACCTTTGGCAGGAACTTAGGGTGAGTGCGGAGGACTACTCTGTTATGATGAAATTTAGTATAAGGAGCATGAGCTACCAGGGCTTGAAGCTACCTGACTCTACGAGCTGAAGTAACTGCCACCAAGAAAATGCCTTCCAGGTCAAGTACTTCAGATGGCAGGAATTCAGAGGCTCAAAAGGAGGTTTCATCAGCTGGGTGAGGACGACGTTGAGATCCCATGACACTGCAGAAGGCTTGACAGGGGGCTTTGACAAAAGCAAACCTCTCATGAATCGAACGACTAAAGACTCTCCACGATGATGGTAAGCACTAATTGCACTAAGGTGATTCCTTACTGAGTTGGTCCTGAGACCCGACTCTGATAAGTGTAGAAGGTATTCAAGCAGGGTCTGCGCAGGACAAGAACGAGGTTCTAGGGCCTTGCTCTCACACCAAACGACAAACCTCCTCCACTTAAAAAAGTAACTGTTCTTAGCAGAATCCTTCCTAGAGGCAAGCAAGACACGGGAGACTCCCTCAGACAGACCCAATGAAGCAAAATCTAAGCCCTCAACATCCAGGCCTTGAGAGCCAGAGGCTGAAGGTTGGGGTGCAGAAGCGCTCCGTCGTTCTGCGAAATGAGGGTTGGAAAACACTCCAATCTCCACGGTTCTTTGGAGAACAACTCCAGAAGAAGAGGGAACCAGATCTGACGGGGCCAAAAGGGCGTGATCAGAATCATGGTGCTGCGGTCTTGCTTGAGCTTCAGTAAGGTCTTCTCCACCAAAGGTATGGGAGGATATGCATACAGGAGGCCCTTCCCCCAATGGAGGAGAAAGGCATCCGACGCTAGTCTGCCATGTGCCTGAAGTCTGGAACAGAACTGGTGCAGCTTGTGATTGGTCTGGGAGGCGAAAAGGTCCACCGAGGGAGTGCCCCACTCTCGGAAGAGCTTGCGTACCACCCTGGAATGGAGGGACCACTCGTGCGGTTGCATGAGTCTGCTCAGCCTGTCGGCCAGACTGTTGTTTACGCCTGCCAGGTACGTGGCTTGCAGAAGCATGCCCAGCGCCACATCCTGACACAGGGGGCGAGATCCGGTGCCCCCCTGCTTGTTGATGTAGTACATTGCAACCTGATTGTCTGTCCGAATTTGGATTATTTGGAAGGACAGCCGATCTCTGAAGGCCTTCAGCGCGTTCCAGACCGCTCGGAGCTCCAGGAGGTTGATCTGAAGACCTGCTTCCTGAAGGAACCACACCCCTTGGGTTGGAGCCCATCGACATGAGCTCCTCACCCCAGGAGAGATGCATCCGTCGTCAGCATTTTTTGCGGCTGAGGAATTTGGAATGGGCGTCCCAAGGTCAAATTAGTCCGAATCGTCCACCAGCACAGCGAATTGCGACAACTGATGGGCAGGTGGATAGCATCTTCTAGATTTCCCGTGGCCTGGCACCACTGGGAAGCTAGGGTCCATTGAACAGGTCTCATGTGAAGACGAGCCATGGGAGTCACATGGACTGTAGAGGCCATATGGCCCAGGAGTCTCAACATCTGCCGAGCTGTGATCTGCTGGGACGTTCTGGCCTGGGAGGCGAGGGACAGAGGGTTCTGAGCCCTTGCCTCGGGAAGGTAGGCATGAGCCGTTTGTGAATTCAGCAGAGCTCCTATGAATTCCAGAGACTGGACTGGCTGGAGATGGGACTTCGGGTAGTTTATTACAAACCCCAGCAGCTCCAGAAGTTGAATAGTGCACTGCATGGACTGAAGAGCTCCCGCCTCTGAGGTGCTCTTCACCAGCCAATCGTCGAGATACGGGAACACGTGCACCCCCAGCTTGCAAAGGTACGCCGCAACCACTACGAGACAATTCGTGAATACCCGTGGTGCAGAGGCGAGCCCAAAGGGCAGCACACAATACTGGAAGTGACGTGTCCCCAGATGGAATCGGATACACTGTCTGTGAGCTGGCAGTATCAGGATGTGAGTATAAGCATCCTTTAAATCCAGGGAACATAGCCAATCGCCTTTCTGAATCATGGGGAGAAGGGTGCCCAAGGAAAGCATCCTGAACTTTTCTCGTAGCAGATATTTGTTCAGGCCTCTCAGGTCTAGGATGGGGCACATCCCCCTGTTTTCTATTCCACAAGGAAGTACCTAGAATAGAATCCCTGCCCTTCCTGCCCGGGTGGCACGGGCTCGACCGCATTGGCGCTGAGAAGGGCGGAGAGTTCCTCTGCAAGTACCTGCTTGTGGTGGGAGCTGAAGGATTGAACTCCCGGTGGGCAATTTGGTGGGGTGGAGATCAAATTCAGGGTGTATCCGCACCGCACTATTTGGAGAACCCACTGGTCGTAGGTTATAAGAGGCCACCTTTGGTGAAAAATTGTCAACCTCCCCCCGACCAGCAGGCCGTCCGGCACGGCTACCTTTATGGCGGCTATGTTCCCATGGATCCAGTCAAAAGCCCGTCCCCTGCTTTTGCTGTGGAGCTGCAGGGGCCTACTTAGGCGCACGGTGTTGACGGGAACAAGCGCTGGGACTGTCCCTGTGCCTGAGGCGGCCTTCTGGCCGGCTGGTTGTACCTACGCTTGTTGTAATTGTCAACCTCCCCCCGACCAGCAGGCCGTCCGGCACGGCTACCTTTATGGCGGCTATGTTCCCATGGATCCAGTCAAAAGCCCGTCCCCTGCTTTTGCTGTGGAGCTGCAGGGGCCTACTTAGGCGCACGGTGTTGACGGGAACAAGCGCTGGGACTGTCCCTGTGCCTGAGGCGGCCTTTTGGCCGGCTGGTTGTACCTACGCTTGTTGTAAGCGTAGGGTGCAGCCTGCCGGGCCCGGGAAAAATGTCCACCTGTGGAGGTGGATGCTGAAGGCGCCCGGTGGGAGAGCTTGTCGAGAGCGTTTTCCCGCTGGTGCAGTTGGTCCACCAATTGCTCGACTTTCTCGCTGAAAATATTATCCCCCCGGCAAGGGACATCTGCCAGCCGTTGTTGAGTCCAGTTATCCAGGTCAGAGGCATGTAGCCATGAGAGCCTGCGCATCACTATACCCTGGGCCGCGGCTATGGATGCCACATCACAGGTGTCATAAATACCCCTGGACAGGAACTTTCTGCACGCCTTCTGCTGCCTGACCACCTCCTGAAAAGGCCTGGAATGCTCCGGTGGGAGCTTGTCAACCAGGTCCGCCAGTTGCCGCACATTATTCCGCATGTGGATGCTCGTGTAGAGCTGGTATGATTGTATTCTGGTCACGAGCATGGAAGAATGGTAGGCCTTCCTCCCAAACGAGTCCAGAATGCGAGACTCCCGCCCTGGAGGCGGTATCCCTCGAACTCCTGGCCCTTTTGAGAGCAGAGTCCACGACCGCTGAGTCATGTGGTAGCTGAGACCGCATCAACTCCGCGTCTGTGTGGACTATGTATTGGGACTCTGCTTTCTTAGGGATGGTGGGATTAGGTAAGAGCTTCAACCAGTTCCGAAGCAGTGTCTCCTTGAGGATATTGTGCAACGGTACCGTGGAAGACTTTCTAGGTAGTGATGGATAGTCGAGGACAGAGCATCTCAGCCCTTGGCTCATCCACGGTAACCACTGGGAAGGGAATGCTAATAGACATGTCCTGGACATAGGAGGCAAAGGAGAGGCTCTCTGGAGGCGAGAGCTTCCTCTCCGGTGAAGGCATGGGGTCGGAGGGAAGACCCGCAGACTCCTCAGAGGAGAAATATCTGGGATCCTCCTCCTCCTCCCCCCACGAGGCCTCCTCCTCGGTGTCGGACATGAGCTCTTTGAGCTCAGATCGCAACCGGGCCCGCCTCGACCCCGAGGAACCACGTCCTCGATGATAGAGCCGAGAGGTGGACTCCCGCGCCATCGGGGACAAAGCTCCCTCCATCAACGTCGATTCCACCTGAGTGGCAATCGAGACCGGCGCCGCAAGCAGCACCGGCGTCGAAGATCGCATCACGGATCCAGAGCCAGCCGGCGCTTCCGTTGAAGGCACCGCGGGCGCAAGCACCCCCGGTGCCGGCAGGGCCTGGCGCATCACCCCCTCCAGGATACCTGGGAGGATGACTCGGAGGCACTCGTCCAGGGCCGCTGTCGGGAGAGGCTGGGGAGCCGGTGCGGGCGTCGGTGCTCGAAGCTGCCCAGGTCCAGGAGACGGTACCGGGGTACCCGACGACCTGCATATCGCCACCTCTTCAATAGAGGGAGAGCGCTCCTCTCAGCGTGGGCGCTTCTTAGGGATCGAATCGTCTCTCGACGTCCCTGAGCTGCCCGTGCCATGCATCGTGGGTGACCGATGACGGTGCTTCTTTGCAACCTTCTTCCGATGTCCGTCATCGGCGCTCCGCGGCATGGAAGAGGAGAAGGTGGAGTCTCCGCGCCCTCTGGGAGTCGGATCCGACAGGGTTCGGTCCCGATGGCCCTGGGCGGCGAGACCAGCCGAGGCGGACTGCCCACTCGGTGTTCACCGCCGCCATCACTGGCAGGTCGTCGGGCCAAGGGAACCTGTATTCCTGTGGTTGATACTATGCTCGGCGTCGAAATCGTCGACCTCGGTATTGATACCGAAGTCCCAGCCGTCGACACCGATGCCGCCGATGTCGAAAAGCCGGCGCAAGTTCCGAAAAGACGGTCCCGAAGAACTTGCCTCGCCACCTACGTCCGCTTTTTCAAGCCGAGACACAAGGTGCACGCCTTGGAATTATGGTCCGGGCCGAGGCACTGGAGACACCAAGCGTGAGGATCGGTCTGTGAGATCTGAAGGCCGCACCGATCACACTTTTTGAATCCGCTCGGGACCTTCGAGGACATCGACGGAAAAATCGTGTCAGCGAAGTCAAAACTGTCGATGGTGGCGGTAAAAATAACAACACCACAAAAAGAAAGAAATCAGTCGCACGAAGCGAAATAGAACTCAATAAGGATTTTTTTTTTAACGAAAGAAAGAAGGGGCGTGTAGAGAAAAAGGAAATTGCGGACTAGGCTGCAAAACGGTTTTCCGGGGCTGACACGGAGAGGGACGAAGCTACGTCTCTCTCCAGCGCGGAAAATCGAAAAACTGAGCGGAAGCGGTCGCGCACGGGCGGGAAGACGGCCGCGCATGCACGGTGGGCCTGCCCCTCATGCGGGACCTCCCGTGAGATTTTTCTTCCGGTTTCAAGGGGCTGCCGCGGACATCAACCCAGTCGTGAGAACAAGCAGCCTGCTTGTCCTCGGAGAAAAAAAACCTTATCACCTACATTTGTTGACTTACTTTCGTATATCCAAGCGGACATACACAACAATCTCAATTCTAAACTGAAGCAAAAACTTTTCATTCTTTATTGGGATTTTCACCAGCAAAATATATATATTAAGACAGATAGCAGTAAGTTATCATCTGAAAGTAAAATGTATCATTGACTATATCCACCACTCTCCTGTGAGTCTATGGTTTGTGATATAAAAGTAAAACATACCAACATCTGTTCAAAAAGTTCCAGTACAGTATCATCTGGGAGATCCTGCAGCATTAGTGAAGGACTAGGTATCTCAGCGTAGGTGGCAGAGTTCCTTTGAGACAAATATGGCTTTTCTTTCTCCTTCTTTATCCTCATACTGGTGAAGCGCTCCAGCTGAAACAGACCCAAGTAATATTAATTACCCTTTTTCTATTTTCACTGAAAATACAACGGCCTTTCTAGAACCTTTTTAATATTCCTCTGTTCATAAACTATACCCATCAAAACTGCTCTTACAAAACCAGAATGAAATAAGATTAAGTTTTTTCCTAATATTTAATCAGAAAAAAAAAAAAGATATTAGAGGACAATCCAAAACCAACACCTGGTCAGATAAAAATAAATGAGTTTAATGAAATAATGCAGATCTGCGTTTCGGCACACAAGTGCCTGCCCTCAGGAGTCAATGGTATCTGTATGGTTAGTCTGATATAACTGATAACCACATGTACCAGGACAACAAATACACGCAGCAACTTAAATCAAAGGCAAGTGCTCCCCGAAAGGTTTGTTTGCTAAATCTGGCAATGTAAAACACAACTCAGGTATGTCAAACAAGAAACAGAAGAGAACAGAAGCGGCTGGTGTAGTTATAAGCAGTGCAGTTTTTTTTGTTTATAACTACATCAGAAGCTTCTGTTCTTATTCTTGCTCAACACACCTGTGCTACATTTTGTGTTGCCAAAGTACAATCCACAATTTTTACAGTAGCTTCTCTCTCTCTTTTATATATATATATATATATATATATATATATTTATTGCACGTCAGATAAGCGCATGCTCTGTTTAACTGCATGCCGTTTTTGTGCACGTCGGATAAGCGCATGGTCTGTTTAACTGCATGCCGTTTTTGGCGCCATCAATTTCTATGGGGACAAACTTCGGTTTAGCGCACCACTGATAAGTGCAAGATTCGCTTATATGCATGGTTTAAGACCGCTCCTCTGCAGGAAAGACTCCGTATAAGTGCGCGCACGTAATATGGAAGCAAATTGGCGCGCGACAACCAATGAGATTTCAAATTACCGCCCCTTTAACTGCCACAGGCAGAATAAGTGAAACAATGTTGTTAGAGTGTACAATGGGGTAGTGGTCGCGGCGGAACTGTAAGACTTTAACACTGGCTGAACGAATAGAAGTTCTTAAAAAATTAGAAAACAAACAAAGTCAAGCATCTATTGCTAAAGAATATGGTGTCAATCCCAGTCAAATTTCATGTGTCTTGAAGCAGAAAGACCAGCTTCTGGAAGACTGGCAAAACAATACAAATCCACAACAGAAATGAAAACGGGCGGGAAAAGCTAAGGAGGTAGAAGATGCTCTTCTTCGGTGGTTTTCTCGAGTCAGGGGCAGACAGTTTCCTATCAGTGGTCCACTGCTTATGGAGAAAGCTAACCAGCTAGCAGAAAGTCTTGGACTGACTGAATTCAAAGCCACTGTTGGATGGCTGGAAAGATGGAAGGAGAGGAACAGCATAAAATTCAAGAAACAGCATGGTGAGTAACAAGACGCTGATGACTTTGGTGCTGAAAATTGGGTTGTTTCAGTTCTTCCTACCATCTTGAATGAGTTTGCACCTCGTGACACTTTCAATGCTAACGAAAACGGTCTCTACTGGTGAGCAATTCCTGATGGAACACTTGCATTCAAACATGCCGAAACTACTGGAGGTAAAACATTGAAGGACCGACTGACGATCCTCCTTTGCTGCAATATGGATGGGAATGAGAAGTACATAAGTACATAAGTAGTGCCATACTGGGAAAGACCAAAGGTCCATCTAGCCCAGCATCCTGTCACCGACAGTGGCCAATCCAGGTCAAGGGCACCTGGCATGCTCCCCAAACGTAAAAACATTCCAGACAAGTTATACCTAAAAATGCGGAATTTTTCCAAGTCCATTTAATAGCGGTCTATGGACTTGTCCTTTAGGAATCTATCTAACCCCTTTTTAAACTCCGTCAAGCTAACCGCCCATACCACGTTCTCCGGCAACGAATTCCAGAGTCTAATTACACGTTGGGTGAAGAAAAATTTTCTCCGATTCGTTTTAAATTTACCACACTGTAGCTTCAACTCATGCCCTCTAGTCCTAGTATTTTTGGATAGCGTGAACAGTCGCTTCACATCCACCCGATCCATTCCACTCATTATTTTATACACTTCTATCATATCTCCCCTCAGCCGTCTCTTCTCCAAGCTGAAAAGCCCTAGCCTTCTCAGCCTCTCTTCATAGGAAAGTCGTCCCATCCCCACTATCATTTTCGTCGCCCTTCGCTGTACCTTTTCCAATTCTACTATATCTTTTTTGAGATACGGAGACCAGTACTGAACACAATACTCCAGGTGCGGTCGCACCATGGAGCGATACAACGGCATTATAACATCCGCACACCTGGACTCCATACCCTTCCTAATAACACCCAACATTCTATTCGCTTTCCTAGCCGCAGCAGCACACTGAGCAGAAGGTTTCAGCGTATCATCGACGACGACACCCAGATCCCTTTCTTGATCCGTAACTCCTAACGCGGAACCTTGCAAGACGTAGCTATAATTCGGGTTCCTCTTACCCACATGCATCACTTTGCACTTGTCAACATTGAACTTCATCTGCCACTTGCACGCCCATTCTCCCAGTCTCGCAAGGTCCTCCTGTAATCGTTCACATTCCTCCTGCGACTTGACGACCCTGAATAATTTTGTGTCATCGGCAAATTTAATTACCTCACTAGTTATTCCCATCTCTAGGTCATTTATAAATACATTAAAAAGCAACGGACCCAGCACAGACCCCTGCGGGACCCCACTAACTACCCTCCTCCACTGAGAATACTGGCCACGCAATCCTACTCTCTGCTTCCTATCTTTCAACCAGTTCTTAATCCATAATAATACCCTACCTCCGATTCCATAACTCTGCAATTTCTTCAGGAGTCTTTCGTGCGGCACTTTGTCAAACGCCTTCTGAAAATCCAGATATACAATATCAACCGGCTCCCCATTGTCCACATGTTTGCTTACCCCCTCAAAAAAATGCATTAGATTGGTGAGGCAAGACTTCCCTTCACTAAATCCGTGCTGACTTTGTCTCATCAGTCCATGTTTTTGTATATGCTCTGCAATTTTATTCTTAATAATAGCCTCCACCATCTTGCCCGGCACCGACGTCAGACTCACCGGTCTATAATTTCCCGGATCTCCTCTGGAACCCCTTAAAAATCGGAGTAACATTGGCTACCCTCCAGTCTTCCGGTACTACACTCGATTTTAGGGACAGATTGCATATTTCTAACAGTAGCTCCGCAAGTTCATTTTTTAGTTCTATTAATACTCTGGGATGAATACCATCAGGTCCCGGTGATTTACTACTCTTCAGCTTGCTGAACTGACCCATTACATCCTCCAAGGTTACAGAGAATTTGTTTAGTTTCTCCGACTCCCCCACTTCAAATATTCTTTCTGGCACCGGTGTCCCCCCCAAATCCTCCTCGGTGAAGACCGAAGCAAAGAATTCATTTAATTTCTCCGCTACGGCTTTGTCCTCCTTGATCGCCCCTTTAACACCATTTTCGTCCAGCGGCCCAACCGACTCTTTGGCCGGTTTCCTGCTTTTAATGTATCTAAAAAAATTTTTACTATGTATTTTTGCTTCCAACGCTAATTTCTTCTCAAAGTCCTTTTTTGCCCTCCTTATCTCCGCTTTGCATTTGGCTTGGCATTCCTTATGATCTATCTTGTTACTTTCAGTTGGTTCTCTTCTCCACTTTCTGAAGGATTGTTTTTTGGCTCTAATGATTTCCTTTATCTTACTGTTTAGCCACGCCGGCTGACGTTTAGTCTTTTTTCCCTTTTTTCTAATACGTGGAATATATTTGTCCTGAACCTCCAGGATGGTGTTTTTAAACAGCATCCACGCCTGATGCAAGTTTTTTACTCTGCGAGCTGCTCCTTTCAGTCTTTTTTTCACCATTTTTCTCATTTTGTCGTAATCACCTTTTCTATAGTTAAACGCTAGCGTACTTGATTTCCTAGTTTCACTTCCTTCAATGCCAATATCAAAACCGATCATATTATGATCACTGTTATCAAGCGGCCCTCGTATCGTTACCCCCTGCACTAGATCATGAGCACCACTAAGGACTAAGTCTAGTATTTTTCCTTCTCTTGTCGGCTCCTGAACTAGCTGTTCCATGAAGCTGTCCTTGATTTCATCAAGAAATCTTATGTCCCTTGCGTGTACAGATGTTACATTAACCCCTTATGATTAGAAAGAGCAAACAGCCCCGTTGTGTCATACGAGGCTAATGCAAATTCATGGATGACTGGGGAAATTTGGAAGCAGTGGCTAAAGAAGTTAGACACTAGAATGCGGGCACAAAAGCTTTGTGATAATTGTGCTGCACACAGGGATGATGTCAGGCTGTTTAACGTCAAGTTGGTCTTCCTGCTACCAAACACTACCTCTCTGATTCAACCTATGGATCAGGGCATAATAGCTAATTTCAAACAACATTATCGGGCTCTTGTGCTACGTCGTCTGATCAGCTTTATGGATGACCAGACTGGCAAGGATAAATGTGCTGTTGAACTGGCTCATAATCAATCACTGTTGGATTTCCTACATATGCAGAAAAGCCTGGAATCATGTTGCACAGGCAACCATTGTGAACTGGTAAGTGGACAAGCTTTGTTAAGGATGTAGAGAGGGACGCAACAGATGCAGCTGTTGCAAACACGTCAGATGAACAGGTTATTGACATCCCAGCCGGTGTTACTGAAGAGAGTTTCATCACTACGTAGCTGTTGATTAAGATGTACAAACAGCTGATAACACTAATGTCGAGTTGTGCGCCTACACGCAGGCAATAATGGCTGATGATGAAACAGAGGACGAAATGAGCAGCGAGGCACATGATGACGAAATTCAACAACCTCCTGTCACTTTTGCAAGAGCGCTGGAGAGTCAACATCATGTGGTCCTATCTGGAGGCCACTGGAAGTCAGTGCTATGAGAGTTTTTACCATCTGGCAGAAGTAATCTATGGAACTCAGAGACCCAATAGTGTACAGAGGACTATAACTGATTACTTCAGTTAATGGAGACTGTATGTATAATAATAAACAGTACTGTACATATGTTTATCAGATGTGAACCTTCTTTGGATCACAACGGTTAAGTGTACGCTCCGGTCAACTGCATGAGAGAGTGAGAGAGAGAGAGAGAGATTTAAGTGCAAGGGTCTGGGACCAAAGAAATGTATGCAGTTGACCCAAAGAAGCTTGACATCTGATAAACATATGTACAGTACTGTTTATTATTATACATACATATATATACATACACACAGTGCAATTCGCTTAAGTGCAAGGGTCTGGGACACTCTAACAGTACATGAAAACACATAAGAACTTAAATCAGCACAGTCATCCTATTTGTCTATACTACACTACAACTTGCTAGTCACACACACAAACACAGGATGCACATACTACAGCAAGACTTGCTTATTCTTCCTATCCTAGCTGAGATTATACTCACGTACCTTTCTGGCTTATTCTTCCTATCCTAGCTGAGATTATACTCACGTACCTTTCTGACTTCACATGCAGCTTCCATAACTACCTTATTTTCTAACTCCTGGTACTCTATCTTATTTATGTGTACACCTTTGCATACATCCTATGCTATCTTAAATTGATGTATTGCATATTGTGTTTACATTGTAAGCAGCATACTAAGCCAAACAATGTATTGTTATTTCAATATTTTTACTACTGTAATTGTCTGCTGCCTCTGTTCAACTTATTCTTGATATAGACCATCTTGGGTCAATTTCTTCAAAAAGGCAGTATATCAATTATAATAAAACATAAAATAAAATATACTGCTCAAGTTAAAGATATATGCCAGTGATCAGTTGTACAAGCTTGACCACGTGTTGGACACCATTCTCTATTGAAATCACATTTATTGCCTTCTTTTTTTGTCTGTATCATTATGAGTGTATTAATGCTACACACAAGGTCACGCCCATCACCCAACCCTTCAAACCTTTTTCCTACCAATATGTATCTCAAGCATGCCTAAATTGTCACAATATTATCCACTAACTATATATACTATGAGATTATCTGTATGGATGCCAAGCCTCAAATATATCCAAGTAGGTCAATATAAAGTTTTAAATTACAAAGGCAGAAGAAGATTTCTAAGACCCTCAAAGCTGGTCTAACTGGGGAAAGCTTGCACTTTGGTTCTTTTCAGCTCTTTCATTAGAGGCACTCTCAAAAAAAGCAGAATACAAGAAATTAATAGCTTACACTTATGTCATTTAAGCTTAATGTAAAATCATTTTTATCTTAGCCTGAAAACAAAAAAAACAGTACTGACTAAGGTTCTGTAAAAAAAAAAAAGCAGTACAGAACAAAGCGTGGATTAGAGATAAGTTTATGGTTACCAACTGCTAAAAAAACACAAAATACAACTTCATATAAAAAATGGGAAAATTAGGTTCTTACCTTGGTAATTTTCTTTCCTTTAGTCATAGCAGATGAAGCCATTACGTATGGGTTGTGTCCATCAAACAGCAGGGGGAGATAGAGAGCACTCAAATTTCACAGTGCCACATGGTCAGCTAGCTCCACTGCCTCTTCAATATTTGAAGCTTCCAAAGCAGTATAACAAACCGCAATGGGAATAACATGAACTTTCCTCACAGCGAACGATGGCCCCGTAACAAGGGCATGAACTCAAAAGGAGGGAATGAACACATCCTCCTGGAGGGAATAAACTCGTCCTCCTCTTTGTATTTATGGAGGGAATATACACATCCTCCTGGAGGGAATGAACTCAACCTCCTACACATGAACTGGAGGGAATGAACTCATTCTCCTATAAGTGAACAAGAATCCTGAAGACTGTTTTCCAACTTTCTCCCAAGGAAGGATTAGAACTTCAGGAAACAAGAACAGAACCTGAAACAGATTCACATCATACAGACAATCATACAGGGAGGGCTCATGGCGTCATCTGCTATGACTAAAGGAAAGAAAATTACCAAGGTAAGAACCTAATTTTCCCTTCCTTGTCATCAAGCAGATGAAGCCATTACGTATGGGATGTATCAAAGCAATGCCTATATAAGGTTTGGAACAAGTCACACCACGCGCTAGCACTTGTGTTCCAAAACGCGCATCCCTCCTAGCAGCCACATCCAGCCTGTAATGTCGGGCAAATGAGAGCTTCAAAGCCCATGTTGCTGCACTGCAAATCTCATGAAGAGAGAGTGCTCCAGTTTCAGCCCAAGAGGAAGAAATTGCTCTTGTAGAATGTGCCTTAAAGGCTACACGTGGAGGCCGGCCGGCAAGCAGATAAGCTGAAAAGATAGCTTCTTTGAGCCAGCGGGCAATAGTGGCTTTAGACGCTGGAGACCCTCTGCGAGAGCCTGATATTAAAACAAACAAATGATCAGAGGTCCTGAAAGAATTAGTAACTCGCAGATACTGCAACAGAGTCCTGCGCACATCCAACAGGTGCAACTGCCCAAAGGATTCTGGAAACTCCTCCTTAATAAAAAAGAGGGTAGAAAAATAGGCTAGTTTAGGTGAAACGCTGAAACCACCTTAGGCATGAAGGAAGGCATGGTCCGAACCGTGACCCCGGACTCTGAAAATTGCAGAAATGGCTCTCGACAGGACAGCGCCTGGAGTTCTGACACACGTCTCGCCGAAGTAATGGCCACCAGAAAAACGGCCTGTAGTTTCAATTCTTTCTCTGAAGCTCGCCATAGCGGCTCAAAAGGAGAACCCTGCAGAGCCTTCAAAACTAGCCTCAGGTTCCAAGCTGGACAAGGTGCCCGCACGGGAGGACGGAGCCGAAGCACCCCTCTAAGAAACTGTGCCACATCTGGATAAGCAGCTAAAGACACGCCTGCAACCTTACCATGAAGGGAGGCCAATGCTGCCACTTGCACCCGCAGGGAATTATAGGACAAGCCTTTTTGTACACCATCCTGCAAAAAATCTAGAATCGGCGAGACAGGAGCCCGCATGGGTGTGATCACTTAACACACCAAGCCTCAAACTGGCGCCAGATCCTGGCATAAGCCACGGAAGTGGACCGCTTGCGGGCCTGTAGGAGAGTGGAAATAACATTATTGGAATAGCCTTTGCCTCTCAATTGCGCCCTCTCAATAGCCATGCCGTAAGACCAAAACAGCAGGCGTCCTCCATGGCCACCGGTCCCTGCGACAACAGGTTCGGTACCAGAGGTAAAGGAAGGGGAGCCTCCACTAGCATCTGTCGGAGGTCCGCATGCCAAGGCCCCCTGGGCCAATCCGGGGCGATGAGAACCCCTTCTCCTGGGTGAAGCCGAATCCGCATGAGCACACGCCCTATCAAGGGGCCACAGAAGGAACACATACCAAAGGCCCAGAGGCCAGGGTTGCGCCAAGGCATCCAACCCGGCTGAGCGAGGATCTCTCCGTCTGCTGAAAAGCACGGGACTTTGGCATTTGAGCTTGTCGCCATAAGATCCATTACGGGCTTGCCCCATTTGGCACATATCTGCAGGAATACTTCGTCTGCCAGTTCCCATTCCGCTGGATCGATTTGATGCCTGCTTAGATAATCGGCTTGCACGTTGCTCTGACCTGCAATGTGAGCTGCTGACAGAAACTGTAGATGCAGCTCGGCCCAGTGGCAAATATGTTCGGCCTGCGCGGCCAGCACTCTGCACTGAGTGCCGCCTTGTCGGTTTATGTAGGCCACCGTTGTCGTGTTGTCCGACATCACTCTGACTGCCAATCCTTCCAGGGTCACTTGAAAGGCCAGAAGCGCCTGAAACACCGCTTTCAACTCTAGGCGATTGATGGACCACTCCGACTCGTCGGGTGTCCAAAGACCCTGGGGGCATGCTTCCCCTTGCAATGTGCGCCCCAGCCCTTCAGGCTGGCATCTGTCACCACTAGGCACCAATCAGGGAGCGCCAGCGGCATTCCTCACCGCAGCATGCTGTCTGAGAGCCACCACTCCATGTTGAGTCAGGCCGCAGGGAGCCAAGAGAGTCTGCATTGATAATCCTGAGATACTGGAGACCATCGTTGAAGCAGGGAATACTGCAGAGGTCTCAGGTGCGCTCTCGCCCAGGGCACCAAATCCAAGGTGGCCGTCATCGATCCCAACAGCTGGACAATGTCCCAAGCTCGCGGACGGGGCATCCTCAGGAGCAGACGGACCTGATTCTGAAGCTTGCACCGCCTTTGCTCGGGTAGGAATACATATCCCGAGTCTGTGTCGAACCGTGCCCCCAAATATTCTAGAGATTGCGAGGGGGTCAGGTGACGTTTGGCTACATTGACGACCCAGCCCAGAGATTGCAGTACTGAGACCACTCTGGCTGTAGCTTGATGGCTCTCTGTTGCAGACTCCGCTTTGATGAGCCAGTCGTCTAGGTACGGGTGCACTCGGATACCTTCTCGCCTGAGAAAAGCAGCAACTACCACCATTACCTTGGAAAAGGTTCAGGGAGCTGTGGCGAGGCCAAAAGGCAAGGCCCGAAACTGGAAATGTTTTCCCATCACTCAAACCACAGAAACTTCTGGTGCGGGGGCCAAATTGGAATGTGCAAGTAAGCACCGCCGCACTGACGGAGCGCAGGGTTTCCATGTGAAAATGCCGCACTCTTAGGGACTTGTTTAATTCTTTTATGTTCAGAATAGGGCGAAAAGACCCACCTTTTCGTGGCACCACAAAGTAAATGGAGTAGCGGCAGCAGCTGAAATCGGCAGGAGGCACCGGGGGAAACCGCCCCACTGTGAATCAAGCCTTGTAAGGTCTTCCTCTACCGCCGCCCGTTTGGCGGCAGAACCGCATCGGGACTCCACAAACATGTCTCTTATCGGGGCATCGAATTCGGTATCCTTCTCTGATCAGGTCCAAGACCACTGATATGAGGTAATCTTGGCCCACTCATCGAGAAAGAGGGAAAGACGTCCTCCTATAACAGGAATCGAGGAGGGGGCCGGCGCACCCTCATTGAGAGGGTCGCCCTTGAACTCCAGGTCTTGAGCCTGCCACTGCGGAACGTTTGTCCAAGCGAAAGGAGTTCCTCTGCTGAAAACCGGCCACGAGAAGTGGACCCAGCTGAATGCCCCGGGCGGTACCTTCTAGCTTCACGGAAACGAGATCTATAAGAGAAGTGAACCGCCTGACCCTTGGAGGGAGGCCGCGGCCTATCCTCGGGTAAGCGCTGGGGTTTAGCATCTCCCAGGCCCTTCACAATTTTCTCCAACTCCTCACCCAACAGGAGAAGGCCTTGAAAGGGCAACTTCACCAACCTTTGCTTAGAGGCCATGTCCGTCGCCCAATGCCGTAGCCACAGAAGACGGCGAGCCGCCACTGCTACAGCCATCTGTTTAGCCGAAGCTCTGACAATATCATAAAGGGCGTCAGCCAAAAAGGACAAGGCCGACTCCATTCGCAGAGCCACTTCAGACAAGGGCTCTGCTCCATCACCGGGCTGTTCCACTGCCTGTTGCAACCATGCCAGGCAGGCTCCAGCAGCATAACAACTGCATGCAGATGCCCGAATAGTAAGACCAGCAATTTCAAAGGACCATTTAATTGCTGATTCCAGTCTATGGTCTTGCATATCCTTCAGGGCAACACCTCCTTCAAACGGGAGGGTAGTTCTCTTTGTCACAGCTGTGACTAGGGCATCCACCTTAGGTATTGCAAAGCGAGCCAAATGCTCCTCACTCAGAGGGTATAATTGCCCCATAGCCCTGGAAACTTTCAAAGGTCCTTCGGGGTCAGCCCATTGAGCTGAAATAAGCTCTTGGATGGAGTCATGCAAAGGAAAGGCTCGAGCAGGCTTTTTGGTACTTGCAATCCTCGGATTTCCAGAGGAGGCCACGCCACTCCCAGGATCTTCAATAGAGAGGACCTGTAAGACAAATCTGAAATAAGCGCTGGCAGCTCCTCGCGGTGGAAAATCCTCACCGCGGACGGATCATCTGGATCCAGTGGCCCTTCTGCACCTTCCTCTGGTTCCTCTGGCCACGAGGGCCTGCCAGACCCCTCAGAGTCACCACATCCCAACCACGGGGGGGGGGGGGGGTGCGCGCCACTCTCTGAAGGGGAATTTACCCTTCTGCGCTTCTCTTGCGGCCAGCTATCAGGGAAAAACGCCTCAGAGGGCAATCTCAGGCCTGCATCCACCGGAGGGGCAGTAATGGGGGGCCGTAGAAAACCCCTGTAGCTGAGCTCATTTAAGCATATATGCATTATGAAGCAATAATACAAAGTCAGGGGAGAAAAACTCGCCCTGGGCACCCGGTTCCAGTCCGGGGCTAGTAGCTCTTTGGCTAGCCTCAATTCGAGGGCCCCCTCCGGTCTCCAGACCCTCCGCCTCAGCGGGGGTCGCGCCATGTGGTGCTTTCAAAATGGCGCCCGCTGCCAGCTCCACCGAGCGGGAAGAATCATCGCTCGCCATGCTCGGGCCGGCTCTTACGCCTGAACAGCACGCTTTACAGAGCCCCGCTACTGATCTGCGCTTGCCACACTTGGAACAGCGCTTAACACTCTCTGCAGCCATCGCCGAAAAACGGCGGAAAATTCAAAATGGCGGCTTCGCGCCAAAAACGTCCCGATCGCGGGCCCTCCCCGGAGGAGTCAGAAAACACTCTTACCTCACTGGACCGAGTATACAAGCTCTGGTCACGCTGTAGAAACTGAAGAAAACCTCTTGCTTTTTTTTTTTTTTTTTTTTAAACGCTGTAAGGTAAGTAGAGAAAACAGCAAAAGATGCAATCAAATCAACTCCGGAGGTACAGAACAGTGGGAAAGGCAGGGAAAAGCGAACCAATGTGCCTGCATCCACCAAGTATAGAGTGGGAAAGAGCAGGGAAAAGTGAAACTAATGTGCTCACATCCACTGGGGGGATGGGTAAGGCAGGGAAAGGGCTAACCTATGTGCCTTTAAAGTGAAGCTGCTATAGCCTCTAACACCCTGGCTAACAACTGGCAAGCCAGGAGCCACCCCCAGGCAGATTTTTTTTAAGGAGCTTGATCAAGCTGCAACCACCCTGCTTGGGGAGATAGAGAATACTGGAGAGGCAGTGGAGGTAGCTGACCATGCGGCACTGTGAAATTCGAGTGCTCTCTATCTCCCCCTGCTGGTTGATGGACACAACCCATACGTAATGGCTTCATCTGCTTGATGACAAGGAATCGTTTCACCTGTTAGTACCTTTAAAAGTATCACACACACACAAGTCAGTGTTATAAGTCAGTATTATTATGATATAGGAAAAAATTTAGCACTCCACATTTACAGCCCCTATTCCATGACTCTAATGCATTAATTGCCCTACATACAGCCTGAGCAGCTGCCTAATGGTTAGAGCAGTGGGCTGAGAACCCAGGGGAGCCCCATTCAAATCCCACTGCAGCTTCTTGTGATCTTGGGCAAGTCACTTAACCTTCCACTGTCCCAAGTACAAAAACTCAGATTGTGACCATCCAAGTAAGAGAAAAATGTCTACTGAACCCGAATATACACTGCTTCGATAGCTTTCTGGCATGCAGATAGTATATAAGAAATTAAATATAAGCAGAAATAGCTGGCTGAACATTTTTATGGTCTCCCAAAAAGAGTCTCATTAATACAGCAATTAAATTTACTTTAAACTATCATATTTTCTAAAAATTAACTGCATAGTAACTAAAATGAGCCAAGTATGCTAGATAATAAAATCAATATACTAGAGTTTCCTCAGAAGAGCAGGACATGCAGTAGTACAGCAACAAGATGAAATTTGTTACTGCACAAGATATTAAATGATTAGGTGGTTATTTTGGAAAATAATATTCAAGCATAGTATTAGCTTAGAGTTAAAAAAGGTAAGTAAAGGCAAGAAGAAAAGAAACCCTTACCTCATCTGCCATGAGCCGCTTCAAAGTCTGTGAGAAAACAAACAAAAAGAGGAAGGAAAAAAAAAGGCAAACTAGATCACTAAGAAAGCAAGATTTATTCTACAACAGATCCCAGAACGCCCACAAATCCAGAAATGACAAAAGAAAGCAAGATTTATTCTACAACAGATCCCAGAACGCCCACAAATCCAGAAATGACAAAAGAAAGATCACAAAAAAAGGAGCGCATGCCAGTGAATACCTACAACCAGAGAAGACTATAAACGACTTTCCCTTATTCCATTACAGAAGTCTTAAGAACCATGGACTGGGACAGTATTGTTCGAAGCACTTGGCCAAAGTACTTATTGTAAAAGTAAAAATGTATATTATAATACTTAAGAAAAAGTAAAAGTATAGTGAAGAACACATTTAAAAATGTACTTAAGTAAAAGTAAAAAAGCTATTGCCCAACACATTTGGAGTAAAAAGTACCATACTACAATGAATGTAATTATTAACATCTTTATTCCAACAACTTTACTGCTCTACAATTCAATCCACTTTGCTTTTAGTAAACCTAAATTTTGAGTCATGCTTGTGCTTTGTGCTCAAGAGTCATTATTAAACCAGCTAAAAAGTTGTTCAACTGCACTAGCAGGAAATAGATTTTTCAGTTTAATATAAAGATCCTTCAAATCAGGCCAAGCTGCAAAACTACTGATGTCTTCTGACTGGGGCTGCAGACATTGACCAAAGGAAACCGATATACTCATATCACCCCTCTCCTCAGGTCACTTCACTGGCTTCCAATCAGATACCGCATTCAGTTCAAGCTTCTCCTTCTTACCTAGAAATGCACTCAGTCTGCTGCCCCTCACTACCTCTCTACCCTCATCTCCCCTTACGTTCCCGCCCGAAACCTCCGTTCACAAGACAAATCCCTCCTCTCATTACCCTTCTCCACCACAGCCAACTCCAGGCTACGCTCATTCTGCCTCGCCTCACCCTATGCTTGAAACAACCTTCCCGAGTCCTTACGCCAAGCCCCCTCCCTGCCCATCTTCAAGTCTTTACTTAAAGCCCACCTCTTCAATGCTGCGTTCGGCACCTAACTCTTCCTCTCAGGAATTCCAGACTGCCCCAATTTGTCTGCCCCTATCGGTCTGACTGTTCACGTGTCCTTTAGATTGTAAGCTCTTTGAGCAGGGATTGTCCTTCTATGTAGCGAATGCTACATACCTGTAGAAGGTATTCTCCGAGGACAGCAGGCTGATTGTTCTCACTGATGGGTGACGTCCACGGCAGCCCCTCCAATCGGAAACTTCACTAGCAAAGGCTTTTGCTAGTCCTCGCGCACCGCGCATGCGCGGCCGTCTTCCCGCCCGAACCGGCTCGTGTTCGTCAGTCCCATATGTAGCAAAACAAAGGCAAGGGAAGACACAACTCCAAAGGGGAGGCGGGCGGGTTTGTGAGAACAATCAGCCTGCTGTCCTCGGAGAATACCTTCTACAGGTATGTAGCATTCGCTTTCTCCGAGGACAAGCAGGCTGCTTGTTCTCACTGATGGGGTATCCCTAGCCCCCAGGCTCACTCAAAACAACAAACATGGTCAATTGGGCCTCGCAACGGCGAGGATATAACTGAGATTGACCTAACAATTTATCCAACTAACTGAGAGTGTAGCCTGGAACAGAATAAAACATGGGCCTAGGGGGGTGGAGTTGGATTCTAAACCCCGAACAGATTCTGAAGCACTGACTGCCCGAACCGACTGTCGCGTCGGGTATCCTGCTGCAGGCAGTAATGAGATGTGAATGTGTGGACAGATGACCATGTCGCAGCTTTGCAAATCTCTTCAATAGTGGCTGACTTCAAGTGGGCCACTGACGCAGCCATGGCTCTGACATTGTGAGCCGTGACATGACCCTCAAGAGCCAGCCCAGCCTGGGCGTAAGTGAAGGAAATGCAATCTGCTAGCCAATTGGATATGGTGCGTTTCCCCACAGCCACTCCCCTCCTGTTGGGATCAAAAGAAACAAACAATTGGGCGGACTGTCTGTTGGGCTGTGTCCGCTCCAGATAGAAAGCCAATGCTCTTTTGCAGTCCAATGTGTGCAGCTGACGTTCAGCAGGGCAGGAATGAGGACGGGGAAAGAATGTTGGCAAGACAATTGTCTGGTTCAGATGGAACTCCGACACAACCTTCGGCAAGAACTTAGGGTGAGTGCGGAGGACTACTCTATTGTGATGAAATTTAGTGTAAGGGGCCTGGGCAACCAGGGCCTGAAGCTCACTCACTCTACTAGCTGAAGTAACTGCCACCAAGAAAATGACCTTCCAAGTCAAGTACTTCAGATGGCAGGAGTTCAGTGGCTCAAAAGGAGGTTTCATCAGCTGGGTGAGAATGACATTGAGATCCCATGACACTGTAGGAGGTTTGACAGGGGGCTTTGACAAAAGCAAACCACTCATGAAGCGAACAACTAAAGGCTGTCCTGAGATCGGCTTACCTTCCACACGGTAATAGTATGCACTGATTGCGCTAAGGTGAACCCTTACAGAGTTGGTCTTGAGACCAGACTCAGACAAGTGCAGAAGGTAGTCAAGCAGGGTCTGTGTAGGACAAGAGCGAGGATCTAGGGCCTTGCTGTCACACCAGACGGCAAACCTCCTCCATAGAAAGAAGTAACTCCTCTTAGTGGAATCTTTCCTGGAAGCAAGCAAGATGCGGGAGACACCCTCTGACAGACCCAAAGAGGCAAAGTCTACACTCTCAACATCCAGGCCGTGAGAGCCAGAGACTGGAGGTTGGGATGCAGAAGCGCCCCTTCGTCCTGTGTGATGAGGGTCGGAAAACACTCCAATCTCCACGGTTCTTCGGAGGACAACTCCAGAAGAAGAGGGAACCAGATCTGATGCGGCCAAAAAGGAGCGATCAGAATCATGGTGCCTCGGTCTTGCTTGGGTTTCAACAAAGTCTTCCCCACCAGAGGTATGGGAGAATAAGCATACAGCAGACCTTCCCCCCAGTCCAGGAGGAAGGCATCCGATGCCAGTCTGCCGTGGGCCTGAAGCCTGGAACAGAACTGAGGGACTTTGTGGTTGGCTCGAGATGCAAACAGATCTACCAAGGGGGTGCCCCACACCTGGAAGATCTGGCGCACTACTCGGGAACTGAGCGACCACTCGTGAGGTTGCATAATCCTGCTCAACCTGTCGGCCAGACTGTTGTTTACGCCTGCCAGATATGTGGCTTGGAGCACCATGCCGTGACGGCGAGCCCACAGCCACATGCTGACGGCTTCCTGACACAGGGGGCGAGATCCGGTGCCCCCCTGCTTGTTGATGTAATACATGGCAACCTGGTTGTCTGTCTGAATTTGGATAATTTGGTGGGACAGCCGATCTCTGAAAGCCTTCAGAGCGTTTCAGACCGCTCATAACTCCAGAAGATTGATCTGCAGATCGCGTTCCTGGAGGGACCAGCTTCCCTGGGTGTGAAGCCCATCGACATGAGCTCCCCACCTCAGGAGAGACGCATACGCAGTCAGCACTTTTTGTGGCTGAGGAATTTGGAAAGGACGTCCCAGAGTCAAATTGGACCAAATCGTCCACCAATACAGGGATTTGAGAAAACTCGTGGACAGGTGGATCACGTCTTCTAGATCCCCAGCAGCCTGAAACCACTGGGAAGCTAGGGTCCATTGAGCAGATCGCATGTGAAGGCGGGCCATGGGAGTCACATGAACTGTGGAGGCCATGTGGTCCAACAATCTCAACATCTGCCGAGCTGTGATCTGCTGGGACACTAGCACCCGAGAGACGAAGGACAACAAGTTGTTGGCTCTCGTCTCTGGGAGATAGGCACGAGCCGTCCGAGAATCCGGCAGAGCTCCTATGAATTCGAGTCTCTGTACTGGGAGAAGATGGGACTTTGGATAATTTATCACAACCCCAGTAGCTCCAGGAGGCGAATAGTCATCTGCATGGACTGTAGAGCTCCTGCCTCGGATGTGTTCTTCACCAGCCAATCGTCGAGATAGGGGAACACAAGCACTCCCAGCCTGCGAAGCGCCGCTGCTACAACAGCCAAGCACTTCGTGAACACTCTGGGCGCAGAGGCGAGCCCAAAGGGTAGCACACAGTACTGGAAGTGACGTGTGCCCAGCTGAAATCGCAGATACTGTTTGTGAGCTGGCAGTATCGGGATGTGCGTGTAGGCGTCCTTCAAGTCCAGAGAGCATAGCCAATTGTTTTCCTGAATCATGGGAAGAAGGGTGCGCCCAGGGAAAGCATCCTGAACTTTTCCTTGACCAGATATTTGTTCAGGGCCCTTAGGTCTAGGATGGGACGCATCCCCCCTGTTTTCTTTTCCACAAGGAAGTACCTGGAATAGAATCCCAGCCCTTCTTGCCCGGATGGCACGGGCTCGACCGCATTGGCGCTGAGAAGGGCGGAGAGTTCCTCTGCAAGTACCTGCTTGTGCTGGAAGCTGTAAGACTGAGCTCCCGGTGGGCAATTTGGAGGTTTGGAGGCCAAATTGAGGGTGTATCCTTGCCAGACTATTTGGAGAACCCACTGGTCGGAGGTTATGAGAGGCCACCTTTGGTGAAAAACTTTCAACCTCCCCCCGACCGGCAGGTCGCCCGGCACTGACACGTTGATGTCGGCTATGCTCTGCTGGAGCCAGTCAAAAGCTCGCCCCTTGCTTTTGCTGGGGAGCCGAGGGGCCTTGCTGAGGCGCACGCTGCTGACGAGAGCGAGCGCGCTGGGGCTTAGCCTGGGCCGCAGGCTGTCGAGAAGGAGGATTGTACCTACGCTTACCAGAAGAGTAGGGAACAGTCTTCCTTCCCCCATAAAAACGTCTACCTGTGGAGGTAGATGCTGAAGGCTGCCGGCGGGAGAACTTGTCGAAAGCGGTATCCCGCTGGTGGAGCTGCTCTACCACCTGTTCGACTTTTTCCCAAAAAATATTGTCCGCACGGCAAGTCGAGTCCGCAATCCGCTGCTGGATCCTATTCTCCAGGTCGGAGGCATGCAGCCATGAGAGTCTGCGCATCTCCACGCCTTGAGCAGCGGCCCTGGACGCAACATCAAAGGTATCATATACCCCTCTGGCCAGAAATTTTCTGCACGCCTTCAGCTGCCTGACCACCTCCTGAAATGGCTTGGCTTGCTCAGGAGGGAGCTTGTCCACCAAGCCCGCCAACTGCCGCACATTGTTCCGCATGTGTATGCTCATGTAGAGCTGGTAAGACTGAATTTTGGCCACGAGCATAGAGGAATGGTAGGCCTTCCTCCCAAAGGAGTCTAAGGTTCTAGAGTCTTTGCCCGGGGGCGCCGAAGCATGCTCCCTAGAACTCTTAGCCTTCTTTAGGGCCAGATCCACAACTCCAGAGTCGTGAGGCAACTGTGTGCGCATCAGCTCTGGGTCCCCATGGATCCGGTACTGGGACTCGATCTTCTTGGGAATGTGGGGATTACTTGAAGGCTTGGTCCAGTTCGCCAGCAATGTCTTTTTTAGGACATGATGCATGGGTACTGTGGACGCTTCCTTAGGTGTAGAAGGATAGTCCAGGAGCTCAAACATTTAAGCCCTGGGCTCGTCCTCCACAACCACCGGGAAGGGGATGGCCGTAGACATCTCCCAGACAAAGGCCGCAAAAGACAGACTCTCAGGAGGAGAATGCTGCCTTTCAGGGGAGGGAGTGGGATCAGAAGGCAGGCCATCAGACTCCTCGTCAGAGAAATATCTGATGTCCTCCTCCTCCTCCCACGAGGCCTCACCATCGGTATCAGACACAAGTTCATGAACCTGTGTCTGAAGCCGTGCCCGGCTCGACTCCATGGAAACACGGCCACGGCGTGAGCGTCGAGAGGTAGACTCACTCGCCCGCTCCGGCGAAGCTCCCTCCGCCGACGTCGTCGGGGAGCCTTCCTGGGAGGCGACCGCAGTCGGTACCGCAAGCGGCACCGATGTCGGAGACCTCACCCCGGGCAAGGGGCCAGCCGGCGCCTCACTCGACGGTATCGGTGGCGCAAGCACCCCCGGTACCGGAGGGAAAGGGCGCAACAGTTCTCCCAGGATCTCTGGAAGAACGGCCCAGAGACTCTCGTGCAGGGCGGCTGTGGAGAAAGACATGGAAGCCGATGCAGGCGTCGAAGTCAGAGTCTGTTCCGGGCGTGGAGGCTGTTCCGGGCTGTCCAAGGTGGAGCGCATCGACACCTCCTAAACGGAGAGTGAGCGGTCCTCCCGGTGCTGATGCCTACTGGGTGCCGACTCCCTCGGCGACCCAGAGCTCTCGGTACCGATGCGGGAAGCAGACCGGTGTCGATGCTTCTTTGACTTTTTCAAACGAAGCATGTCACCGGAGCTTCCCAGTACCGACGAGGAGGACGTAGAATCCAGCCGTCGTTTCCTCGGGGCCGAGGCCGAAGAAGGTCGGTCTTGGGGGGGGCTGTACCGCAGGAGCCCTCAGGGTAGGGGGAGACCCACCCGAAGGCTCACCGCCACCAGCAGGGGAATGGACAGCCCTCACCTGCACTCCAGTCGAAGCACCACAGTCCGACGACATCAGCACTAGTGGAGGTCCCAGTACCACCGACGACGCCTTCCGATGTCTCGGTACCGACGATGCAGAGGGTCGATGCCTCGATGCAGTCGATACAGTCGATGCCAAGGTCGGAGGTCTTGACGCTGACGACGTCGATGCACTCGATACTCCCGGTGCTGTTGCCGACGAAGAGCCCGAGAACAACACGTTCCACTGGGCCAATCTCACTACCTGAGTCCTTTTCTGTAAAAGGGCGCAAAGACTACAGGCCTGCGGGCGGTGCCCAGCCCCCAGACACTGAAGACACGACGCGTGCCTATCAGTGAGCGAGATTACCTGGGCGCACCGGGTGCACTTCTTGAAGCCACTGGGAGACTTCAATGAAATGGGCGGAAAAATCACGCCCGCGAAATCAAAACTCGTAATTGCGGTAAGGCACCAAAAAAGAGGGAGAGAAAAAACTCGAACCGAGGCCTCAAAAGGGCCTACCCCGAAAACGAAAGGAAACTTAACGGGGCAAAAACTGGAAATACGGGAAGAGGAAAAAGACCGAAAAGGTCTTTCTCCGAAATTCCCTTTTTTTTTTTTTTTTTAAGTAGCGAAAAGTCAAAAAGACGTGCGAGGGTCAACTTAAGGGGCGCGAACGGCGCAATACGACCGTACCGAGCGCGGACAAAAGAAGACTGACGAACACGAGCCGGTTCGGGCGGGAAGACGGCCGCGCATGCGTGGTGCCCATTGGCACGCGAGGACTAGCAAAGGCCTTTGCTAGTGAAGTTTCCGATTGGAGGGACTGCCGTGGACGTCACCCATCAGTGAGAACAAGCAGCCTGCTTGTCCTCGGAGAATAAATTGTACAGCGCTGCGTAACCCTAGTAGCGCTTTAGAAATGTTAAGTAGTAGTAGTAAATTCATATAGCAAAGAATACTTCATCAAAATCATTGTCATTTCTCTATTAGAAGTAGTGCTGTCTAATTCATTACTTGCATCTTCGTTATCATTGTCATGCTGTCCAATGAAAGAGAAGGTTTTCATAAAGTTATAATCATTGTTTTAACAATTTTTCTCCTGACGGCAAAATCTGAATATCATCAAGAACTGATGCACGAATCCTTTTCAGTCGTAAAGCCAGACAAGCAGACTTCCTCTCTAGAAACTATCAATTCAGTGGACAGTCACCCCAATGAAAAATTTTCCATAGGATGACCAGCAGTCTGTTGAAATAGAGAAATGTGTCTGTTCACCAAGAATTGCTACCAGTTTCTGGTTCATCTCCACTTCAAAGTGACTCAACTCATCACTGTTCTGTTTGGCTGGAGACCAATAACCAATTCAACAAACACAAGCAACTCCACTGTTCTCATACGCTGTGTTCACTGAACACCAAAATTTTAAGATGATGAGGTTTGCAATAGGAAAATCCTGTTCAAGGTTTTGTTGCTTCATTTAGTTTACTGAGGAACTGTCATTTGCATCTCACTTCTAATTTTACTTTCAACTGCAAGCATCAGATGTAACCAGGGCCTCTTTGCAATTGCGGGGCCCTGTGCAGACTAGTTCAGTAAGCCCCCCTGCCCGCACCCACCACCATAAGCCATAATATAACAGAGTTTAAAAGGAGGTTTAGAGCTCTCAGAACCCCACACCTTGATGTGAATCTACCACGTTTCGGAGGCAGACAGCAGCAGTGATTTTCATATCCCGTCAGCTGCCGAGCCCAGAGCCTCCTCATTGTTGAATCCCGTCCTCACAGAAGCAGGAAGTGACATCAAAAGGGGGTGGGACACAGCAGCGGGGAGGCTCTGGGCTCGGCATCTGACAGGCTATGAAAAATCGCTGCCGCTGTCTGATGCTCACTACTGAAATGTGGATGCACATTAATGTACGGAGCAGGGAGGTGTTCTGAGACAGGAGAACAGGCATGCCAGAGATGGGGGGCCCCTAGGAGCACGGGGCCCTGTGCAACTGTCCCTGTTGCCCCTGCCTACGACTGGCCCTGGATGTAACTGAGTAAAAGTAGTAAAAATTGGTGAAATTGTTACTTTGGTATAAGTAAAATAATAAATGTTTCCTGTACTTCTTTATACGTAAAAGTGACAAACCGTTTACTTAAGTACAGTAACTAGTTACATTCGCTAAGTTACTATACAGTACTGGACTGGCAAAGGTTGAACTCCAAGAGCAAGTATTTCCCACACTGCCCAACAGAATCCAGACAGCATAGTCTGCTATTGAGACAGACATGAGGAAAGACACTACTTGCCCTGGGATCAGTAGAATGTAATCTTGCTACTATTTGGAATTCTGCCAAGTTGGATTGGCAACTGTTGGAAGCAGATTACTGGGCTAAATGAACCATCAGTCTGGCCCAATATGTTTGGAGGAGAAGTATTTTTTATTATTATTATTATTCAACATTTTATTGCAAAATGTAAAACAGACAATAGCAAAGACATTAGCTCATCAATTAATACAAATTAGTACATACCCCAAAACTGTCCCCCCTAGAACCCCTTCCCCCCATGGAGTCTTGGGGCCATCAACACTAGGTTCTCAGACCCGACTGAGATTTCCATTATTCATAGGGTTGCCAGATTTTTGAGAAAGACAACGAACTGTCAATTTGGACATTTGAAAAAGAAAATCCACTTTTTGAAGAATATGTGACAGGTGGCAAATACTTGTTTCCAGTTCCATGCTAATGCCAGCTTAGACACTGTAAACAGATGTATTGCCAGTTTGTGTTGATCCACTGTAATGTCCACTGGCTTAAAGTGCTATAGGCAACACTCTGCTCACTGCAGATAAGGCTTCTGTAGTACCTGCTGCACTAAATACAAAATGGGCGTTCAGTAAGACTGAACCAAAGCAAATGTCCACCATACATGAAAAAAATGTGCCCCTTTTCCCGCAGTCCCTACAAGCAGTGATCCAAAGCTTGAGAGTATATTTTTTTCAACCACTCAGGGGTGTAGTACCAGCGATAAAAAAAAAAACTTTAAAACCATTTTCAGAGAGATTACTTGCTGAGATTTTAAACAGATATTTAAAGCCCTTTTCCCATGCATCAGATGTAAAGGTAGAGTGGAGATCACCTTCCAAATTAGATGTATAGTGGTGAGGGGGGGTGGACTCTAGCAACAGAGCTGAATACAAATCAAGAGATACTCTTCTCCCACCCCCCACAGCAACACAGTTTCTGCCAGGCCGAGCTCTCCCCTGGATTTGCAATGTATAAAATCTCAAACCTATCTATAATAAAACATCTTCCTCCCCACTACCCCATATTCATCTGGAAGATCAGCAAAAGGAACAAATTCCCCCTCCTCCCAAAACTGCAACAAGAGTACACAAACCATTGGAGGACCATGATTTATACACCAGATCCCTAATGCCCAGAGGAAAATGGGGAGCATACAGTAATGCTGTCTGCAGGTGACAGACTATCTTAAAAAAAAAAACTTCTTCCGAATCATGTGCCAAAGTCAGGGGGTGACTAATACCTACAGGTACCCTCCGCGTCAATGCTAAAAGATCCTTCCTTGGTAACTACGAGATGGCCCAGAGCGGAAGGGCTCCCACCCAAGTCCATGGAGTTTTTTTGTTTTTAAGAACCCAGGATTCAGTCCACTAGAACCCATAATTGGGCTGCCTGATAGTATAGCATCATATTAGGGACACCCATTCCCCACTTAAAGACTGGCTGAAAAAGCATGTGTTTCCCGATGCTTTCACAAAATATATGCAAACATCTTACGATTAAGTTGTATTAAAAAAATGCTGAGGAATCGGGAGAGGAAGGGATAGAAACAGATGTTTCAGCAGAATAATCATCTTTATTACCTGAATACGACCCACCCAGGATATGACCCTCCCATCTATCCAATTCCTCAAACAATTCATAAAGCTTAGGTGGAAAAGTAGATAAATATAAACCCTCTAAGGTTGCAGTAATGTGTACCCCTAGATATTAGTTATTCTTACACTCCCAAGTGACTTATCTTGTACACTTTGTCCACTAACCCCGAGACAAAGTATTGAGGTTAGTATTCATACCATCATTTATAACCTTTCGTCTGGTTTTTTACAATGTATTTCACAGTATTTATTTTGCTTAGTTATCTTTTATTATCGACCATATTTTAATGTCTAAACCATATTTAAATGTCATAAATATACAACACTCTACTAGAACCAAGATTTTTTGCTACCTATTGAAGAACTTCATAGAGATGAACTCCAATGTCATTACTATGTACTGTGTTAGATTCTTTTATATAATTGAGAGTACCCTCAGATTATCCCACACACTGTTTTCTTCTCTCAAGTTGACAGTCAACTTGAGCGAAGACAGTGCAGAGAACGGCTTTAACCCTAGTCCCTGAAGAAAGAAATCTGAAACCCGCGGAGTTGGGCGTATTCAGGGGAAGGCGGTTGGATGTTTCTAGAGATTTTGGTCCCTTAATTCAGAGAAGGGGCATGACTGCTGATACGAAGATAAGTGAAATTTGCATGAATAACTTCGCCATTTTTTTAAGATGTAATGAAAGACTTTAATGGGTGCTGGTATAGGAAGTATGTCACTAAGGAAGTATTGTTACTAATATCAATAGCACATAAGTGGGAATATATCCATAAAAAAAGAACAGTAACCCAATGACTGAAGTGCTATACCACCGGACAGCAGTATATCTGAGTGCCATAGTGTGTGGGATAATCTTGAGGGTACTCTCAATTATATAAAAAGAATCTAACAGTACATAGTAATGACACTGGAGTTCATCACTATGAAGTTCTTCAACAGGTAGCAAAAAATCCTGGTTCTAGTGGAGTATTATATATATTGTACCAGAGATTAGAGGATATTTGTTTTTTCGTTTTCTGTTGATAAATATACAACAGCCATTTTATTTTGATCGTGTGTTTTAAATTTGTCCTGTTACCTTTTATTCATTAATTCATATATGATTGCTAATTATTCTTTTTACTAAGATGTTTATATATGTTTTTTACATCTATATAGATTCTTGAGGAAGGCACTTTCAGTGGCGAAACAAGGTACCTTATAGAGGCTTCATCAATAAATAAATTATAATTTCAAATCTTGGACGTCCTCTGCCTGTTTTTTGAAGAGCCTGGTTCCATTCCCACTCCTCTTCTGCTCCTGAAATTATACCTGGGACACTTTTTTTTTTCCACTTTGGTGGATTTGTTGCTCCAGCTGCAAGGAAGGCACCACAAAGTGCAAATCAAGTCCACATACCCCGCATACCAGGGCCTTCTGGGGCAATCTAAGAAAGCCAGTACCACCGGGCCAGGGTGACAAGCGAGACGCTGAAGAACCCTGCCCACCATCGACCAGGTAGAGAACACGTATTGAAAATTGTCAGACGGCCACCTCAAGGCAGACATCAAAACCTAGAACTGACAAACCTGAGCATTGCGCATGGACACCATAAGGTCTAGGATAGGAAACCTCCCCCGCTAAAGTGATAAGGTGGAACGTCCCTAAGGAGAGTTGCCACTCCCCGGACCCAGGACATTCCTGCTGACAAAATCCACCTGAGTATTCAGGTTCCCTGCAATGTGAGCCATCAAGAGGAAAGGAACATGAGACTGCCCATCAGAACAAGAAGTCAGCCTCCCTGGCCAAAGGAGCACTCCTCGTCCCGCACCCCCCCCCCCCCCTGTTGAAACAGGCCACCGCCATCACATTGTCCAACAGAATGCTCACCAGGTTTTTTTTTTTTATATATAGAATCCCCATGCAAGGCTGCAAAGAAGGTACAGGACTTCATGTAGTCCTTCAGTTGGGGGCAATTCAGCCAGTTCCTCTGGATGAATGAAGAACTGGCAAGTACTCCATTTATTTTGTGGTTCCTTCTGCTCCATGTTGGCCCTCAAGTGGGTGGACAGGGCTCTCCTGTGTCAGCTTTTCGGAATGGAGACACGTGGCTGCTCCAGTTGTCACTGCTATCCCGATGGTCCTCGGTTTCCTTGAACTACATGGTGCATCTCCTGTTAACAGATTTGGTGAAATACAGTCTACAGTGGTGGCTTTCTGTTAAATCTGGATTGGACTGATTAGTTTGATATACTGCTCAATAAATACTAATGTGTCTGAGCAGTATATCAGTCCCTACGGATGCCAGCCTTTCTGACTGGGGGAGGGAAGGCTTACTGTCTTCATCATAGGGTTTCTGGTAAGACAGAAGCCTCCTGGTCGATAAACCACCTAGAACTCAGGGCGATTTGGAAGGTGTTGCTTGCCTTTCAGTAGCTGTTGGTGGGCAACATGGCTCTACCAAACGAAAATCCTGCCAAACGAATCTTATTGACTTCTTTGAGTGACCAAGGAATTGGATGAAGGACGTGCGCTAGATGTAATCTACTTGGACTTCAGCAAAGCCTTTGATACGGTCCCCCAGAGAAAGACTAGTGAATAAGCTGAAAGGGTTGAACTTAGGACCGAATGTGGTGAACTGGATAGGAAACTGGTTGACCGACAGGTGGCAGAGGGTGGTGGTAAATGGAATCCGCTCAGAGGAAAGGAAGGTGAGCAGTGGAGTTCCTCAGGGGTCGGTGCTGGGGCCTATTCTTTTTACTATATTTGTGGGAGATATTGCTGAAGGGTTGGAAGGCTAGGTGTGCCTTTTTGCAGGTGACACGAAAATAGCCAATAGAGTGGATACCCTGGAGGGAGTAGAAACAATGAGAAGGGATCTCCGAACCTTAGAAGAATGGTCGAGGGTCTGGCAGTTAAAATTTAATTTATTGCTAATTGGGGTTATCAGCTCATTCGGTTTCACTTGTAGTGTAACTTCATTGATTTTAGAAACCATGTAATCCCATACCCCGATTTTTAAAAAAGGTTCCAGGGGAGATCCGGGAAATTATAGACCGGTGAGTCTGACATCGGTGCAGGAGAAAATGGTAGAGGCTATTATTAAAAACAAAATTACAGAGCACATCCGAGGACATGGATTACTGAGACCAAGTCAGCACGGCTTTTGTGTGGGGAAATCTTGCCTGACCAATTTACTTCAATTCTTTGAAAGCATAAACAAACATTTGGACAAAGGGGAGCCGGCTGATATTGTAGATCTGGATTTTGAAAAGGCGTTTTATAAGGTACCTCATGAAAGGCTACAGAGGAAATTGGAGGGTCATGGGATAGGAGAAAATGTCCTATTGTGGATTAAAAACGGGTTGAAGGATAGGAAAGAGTGGGGTTAAATGGGCAGTATTCACAATGGAGAAGGGTAGTTAGTGGGGTTCCTCAGGGATCAGTACTAGGACCGCTGCTTTTTAATATATTTATAAATGATTTAGAGATGGGAGTAACTAGCAAGGTAATTAAATTTGCTGATGACACAAAGTTATTCAAAGTCTAACTCGCAAGAGGATTGTGAAAAATTACAGAAGAACCTTATGAGACTTGGGAGACTGGGCGGCTAAATGGCAGATGACGTTTAATGTGAGCAAGTGCAAGGTGATGCATGTGGGAAAAAAGAAGCCGAATTAAATTTACGTCATGCAAGGTTCCACGTTAGGAGTTACGGACCAAGAAAGGGATCTGGGTGTCATCGCTGATAATACACTGAAACCTTCTGCTCAGTGTGCTGCTGCGGCTAGGAAAGTGAATAGAATGTTGGGTATTTTTAGGAAAGGTATGGAGAACAGATGTGAGGATGTTATAATGCCGTTGTATCACTCCATGGTGCAACCTTGAGTATTGTGTTCAATCCTGGTCGCCGCATCTCAAGAAAGATATAGTAGAACTGGAAAAGGTGCAGCGAAGGGAGACAAAAATGATAGCGGGGATGGGACGACTTCCCTATGAGGAAAGACTGAGGCGGCTAGGGCTTTTCAGCTTGGAGAAGAGACGGCTAAGGGGAGACATGATAGAGGTATATAAAATAATGAGTGGAGTGGAACAGGTGGATGTGAAGCGTCTGTTCATGCTTTCCAAAAATACTACGACTAGGGGGCATGCGATGAAACTACAGTGTAGTAAATTTAAAACAAATAGGAGAAAATGTTTCTTCACCCAACGCGTAATTAAACTCTGGAATTCGTTGCCGAAGAACGTAGTGAAAGCGGTTATCTTGGCAGAGTTTAAAAAGGGGTTGGACGGTTTCCTAAAGGACAAGTCCATAGACCGCTACTAAATGGACTTGGGAAAAATCCACAATTTCGGGAATAACTTGTATAAAATGTTTGTACGTTTGGGTAGCTTGCCAGGTGCCCTTGACCTGGATTGGCCGCTGTCGTGGACAGAATGCTGGGCTCGATGGACCTTTGGTCTTTTCCCAGTATGGCATTACTTATGTACATCGGAGTGCGATGATGGCAGTCACTGGTGTATCTGTACAAGCTACCTGTTAGCTTAAAACTATCACATCAGACACTGAGCACTATTATAGTATAACACTGCACACACTTACACTCAAGAAGGGTAGGAAATAAGTATAGGATTACAGGTTTCTAAAATCAATGAAGTTAAAATTTAATGCCAAGAAGTGTACAGTGATGCACTTGGGAGGCAGAAACCCGTAAGAGAGATATTGGATAGGAGGGGATAGATTAGTAAGCTCGACTAAGGAGACCTTGGGGTGTTGGTGTCTGAGGATCTAAAGGTGAAGAAACAATGTGACAAGGCGATGGCCATGGGCAGAAGGATGCTAGCCTGCGTAGAGAAGGGCATAACCAACAGAAGAAAGGAGGTATTGATGCCCTCTACAAGTCGTTGGTGAGGCCCCACTTGGAGTAGTGTGTTCAGTTTTGGAGGCTGTATCTTGCTAAAGATGTAAAAAGACTGGAAGCAGTGCAAAAAAAAGCTACAAAAATGGTATGGGATTAGAGGTGCAAACCGTACGAAGAGAGACTTGCTGACCTAAACATGTATACCTTGGAGGAAAGGAGAAACAGGGGCGACATGATACAGACGTTCAAATATTTGAAAAGTATTAATCCGCAAATGACCTTTTCCAGAGACAGGAAGGCAATAGAACTAGAGGACATGAATTAAGGTTGAATGGGGGCAGACTCAGGACTATTTTTCACGAAGAGGGTGGTGGATATGTGGAATGCCCTCCCGCGGGAGGTGGTGGAGATGAAAACGGTAATGGAATTCAAACATGCGTGGGATAAACACAAAGGAATCCTGATTAGAAGGAATGGTTCCATGGAATCTTAGCGGAGATTGGGTGGCGACGCCGGTAATTGGGAAACAAAACGGAAGCTGGGCAGACTTCTACGGTCTATGCCTTAATTGTGACTGAATAGACAGGGATGGGCTGGCATGTAAATTTTAAGGGGCTTCGACGTTAGCTTCAGAAGTTAGTATAAGAACAGTGCTGGGCAGACTTTTACGGTCTGTGCCCTGAGAAAGGCAAGGACAAATCAAACTTGGGTATTCATATAAAGTATCACATACCATGTAAAATGAGTATCTTGTTGGGCAGACTGGATGGACCGTAGAGGTTTTTATCTGTCGTCATTTACTATGTGTGTATATCATCATTTACTGTGTGTGTGTAACCTTCCCTTATGATCTCCAGGACCCATTGGTCTGAAGTGATCTTGGTACACTCCTCGTAAAAACACGAAAGACTACCGCCAATGACCCGATCTGAGGAGTGAGCTGGGACCTCATCATTGTGCAGGGCGGGAGGCAGAAAAAGGCCTGGGTTTCATGGAAGAAACCTCGTTGTTGCCACGAAAGGAACACTGCCGCTGCTGCTAACAGGGCCTTTGAAAGGACAAACCAGACTTCCCAGGACTATAACGCTTGGCCTCTCAAAAACAGGTGTGTGACTGGGAAAACCTAAAAGGGGCTTTGGATCGGTCCTCAGGCAAGCACAGAGTCTTAGAATCCCCCAGCTCTTTTACCAACTTTTCCAAGTACTCTCCAAACAATAACCTGCCCCTAAAGGGAAGCTTCGCTAACCGGGCTTTGGACTATAAGTTGGCTGCCCAGTGCTGAAGCCACAGCTACCACCTGGCTAAAACCACCCAAGCAATCTGTTTAGGCGATGGTCTGAGCAGGTCATACAACAAATCTGTGAGATACACAAGACCCGAGTCCAGAGTAGGAAGGGCTCCACAGTCATCCTCCAAGAAGGAAAAGTGTTGTACTCAGGAAAGACATACTGTAGCGGCACAAGAACCATAGATGGAAGCTTGTAACTAGAGAGCGGTGACCCTGAAGTTCAACTTCAAGGAAGACTTCAATCTGCTATCGTGCACATCCTTGACAGCAGTACACAAGACCGGAGTCCAGAGTAGGAAGGGATCCACAGTCATTCTCCAAGAAGGAAGAGTGCTGTACTCAGGAGACACATGCTGTAGCGGCGCAAGAACCATAGATGGAAGCTTGTAACTTGAGAACAGTGACGCTGAAGTTCAGCTTCAAGAAAGACTTCAATCTGCTATTGTGCACATCCTTGAGAACAGTACCCCCTTCCACTGGAATGATAGTCTTCTTCATGATCACCGTGATCAGGGAGTTCACCCTCAGCAGGAAGGATAGGATACTGCTTAGCTATGGCTCACACCACCTTCAGACTGAAATCTAGCGTGTACCACTGAGCAGGAGTCAGCTCCTGCATGGCCTCATGCATGTGGAAGGTTCTGGAGGCCTCCTTGTGCCCAACATAATAGAGGTAGAGGAGGCAGATGTCTCAGTGACTGGAGAGAAAATATCCGAAACCTCCAGAGCCTTACTAATAAGGGCAGTAAGGTCCTCCTTGCAGAACACACGGGCCATAATAGGGTCGCCCTCCTCAGGACGAACCACATCTCCCTCTATAGCCATCCCAGAGATGGAATAACCAGAGGCCACAGACAGGGCAGCATCTGAAGCCCAACAAGGTGCCACAGACAGCTCACCCAAGTCCCTCGGCTTCTCCATTCTCCTCCTCTTAGAAAAGACATCCTGCGAGGGAAGCTGAAGGAGAATCAGATCAAGAGGCTGTGACCTCTTCAATATATAGGCCTGATGAAGCAAGAGAACAAATTAGGCAAAAATGGGGCCCAACAGCCCCCTGCATTAGAAGCAGTGACAGGTAAGGGTCAGGGTCAGGCAGAGCAGAAGCATACTGAGAGGAAAACCCCTGAGCCACAGGAAACTCCCTCGCATGAACAGAAGGAATGCTCAAAGCAGACCCTGACCCTAGCACCACATGGTCAATCCCTGAGGGAGCAAAGGCCACCAAAATCTCCTCCCACTGCCGCTTCTCCGCCAATGCACTAGGGCCCAGCAATGCTTCCATGGCCTCTGACTCCAGCCCTACACATGTTCCTACAGCTGTCCGGTGGTGCCCATACAGCTAACAGCGTTCAACTGGCTCCAACCCCATAGCGTGAACACCAGCAGTCCCCCTCTGTACTTACTTGCTGGGTCTGTCAAAGTCGCTGATCTCCCAGTCCTGGCACTAAGCAGCTGCCACAGTGCAAACTTTGTCTCCTCCCCGAGGATTTTTTTTTTAACAGAGGCAGAAAAAAACATAAGGGGGGGGGGGTGGAGAGAGGAATTAGGCTTAAACATAAAATAAACTCCACATAAATAAAAAACAGAAATAATCAAGCTCCCCGACGGAAATGAGCAGACCGGCTAGAAAAAGCGGAAAATTCCATGGTCGAGAGGCAGCTGCCAGCGGGAAAAGGAGAAATGGCAATTTTAAAATTTCATCCCGCTCAAAATACTGTGCAAGTTAAGGCTAAGTGAAGCAGCATCTTCCCAAACAGTGACAGTTAGTTGCATACACAACTATAGTTTCATTAAAGCAGCGAAAGCCTACTTTACAAGAAAAACCTCAGAAATAACAGTCAAATCACTTCAGCAGGAATAGTAAATAAGTTAAACTATAAGATTGCTGTTCTGAAGACTGGGACACAAAGTTTTGAAGTTGATAATAAATGTTAGCCTCATAACACTTCCAAAGTTGCCCCATCAGACAGGAGTAGAGCTGGGGGAAGGAGGGATCTGGCACCACCAGCCAGCTTATTTTCAAAAGAGACGGACGTCCATCTTCCGACACAAATCGGGAGATGGACGTCCGTCTCAAAAACAGGTATAATCGAAAGCTGAATTTGGCCGGCCCCAACTGCTTTCCGTCACGGGGACGGGCGAAATTCTCGGGGGCATGGCCGAATGGTAGCGAAGGCGGGACAGGGGCGTTCCCGGGGCGTGGTTAACAGATGGACCTCCGCGCCTGATAATGGAAAGAAGCAAGACGTCCCCGACGAGCATTTAGTCCACACAAAGTTGGTCCTGTTTTTTTCACGACCAAGCTTCCAAAAAGTGCCCAAACTGACCAGATGACCACCGGAGGGAATCGGGGATGATCTCCCCTGTCTCCCCCAGTGGTCACTAACCCCCTCCCACCCTAAAAAACAAACTGTTTAAATATTTTTTCCAGCCTCTATGTCAGCCTCAAATACCATACACAGCAGTATGCAGGTCCCCCGAGCAATTTTAGTTTAGTTGGTGCTGCGCTGGACCCATGCAGAGAGCAAAAATCGGAAGAAAAAAAAACATGCAAGTGCAGTCAGGGACATCCAAAAAAAAAAAAAAAAACATGCAAGTGCAGTCAGGGACGTCCAAATTAAAACAATAGTAATAGGGGGATTCGAACCAGCCACCTTCTGATTACAAGACTTGTGCTCTAACCACTGCACCACTTATTCAGCTGCCTAGACCTCCTTCCCTTTCCATTAAGTCCCTCCAAGTTTCTGTCAGCCAATCACAGCTCATTTACCTGACATCGGTAATTGCGCTGAAGTTGATTCAAACTTGTGGTATAACAGAACAGATTGCCACCAGAAGTGTCCATTTAAGAGAGAGTTGAATTTTTCCAGTTCGCTAAAATCATATGTTGACCAATAGTGATTAATATATCAAACAATGTTCTATGATGGTCTGATAAGCAAATATCTAAAGAACATGACTTGAATATTATTAATGTGGGTTTAAGATGTAAGTTGAGCTTAAAAATATCACATATGATTTTCCATACAGATTGCCAGAATGGCTTAACCTTCTCACATTCATATATCATGTGCACTAATGTGCCTGTACGAGTTTTACAATGCCAACAAAAGTTATACATCAGACAGATGAAGGCCCTGAAAAAATTAAAAATTTCCTTACTAATCTTAAGCACCCACAATGGTCTGAACTAGATAATAAAATACTATCTAAAGTAGCACTTTAGAAGTAGTAGTAGTAAAGCATACGATAAAAAAGAATTTTCTCAAGCGCTTCAAGATCTTCCTTCCCACAAGGCACCAGGGCCCGATGGCATTCCTGTTGAATTTGATAAAATATTCCAAAGATCTCTTTCCGAAATCCTTACTCAATTATTCAATGTTCTAGACCCCTCAAATACGTCCACAGATTTACCGAAGCCACCATCACAGTCATACCTAAACCTAATAAAGACTCCCAACTAGTACAGAATTATAGGCCAATATCCCTTCTTAATACAGATTATAAAATCTACGCAAAAATACTTGCTAATAGAATAAAGAAAATAATAGGTAGAGTCATATCACCAAATCAAACTGGCTTTATGCCAAATAGGTTAATATCAGATAACTCTAGATTATTTTTTCACCTTTTACAAATTGCCAAAACTCAGGACTGCCCTATCATCGCTATGTCCTTGGATGCCGAGAAGGCGTTTGACAGAGTGGAATGGTATTACCTATTCCTAATATTAGAATGGTTCGGCACCTCATTAGCTTTCATAAACAAAATTGAAGTTCTCTACACTCATCCTACTGCCAAAATAATTGCTAATAATCACTTATCAGAAACTATTCTACAAAGAGGTACGCGACAAAGTTGTCCCTTGTCTCCAAACTTATTCAACTTGGCCCTAGAACCACTTCTTTTAGCCATCAATTCACATACCAAAATAACAGGAATTACTTATCAAAAACACAATTCAAAGTATCTGCATATGCAGATGACATACTGCTATACATCTCCAAACCAACGACTTCTCTCCCTCCACTTCTCTCTGTTATACAGTCCTTCTCGACATTCTCTGGATATAAAATTAAATCAATCTAAAACAGAAGTCCTACCACTTAATATACATGCGGTGCCTAGTCTAATTCAACCATACAACCTAACATGGTCCTCCAAAGGTTTGAGATACCTAGGCATTGACCTACACTATACCGTACAAGATACTGTTAAATGCAATAGTGAAAAAATAATCAAATTTCTCAAGGACCTCTTATTTCAATGACATCCCCTTCAGGGAAGGATGAAACCATCAAGATGATGGTCTCACCTAAAATAAACTATATATTAAGTATGATTCCAATTCTTTTCCAACCCTCATTTTATAAGCAAATTGCAAAACTCCAAACTCAGTTTCTTCTCTACTAGGCATGAGCACCACCAGCCTCCAGCAGAGGGCAGAGAAGCACATATTATGAAACACTGAACATACTTTTTTCTGATTAGTGAAAGATGGCAGGGAGGACAGGGAGCTTCAACTACATATGCATAAAAGCATAAGAAAAATGAATTTTAGAGCTAAGGAACAGCTTGCAAAATAATGAAAGAACATTTCATTCAAAAAAACAATACATATGTCAATGTGTGACAAAACTATGCTCTGAATTAAAGACACAAATAAAATAAGACAGTTTAAAGGTATACTTGTCTGTCTAAATCTATTTACCTTGACATACTCCATATCAAGAAAATATCTATGCTGTTTACAGTATTTAATGTATGGGAAAGAAAGGTAGTATTACATGAAAATCAAATCTAAAGAGAAAGAAAATAAAAGTAGAGGGATGAATGTTTTAAATATTCATAAAAGAGTCAGAGGAAAAAAGCTGGTTTTCGTCTAAGGAGATAACATCTGAAATAAGAAACAAAGGGGCCCTTTTACCAAGCAGAGGTAAGAGAGGTGTGGTAGCTGTATTAGTCCACTTTTAAAGGTAATCAACAGAAATCAAAAAATAAAACATGGAAAAGAAAATAAGATACCTTTTTTATTGGACATAACTTAATACATTTCTTGATTAGCTTTCGAAGGTTGCCCTTCTTCATCAGATCGGAAATAAGCAAATGTCAGAGCTTATTTGCTTAGGTAGAAGCAGAGGTAGAAATTGGTTTGCGGTAGCTCCAACGCAGGTCTCTCTCATACGCTAAGGCCACTTTTAGCGTTGCCAGTAAAAGGCAGCTTTTTTTATTTTTCCAATAATGGCCACATGCCACTTTCCCCATTGGCACGTGCCATTAGCATGTAAGCCCCTACTGCTAGCTATTTTGTAGGCAGTAGGGGCTCATGTGCGTTAAGTTAGCGTGTGGTACTATAGCTGTACTAACCAATTAGTGCAGTGCACGCCTACTCTCCGCCCCAATGCTAAAAATTAAAACATAGTTTTTAGTGTGGGGGAAGCATGCGCACATGCCAAAATTACAGCAGGACACCTGAGCACACCCCGTGGTAAGCATGTATTAGTGCTTATCACAGCTTAGTAAAAGGACCCCAAAGTCAATGAGACAGTTACCCTGATTTTTTTTTTTTGCTTTTAACAACGAAAATAATCAAGAATTATTTTGACAAAGAAAAGATAATATTGCTACAGAAAATATGAAGAAACAAGGATAAAGATTCCTAAATTCACAAATATCACAGTATCATCCAATAGGTAAAAAGGGGGAGGGGAAAACAGAAAAAAAAACTTATGAGATGGAGATCTGAAAAAGGAAATCATAAGGAAATATGAGAGCATTCAAACTCGAAGGTTGGAATCATCCAAAAGAAGCATATTCAGATAGTTGGGGCAAAAGAAACTAAAAAACCAAAGGGAATTATCCTGTCATTTATAAAATTCTTCAATTGTTTAGGGTCAAAGAACTTAATTGGTACCTCCCAACTTAATAGAACATTTGCAAGGAAACTGCAGAAAAAATGTCACCCCCAAAGCCAAAACATGAGGTGCAAGGCCTTACCCGAGTGGATCTGGAGAAATCCCCTCCCCCCCCCCCCAAAAAAAAATCACAAAAACGGAACTAACTTTCAAACCCAATTGCGATCAGGTTGAAGGGTGAACATAGCTATCAAAGTCGCATGGCTGAGGACCTATTGCTGGGAATTTTCTAGAAAGCTAGTCTGTTTCAAACTATTTGCTGACATCCCCAGAGTGATGTCCCAGTTTTATATAATATGCTCTTGAAAGTGAAGGGACAGTAACTTAAGTAGCTGGACAGACTTTTACATCAGTCTTACAAATGACAAAATTAATTTGGATAGGCTGGATTGGGCTTTGACAGTAACTGTAGTAGTAACTCTGGCAGCACTAAAAGTGGTCTCAGCGCGTGGAAGACCCACTTTAGGGCTACTGCAAGCCACTTTCTACCGCTGCTTGATAAAATGGCCCCTTTGTTTCTTATTTCAGATATCTCCTTGGAAGAAAACTTGTTTTCCTCTGTCTCTTCTTATGACTATTTAAAACATTCATCCTCTACTTTTATTCTCCTTCTCTACAGACTTGATTTTAATGTAATGCTACCTTTCTTTCACACACTTCTACTGTCTATGTTCCAGAAACACCAAAGACCATGATTAAGTATTTATATCACATTTACTGCTGGTTTAATCATGAATTGATAAGGAGTGTGACTGTTGGGCAGACTGGATGGACCATCCAGGTACCGTATTTTTCGGACTATAAGACGCACCGGACCATAAGACGCACCTAGGTTTTAGAGGAGGGAAATAGGAAAAAAATTTTTTTCCTTTTTCCCCAACTCTAAAACCTAGGTGCTCCGGTGCGTCTTGTCCGAATCCCGCCCTCCCCCTGGCCCTGTCACCACTTCTCCCTACTCACGCGATCTTCCCTGGTGGTCTAGTGACGTCGGGGCAGGAAAAAGCCCCCTCTTCCTGCCCAGCGCGCTACTCTCCAACCTCCTGTATGCATTGCTGCCTGACGGTCTCGGCGAGATTCAAATGGCCGCCGAGAATTGAAGTCTCGGCGGCCATTTCGAATCTCGCCGAGACCGTCAGGCTGCATACAGGAGGATGGAGAGCAGCGCACTGGGAAGGAAAGAGGAGCTCTTTCCTGCCCCGACGTCACTAGACCACCAGGGAAGATCGCGTGAGTAGGGAGAAGTCTACCTTCGGACTATAAGACGCACCCCCCATTTTCCTCCCAAATTTGGGGGGAAAAAAAGTGCGTCTTATAGTCCGAAAATACGGTATATATCCATTGTCATTTGCTGTAACATAGAAATTAGAAAACCCAATCAATATAAATATATAGGGAAAACCACTACAAAAGTATGCAAAAACATAACATTTAATAAGTACATAAGCACATAAGTTCATAAGCACCGCCATACTGGGAAAAGACCAAGGGTCCATCAAGCCCAGCATCCTGTCTCCGAAAGTGGCCAATCCAGGCTTCAAGAACTCCCCCCCCCCCCCCCCCCCCCCCCCCCCCCCCACCCAAAAAAAAAAAATTATGTTCAATGGACTTTTCCCTCAGGAATCTGTCCAAACCCCCTTTAAATTTCATAAGGCCAGCTGCTGTCACTACATTCTCTGGCAACGAGTTCCAGAGTCTAACTACATGCTCTACTCCACTCATTATCTTGTAGACTTCTATCATATCACCCCTCAGCCGCCTTTTCTCCAAGCTGAAGAGCCCTAACCTTCTCAGCCTTTCCTCATAGGGAAGTTGTTCCATTCCCTCTTGGGTTCAAACTTTCCCAGTGGAAAATATATTCTTGCTTCCGCTGCCAACTTCTCTTGAAGTGGAGGAGTGGCCTAGTGGTTAGGGTGGTGGACTTTGGTCCTGAGGAACTCAGTTCGATTCCCACCTCAGGTACAGCTCCTCGTGACTCTGGGCAAGTCACTTAACCCTCCATTGTCCCATGTAAGCCGCATTGAGCCTGCCATGAGTGGGAAAGCGCGGGGTACAAATGTAACTAAAATAAAAATAAAAACTTCCAGTCAGTGAGTGGCTGAAAGTTTCATGTAACTATGGGGATGGAAGAAATGCTTAATTATTTATCAGTTTATTATTCTCAGCTTATTGTCTTTTTTATTTTTATAGACATTTTCCCTGAAGCCCTGTGGGTGACCAAATCCAGCGGCCCAGGGTTGGGTAGCATATTGGGGTAGTTCTTTTACAACAAGATAATACTTTTGATCAATAAAGCATTTAGACTGAATAGTAATCATCACAATTAAGCACTTCTTTATGGAATGTTACTCATATAGATTAATTGTAAGTGGCATTTTTTTAAAGATATTTGGAGCACAGTGGAAGATAAGTAATGTTAATGCATTACATGTTTTGTATTATAGATATCACAAGTTGAGCAAGAATGAAATATAGCCCATTGTGCCATGCATTGCAGTAAAGTGCTGAGAGCATAGGTTATTATAAAAGAGCTCAGCTTTATGTGTGCCCATAATTCCTGTAGGAAGATCCTTTAAGGAGGATGATAAAATGAAGATACATAACTGTAGCAGGTATTCTCCGAGAACAGCAGGCTGATTGTTCTTTCGACTGGGTGACGTCCACAGTAGCCCCCCCCCCCCCCCCGAACGGAAATCTTCCTAGCAACAAAGCTTGCTAGAGCCTTAGAGCGCACACAGACGCGCACCGCACATGCGCGGCCATCTTCCCACCCGTCGCGCGAGAGTCCCGACAGTTCGATATCAAAGCAAGCAAGGACAAAGACAACGCCAAAGGGGAGGCGGGCGGGTATGTGAGAACAATCAGCCTGCTGTCCTCGGAGAATACCTGCTACAGATATGTATCTTCATTTTCTCCAAGGACAAGCAGGCTGCTTGTTCTCACAACTGGGGTATCCCTAGCCCCAGACTCACTCAAAACAACAAAAAAGGTCAATTGGGCCTCGTAACAGCGAGGACATAACAAAGATTGACCTACGAAGAAACATCTGAGAGTGCAGCCTGGAACAGAACAAAAAAAAATGGGCCTAGGGGGGTGGAGTTGGATTCGAAACCCCGAACAGATTCTGCAGCACGACTACCCAAACCGACTGTCGTGTCAGGTATCCTGCTGAAGGCAGTAATGAGATGTGAATGTGTGGATTGATGACCACGTCGCAGCCTTGCAAATCTCTTCTATAGTGGCAGACTTCAAATGGGCCACTGACGCTGCCATGGCTCGAACACTATGAGCTGTGACATGACCCTCAAGAGTCAGCCCAGCCTGGGCATAAGTGAAGGAAATGCAATCTGCTAGCCAATTGGAAATGGTGCGTTTCACGACAGCAACTCCCCTTCTGTTGGGATCGAAAGAAACAAACAAACATTTGGGCGGACTGTCTGAAGGGGCTTGTCCGCTCCACATAGAAGGCCAATGCTCTCTTGCAGTCCAATGTATGGAACTGACGTTCAGCAGGGCGGGTATGAGGATGGGGAAAGAATGTTGGCAAGACAATTGACTGGTTAAGATGGAACTCCGACACCACCTTCGACAAGAACTTAGGGTGCTTACAAAGGACTATTCTGTTATGATGAAATTTAGTATAGAGAGCATGGGCCACCAAGGCTTGAAGCTCACTGACTCTACGAGCTGAAGTAACAGCCACCAAGACAATGACCTTCCAAGGTCAAATACTTCAGATGGCAGGAATCCATTGGCTCAAAAGGAGGCTTCATCAGTTGGGAGAGGACAACGTTGAGATCCCATGACACTGGTGGTTTGACAGGGGGCTTTGACAAAAGCAAACCTCACAAGAAGCAAACAACTAAAGGCTGTCCAGAGATAGGCTTACCTTCTACACGATAATGATAAGTACTAATTGCACTAAGATGAACTTTTACGGAGTTGGTCTTAAGACCAGACTCAGACAGGTGCAGAAGGTATTCAAGCATGGTCTGTGTAGGACAAGAGCGAGGGTCTAAGGCCTTGCTGTCACACCAGACAACAAACCTCTTCCATTTAAAAGAGTAAATCTTTTTAGTGGAATCTTTCCTGGAAGCAAGCAAGACTCGGGAGACACCCTCCGACAGACCCAAGGAGGCAAAGTCTACTCTCTCAACATCCAGGCAATGAGAGCCAGCGACTGGAGGCTGGGATGCAGAAGTGCCCCCTCGTTCTGAGTGATGAGGGTTGGAAAACAATCTCCACGATTCTTCGGAGGACAACTCCAGAAGAAGAGGGAACCACATCTGGCGCGGCCAGAAGGGCGCAATCAGAACCATGGTCCCGCAATCCTGCTTGAGGTTCAGCAAAGTCTTCCCCACCAAAGGTATGGGAGGACACGCATACAGGAGACCCTTCCCCCAATAAAGGAGAAAGGCATCCGATGCTAGCCTGTCATGGGCCAAGTCTGGAACAGAACTGAGGGACCTTGTGATTGGTCTGAGCAGCAAAGAGATTGACCAAGGGGGTGCCCCACGCTTGAAAGATCTGATGTACCACTCTCGAGTTGAGAGACCACTTGTGAGGTTGCATTATCCTGCTCAGCCTGTCGACCAGACTGTTGTTTACGCCTGCCAGCTACGTGGCTTGGAGAAACACGCCGTGACGGAGACCCCAAAGCCACATCTGGACGGCTTCCTGACACAGGGGGCGAGATCCGGTGCCCCCCTGCTTGTTGATGCAGTACATGCCAAATATACTTCAGGCAAGTATAACTCTAGTACTCTGATAACCATAAGGTAATAGAGGAAAAGACTTCAGAAACTCGGTAACAGCTGTCAACACTTTTAGTAGAACAGCTGACCACTCTACTCGGCGTGGCTCAGAGTACGCTCACGCTGGCGAGAATCGTCAGTCTCAAAACCTCTTAACAATGATTGATCTTTCATATATATGCTATGCAACTTATAGTACTATAAAAAGTACTTTGCTGTTGTCTGTGCTGGAGTAATTATAACTGTCCACGCCCAACAGCGAGCTCCCGTTTCGCTTCAGTGCTTCATAAGGAGCCAGACCTTGTATCTCTTAACAGCACCTTCCAGAACCCACAGAGAACACATGCACTCCCAATCTGCGCAGCGATGCCCCGACCACCGCCAGGCATTTTGTAAACACCCTGGGCGCAGAGGCGAGACCAAAGGGCAGCACACAATACTGAAAGTGCTGCGTTCCCAGACGGAATTGAAGATACTGCCTGTGAGCTAGCAGTATCAGGATGTGTGTATAAGCATCCTTTAAGTCCAGAGAGCATAGCCAATCGTTTTCCTGAATCATGGGAAGAAGGATGCCCAGGGAAAGCATCCTGAACTTTTCTCAGACCAGATATTTGTTCAGGGCCCTCAGGTCTAGGATGGGACGCATCCCCCCTGTTTTCTTTTCCACAAGAAAGTACTTGGAATAGAACCCCAGCCCTTCCTGCCCCGGTGGCACGGGCTCGACCGCATTGGCGCTGAGAAGGGCAGAGCGTTCCTCTGCAAGTACCTGCCTGTGCTGGAAGCTGAAAGACTGAGCTCCCGGAGGTCAATTTGGAGGTTTTGATATCAAATTGAGGGAGTATACCATCCGGATTATTTGAAGAACCCACCGGTCGGAGGTTACGAGAGGCCAACTTTGGTGAAAAATATTTTAACCTCTCCCCAACCGGTAGATCATCCGGCACGGACATTTATGTCGGCTATGCTCGCCTGGAGCCAGTCAAAAGCCCATCCCTTGTTTTTGCTGGGGAGCTGCAGGGGCCTGTTGAGGCGCACGCTGTTGACGTGAACGAGCACACTAGGGCTTAGCCTGAGCAGGCTGGCGAGAAGATGGATTGTACCTACACCTATTAGAAGCATAGGGAACATTCCTCCTTCCCCATAAAAATGTCTACCTGATGAGGTAGTTGCTGAAGGCATCCGGTGGGAGAGTTTGTCAAATGCGGTGTCCCACTGATGGAGCTGCTCGACCACCTGTTCGACCTTCTCACCGAAAATGTTATCCCCCCCCCCCCCCCCCCCCCGGCAAGGAGCATCCGCAATCTGCTACTGGACTCGATTCTCCAGGTCAGAGGCACGCAGCCATGAGACTCTGCGCATCACTATCCCTTGAGCAGCGACCCTGGATGCAACATCAAAAGTGTCGTAGGCACCCCTGGACAGGAATTTCCTACACGCCTTCAGCTGCCTGACCACCTCCTTAAAAGGCTTGGCCTGCTCCGACGGGAGCTTCTCAACCAAGTCCGCCAGCTGCCGCACATTGTTCCGCAAGTGGATGCTCGTGTAGAGCTGGTAGGACTGAATCTTGGACACGAGCATAGTAGAATAATAGGCCTTCCTCCGAAAAGTGTCTAGGGTTCTCGACTCGCACCGCGGGGACGCCAAGGCGTAATCCCGAGAACTCCTGGCTTTCTTGAGAGCAGAATCCACAACGCCAGAGTCAGGAGGCAACTGGGTCTTTATCAACTCTGTGTCCTCATGGATCCTATACTGGGACTCAATCTTTTTGGGAATGTGTGAATTAGATAACGGTTTCACCCAGTTTGTCAGCAATGTCTGTTTAAGGACATTATGCAGAGGAACAGTGGATGATCCCTTAGGTGGCGAAGGATAGTCCAGGACCTCGAACATCTCAGCCCTGGGCTCATCCTCAGTAACCACTGGGAAGGGAATGGCCGTAGACATTTCCCGTACAAAAGAGGAGAAGGACAAGCTCTCAGGAGGAGAAAGCTTTCTCTCTGGTGAAAGAGTGGGATCAAGAGGGAAGACCACAAGACTCCTCGTCAGAGAAATATCTGGGGTTTTCCTCTGCTTCCCACGAGTCCTCCCCCTCGATATCGGACACCAGCTCCCTGACTGCAGTCAGGATCCGAGCCCGTCTCAACGGCGAGGCACTATGTCCTCGATGGCGGGGTCGAGAAGACGACTCCCGCACCGGCGGCAATGAAGTTCCCTCCATCAACGACGCCGGGGAGTCAACTCGGGTGGTCGCCGAAGCAGACACCGCACGCGGCACCGGTACAGATACAGGCGAAGCCGATACCGCAAGCGGCACTGGCATCGGAGACCTCACCACGGGTGGGGAGCCAGCCACCACATCCACCATCGGCATCAGCAGCGCAAGCACCCCCGGTACCGAAGCTGACAATCGCAGCAGCCCTTCCATGATCCCAGGAAGGATGGCTCAGAGGCGCTCGTCAAGAGCATCTGTCGAGAGAAGCTGAGAGGCCGGTGCAGGAGACGATGCCAGAACCTGCCTGGGGTGGGGAGGCAGTACCGGGCTGTCTGGGGAGAAGCGCATCGACACCTCCTGGATAGAGGGGGAGCGGTCCTCTCGGCATCGACGCTTAGCGGGTGCCGAATCCTTCGGCGCCCTGGAGCTCTCGGTACCTTGGCAGGAAGGCGACTAATGGCGATGCTTCTTCGCCTTCGCTCGAAGCAGGTCACCGGAAGCCCCCGGTACCGATGATGAGGACGTGGAATCCACACACCTCCTCGGGGACAGGTCCGAAAGAGGACGGTCCCGATGGCCCTGTACCGCAGGAGCCCTCGAGGCAGGTGCAGACCCACTCGAAGGCTCACTGCTACCAGCATGGGAGGCCCTATGAATAGCCATCACCTGCACTCCCGACGTCGATGCACTCTCCAATGCCGTCATCGATACCGCCGTCAATGACCTTGGTACCGCTACCGACATCGACGAACCAGACGGGGTTCCGAACAGCAGGGTCCACTGAGCCGATCTCACCGCCTGGGTCCTCTTTTTGAGTTGAAGACACAAAGTGCAGGCGTTGGGACAATGACCAGCCCCCAGACACTGAAGACATGAAACGTGCGGATCAGTGAGCGAGATCGTCCGGTTGCACCGCGTGCACTTCTTGAATCCACTGGCAGGCGAGGACATGAGCGGAAAAATCACGTCAGCGAAATTAAAACTCGTGATGATGCCGAAAAAAGGCACCAAAACCAGGGAAAAACCCCGTACGGGCAGCCAAAAAGGCCGCGCACAAAAGCGAAAGGAAACTTAGGGGCCAAACACTAAGCGGTAAAGGCAAACTCTTTTTTTTTTTTTTTAATGTTTCAATCATTTTTATTAAGTGAACATAATCAGCTGTAACATTTCACATTACATAAGCAAGTTCCATAACAGCAATTGGCATATCTTCACATTTTGTATTTTTATTGGTATTAGTATTTCCCCCCTAAACTACTCCCCCTCCCTGTTCCCTACCCCCCCTTCCCTCCCCAAAGCCTCCCCCCCCCCCTTTTTCCCTTATATATCCAATAACAAGCAGAGGTTACAGGAGCAGCAGCAGCAACGGGGATTATAGGTTCAATATCTGGCTCCAGACCATTGGGGTCAAGGTTTCCCAAAAGGGTGCCCATCTGCATTCAAATTGTTGTCTTCTTATCCGTGGCTGGTTCCGCATTGCCAGATGTTCTGTACGTAAAAGTATAAGCATTTGAGTTCGCCAATATTGCAGTGATGGTGGTTTGTTCCCCAGCCACTCCTGCAGGATTGCTTTTTTCGCTACTACTGTAGCTCTTTTTACAAAGTCTGTGAATCCCTTCGGCGTTGGCTTGCTTAGCCTTGGGTGTCCAAAAAGCAACTTTGGATCATATGTCCATCTTCGGGACCAGAGTTCTGTCACTTGTTGTAGTATACTTTTCCAAAACCAAACCACTCTTGGGCATGTCCAAAACATGTGAGCCAATGTAGCCCCTTCTTGATGGCATTTCCCACATGCTCCATCCGGTGATGCTCCCATATGGAAAGCTCTTCTAGGCGCCACATATATCCTTAGTGCAAATTTATATTGTATTTCCCAGTAATCTGCCAGTCTTGTGGTCTGCCAGAGCGACTGCACATGGTCCTTAAACATAGTCTCACTTATCTGGCTTCCCAGATCTTGGCTCCATTTTGCCGTGTAACCCCTGTAATCCAATTCTGGCATTGTATCTCGGATGTGGCGATGATGGTAGGCCATGGGCACTTTCAATTGCGCCCCCAGCGACATAGCAGCAGCCAGTTCTTCCCTCACGTCCTCGGTGAGGTCTGTCCAAGTCAGACTGGACACATAGTGCCTCAGCTGGTAATAATGGAAATAGTCCGCTGAATTTATTTTGTACTGAGCTCTCAGTTCTGGAAACGTTCTGATACGCCCTTTGTCTGTGAGCACATGATATAGGTATTCTATCCCCTTTTCCTTCCATCTGTTGAATACAGTATAACTTGTCCCAGGCTCGAACCCCGGGTTGCCACAAATCGACAGGTAGGGGGTAGTTTTAGGCGAAAAGCCATGCATACGGCAGATCCATTTCCACACCGCTTTCATCGTAGGCAAAATATGTGACTTCTGTAGGACTGCTGGGGGACGTTGCTTGCTACCATGCAGAAATCCTGTAAAGTTGTCTGGGCCAAACAAGCCTAATTCCATAGTGGTAGCAGAGTATCCACTTGTCTTTCGAAACCAGTCATTTAGGTGCCTGATTCCACAGGCTACCGTTAAGTATCGCAAACTCAGGAGGCCCAGGCCCCCGTATTCTCTTGGGATCTGCAGAATCCACAGAGCAATTTTTGCTTTCTTTCCTTTCCAAAGGAATTTCTGCAATATTTTGTTTATTTGCCGTTCCACTTTCCTTGGAAGATAAAGTGGGAGCGTTTGGAACACATATAACCATCTGGGTACAATCATCATGTTGTATAGCGCTATTCTGCCAAGCAAAGAGAGCGGGAGGGATTGCCACAGCTTCAACTTGTCCGCCATATCCTCCAATAGCCTGTTCACATTTTGGGAACACACTTGAGCCAGGTTCTGGGGGATTTGGACTCCTAAGTACTTGATTGCCTCTTCAGCTTCTTCCACTCCCAGTTCCTCTAACCCTGTGCCTCCCACCCCAGGAGAGATGGTGAGCCAATGTGATTTGTGTGCATTTATTTTAAACCCTGAAAGAGCACTGTATTGTTCTATCCGTGCCCAGAGCTGCCTCAATGAATTCTGGGGGTCCCTCATCACCACCAACAAATCATCCGCAAATGCCAAAGTCTGCACTACCTCTCCACCCACCTCTAGCCCCTTTACCTGCTCATCAGTCTTCAACGTGCGGAGCAGTGGCTCAATAGACAGAAAGAACAATAAGGGTGAGAGGGGACACCCCTGACGAGTACCCCGTTCTACGACTATAGGGTCTGTTCGCACTCCATTAATTAATACAGAGGCCGTCGGCTTAGTGTATAATGTCTGTACGGCCTGAAGGTACCAGCCATGCATGCCCATATACTTTTTTTTTTTTTTTTATTAAATAAAACAAACAAGAAAGAAAGTCGATGAGGAAAAAATCCCGAAGAGCAAACGAAGGGACGAACAGCGAAAACAAACCTGTGAGGGCTCTTTCTGGGACGCAGAGCAGCAAAAAAACAGCCACTCTGACAGCGGAAAAAAAGAGACTGAGGCACGTTCGTGTTTCGGGCGGGAAACAGGCGTGCGTACGCGCGAGGGCTCTGCAAACTTTGTTGCTAGGAAGATTCCGCTCCTGGGGCTGCCGTCGGACGTCACCCATATGTGAGAACAAGCAGCCTGCTTGTCCTCGGAGAAAAGTGACATCACTCAATTCTCCACCCAACCTACATGCTCCAGGACGACAACCTGAGAACACCCACAGAATCTTCTGCCAAGTTGGCCAAGACCAACCAATCGTGCAGGTAAAGATGAACCTGAATGCACTGGTGACATAGGTGAGTAGCCACCACCATCATCATAAGTTTGGAAAAAAGGTGTGAGGGGCAGTTAGAGATCAAAGGAAAGGGCCTGACAAAGTGATGCCCCTACACACAAAAGTAGAGGTAGCACCTTGTGGTCTTCCCTGAACAGAATATAGAGATATAGGCCTCTAAAAGATCCACGGTGGTCAAGAATTCACCCAGACAGACTGAAGTGATCACTGAGCAGGGTGTCTCCATTCAAAAGTACTAGACCCTACGGGCAAGCATTTAAGTGAGGTATAGGATAGGCCAAAAGGAACCTCCTTTCTTTGGGATAACAAAATAAATGGAGTAACGCCCCATTCCTCACACACGGATTACGCATGTGGAACAGGCTCCACCACCCCCAGGTCTATGAGGTCCAGAAATAAGAGTGTGACTTCTTGCCACATTGCCACCAAGCCATATGGTGAAACCATGAAGGCACTGGCATGGGAAGAGCCAATTCTATTGTAGCCAAGCTCAATCACCTCAAGGACCCACTGGTCTAGGGTGATGTGTGCCCACTCATGGCAGAAGAGGGGTAAATCTGCCCCCCTATCTGAGCCAACGAGGGGCCAGCACATCCTTGGCCAGGAAGAACTGGAACCTCCTGCCAATCTGGGAGATCCAGAGTCTCCGGATCTTTTAGGGCCATGAAATGACTGGATATGCAAGGGCTCAGAGCTGATCCAAACTAAAACTTGTCTGAATGGAAGCACCCCCCAAGCGGCCCTTAGCAACAGGGGCTGGCTGGGAGCCTTTCTGGCACGTTCAGGAAACTGAAGAGGAAAGGCCATTCTAGGTCCTCTCCAAAAAGTAATCTTCCCTTAAAGGGCCACTGGTTGAGAAGCTTCTTAGATGCTGAATATGCAGCCCAATGACACAGCCAGTGTCTCTGTCCCACTATATCAGAGGCCATTGTGCAGGAGGAGATTCACACCAGATCATACAGGACATCAGAAAGATCATTCCAGACTTAAATCGGGACACCTCTAAGCCCATCCCACATACCCACCACAAATGGCAGCCTGACCATCTGCTGCACATGAGATAAAATCCAGTTTGAACAGCTGCTCTGCCTTTTTCTCATGCATCTCCTTGAGAGTGGCACCCAATCACAAAGCAAGGTGGTCTTTTTGGTAGCTACCATAACAAAGGCATGCACCATGGGATACTTCCTGTGCAATGAAAGCAGAAAGACATTGAAATAAACATTAAACATACCTGTCTACCTCCTCGGTCAGAAAAGGATATAACTTAAAACCTTGGACCCCAGGAGGGCCCCAATATGGGGTCTCCCACTCTGCTGACATCATATGGGAGAGCACCTTATGAAGCAGAAGATGCTTGGGGGGGGGGGGGCAGAGATACTCTTTGCAGAATAGGGTCCCCATTCCGCATAGGAAAGCTTGGTGAAAGGAGCAAAGGAGAGACCAATGTCCTCTAACACTGAATCGGAAAAGTGGGAGAGCTTTTCCCACCAGAAAGGCCCGATAACTAGGCAGCGCACCTTTCTCCTCCCCCACAGAGGAGTCTCTGCCTTTGAGTCCAAGATAGAGGATGACTGGGGCTACAAAAGGTCCCCCATCCCTACCAGTAATCTCAGGAGTCAGAAGAGCCCCCGAAGCTGTATGGTCCCTGGCAAGTCAGCCCCCACCCCCCTCCAATGTGAAAGGTATCCAGAGTGTGCAGCCAAAGCATACCTAATCAGCAGGACCACTTGGCTAAGCCGTTTTAGGCTCACAACCCAAGACTGGGGATTATAGGGCTATGGCTAGCATTCCCATTAATGGCATTGGGACCATGAATCCCAATACTGCAGCTGAGGAACCTCAGCCACATGTTGGCACCATCCCCCCCCCCCCCCAAATCCGGGACCGTTTCCAAAATCTGAAATGGTCCATTGCAGGAGGAGCAGAGAGAGCCAGCAGCATCAGCGAGCTCCCTGCAGCATCAGCCTGCCAGGCTATGTGGATGGCACACCGTCACCTACCAGGCCTCATAGAGCTCCACCATGGCCTGAGACTCAGGGAGGTTTCCTCCCATGTCTGGCTCCTCAAGGTATGTTAAAAAAAAAAATCTGCTTAAAGCATCAGTCTTTTTTAGTAAATTAGCAGATTGGGGGGGGGGGGGGAATAGCAACCCATACAAATCACATGTCTCACCAAGTTATCACCCATGGGTGATGACATGGGGCTGCAGAAAGACACTCTGTGCTCAACAGGTACAGTCCAAAGATTCGGAACCTGGTAGTCAGCCATTAGACTCAACCAAACTGTGCAGCCTTAGCCTGCAGAGCTGGGAGCTAGGTAAGGGACCAGGAGCACCAGCATAAACAACCTACCATCTGCCAGAGGTAAAGAAATACTAAAGTTTTCCACTGAGCACCAGCCCCCTTATATCAGTTATGTCACTATTAAAGATCAGTTTCTTTACCTCCATCTGCTCATAGGCAGAGATAACGACCCAATAATTCAGGATGGTATAGCCATGACATTACTACACTGCACTTTTATACCATGGACTTGATTTATTCCAGCAACAAAAAAGATCTAAATATAGTAGACCTTTGCTTGACATGCAAATCCATCTATCTTATTATATTTAATCATGAAGAGACAAGTATCTGAATATTTACAAACATGTAGATAAATCCTCCCCACTGGTCTGGCTCTCTGAAACTCCTATTAAGACATAAGAACGAACCACAGAGAGAAATTGCACTGAACTAGGAACTAAACAGAGAAAGTTTATAATCTTAGAAACGGAGGCTTAAAGCTGATGAGAAAGGAATCAGTCTAATAAATACTGTTTTATTGTATTGCAGTATTTATTAGACTTCTACATTCTTAACAATGAGAGGAATAAGTGTCTGCCTTGAAAATAATCCGGTGCATAAATAAATCAATTGACCTCTAAGACCACGCCAGCCAAAGCAACAAAATGAAATACCTGAAAAAAATATTGTTCTTTTCTATGGTAGCCAAGCTATATAAATTAGAAAAAAATCTGAACCTTTCCCTCTGAATTAAAAATGTGGGGGCTTTCATTGTCTTTTTGACTGTTTACTCAAGAACCATGACTCAATTAAATATCTTGAAGAATCATAGGACAGTGGGTGTTGGCCTAGTTTTGGAAAACTATGTCTCGGTAATTCAAAATGTTTATAGATCTCCATAGTAACACTATAAAAGTAATGCACTATGCTCAGCCTCCAAACAGCTAGGAGTAGGTTTCTTGCCAAATCATAAGGGACACACCCCAAGAACTCACACTTCCTGCAACAAAATTAACACAGGAAACTAACTATTGCAGCCTCTGCACTCATCTGCAAAACTTAATACAGGAAGGGCAGGCTCAAGACTTTCCCAGAACTGAAAATAAGAAAAAGAATAAGAAAGGGACTGCCAAAGTATTCAGAAACTCGTAAGATTAGATAACGGCAAGATTCATCTAGACTACCCTGATACAAATATAATCAGCTATGAAGCACTGAAATACTTTAAAGCAGTTTGATTTACTTAGGTTGCCTGTGCAATGCTCTGCAGACAATTACTTATCCTTTTACTAAAGAGAAATTCAACAACATAAAATATCCTAACATTTATATCATTTTGTTGATTATTTTTAAGATTATTGTACAGATTATTTATTAATAGATTTTAAATACTTGGGAGTAGAATAGTAGCCAGTGTTGCCACAGCTATGTTTTTTTTCTAGCAGATCTGCTCTTTTTTTGGACCCATCTATATTTCTACCTGTTTCAATAGATAACCTGTTTCAATAAATAACCTGTGCCATGGCGGTTATCTATTTTCACATACTCCTCGCCCTGCTGGCCGTGGGGGCGGTGTTGGACTACTTCTCTCTCCCTCCTCCAGATTTCAACCCCTTCTTCCACCTCAATCTCACTGTTTTTCCTCCTTTGAAGTCCACTCTATCCGCCTTTTCTCTCCTCTGCCTCTTCGAATAGCGGTCATTTATAGTCCGACTGATATCAAGTCCCTTTCATCCTCTCTCAGTGACTTTGATGCCTGGCTTGCCTTCTTCCATGATCCTTCCTCCCCCTCTCTCATCCTTGGTGACTTTAATATTCCTGCTAATGATCCTTCCAACTCTTATATTTCCAAGTTACTCGCTTTAACGTCCTCCTTTAATCTCCAACTATGCTCCACCTCCCCCACTCATCAAAATGGTCACTGTCTTGATCTCATCTTCTCCTCCAACTGTTCACCCTCTAGTTTCCTTGCCTCTGATCTTCCCTCCTCTGATCACCATCTTATAACTTTCACACTTAAATCTCCTCCCTCCCAGTCCCGTCCTATCTTATCTAATTTATCTAGGAATCTTCACGATATTGACCCTTCATCTCTACCCTCCCATGTTTCAAACCTCCTCTCTACTGTGGCACCATCTACATCTGTCAACGAGGCTGTTTCTTCTTACAACAATACTCTATCCTCTGCCTTAGACACTCTTGCACCTTTGATGACCCGCCCTGTAAGGCGTACAAAACCCCAACCTTGGCTGACTTCTAATATCCGCTACCTACGTTCCTGTACCCGCTCTGCCGAACGCCTCTGGCGGAAATCTCGGGCCCTTGCTGATTTCTTACACTTTAAGTTCATGCTGACCTCCTTCCAATCTGCACTTTTACGTGCCAAACAGGATTATTATATCCAACTGACCAACTCTCTTGGCTCTAATCCTCGACTTCTCTTCACCACATTGAACTCTCTCCTCAAGGTGCCCCCTCCCCCAACTCCCCCTTCATTATCTCCTCAGACCCTTGCTGAATTCTTTCACAACAAGGTTGAAAAGATAAACCTTGCTTTCTCTACCTCACCACCTCTCCCTCCACTAGTCCGTTCCCCTCTCTCTCCTTCCCCTCATTCCCTTTCCTCCTTTCCTGAAGTTACTATTGAGGAAACTACACTTCTCCTTTCTTCCTCAAAATGTATCACATGTTCCTCTGATCCCATTCCCACCCACCTTCTTAATGCCATCTCTCCTGCTCTTATTCCTTTTATCTCATTCTCAACCTCTCATTTTCCACTGCAACTGTCCCTGCTGCCTTTAAACATGCTGTGGTCACACCTCTCCTTAAGAAGCCTTCACTCAACCCTACTTGTCCCTCTAATTACCGACCCATCTCCCTCCTTCCTTTTCTCTCCAAATTACTTGAGCGTGCTGTTCACCGCCGCTGCCTTGATTTTCTCTCCTCACATGCTATTCTTGACCCACTACAATCTGGTTTTCGCCCTCTCCACTCAACTGAAACTGCGCTTACTAAAGTCTCCAATGACCTATTACTGGCTAAATTCAGAGGTCAATATTCCATCCTCATTCTTCTTGATCTTTCCGCTGCTTTTGACACTGTTGATCACAGCATACTTCTCGATACCCTGTCCTCACTTGGATTTCAGGGTTCTGTCCTTTCCTGGTTCTCTTCCTACCTCTCGCTCCGCACCTTTAGTGTTCACTCTGGTGGATCCTCTTCTACTTCTATCCCTCTGCCTGTCGGCGTACCTCAGGGTTCTGTTCTTGGTCCCCTCCTCTTTTCTATCTACACTTCTTCCCTTGGTTCATTAATCTCATCCCATGGCTTTTCCTACCATCTCTATGCTGATGACTCCCAAATCTACCTTTCTACCCCTGATATCTCACCTTGCATCCAAACCAAAGTTTCAGCGTGCTTGTCTGACATTGCTGTCTGGATGTCTCAACGCCACCTGAAATTAAATATGATCAAAACTGAGCTTCTCATTTTCCCCCCCAAACCCACCTCCCCGCTCCCCCCGTTTTCTATTTCTGTTGATGGCTCTCTCATTCTCCCTGTCTCCTCAGCTCGAAACCTTGGGGTCATCTTTGACTCTTCTCTCTCCTTCTCTGCTCATATCCAGCAGATTGCCAAGACCTGTCGTTTCTTTCTTTACAACATCCGTAAAATCCGCCCCTTTCTTTCCGAGCACTCTACCAAAACCCTCACCCACACCCTTGTCACCTCTCGTTTAGATACTGCAATCTGCTTCTTGCTGGTCTCCCACTTAGTCACCTCTCCCCAGTCGGTTCAAAACTCTGCTGCCCGTCTCGTCTTCCGCCAGGGTCGCTTTACTCATACTACCCCTCTCCTCAAGACCCTTCACTGGCTCCCTATCCATTTTCGCATCCTGTTCAAACTTCTTCTACTAACCTATAAATGTACTCACTCTGCTGCTCCCCAGTATCTCTCCACACTCGTCCTTCCCTACACCCCTTCCCGTGCACTCCGCTCCATGGATAAATCCTTCTTATCTGTTCCCTTCTCCACTACTGCCAACTTCCGACTTCGTGCCTTCTGTCTCGCTGCACCCTACGCCTGGAATAAACTTCCTGAGCCCCTACGTCTTGCCCCATCCTTGGCCACCTTTAAATCTAGACTGAAAGCCCACCTCTTTAACATTGCTTTTGACTCGTAACCACTCGCCTCCACCTACCCTCCTCTCTTCCTTCCCGTTCACATTAATTGATTTGATTTGCTTACTTTATTTATTTTTTGTCTATTAGATTGTAAGCTCTTTGAGCAGGGACTGTCTTTCTTCTATGTTTGTGCAGCGCTGCGTACGCCTTGTAGCGCTATAGAAATGCTAAATAGTAGTAGTAGTAGTAGTAGTGGAATATACTGGTTTTCTTTAATTGTTGTGTTTTTCCTATATTTATTTGGAACATATTCAGTGCTATCATTATGCTAAGCAGAAAATGCAAGAAACTAGGTTTTTGAAAGGCACTCTGTGCATCAAGGGCAGCCTACACAATCACACAGTAGCATGCACATTACGTATACCATTTTCACCCACCACTCATCCCATGGCCATTACCCACACCTAACTTTTTTTGTTTCTGTCGCTGTCCGAAAAGAAGACTGACACACACTTCCACTCATTCACAGTCTTCCTTCTTGTCTTGCACATCTTCATTACGCCAATCGACCCTGGTCAGTGGGCACGGTATGGGGATGCTCCCCCAGCTCAAAGCTGACATTTGGGGTCCCAGCATCAGGGTCAACAAGTCAACAAAGGTCATGGTGAAGCTGGTGGTAGGCCACTGACTGCTGTTGGCTATGCTCGGGTCCATGGGTACTGGTGGGCAGTGGTGGGCTGGAGCCGGTTGTTAAAATTTTTTACAATTTTGCGAGCCGGTTGTTATTCAGGGCGAGCCGGCTCTCCTACTACTACTACTTATTTCTATAGCGCTACTACATGTACGCAGCACTGTACAGTTGAACATGAAGAGACAGTCCCTGCTCGACAGAGCTTACAATCTAATTAAGACAAACAGGACAAATAAGAGATAAGGGAATTACTAAGGTGGGGATAATAAAATAAGGGTACTGAACAAGTGAGTAAGGGTTAGGAGTTAAAAGCAGCATCAAAAAGGTGGGCTTCCCTCCCTCCCACCTGCTACAGGGTCCCATACCTGAAGAAGGCAACTGGTTGTCCAGTGGTGCTTCGGGGCAGGCAGGAAAGATCCCCAGTCTTGCCTGCCTGCTGCCGGATCGCTCTTTAAAAATGGCCGCCAAGACTTCCAGTGGCGGCCTCTCAAGACTTCTGCTGAAGTCTTGGAGGACACCCTTGTAAGTCTCGGCGGCCATTTTGAAGAGCGATGCAGTAGCGCCGCAGGAGTCAGCGCTGGCAGCGGGCTGGAAAGACTGGGGATCTTTCCTGCCTGCCCCGAAGAATCCACTCAACAACCGACAATCGCTGGGTATGGGTGGCTGGAGGGGGGGGCAGGGGAGAGCAGGGGGGAGAGGAGGGTGGACATGGGTGGATGGAGGAGAGGGAAGGGAGAGAAGAAATGTTGGACATAGATGGAGGGGAGGGAAGAGTGAGGAAGGAGATGAGAGAAAAGGAAGAGGAGAAAAACTGCGCATGGATGAAGAAAATAGGCACTGGACAGTCAAGTCTGCGGAGGACCCAGCTTTTACTTACGGATGTAGGGCAAGAAATGAAGAAGAAAGGCAGAAAGCAAAAAAATAAATGCAAAGGAAGCCCTGGAAACTGAGTTAAGAGGACAGATAGCAGCAGAATTGGATACTGGGCCAGCATGATCAGAAAAAAAAGGCACCAAAGGTAGAAAAAATCATTTTATTTTCATTATAGTGTTTGGAATATGTCCACTTTGAGAATCAGGTGCTCAACATATAAATTTATATTTATTTACGGCATTTTATCCCACATTAAACATGAATTAGATTGGAACCTGGGATCATTTAATTTTTTTTCCTGGAGTAATGCATTGCCCCCCCCCCCCCAGGCTATCTCCCCAGCTAAAGCCAGTTCAGCAATTTGGGGGGGGGCGCAGAGGTGGACAGGGGGAGGACAGAGGTGGACGAGGGGTGCAAAGGTGGATGAGGGGGGGGGGGCGCAGAGGTGGACCGGGGAGAGAGCCTGTTAAAAAATTACCAGCACACCACTGCTGGTGGGTCACAGTGGCAGCGTGGGGGTTTTTTTGTCCGACACATGAACTGTGTCATTCACTTGATGTACGTGCTCCATGCACTTCAAGTGAATAATTCAATTCACTTCAATAAATTTGGATACTATAACAACTCAGATGTTTAAGCAATCAGATATGTTAACACTTTTTATGAAGAGCATTTTGAAACATTATTAATTTATCAAATTCTTGATGGTTTCAGAGCATTTCTTAATGAGGTCTACAACTGGCTTCAGCTTGTCACTAAAAAGATTGCCTGCTTCTCTCCCCTCCCCCCCCCCCCATCACCAATTCGATCCACCCTATTACTACAATATAATTTGTACCATGGTATGACAGTGTCCCACTGGTTATCCTCCTTCCACCAGGTCTCAGAGATGCCTATTATATCTAATTTTTCATTTAGTGTAATATATTCTAACTCTCCCATCTTATTTCTTAGGCTTCTGGCATTTGCATATAGACATTTCAAACTGTGTTTGTTGATCCTATTTATATCTTGCTCAGCAGTTACATATGAACATAAGTATTGCCATACTGGGACAGACTGAATGTCCATCAAGCCCAGCATTTTGTTTCCAACAGTGGCCAATCCAGGTTACAAGTACTGGCAATACAATACATTTTATGCTGCAATCTTTTGTCTGCTTTTTATTTAATGACACGTGGTCTACTATGGTCTCTACTGCAACCTCGCTATCGGAATACCCTATCTTCCCTGTTTTGGTGATAAGATAACTTATTCCGAACCATGCGCTTTTGAACGAACCAAACTCGGAGAGGTGTAGGAGGTACTCAAGAAGTTTTTGAGTAGGGCAAGATAAGGGATCTAAGGCCCTGCCCTCATACCAGACAGTAAACCCCTTCCATTTAAAAGAGTAACACCTCTTAGTGGAATCATTCCTGGAAGCCAGAAAGATACCAGAGACACTCTCAGGCAATCCCAGGAGTTTGAGTTCTATGCTCTCAACATCCAAGTCATGAGGGCCAGGGATTGGAGGTTGGGATACAGAAGGGAACCCTCCTTCTGCATGATGGGGGTCAGAAAAGAGTCCAATCTCCACTGTTCTTCGGAGGACAACTCCAGAAGAGATCTGCTGTAGCCAGTTAAGGAGAGATCAGAATCATAGTGCACTGATCTTGCATGAGTTTCAGCAAAGTCTTCTCTATGAGCAGCATGGGACGATACGCATACAGAAGGCCCTCCCCCCAATGTAGGAGAAAGGCATCTGACACTAGTCTGCCATGTGACCCAAGTCTGCAGCACAACTGGGGACTTTGTTGCTGAGATAAGTTGCGAGAATATTCACTGAGGGGATACCCCACTCTTGGAAGATCTTCTGCACTATGCCCATGTTGAGAGACCACTCATGCAGCTGCAATATACTGCTCAATCTGTCTGCCAGCCAGGTCTTGCCGGGTAGATAAGTGGCACGGAGGTCCATCCTATGAAGTAGAGCCTACTGCCACTTGCCCAATGCTCCCTGACACAAGAGGTAGGATCCAGTACCCCCTGCTTGTTGACATACAACATCGCAACCTGATTGTCTGTTTGAATGAGAACAATTTGGTTCTGGAGCCAATCTCTGAAAGCCATTAGTGTGTTCTAAATAACCTTGACCTTGAGGAGATTGATGTGGAATTGAACCGCCTGAGCAGACTACCAGACCCGAGTATGAAGCCCATCTACATGAGCTCCCCAACCCAGGTTGGATGCATCTGTTGTCAACACCTTCCGAGGCGGTGGAATTTGGAATGGAAGTCCCAGAGTTAAATTGGACTGAATTGTCCAATAGAAGAAGGGTGTGTGCCAGTTCTAGAGGTATGCAAATGACATCCATTAGGTTCCCTGTTTCCTGAGACCACTGGTAAGCTAAGGTCCACTGCCATGGGAGCCATGTCATGGGAGTGACATGCACGGTGGAGGCCATGCAGCCCATTAGACTCAACATTTGCCAAGATGAAACCTGCTGGCCGCTGTGGACCTGTGAGGCAAGTATTACTAGGGTATCTGCTCTCGCTCAAGGAAGAAAGGTCCGAGCCTGCGCTGTATCTAGCAGGGCTCCTATGTACTCCAATCGTTGAACTGGTTGAAGGTGGGTCTTGGGGTAATAGATGACAAACCCCAGTAGCTACAACACTTGAATAGTCATCCTCATTAATTTCTTGGCTCCTTCCTAAGAAGTGCTCTTGACCAGCCAATCGTCCAGGTAAGGAAACATATACTCTCAGTCTGCATAGATATGCTGCGACTACCACCAGACAATTAATGAAATCTCTAGGTTCCGATTCCAGGCAAAAGACAGAACATGATACTGGTAGTGGTATTTCCCTACTCAAAATCTGACATACTTCCTGTGACTTGGAAGTATCAAAAAGTGGGTATAGGCATCCTTCAAGTCCAGAGAGCATAGCCAGTCATTTTCCTGAATTAGAGGAAGAAGGGTGCCCAGGGAAAGCATCTTGAACTTTTCCTTCACTAGAAATTTGTTCAGGGCCCTTGTCTAGGATGGGCTGATATCCCCCCCCCCCCCCCCCCCATTTTTTTGGTCACAAGGAAGTACTTGGAATAGAATCCCTTCTTCCCTTGGCAGTATAGGCTCAACTGCTTAGGCCTGTAGAAGGGCGGAGATTTCCTCTGCAAGTACCAACTTGAGCTGAGAGCCGATGAAAGACATTCTCAGTGGGCAATCTAGAAGTCTCCGATGCCAATTCAGTGCGTACCTGAGATGGACTACTTGATAAACCCACCAGTCGGAGGTTACAAGGGACCATCTGTGTTGGTAAAAAATGAGCCTCCCTGCGACTGGAAGGTCGTCCGGGATGGATACTTTTTGTGCAGCTATGCTCTGCTGGAGCTACTTAAAGCCTGTGCCCTGTTTTGACTAGGGAGTTGGGTGGGACTTCTGAGGTTGGGGTTGGCAAGGTCTGAAACGCTGGGCATGAGCTGCCTGAGTAGAATGATCGAGAGGTGGGAACCTACACCTCTGAGAGTAGTAGGAACGCCACCTAGAACTGGTTAAAAATCTTCTTGTTGAAAAAGATGCAGATGGAGTACCCCAAGAGAGAGTGTGGATAGTAGCCATATACTTCTTAATGAGGTCAGCGACCTATTCCACTTTCTCTCCAAACAAGTGGTCCCCTAGGCACGTCAGACAACCTCTCTTGAGCAGCTGGTTCAAGATCTGAGATACGCAGCCATGAGAGTCTGTGCATCATCCCACCCATTCCGAAGAGCCTGGACACAACATCAAAAGTATCAAGGATGCCTCTGGCCAGATAATGCCTACGCTCCATCCGGTGTCGGAAATGGTATTTCAAGCGGACGAGTCAGAGAAACTTACTGAATTCACAGTAAACCTGGAGGACGTAATAGGGCAGTTCAGCAAACTGAAGAGTAGCAAATCTCCTGGACCGGATGGTATACATCCTAGAGTACTGATAGAACTGAAAAATGAGCTTGCGGAGCTTCTGTTAGTGATATGCAATTTATCCTTAAAATCGGGCGTGGTACCGGAAGATTGGAGGGTATCCAATGTAATGACTATTTTTAAAAAAGGTTCCAGAGGAGATCCGGGAAATTATAGACCAGTGAGTCTGACGTGGGTGCCGGAGAAAATGGTAGAGGCTATTATTAAAAACAAAATTACAGAGCACATCCAAGGACATGGATTACTGAGACCAAGTCAGCACGGCTTTAGTGTGGGGAAATCTTGCCTGACCAATTTACTTCAATTCTTTGAAGAAGTAAACAAACATGTGGATAAAGGGGAGCCAGTTGATATTGTGTATCTGGATTTTCAAAAGGCGTTTTAAGGCACCTCATGACAGACTACAGAGGAAATTTGGAGGGTCATGGGATAGGAGAAAATGTCCTATTGTGGATTAAAAACAGGTTGAAGGATAGGAAACAGAGAGTGGGGTTAAATGGGCAGTATTCACAATGGAGAAGGGTAGTTAGTGGGGTTCCTCAGGGGTCAGTGCTAGGACCGCTGCTTTTTAATATATTTATAAATGATTTAGAGATGGGAGTAACCAGCAAGGTAATTAAATTTGCTGATGACACAAAGTTATTCAAAGTCGTTAACTCGCAAGAGGATTGTGAAAAATTACAGAAGGACCTTACGAGACTGGGCGACTAAATGGCAGATGACATTTAATGTGAAGTGCAAGGTGATGCATGTGGGGAAAAAAACCCCGAATTATAGCTACGTCATGCAAGGTTCCACGTTAGGAATTACAGACCAAGAAAGGGATCTGGGTGTCATCGCTGATAATACACTGAAACCTTCTGCTCAGTGTGCTGCTGCGGCTAGGAAAGCGAATAGAATGTTGGGTATTATTAGGAAAAGTATGGAGAACAGATGTGAGGATGTTATAATGCCGTTGTATCGCTCCATGGTGCGACCGCACCTTGATTATTGTGATAGTGGGGATGGGACGACTTCCCTATGAGAAAGACTAAGGAGGCTAGGGCTTTTCAGCTTGGAGAAGAAACGGCTGAGGGGAGACATAATAGAGGTATATAAAATAATGAGTGGAGTGGAACAGGTGGATGTGAAGCGTCTGTTCACGCTTTCCAAAAATACTATGACTAGGAGGCATGCGATGAAACTACAGTGTAGTAAATTTAAAACAAAAAGGAGAAAATGTTTCTTCACCCAACATGTAATTAAACTATGGAATTCATTGCCGGAGAACATAGTGAAGGCGGTTAGCTTGGCAGAGTTTTAAAAGGGGTTGGACGGTTTCCTAAAGGACAAGTCCATAGACCGCTAGTAAATGGACTTGGGAAAAATCCACAATGTCGTGATTACCTTTTATAAAATGTTGTATGTTTGGGTAGCTTGCCAGGTGCCCTTGACCTGGATTGGCCGCTGTAGGGGACAGGATGCTGGGCTCGATGGACCTTTGGTCTTTTCCCAGTATGGCTTTACTTACGTACTTATGCTTGTTGGCCAGCTGACAAAGCTCTGCTGCCTGCTCCGAAGGGAAAGAGTCTGCCAGAGTCGGTGTACCATTCACCAAAGATCCAAGTAAATGCTCATGCAGAGATGGTAGGACTTGATGTGAGCAATGAGCATCAAGGCCTGAAAAGTCTTAGCCTCTCGTCTTGGGGGAACCAGAGAACTCTTGGCCTGTTTGAGAGTGGATTCAACCACCACAGAGTTGTGTGGCAATTGTGCTCTCTCAAATCCAGGAGCCTTCTGGATACAATACTGCATATCCATCTTCTTAGGTGCAACCTGTACCGTGAGGGAAAACTCCCAGTTCTTCAAAAATGCGTCCTGAAGGATAGGGTGCAATGGTACTGTGACCCCCTTCTTTAAGAGGCGACTTCTAGCCTATTGACAACATCTCTGCTCTAGGTTCCTCTTTCATCTCAAACTTAAATGGGATGGCTGCAACCATCTCCCTCACAAAACTGGTGCAAGGGTGCTGATGAAATACTGTGCCAGCTTCACTGCCGAAGGAAGGGTAGGCATGGGTATGAAGTGGGCCATTTTAGAAAACCGGTCCACCACTACCAAGACAACTGTGTGCCCTTCAGAGTTGGGCAGATCCGTAACAAAGTCCATGGCAATGTGGGTCCACGGTCTCTCAGGTACCGGTAAAGGCATCAGCAACCCCTGGGGTCTCAGACGGTCAGCTTTATGCTGGGTGCACTCAGGACACGCAGCCACGAACTCCTGCACATCCCAATCAAGTGAAGGCCACCAATACTGCTGGGAGACGAACCGCTTGGTTCCCAGGATCCCGGGATGTCCTGCCATTCGAGAGGCATGCCCCCATTGGAGTGTCTTTTCTCTCAGCTGGGGTCTCCGACGGTCAGCTTTATGCTGGGCGCACTCAGGACACGCAGCCACGAACTCCTGCACATCCCGATCAAGTGAAGGCCACCAATACTGCTGGGAGATGAACCGCTTGGTTCCCAGGATCCCGGGATGTCCTGCCATTCGAGAGGCATGCCCCCATTGGAGTGTCTTTTCTCTCAGCCAGGGAGGCACAAAGGTCATACCTGCAGGTACTGCTAGCGTCATCGCGGGGAGAATGACATTGGGTTTAATTACATACTGCAGGGGTTCTTCCTCCAGGTCAGCCTCCATGGACCTGGAGAGGGCGTCTGCCTTGATGTTCTTCTCCGCTGGACAATAAGTCAGAATGAAATCAAAGAGGGAGAAGAATAGTGCCCACCGGGCCTGGCGAGGATTCAGCCTTCTCGCTTCTCGTAAATAAGTCAGGTTTTTATGGTCCGTGAACACCGTGAAGGGCTCCTGCGCCCCTTCCAGCAGATGACGCCATTCTTCCAGGGCCAATTTAATGGCTAATAGCTCCTGATCCCCGATGGCATAATTCTTCTCGGCAGGGGTATACTTTTTAGAGAAGAATGCACATGGGAGAAGTTTCCCACTGGGGTGGGCCTGGGACAGCAGTGCTCCTACGCCAACCAATGATGCGTCCACTTCCACAAAAAATTTATTTGTCGGGTTGGGATGGCGCAACACTGGAGCTCCAACAAATGCCTGTTTCAGATTCTCAAAGGCCTGACACGCCTCAGGCGACCAGTTGCGAGCGTCAGCGTTCTTCTTAGTCAAGGCAGTAAGAGGGGCAGTCAGGGACGAGTAATTCCAAATAAACTGCCTATAGTAGTTTGCAAAACCTAAGAAGCGCTGTAGAGCCTTACGCCCCGTAGGTTGCTGCCAGTGCAGGATGGCTGTCAGCTTACTGGGGTCCATCCGCAGCCCATGGTTAGAAATGATGTACCCCAGGAAGAGCAGTTTGGAGCGATGGAATTCACATTTTTCCAATTTCACAAAGAGGTGGTTCTCCCTCAACCGCTGCAATACGGTCTTCACGTGCTCCTGGTGCTCTTCCTCAGCCCTTGAAAAAATCAAAATGTCGTCCAAGTAGACCATCACAAACTTATACAGGAGATCCCTGAAGATGTCATTCATGAAGGCTTGGAAGACGGCTGGAGCATTAGCAAGTCCAAACGGCATTACCAGATATTCGTAATGCCCGTCGCGGGTGTTAAACACCGTCTTCCACTCATCCCCCTCCTTGATCCGCACAAGGTTGTAGGCCCCCCTGAGATCGAGCTTGGAGAAGATCTGGGCTCCCTGGAGGCGGTCAAACATCTCAGAAATCAAGGGAAGGTGGTATTTGTCCTTCCACGTGATGGCATTGAGTCCCCTGTAGTAAATACTGGGGCGCAACCCCCCATCCTTCTTCTCCACTAAGAAGAATCCAGCCCCCATGGGCGATTTAGAGGGCTGGATGAAGCCTCGAGCTAGGTTCTCTCGAATATACTGGGACATGGCTTCCGTCTCTGGCCAGGATAGGGGGTATACGCGGCCACGGGGAGGTTCAGTGCCAGGTAGTAGCTCTATGGCACAGTCATAGGAGCGATGAGGAGGCAGAATCTCTGCTTGCTGTTTGGAAAAACATCTCCAAAGGATCTGTAGGGCCCCGGTAATATAACATTGGCTCGATCCAAAGGAAGCGTCACTGGGGCTGGCCAGACCTTATCCAAACAGACCTTCTGGCAGCCTGGGCCCCACGCCGTCAATTCACCCCGGGCCCAATCAATGCAAGGGTTATGCAGGCGAAGCCAGGGTAAACCCAGGATTATGGCCTCAGTGGCCGACGGAAGGACGTAGAAGGAGATAACTTCTTTGTGTAAGACTCCAACCCGTATGGTCATAGGCACGGTTCTGGAGCAGAGAACTCCCCGAACCAGTCCCCAAGCCGCTGAGACAGTGATGGACTGAGGTAACTCCATTGTAGGAATTTGATGAACCCGCACCAGGTCCGTGCTGATAAAGTTGCCTCCCGCCCCCAAGTCAACTAGCGCCTCAAAACAAGGGGTATCCTTAATCGCCAGTAGAACTGGCACCAAAACCTGCATCAAAGGGGAGACGGACTTTGGCCCTGACCCGGTCTCCCTAGCCGGTATCAGGGCTGCTGGTTTCCCGACTTCTTTCTCTTCGGGCACTCACAAAGTGCCCCTTCACTCCACAATGCAGGCACAGCCCCTTAGAGCGTCTCCGCTGTCTCTCCTGGGCCGCCCGGTCAACCTGCATAGGTTCAGACCCGTCGGGCATACCCAGCGACGGGGAAGCAGGGCTCTTGTGCGAGCTCCTCGAGTTAGCCCCTGCAACCTGCTGACCAGCGCGACATTCACAGGCCCGCTCCCTGAACCGGATGTCCACCTGGGTGCAGAGACAGATGAGGTCGTTCAGATCTGAGGGCAGCTCCCAGCCTGTGAGTTCGTCCTTAATGTTGGCCGAGACCCCATGCCAGAATACCGCAGTTAGGCTTGGGTTATCCCAACCTAGCTCCGCGGCCAAGGTCCGAAACTGGATGGCGTACTCACCCAGAGAGAGTTGCCCCTGATGTAGGTTCAACAGCTGAGTCGCCGCCGAAGAGGGCTTCCCGGGTTCCTCAAAGATGAGCCAAAATTGTTTCAAAAAATCTGCCAAATTATCCAGGAGGGAATCCTTCTTCTCCCATAAGGGCGAGGCCCAGGCCAGAGCGGGGCCTGCCAGTAGAGAGATAATATAAGCCACCTTCGCCCGATCTGAAGGAAAATCCCGTGCCTGCAACTTGAAGACAATTTGGCATTGATTGAGGAACCCCCGCCAGGTCTTACTGTCGGCCTCGTACCTCGGGGGCGTAGCCACCCGAATCCCTCGGCCGCATGCGTGGGAACCCAGCGGAGTAGAAGCTGGCGGGCCCTCCGCAGCCCCCGTGACAGTCAGCGTGTCTACCCATTGAGACAGTGCGTTCACGACTCCCGATACCTGTTGTAGCTGAGCATGCAATTGCTGGAGCAGCTGCATGGGGGATGGATCGGTCGAGCTCATGGCTTTTGCGTTCTGTAATCCGTTGGGTTGGTCGTGAGCCCTTGGGCCCTGGCCGAGGCCAGCAGGGCGCCAACCTAGGCCAAGGGGAGACCGACCCACCACCGCACACCCCAGCTACACAATACCCCCTAAGCTACTCCTCCCCACAGTCCCTCAGGAAGAAGGGAAATAGGCATACAGGCGGGCCTTGTGGCCGAACCAGAACCCACGCACACAGAGCCACTCGTGCGAGCCTCACGGCTGAACTGGAACCCAATCACACACAGGGAGGGGTGAAAGAACCCAGAGAGCCCCAAGATGCCAGACACGCACTGAACACCAGCAATAGGGCAGAGGGGGAAACAAAGGACCAGAGCGTAGGCCACGCCCACCCAGGGGACTAGCACAGGACAGGGGAACTAACACAGCAACCCCCCCCCCACCAGGGTAGGAGCCCCAGGCAGAAGCCAGACGAACCAGACACAAAAGGAAGGCAGAAGGCCTTTGCCTCAAACCCACTGTAGACAGAGGCACACAGAACACAAAGGGTTAAGCTTGTAGAGCCAGCAGAGAGTGCCATAAATCAACAAACAATCAGAGAGAACGCTTCCCCTCCCGAGAGGGAGCGGGGCCCATCCAACAAACACACTGGCAGAGGCAGGAATACAATGCACAAAGGGTTAAACTCACTGAGCCAGCAGGCCGGGACACTGGGAAGAGAAATCCTTAAAACAAACAAAGGAGAAGCTCTCACTCAGCCCAGAGCCCCTGGAGGCTGAGCAATACCCAGCCCCCACTAAACAAACGAGCAGCTGACCCTGATTACAGAGCTACACACACACACACAGCAGCAGCAGCTAACCCAGAGGGAAGGAAAAGAATACTCTAATACAACACAGATCCCTGTCAGAACCTAGAGCATGTTCTGAGAGAAAACTATCAGGCTTTCCTGTTACCACCAAGTAAGTAACGCAAAAGCAGAGAAACTCTTCAGCTGCAGGCTAAAGTACTATCCCCTGACGTCAGCACAACCCCTGGCAGCCAATCAGAAGAGACGTCCCCCCCCCCCCCCAGCCAAACCGGCAGAATCATAACATCAACCTTGTAAATGTAATTGAATCAATGTATCGCTAACAACTGTTTAGTGTAAGCCACATTGAACCAAAACTGCTTTTTGGATAATTGTGGGATACAAGTATAAATAAATAAATAAATAAATAAAGTGCTCATCTCCCTTGAGGAGGAGAGGGATCAGATGGAATTCCATATGACTCTTCCTTTGAGAAGTAATATGGATCTTCATCTGACTCCCATGAGCGGTCCCAATCAGACTTTTCACCATACTCAGGTGCAAGTGAAGGAGTCTAACAGCTTCGGCCTAGTGGAACCATGTGCACGCTTCTGAGGAACTTCAAGGTGCAGCTCTACCTTCAGACTCCAGGGAAGCTTCCTCCCCAGATGGCAAAGGTGGTACTGACTGCCCACAGATGTCAACATCCGTCGTGGTGCAAGCTTCAAACATCTGGGCACCGGCACTGATGGCAGATCAGCTGGTGGTGCAAGTGCCCTCGATGCAAAAGCTGGAGCCCCCCCTGCAGCAACTGCACCAGCTCCTCTCACAGAATGCTGCAGAACCGCTGATTAAAGGTAAGCATCGACCAAAGCATGGGAGCCAGGGCTCTCGGTGACTTGCGCACTGGCACTTCTTCCAAGGAGGGGGAGTGCTCCTCAGGTATCAGAGGTACCAATGTCCTGGTGCTCCTGGCACTGGGCATCAAGGAAGACAGACAATTATGCTTCTTAGGCTTCCCCTGATGCCTAGAGCCTCGATCCTCCAGGTGCCAAATGACGCCTGCGGGTCCTCAGTGTCAGTGTTGAGTCTGATACTGACCAGTCCAGGGGCCTGTTACCAGCAGCCGGTGTTGAGGCAGATGGAGGCCCACTCGATGCCGGTGCACTCCTAGTGGACACCCAAGTCAGAGCAACCACAGAGGTTGAGGCCGCTAGTGCCGAAGTCAATGGTCCAGCCTTTGAGGAGCCCAAAAGATATTCCATTTGAGTCAGTTGCATCCACCGAGTTCTCACCTTCATTTTTAAACAGAGATCACAAACAAAGGGGTCATGATCTTATCCCAAGGCACCCGATGCACCAATTGTGCAGGTCAGTGGCAGAAATCATGTGTCTACACTTGGCGCACCTCTTGAAGCCACTGGGGGTCTTCTGTGACATCGAAAAAAAGAATCTCAGCCAAGTTAAACTCAATCTTGAACAACTAAACAGGAAGCCTAATCACATAGCCACACCAAAAAAGAAAAAAACGTTAACAGCCGAAAAATCTAACAAAACATACGAGAGGTAAGGGAAAAACAGAAGTACAAAAAAATGACTTCAAAAAACCAGAACACACCTGCACGGGAAAGCAAAAAGACTTAAAAACGCAGCAAAAATGCAGCATGAGGGAGAGAACATAGAACTTGTCCTCTCAGCTCCATGGAAAAACAAAGACCTGAGAACCCAAGCTCACGTGTCGGGCAGGAAGGCACCAATGCATGCAAGGTGGTACGCTGCTGGAATTTTCTACTTACTCGCTAATCAGCATCTGCACTGGGCTCCGTCGGATGACGTCACCCAGATGTGAGTATGAAAAGCCTGCTTGTCCTCAGAGAAACAGCCTTACAGTTTTCACAGCCTACTTCAGAAAAGCAAACCTAATCTGAATGTAACTAAATGTGTCCTTTACACCCAGAGAGCACAGCCAGCCCTCTTCCTGTAGGAATGGAGTAAAGGAGCATAAGGAAACCATCCTGAATGTTTTGGGGTTTTTTGCGAGATACTTCTTCAGGGTACTCTTGTCTTTGTGATCAGAACATATTTGGAATAAAATCTCTACTCCCTTTCCTACAGTGGGATGGGTTTAACTGCATTGACCTGCAATAAGTAAGAGTTCCATTGTAAGTATTTCCTGATGCTAAGAACTTAATCTTGATGCTCCTGGTGAGCTATTTGAAGACTGGATACCATCTTCAGCTGGCAGACCAATCTGAACTGTCTGAGAACTCACCTGTCTAAGGTTATAAGGGGCCATCGGCCTACAAGAAATTCAGCTTCCTCACTACAGGTAGGTTGTTCAAAATAGCTACAGGAACTGCAGTAATGTTCTCATGCAAACAACCAAAATCCCATCCCTAGGTTTTGGCTACAAAGCAGACTAGGACCTCTGCTATCTGGCATGAGAGTGAGAGACTGGGAAGAATGGGAGGGAGGAGAATACCTATGTCTATTGTATAATTATGGTACAGCCAGAGACCCCCCCCACTGGAATGGTGGCGGGCCCAGTCATAGAGCTCAGGCCATTACAGACCTTGGCTGAGTCAGAAATCTGATGGCTGACATAACTGGGAGCTTACTGGAAAAGTATGGCCTAGTTTGTAGCCCGGATTGAGGCCTAAATAAGCTAAATTAGGAAAAGTTAGGTCAATAGATATGGAAACAAAATGGAGGATTTCAGCACAAAATGGAAGCCATATCTGTTACAAAGTGGAATTTTCTCAAATGTAAGTTAGAAAAACAAGTTGAGACATGAGTGAGTCATGCCAGGTGCAAAGAAAATAGGGAACTAGCTGTCCAAGAGGGGAGGGAGACTTTCCTGTGAGCAGGATTGTGGTCAGCCATGGTGTGAGAAAGGAAAGGTGTAGCTGGATGCAGGGTCTTGCTTAAGATTTGTGGTCAAGCGAGCTAAAGACAAAACCATGTTAGCAAGATAAAAGCTACTCATTAGCATGAGCCAATCAGTGACAACCATGACATTAGCATAGATCCAATCAGGTATATCTACTGTCATATTATCCATATCCTGAGGGCACCTATAAAAATCAGGGTATTTCCTGGTTTAAGTTAGAGAGAAGGGTTGCCACTCTCTCTCCAAGGGAAACCAATGTGACCAGCAGAATTGACAAATTACCTAATTGCTTTTCCTTGTAAAACCTTTAATTGGTAAGAGAAATTATAAAAGATTAGGAACTAATTAACACCTGTTTGCAGCTGGATTATTATATTCCTATAACTAATTGATTGTACGTGCCTGTTGTCAATCACTGATTTGACTTGTATCTTGGCAAATAAACTCCTCATCCCAAATGATGTTCTGTGGACTTCACTTTATGATCAGAGGCTGTAAGTATAAATGCTTTTGCTGTATCAGGCTATCTTTCGCTGCATTGTATAACCTGTGACATAAATCCAGTTTGTCATAAGGCTGGTATCTTTTCCTTAGACCTAACATCTCTCTTAGTGGCAATTCCTTTTAGAACTTCACAACTCCTTGATTACCCCAGTACTAGTGCTATTTAGAGATGGAGTCAGATTTAAGGTCACTCCAGCCTTCTTGGGGGTCTCTGAACCCTAAATTAATACACTATGAAGTAATAGGACTTCTAGTGCCCTTTTTTCTAGTACCTCTTGGACGAAGAGGTAGGGTCTGCAGTGTGCCTGGAGAGTATTTTAAGGATGCCACAATGCTGCTTGATGAGCAAAGCAGCTTTCTGAATATTAGCTCTGAATAGATTCTCTCCAAAGCACAGCACATCAGCGAGCTTTTCCTGAATATCGTACCTGAGGTCTGAGACCCACTGCCAGGTGAGTTTGCGGTCACCAAACATTTGATGTTATTTCAAGAATATCGCTCAGACTATGTTTTTCCACACTTCTTCCTTTTGGCAATTAACTAGCAGAGTTCAGAAAGTCTCCACCACACACTGTGCACTCTGTTTTGCAAGTACACGCCCATGAAGAAATGGTAGGAACTCTCCTCTTCAAACATACACAAGAATTCTGCTGGTGAAGGGAAAATTAGCTTCTTAACTTGGTAATTTTCTTTCCTTTAGTCATAGCAGATGAATCCATTACGAGTGGGTTGTGTCCATCAACCAGCAGGGGAAGATAGAGAGCACTGAAAAACCATAGTGCCTCATGGCCAGCTAGCTCCATCTGCCTCTTCAGTATTTGATGCTTCCAAAGCAGTGTTAGACCGCAAAGCATAACAACATGAACTTTCCTCACCGCGGATGAATGCACCAAAACTGGAGCTATAAGTCAAAGGAGGGAATGGACTCATCCTCCTGGAGGGAATGACCTCATCCTCCTGTAACTGAACAGAAATCCTGAAGACTGTTTTCCAACTTCTCCCAATGAGGGAACATATGTACAGGAAAAACTGAACATAAAAGTAACATGAATCGCATAATGAACTACTGAGGGAGGGCTCATGGATTCATCTGCTATGACTAAAGGAAAGAAAATTACCAAGGAAAGAACCTAATTTTCCCTTCCTTGTCATCAAGCAGATGAATCCATTACGAGTGGGATGTTATCAAAGCAATCCCTAGATAGGGTGGGAACAAGCCACACCATGCGCTAGCACTTGTGCTCCAAAATGCGCGTCCCTCCTAGCAGCCACATCTAATCTGTAATGTCGGGCAAACGACAGCTTAGAAGCCCAAGTAGCTGCACTACATTTATTTTATTTTTTTATTTTTGTTACACTTGTACCTCGCACTTTCCCACTCATGGCAGGCTCAATGCGGCGGGCAATGGAGGGTTAAGTGACTTGCCCAGAGTCACAAGGAGCTACCTGTGCCGGGAATCAAACTCAGTTCCTCAGTTCCCTAGGACCAAAGTCCACCACCCTAACCACTAGGCCACTCTGAAGCTTGCACCGCCTTCGCTCGGGTAGGAAGACCATCCCCGAGGCTGTGTCGAACCGGACCCCCAAATATTCTAGAGATTGAGAGGAGGTCAGGTGACTTTTGGCTATATTGACGACCCAGCCCAGAGATTGAAGTACTGAGACCACTCTGGCTGTAACCTGATGACTCTCTTCTGAAGAGTCTGCTCTGATGAGTCAGTCGTCTAGGTACCGGTGAACCCGGATACCCTCTCGCCTGAGGAAAGCAGCTACTACCACCATTACCTTTGAAAAGGTTTGGGGAGCTGTGGCGAGGCCAAAAGGCAAGGCCCGAAACTGCAAATGTTTTCCCATCACCGCAAAACTCAGAAACTTCTGGTGCGGGGGCAAAATTGGTATGTGCATGTAAGCTTCTTTCAGGTCCAAAGACGTGAGAAACTCTCCTGGCTGTACCACCGCTATGACGGAGCACAGGGTTTCCATGTGAAAATGCCGCACATTCAGAGACTTGTTGACTTGTTTTAAGTCTAGGTTAGGCCGAAAAGACCCTCCTTTTCGCGACCAGAGCCGCATTCGGCGGGAGGCACGGGGGAAACCGCCCCAATGTGAATCAAGCCTTGCAAGGTCTCCTCTACCGCCGCCCGTTTGGCAGCAGAACCGCATCGGGACTCCACAAACACGTCTCTTATCGGGGCATTGAATTCTATTTTGTAGCCTTCTCTGATCAGGTCCAAGACCCACTGATCTGAGGTAATCTTGGCCCACTCCTCGAGAAAGAGGAAAAGTCGTCCTCCTATCACAGGAATCGAGGAGGGGGCCGCCCATGAACTCCAGGTCTTGAGCCTGCTGCTGCAGAACGTTTGTCCGAGTGAAAGGAGTTCCTCTGCTGAAAACGGGCACGTGAAGTGAACCCAGCAGAAAGCCCCGGGCGGTACCTTCCAGCTTCACGGAAGTGAGGTCTGTAAGAGGAGGGAACCGCCTGACCCTTGGAAGAAGGCCACGGCCTATCCTCGGGTAAGCACTGGGGTTTGGCATCCCCCAGGTCTTTCACAATTTTCTCCAAATCCTCACAAACAGAAGGCCTTGAAAGGGCAACTTCACCAACCTTTGCTTAGAGGCCATGTCAGCTGCCCAATGCCATAGCCACAGAAGACGGCGAGCCGCCACCGCTACAGCCATCTGTTTAGCCGAAGCTCTGACCAGATCATAAAGGGCGTCAGCCAAAAATGACAAGGCCGACTCCATCCACGGTGCCACCTCCGTAAGGGGCTCCGCTCCATCTTCGGGCTATTCCACTGCCTGTTGTAACCAAGCGAGGCAGGCTCGGGCAGCATAGCAGCTGCATGCAGACGCCCGTAAGGATAGGCCTGAAATTTCAAAGGACCGTTTCATAGCTGCCTCCAGGCAACGGTCCTGCATGTCCTTCAGGGCAACTCCTCCTTCCACTGGGAGGGTAGTTTTGTCACAGCCGTGACTAGGGCATCCACTTTAGGCACTGCTAGACGCACTTAGAGGGTACAATTGCCCCATAGCCCTGGCGACTTTCAAAGGCCCCTCGGGGTCAGCCCATTGAGTCATGATAAGCTCTTGGATGGAGTCATGCAAAGGAAAGGCTCGAGCAGGCTTCTTAGTACTTGCCATCCTCGGATTACCGGAAGAGGTCTCAGTATTCCCAGGGTCTTCTATAGAAAGGACCTGCAAGGCATCAGTAATAAGCGCTGGCAGCTCATCGCAGTGGAAAATCCTCACCGCGGAAGGATCATCTGGATCCAGTGGCAATCCTGCACCTTCTTGTGGCTCTCCAGACCACGAAGGCCTGCCAGACCCCTCAGAGTCCTCACATCCCGACCACGAGGGGGGGGGGGGAAGGGGGTGCGCCACTCTCTAGAGGGGAATCCACCCTTCTGCGCTTGTCTTGCGGCCATCTGTCAGGGGAAAACGCGCCTGACGGTAATCCAAGGGCAGACTCCACTGGAGGGGATACAGAAAGCAGGGCTGCAGAGGACCCCTGCGGAAGAGCTCTTTTTAACATGTATGCATTATGCAGCAATAAAACAAGTTCAGGGGAAAATGGCTCACCCTGGCCTCCCGGTTCCAGTCCGGGGGAAACAGCTCTTTTATTAGCCTCTACACGAGGCGCCCCTCCAGGCTCAAACCCCTCCGCCTCACCGGGGGTCGCGCCATGCTGTTCCAAAATGGCGCCCGCTGCCAGCTCCACGGAGTGGGAAGGAACATCGCTCGCCATGCTCAAGCCGGCACTACCGTCTGAAAAGCACGCCTTACAGAGCCCCGCTGCAGATTTGCGCTTGCCACAAACGGAACAGCGCTTTACTTTCTCAGCAGCCATTGCCGAAAGCGGCGGAAATTCAAAATGGCGGATTCACACCAAAATCGTCCCGAACACGGGCCCTCCCCGAAGGAGCTACAAAATGCTCTTACCTCACCAGACCAAGTCTCTGAGCTCCGGTCACACTGCACAATCAGAAGAAAACCTCTTTTCTGGGATTGCAGCGCCAAAGCGCAACGCAACTTTTTTTTTTAAACGCTGTGAGGAAAGTTTGAGGCAACAGCGAAAGAGGCAAATTTCCAACTCCGGAGGATCAGTAGCGTGGGAAAAGCAGGGAAAGGGCGAACCTATGTGCCTGCATCCACAGCGTGGGCAAAGACAGGGACAGGGCTTGCCTACTTGTCTACTTCCACATCGGAGGCTGGGTAAGGCAGGGAAAGGGCTAACCTATTTGCCTTTAAAGTGGGCACCATCAGCCACAACACCCCTGCTACAATTGGCAAAAGCACAGGAGCCACCCCAGGCAGATTTTCTGAAGGAGCTTGAACAAGCTGCAACCACCCTGCTGGAGAGATAGAGAATACTGAAGAGGCAGATGGAGCTAGCTGGTCATGAGGCACTATGGTTTTTCAGTGCTCTCTCTCTCTCCCTGCTGGTTGATGGACACAACCCACTCATAATGGATTCATCTGCTTGATGACAAGGAAGTCTGTGTTTCTATTTCGCACTGATGACAGCATGGGCAGGCCTCCCTATAGCACTAAGACACTAATGATTTCCTGTATCTAGGTGAAGATGCCTTCCCCTATGCACTGGAGCTAGACAAAGTTGCAATCAACCTCAGCTCTAAGCCCCCTCCACCCTCAGTGTTGGGACATCTTTTATAGGCAGGACAAGGGTCTTGAGTATGGGTTAGACCACCCCTGCTCTCAACACAGACTACTGAATCTGCAACATTGCACAAAGTAGTACTCCCTCCAGCCTCAGTGTTGGGACATCTTTTATAGTTAGGACATGGGTCTTGAGTATGGGTTAGACCACCCCTGCTCTCAACACAGACTACTGAATCTGCAACATTGCACAAAGTAGTGCTCTATCCGCTCATCAAACTTCAGCATGAGCTGCTCCTCTAAGGCTTCCATCAACAAAAGTGGTGTGCATCCTAACAGGCGTGGCCACGTCTCCTGAGTTACTGGGGTTTATCAGAACCAGGATCTCAGATCCATGGCAGCTCGAGCACCCTCTCCAATAGCACAAAAGATAAGTGTATCCTCACATCGAGGTGCTTTAACAACACAGTGTCTCAGTGTTCTCAGTGCTGAGACACCTCGGCCTCTGCCTAATGTCTTGCATTGAACTCCCTCAGCAGTGATTAATATGAGGTTGAATATTTACTCTTCTTTGGATGAAAAATCAGATGACCGTTCCCGGTGGCTCTAATGATGTTGTGTCAAGGGTGACTGAGGTACACTCAATGTTAAAGGATCCCCTGCATCTGATGCAGCTCCTGGACCCAAGGAAACTAATACTTCCAATGGCAATGTCAACAGACTATTCTTATCTCTGAAAAGCTTTTATTTACCATGAATTCCTCTCCGAAATTTGTGAAAAGAATACAAAAAGGGATTATGGTCGGGTCCCAGTCATTGCAAGATATGGTCCTGTTGCACCAGTAACGCCTCTTGAAGCTGCTCAGTATCTTCTTTTGGGACTCGTTATAAAAAATATTACTGTCTTTGACTGAGTAACCAAACAGTTGGATCAAGGGAGTGTGTTAGATGAGGTGTATGTAGATGACTGATAAATAAAACCAATTGCCCTTGGTATGGGCCCTAGTCACTGGGTTACAAATTGGTTAGGTGGAAGGTGAAAGAGGGCAGTGGTAAAAGGAGTTCACTCTGAGGAATGGGATGCTACCGGTGGTATGCCGCAGGGTTTGGTTCGTGGTCTGGCTCTTAACCTTATTGTGAGCAATATTGCAGAAAGGCTTTTGGACAAGGTTTGCCTCTTTGTGGATGTTATCAAACTATAATAGGGTAGGCATCCCTAATGGTGTAGATTGCATGAGGAGGAGGAATACAGCAAAACTTGAAGAGTGGTTTAAAATATGGCTCCTAAGACTTAATGCTAAAAAATACAGGTTCGTGCATTTTGCCTGAAAAAAAAAAAAAAAAAACACTGGGGCAGTACAGTTCAGGGACTGAGGTACTTCTGCACAGGAAAGAAGAGGACAACTTAAGGTGGCCAAACAGTTTAAAAAAAAAAAAAAAAAAGGTGACAGCAAAAACCAGAAGAATCTTTGGATGCATAGGAGGAGGAAAGGACAGCGGGAAAAAGAAGGTGATTTTATTTATTTTATTTATTTATTTATTGCATTTGTACCCCACATTTTCCCACCTTTTTGCGGGTTCAGTGTGGCTTACAATACGTTATGAAAACTGGAAGTACATTTTGTTACAGCTCAGTAATGGATTACATTATGAAGCGTTATGAAAGACAAGTTTTGTAACAAGGAATATAATAATGGAAAAGATCATTGAGACATTGAAAGGAAAGAACGGGAAACTAAAAGGGGCGATACATTGGAGGGAACCCGCGGGAAACAGGAGGGGCGGTAAATAATAACAGGCAAGCATTTGGTATACATTTTCTGTGAGTAAGGTATGAGTGAGGTAAGTTTGCGGGAGATGAGAAGGTGAGGTAGGGGATGGGAATTCAGAGTGGCTGTAGTGATGCATTGTTGAACAGTGAGTGCGGTTTTATGTGTTTTGGTTCTTTCCGTAAATTTCCTCAAAGAGGTGGGTCTTCAGTAGTTTGCGGAAGGTTTTTTGCTCGTGGATCGTTTTCAGGTTGCGTGGCAATGAATTCCAATACTGCGTGCTCATGTAGGAAAAGGTTGACGCGTGCAGTGTTTTGTATTTCAAGCCCTTGCAATTAGGGAAGTGGAGGTTGAGGAAAGTTCGGGATGATCTTTTGGCGTTTCTTGGTGGTAAGTCTATTAGATCCGACATGTAGGCTGGGGCTTCACCGTGAATGATTTTATGGACTAATGTGCATACTTTAAAGGTAATGCGTTCTTTAAGTGGGAGCCAGTGTAGCTTCTCTCGTAAGGGTTTTGAACTTTCATATTTTGGTTTTCCTAAGATGAGTCTGGCTGCTGTATTCTGGGCTGTTTGGAGTTCTCTCAGTATTTGCTTTTTGCAACCTGCGTATAGTGAGTTGCAGTAATCCAGATGGTTGAGAACGAGGGATTGCACCAGGCTACGAAAAACGGATCTTGGGAAGAATTGTCTTATTCTTTTCAGTTTCCACATGCAGTAGAACATCTTTTTGGTTGTGTTGTTTGCCTGAGTTTCGAGTGTTAGGTGGCGGTCATTAGTGACTCCAAGGATTTTTAGCGTTTCTGAGATTGGAAGGTTTAGTGTTGGTGTGTTTAAAGCGGTGAATTCTTTCGTGTTGTATTGGGACGTGAGTATCAGGCATTGAGTTTTTTCTGCATTTAGTTTCAAGCGAAAAGCATCTGACCAGGTGTTCATGATGTGTAGACTTAGGTTGATTTCATTGGAGATTTCTTTAATGTCTTTTTTGAAAGGGATGTATATAGTTATATCATCGGCGTAAATATATGGGTTGAGGTTCGATAGGAGTTTCGCCAGGGGGATCATCATTAGGTTGAAAATGGTTGGTGAGAGGGGTGATCCTTGTGGTACTCCACATTCGGGTGTCCAAGCAGCAGACGTGGTTGAATTTGATGTGACTTGGTATGATCGTTGAGTTAGGAACCCCTTGAACCAGTTTAGGACATTTCCTCCTATACCAAAGTATTCAAGTATGTGTAATAGGATTCCGTGGTCGACCATGTCGAAGGCACTTGACATGTCGAATTGTAGGAGGAGTATATTGTTGCCGGTTGCAATCATTTGTTTAAATTTAGTCATGAGGGTAATCAGTATTGTTTCTGTGCTGTGATTCGTCCGGAATCCTGATTGGGCATCATGCAGCATTGAGTGTTTGTTTAGATAATCTGTGAGTTGTTTAGTTACCATTCCTTCAGTTATTTTGGTTGTTAGTGGTATGGATGCTACTGGTCTGTAGTTGGTTAATTCGCTTGCGTTTTTCTTTGTGTCTTTAGGTATTGGGGTGAGTAAAATTTTTCCTTTTTCTTTAGGGAAAAGTCCGTTTTGTAGCATAAAGTTTACGTGGTTCGTTAGGTCTGTTATGAATTGTAGAGGAGCTGATTTCATAAGGTTGTTTGGGCATATGTCTAGTTTGCAGTGGGATTTGGCGTATCTTTTTAGAGTTTTCGAGATGAGATCTTCTGATATTAACTCGAAGTCGGTCCAGGTTCTGTCTGCTGGGTATGTTCCGGCTTCTGGGTCTAGGCAGTCTAGAAGTGTGACATATTCGATAGGGCTGGTGGGTATTTTAAGTCGTAGTTGTATGATTTTCTCTTTGAAGTATTTCGCAAGGTTGTCAACATCTGGTATGTCTTTGCTGTTGTTTGTAACTGGTGTGGTGTCTAGAAGTTTGTTCACAAGGTAGAAGAGTTTATGTGTGTCATTGTAGTTTGGTCCTATTATTGTTTTGTAGTGTGATCTTTTAGTCTGTCTTATGGTGTATTTGTATTTCCTCCGAAGTAATTTCCAGGCATTTAGTGTTTGTTCATCTCTCTTTTTGTTCCATGCGCGTTCTAGTTTCCTGACTTGTGTTTTAAGTTTTTTCAGCTCTTCGTTGAACCATGGATTTGCTTTTTTCCTGTGTGATGTTCTAGTTTGGATTGGGGCGATTTTGTCTAATGTTGTTGTGCATAGATCGTCCCATTCTTGGAGGAATTGGATGGTGTTAGCACTTGTTGTCCATTCGTCTGGTAGATCTGTTGCCAGAATGTTGTGGGGTCTATTTTTCCTCTCGTGGTGTATGTTGTTCGCTCATGTTTATTGATTGTGTTTATGTGTGTTTTTCGCCAGTAGAGAGAGACAGTTGCTTTATGGTGGTCTGACCATAGTGTGGGTGTCCATGTAGTGTCTGTAAGTATGATAGTTTGGTCCGGGTCAAATTTGTGTGTTATTATGTCTAGTGTGTGTCCTTTTTTGTGTGTTGGTTGCGTGTATGGTGCGTGTAGATCCCATAGTTTTAGGAATTCTTTGCATTCTCGTGTGCTTGTTGAGGTGTCGTCTTCAAGGTGTAGGTTGATGTCTCCTATTATAAGGATGTTTGAGGCAGATACACATGTGTTCGAGATGAAGTCCATGAGTTGTGTTTGGGAGTCTTGCCATTTTCCCGGTGGTCTATAGAATAGGATTGCATTAAGGTGTCCTATTAGGTTTGGATGATTAATTCTTGTCGAGGCGAGTTCAAGTTGTGGTGAGGTAGATTCACCCGTGGTTGTGATGGTGAATTCCTGTTTGTAAATTATAGCTATTCCGCCTCCTCTTTTTCCATTTCTTGTCCAGTGGGTGATTTTGTATTCTGGTGGGCATGTTTCTAGGATGGCGGGGTCTGTGGGGCTCTGGAACCAGGTTTCTGTGATGAATAGAAGGTCTAACTTATCTGTGGTGATCCAGTCTAGTATATCTACTGAGTTGCTTACTGCTGATCTTGCATTGATGTATCCTAATTGGATTGAGCGGTGTGGTTCTGTGGGGTGGTTCATTGTGTTTATTTTTATTAGTTGTCTGTTTATTCGGTGGCTGTATTTATTGTTGCTGTTACTTTCCTCTTTTTGTTGGTGGTATTCATTTTCTGAGATTTTTCCTTTTGGTTGGTGGTATTCATTTTCTGAGATTTTTCCTTTTGGTTGGTTGTAGTCTCTTTGGTTTGGTGAGTTGTGTGATAGTGTCTCTGCCCCGTTTAGAGCACTATATGCAATTCTGGAGACCATGGCATCAGACAAATATAATCAGGATAGAGTCAGTCCAGAGGGCAGCTACTAAAATGGTCAGTAGTCTTCATCATTAGTGCATAGGGACAGGCAAAGATCTCAGTATGTATACTTTGGAAGAAAAGCAGGAGAGGGGTGATATAAGAGTAGAGTTACCGTACGTCCGGATTTACCCATCCTCTTTTTGAGGACATGTGCGGGCATCCGGACAGGTTTTGCCAGTCCGCCCATTTGTCCAGATTTCTGGACAAACGGGCGGGCGGCGGGCCTATCCTAGCCTCCCCTTCCCTTACTTACTATCTACTGCCCTGGTGGTCTAGTGACCTCTTCGGGCCAGGAAAGAGCCCCCTCTTTCCTCCCCAGAGCGCTGCCCTTGCCCTGCATCCTGTTGCTGTCATGGTCTCAGGATTCAAAATGGCCGCCGTGAGTTGAAGCGGCCTCGCGAGACATCAACTCTCGGTGGCCATTTTGAATCCCGAGACCGTCACAGCAACATGATGCAGGGCAAGGGCAGCGCTCCGGGCAGGAAAGAGGGGGCTCTTTCCTGCCCCGAAGAGGTCACTAGACCACCAGGGCAGTAGATAGTAAGAGGAGGGGAGGGGAATATGTGACAGGGGGCAGGACATGTGTCCTCTTTTTGAGAGGACAAAATATGGTAACTCTATATAAGAGAGACATTTAAATATCTCCATGGCATAAATGCCAGGAAGCGAGTCTCTTTCAATTGAAAGAAAGCTCTGGAATGAGGGAAAAAAAGTGAAAAAGAATAGGCTCAGGATTGATCTAAGGAAATACTTCTTTAATGGAAAGGGTGGCGGATGTGTGGAACAGTATGCCAGGAGACATGGTAGAGACAGATTCAAATACAGATTTCAAGGGAGCATGGGATAGCTACAAAGGATCTCTAAGGGAGAGGAAGGGACACCAGGTAGTATGAATGTGGACAGATTTGATAGACCATATGGTCTTTATCAGCTTTCATTTTCTCTGTTTCTATGAAAAATAGACCTGGGCTGAGCTAGCATGAGAAAGAAAGAAAACTTAGAAGGTGGTAAAAAAATCTTAAGAAGCTAGCAGGAGAATTCCAAAAACCCCTCAACAACTACAGGACAGGACTTACAGATTTTCTCAGACTAAACACTGAAGCGCTGAGGAGACTGACTCAAGAAGATAGTTTTAACAGATTCACAGGGGGAAAAAAAAGGAGCTCCCACACAACAGCAAAAGGCAGGAATAGGTACACATACACAGTGAGTGGCTCAACAATTCTGGAAAGGTTGCTGGCATTTCCCATGCCGGGCTCGATCAGTGACATCATCCATATGTGAGGATTCACAATTCTGCTTGTCCTTGGAGAAAATAAGGAAAATTCTTTGTTTTGGGTTTGTTTTTTCATTTCTCCACAGAACAAATAGCATAAATTAAGCTTTAGTAGGTAGAGAACCGTGTTCTCCTTTATAAACAACCTTTGAAGGACAGGCATTCTGAACTTAGCATCCCAGAAGCAGGCTATACCAATCTATTAATAACTGGTCAATGTGTACACTGAATTCAGCACTGAGGCTTTGCAAATTTCTTTAGATATTGATAACTGACATCACCATTACTGTCAACAGGGGATTTGACATCCACTTCTAAGGTTAGACCAATAATGTGATATGCAATCTCCTACTGAATCAGAGATAGTGGTCTGGCACAGCAAGCCCAGACTTTTATGATCAAAACCAAAAGCAGACTTCAAGGACTTTGGATTGGTGAAATATAAATGATTTTAATAAATAAAAATTAAAAAAAACTACTGACATTTAAATGTGTGACTAACTTCTCCTTTATCTGCACACAAGAGTAATGGAAGAATACTGGAAGGATGACTGACTGTTTTAAGGCAAAAGTTCAACACCAACAGGAGAGAAAATTGGGATGGATGCAAGTTCTAATGGAACTTCATGTTAGGGGGCTAAGCTACAGTGAAGCACAAGCAGTGGTTATCGATTAACCAAAACAAACATGATAAACTAGAAAGACAAACAAGCATGAACATTTTTGAAAGCCTTGTCTTACTAAGAACAAAACCTTTAGCACTAATGCAGCCAGCTGCATCATGCAGTGAAAGCCAGGTAACTATTTCTACTGCTCAGGTCTAGATCATAGAGACAAGGCAATTTCAAGAGGGCTACCACGAGACTATCAAACTAAAAACAGACAAAAACAAAAAATTATTACTTTACATTTGAAGACAAATACTCAATCATCCAGTCTTCTAAAGGGCAAATTTTCACACACTTAGATGTTTCACAAAAAATTAAGTGTTAAGGGTCTGTCCATCCACCCATATGTATTTGTTTGCAAATACACAAACAAATGTAGACCGAGGTATGCAGGAGCCACCATCCAGCAGGTTATCAGGAGAATGGAAGGAAGAAAGGTGCAAGTATGCAAGGGAACACCCTCCTCTGAAAAGTGCCACTCTCCAAACCATATGCTTAATCTGTACTAACCTGAAGAAGGATACTAACTCCCAAATTGGTCAAATGTATTAAGTTAGTCAATATCAAGTGGAAAAGCAAAAGGAACATGACAGGTAATTCTTTCTACCCCTCCCCTCCCCCCAATGTGTGTATCTGCTATCTCTGTGTGCGTGCGCCTCTGACCTGAAGGGAAGAGGGGAGCAGCTGTTAGAATGGCACACAGAAATATAAAAAATGATGGCAGATAAAGATCATATGGCCTATCCAGTCTGCTTATCTATGCCATCTACTCTCCTATTTACTCCCTTAGAGAGATCTATGTACTTGTCCCAAGCTTTCTTAAATTCAGATATAGTTTTTGTTTCCACCATCTTCACCATGAGGCCCTTCCACAAATTCACCACCTTTTCCATGAAGTAGTATTTATTTCCTCATATTATTTCTGAATCTGTCCCCTTTCATCTTCATCCTATGCCCCCTCATTCCAGAGATTTCTTTCAATTGAGAGAAACTCGCTTCCTGTGGATTTATGCTGTGTGTGTATTTAAACATCTCTATCATATCTCCCCTCTCCTGCTTTTCTTCCGAAGTATACATATCTTTAAGTATCTTTTGAGATCTTTAAGTCTGTCCCCATAAGCTTTATGAAGACCACTGACCATTTCAGTAGCTGCCCTCCATCCAGTTTATATCTTTTTGAAAGTCTGGCCTCCAAGGGCTTCATCATCTCTTTTCTACTGGCCATTCCTCTCCCTAAGCACCCTTCTAGCTTTCGACATCACCTTTTTTACCTGTTTTGTGCACGAAAGAGGAGCAGGGACTTGGGTGTGATCATATGTGATGATCTTAAGATGGCCAATGTTCTTCACTGCCTAAACTATACCATTTCCTCAGATTTTTGCAACCCAAAAGTATGATCCTGCATTTTTTAAAATTAAATCTTAGCTGCCAAACTCCAGACCATTCATCTAACTTTTCTAGGTCCTTCCTCATGTTTGCACACCATCAGGGGTATCTATCCTATTGCAGATTTTGATATCATCCTCAAAGAGGCAAATCTTACCAGACAGCCCTTCAGCAATATCACTTACAAAATTGTTAAAAAGAACTAGCCCAAAAAAATAAACTATGCGGCCCTCCTTTCAGTACCCTTCTCCAACACCGCCAACTCCAGGCTCCGCCCTTTCTGCCTCGCCTCACCCCATGCCTGGAATAAACTCCCTGAGCCCATTCGCCAGGCTCCCTCCCTGCCCATCTTCAAATCCTTACTCAAAGCCCATCTCTTCAATGTCGCCTTCAGCACCTAACCACCATACCTCTATTCAGGAAACCTAGACTGCCCCAACTTGACATTTCGTCCTTTAGATTGTAAGCTTCTTTGAGCAGGGACTGTCCTTCTTTGTTAAACTGTACAGTGCTGCGTAACCCTAGTAGCGCTCTAGAAATGTTAAGTAGTAGTAGTAGTAGTTGCAGTGAACTGCAGAGTGGAAAGTCACGCGACTTTGGGAGGTTTTTCTTTTTGGGGGGGAGGGGGCTTCCTTACCTTGGTGTGCTGGTGAGGGTTTGGGGTCAGTCGTTATCTTCATGCGTGCAGGCTGTTGAATTGGGCCAGGTAGTGTTCCTCATCTGTGGCAGGTGTAGCAGGAGCACTTCTCGTGGCTGAGCTCTGATTTTGGCTCCGCTCCTTCCCTCGGGTAGGTGGGATCAGTGCTTTCCCACCACGAGATTGTAGATGGTCCCAGTCCCACTTCTTCTCATGGCACCGGTTGCAGGGAGAGAAGGTCCTGCAGGAAGCGGTAGTAGGCAAGAGAGATCGGCTTTTCTACTTCCCTGAAGTAGGAGGATGCGGGACTGGTGCTTCCAACCACACGGTCATAGACAGCCTCGGTCGCGCTCCTTCTCACAGCGCAGGTCGCAGAGATAGAAAATCCTGCAGTGTGCAGTGGTAGCACCCCAATAGATTGTATGGCTCAGTGAGATTCTTGTGCTGCAGACTTCGGGTTGGCTGACATCGGCTCTGCCTTTCCCGGGTCTCTGGTGTTTGTAAGGGCAGTGACCAAAGATACTCAGCTGCTAGGCCGATTCCTCCTCACAACGTGCTCAAGGAGGCCTGTTGGTGGGGTATAATCCATTCCATTTAGATCCAGGTCCAGCTCAGCTCTACCAGGTTTACAAATCTGGCTGCTGCCGTGCCTTCCTAGTCAGCGGCCATATAGACCTAGGAATAACGTCAGGAAGTACTTTTTCACGGAGAGGGTGGTAGATGCCTGGAATGCCCTCCCAGGAAAGGTGGTAGAGATGAAAATGCCAACAGAATTCAAAAACACATTAGATAAACACAAAATATCCTTAAATGGAAAAAGGATGGAATCAAAACAAAACTTGTCAGTGTTTAGACAGCAATTCTAACAGTAAAGAAGCAAAGGAGGTCACGTGATGGTTTGAGAGAGGAAGTCGCGTCTTCCATCTCTCCGAGGCGGCCCCTCTCTCTTTGCTATTAAAACGATCGCAATAACTCGGCGAAACCGATCCCACCGAAAGATACAAGGTAGAGGCTCGACATGGACTCATTTGTGACTCACGAAATGAGGGCGACTCCGAGCAGGCTGGCAAAACAGAGTGCAGAGAACCAGCGCGGGCACGAGGAAAACAAGATGGCGCTGGGTCCCAGGTCTGACCTGACTCCGCAGTTCCACCCGAAACAACTAGAGCAGCTGGTGAAAGCAGTTAAGACCGCACTGGAACCCCAGCTGCATAAATTATCTGACCAGCTGGCTGCGATGGAAACTCTGCTTGGCGACACGATGAGCAGGACGGGGGAGCTGTGGGTCCGGGTGTCCGAGCTGGAGGATTCCAAAGCAGGCAAGGACAATACAATAAAAGAGTTGCAACGAGTGTTGAAAACACAGGCGCAACAGCTGGACGAGATGGAGAACTGGTCGCGAAGATCTAATTTGCGCCTGATTGGCATCCCCGAAACGGTCCCGGATCGCCTGCTATCGACGCAGTTGGAGAGCTGGCTGAAGACGGAGTTCGCGCTCTCAGATAGTTTTGGCCCCTTGTGCCTTGAAAGGGCACACAGGCTGGAAAGGAAGACACCTGCTGGTTTGAGGCCCCGGCCAGTCATAATCAAAGTCTATAACTTTCTCCATAAAGAGGAAATCCTGAGAGGTGCTAAGGCAGAATGGGACACTATGGCCTTTGATGGCACAGGAGTCAAAATATTCCAAGATTACTCAGCTGCACTGCAGGAGCGCCTTTGGCCCCATTTGCCGCCATTTGGCCAGGAAAAATCAAAGATTTATGCTTTTATACCCGGCCCAGTTGAACGTTCTAAAGGAAGGAGGATGGAAAACCTGACTCCAGTAGAAGCCCCAGACCTATTAGAAACTGCAGGCCCCTCGGAGGTGGGAAAGAACACTTGAGCAGCACAATCAGCGCCTAGCAGATGGTACAAGATCTGGTGGAATTGCTCAACCACCTGGACTTGGAGCGGTGAATTGCCACACCTTTAGAGAACAGGGTAATTGTAAAGAAGTGTTATGTTGTAGAGAAGTATGTATGTTCTCAAATGCACAGTTGTATACATTTGGGGGATGAGCATGGAGTAGAAGGTAGAGGGACAGTATAAGTGGAGGGTGACTGTCACATTTGGGGTTCGCTTCGGGTTGAATGTATGGGGATGGTAAGAATATAAGAGCTGAATGGATGGGGATTACACATAGGACGATGGAAAGCGGATGGAAGGACAGGCTAGGTCACGAGAGGGGGGCGCCGCAATCACACGGCCTCTAATCTCCTACGACCGTAGGGGCACCTAGGGGATCCAGAAGGGTATAGGGGTAGAGAAGGGAGATTTCAGGGAGGGGGGAAGGTAGGAGGGGAGTAGGGTTAGAAGGGAGGATGGAGGATAAGGGGGGGGGGGGAGTTGTGGGGTAGGGGAGGGGGACATAGAGAAGGGGAACTGTCACAACTATGGATTCGCAGACCCTTTATATCTTGTGGTAAGGCCCATGGGTTCGCGAGCAGAGTGTACCCGGAGTCAGGGGTGGGTGAGGCTGGGCGCCCGCCCACTTAATACACTTGAGACCAAAGCATATCATACCAGATATAACATGCAGGGATGAAAAAAGCAACCCGAGTTGTGTCTTGGAATGTAGGGGGCATCGCAACACCAGTGAAAAGAACAAAAATATTACAGGCCCTTAAAAGACAAAAAGCGGATGTGGCTTGTCTCCAGGAGACTAGACTTACGAAGGCCGAACAACACAAATTACAAAGAATGTGGGTGGGGCAGGTGTTCTCGGCCTCGGCAGAGGGTAGAAAACGGGGCGTAGCAATATTAATAAGGAAAGGATTAGCAGGTAAAGCCGAATTGCATAAGGCAGATCCCCAGGGGAGATATGTGATAATACACCTCTGGCTTCAAAACAGAGAACTTTTGGTGGTTTCATTGTATGGCCCAAATGATTATACACCATCCTTTTTTCAGTCTATCATAAAACACTGTGCTCCCTATGCTTTGTTGAAGTTGCTGGTCTGTGGGGACTTCAACCTAATAGCAGATCCGGAGGCCGACACTACAAACCCCAGGGGGGACCCTCAAGGTGGTAGTAAACTAAGAGCACTTCCAACATTCATGTGTACTCTGAATCTAGTGGACACTTGGAGGGCTCTACATCCAGAAACTAAAGACTACACACATTTATCCAGGGCGCACGGCACGAGCTCCAGGATAGATTACATACTGATAGACAGACTGGCTTTTTCCTGGGTGTGTGGCGCAGGAATAGGACCCACAGAGATCTCGGACCACGCAATTGTGTGGATAGAGCTGGAGGTTCACGAGCACTATCAACATGTGGGGGGATGGCAGTTTCCGGGCTACCTACATGGAGACAATGAATTCACACGATATTTAAATGACAAATGGGAAGATTATGAGAGGTTTAATAAACAGCATGTAGATAACCCCGATCTTTATTGGATGGCCTCTAAGGCGGTCATAAGGGGAGATATAATAGCATATGTGCAAATGAGGAAGAAGAAACAGGCTAAGGCGATTTAACATCTAGAGTTCCAACTTCAGAAAGCCAAACGGAAATATATAAACTCCCCCACGGCAGCCAATAAGGAACAATATCTAGCGGCCCAGGTGACCCTGAATACGCTAATTCATAGTCAAACCATGAGATCTCTCACGTATTTCAAATGCCGGGTGCAGAGATTTGGCAATAAGTCTGGCGCACTCTTAGCAAGATTGGTAAAATCAGAAGGCCCCGACAGTGATCACCACACTGCAGGACGCCCAGGGGGTGATAAAAACAAGGAGCGAAGACATAGGGCAGATTTTTTACAATTATTTTAGTGTACTCTACAAGGGAACATCCACGAGGGACAGGAGTCATCTGGCCAGCTATTTAGAGCAAGTGGGACTCCCTAAGCTTCAACAGACATGCTGAATCAGCCGCTTACCGGGAAAGAATTACAAGACACGATAAAAGCCCTGGCACTTAACTCGGCCCCAGGGCCAGACGGCTTTATGGGTGAATACTATAAATCCCTACCAAAGACGGGGCTAGAGGCACTAGGGAACTACTTAGAGCAAGCCATAGAAGAAAAAAATTTCCCATACATGCAAATGAAGCCTTAATTACGTTATTGCCGAAACCGGAGAAAGATAGGAGACACCTGGGTTCCTACCGACCCATTTCCCTTATCAACGTCAATATAAAGATCCTGGCCCGGATACTTGCCACACGTTTCGGATCCTTGCTGCCTGAGCTCATTAGAGAGGAGCAAGTGGGCTTCGTCCAGAATAGGCAAGCAGGCAGCAATGTGAGGTGCCTCTTGCTGGCCATGGCGAAGTGTCAAAGGGAGCAGAGATCAGCAATGATTCTTAGCTTGGATGCCGAAAAGGCGTTTGATAAGGTGGATTGGGGGTATTTGTTTGGGTTGCTGGATTACATAGGAATTCAGGGATGGTACGGGGATGCGGTAAACGCCTTGTACAGCGGCCCCCGTGCGGCGGTTTTGGTGAATGGGGTGAAGGGAGGGTATTTCCACATACGACAGGGGACGCGTCAGGGCTGCCCTCTCTCGCCCTCCTATTTGTCCTGGCAATGGAACCATTGCTTAGAGCCTTGTGGCCAGATGGGGGGGTGAGGGGGTGGACCTGGAGGGTGGTACGGTCAAGGCCCTCGCATTTGCGGAAGATTTGCTGGTGGTGACCCGGGAACCGGAGCAGTCTGTACCTAGGATCTTGGAGCTGATTCAGGAATATGGGGCTCTATCAGGCTACACACTAAATATTCAGAAATCTAAGGCCCTAGAGATAGTGCCTGGGGATAACATAAAAAGTAGGTTATCACTACCCATAGAGTGGGAGGAAGAGTCCATAAAGTACTTGGGAATTACTATACCCCGAGAACTCCCACAGGTGTATGCCTGGAATGTGCGAAACCTTTTGAATGATACGAGAATGAGTTTACAACTATGGCAGGGACTACCTTTATCACTTTTGGGGAGAATAGCTCTGTACAATATGGTGATCATACCGAAGTGGCTATATGTGTTCCAGACCCTGCCACTGTACCTGACTAAAGTTGATGAAAAGCGGCTTAACAGGACTTTACAGACATTTTTATGGGCAAAGAAAAGACCCAGAGTAGCGCTGTCCACGCTTCACTTGCCGGTGGAATATGGGGGCTTAGGGCTCCTGAATTTGCGCTACATGACTATAGCAAGTGGCATGAGACATTTAAACGACTGGCTACGGCGTACGCAATTTTTCACCCCTACCCACCTTGAATTGCAAGAGACAGAACAGAGGCACATTAGCTACTTCCTACATAAGAAAAACAAAGAAGAGACTAGCCTGCTCGCCCCAGCACAACTATTGCCAGCAGAGCAGGAAACTTGGCGCTGGCTTTGCCGGCACCACCGATTCTCGGCTAGAACCATCCCGTACCTCCCAATCTACGGCAACCGGATTTCCCGCCGGGACAGCTATATGAGGTGTTCAAGAGATGGGAAGGCAAAGGACTGGAGTATGTTCTACAGGCGATAGATGGGGAAGGGACAGTCAAATCATGGGGGCAACTCCGGGATCAGTTTGCTTTGAACCCAGCGGATTGGCTCCATTACTATCAGCTGCAGCATTACATATTGAGCCTTCCCCAAGAGGCTCTGGCGGAGGATGTGCAGGAGGAGCTGAGCTCGGCACTCTCACTGGGAGCACAGCACAAAGTCCCGCTAACGTATCACCACAGACATCTAAAGGACATGGCAAAAAAGAGCCAGATTTTGAGAGACTATCAAACTTGTGGAGTAAAGAGCTGGGGACTAAAATAACTGCCACAATGATCTGAGAGCACTTCCTTGGATATCGCAGGAACACAGACCAAGCAAATTATTGGGAATTACAATTTAAGTTTGTGTTGAGAGCACACATACCGCCCAGGAGAGCATTCCATATGGGGGCCTCGCCGGATGGAGCATGCCCCAGATGTGCAGCGGAGGGAGCAACCCTGGGGCATATGTTTTGGGGCTGCCCGCGAATCAGAAAATTTTGGAAAGACGTGAGTGGCCAGATAAATGCTATTTGGTCCACGAGCTGGATATTGGATGCTAAGCTCCTTTTTGGACACCCAAGGCTGTTGGGGCCCCCAATTAGGGGATGCCGAGCATTCGTCATGCGCACGGTAATGGTGGCTAAGAAAACAATACTGCAGGCCTGGTTGTCGGCGGAAGGCCCAACAGCATCCCAGTGGAGAGGCATTGCGCACTGAGAGAACGAGACTGAGAACCCAACGACCCTCTGTTACGCGAGGCTTCTGGGCCTGTTGGACCCCATTTTGGCTTACACTAACACCCCAGGCTAAGGGGCAAATAATGAACATGTGACTGCTGCCTTAGAGCAATTAGAATATGGGATCTGCGAAATAAGAAACTGACAGTAAAAGGATAGGGGGGGGTATAGGTATGGGGGAGGGGAAGGAGAGGGGGAGGAGGGAGGGAAGGGGGTGAAAATGTAAAAGTTGCTGGAGAGATAAGTGGATCTTTGTATACTGCTAATGTGCTTGCCAGGGAAGTTATGTTATTTATAATACTAATTGGAGAGGAAGTTAAGCACTGTCTAGATATGTTTGTTGTGATCTCTCTAATAAAAATTACTGAAACATAGTAGGGAAGCAAAGCCAGTACAGGACAGACTTCTATGGTCCGTGTCCAATATATGGAAAAACAGGGAAGACTCTTAGGGTCTTTGTCTCGATTATGGAAAGACAGATTTGGATGGGCTGGAGCAGGCTTTGACAGCAACTCCAGAGATTGGGAAGTAGGACCAGTGTCAGGCAAACTTCTAAGGTCTGTGAACCAAGAATAGCAAAGACAGATTAAGAACAAGTATGTATGGTTTTGTTGCATTCATATCACATGCTATAAGTTTATCAGACAGGAGGGGATACACCTTAAGGTTCATAGCAAGTAAAATGTTGTCAGTTTGCAACATTGTTGGATTGCTGGTTTAAACAAAAACTGATAATGAATATGACTCTGCTACAACAAAATTATAAAATCACTCTTCCATGATTGTGTGTCTGCCCTACTTGTAATGGCAGTATTTGATCATGATAGAATGTACCCTGAATGGAGTGACAGGTGCGGTTCTGGCCACCTTATTGTGCAGACCAGATGGACCATACAGATATCTGCCATAATATACTATACTACTATACAGAGTTGTATTTTACTGGTGGATGTGTACAGGAGGGGGATTTGGGTGCATTATGGTGTTCATTTAATTACTTCAGGTAGGCACATAGATGCAACTAATAAATGGAAACACACACTTCAGGCTCAAGGGAAAAACAAGGGTAGCAAAAATCCTGTTTGCAATAGAGAAACCCAGCAACAGGGAGAGAAGTTAAGAGTGCTGGCGCTGAAAGATATATTCTATCTACGCACCCGGGGTACCCACAGCTACTTATTGTGGTTGAAACACAGGAAATAGCTATTTCTCAGTATAGAACTAACTGAAGAAACCAGGGTGAGTTTAGATCCGTACAAATACAAAAGCACACCATTATCTGTGGACAAGAATGCATCTGTAAGCACAAGAAATATGCAGGCTGATATTCAAAAATACTAGGAACTTAAAAAGAGTTAAGCACCCAAGTCTAGAAAACTGAAAATTTTCCCCCAGTTCCTAAGTTTAGACACCTAACATGTGGCTGAAGGAATGAAAGTACTCAGCCTTGACTTCACGTACTAAGTACAAAGTTGGGACAGAAGAGCAGGTCTCAGCAATCTCTGTTTTATGGATCTATTTTTAGCAAAATTACAGATGAAAAAGTATTTTGGATATTTTTTTAATCATTTAATTTACAATCCACATACGATAATACAGACATTATTACACCATCACAAACAATATGAACAAACCCATACACATCAGGAGCAACTTTTATACCTCTCTGTCCCCACCCCATATCCCCAAAGGGCTCAGCTCTCTCTCCATGTTGTAGATAATGGCAGTATAAAGTCAGTCTACTGTTCCTCAAAAATTCAGTCATGTCAAATTCCCCACCTAATATTTTATCCCGAAAAGTGATTTCAATTTGTCCCAATCATCTGCAAAGTTATATATATATACAGTGGGGGAAATAAGTATTTGATCCCTTGCTGATTTTGTAAGTTTGCCCACTGACAAAGACATGAGCAGCCCATAATTGAAGGGTAGGTTATTGGTAACAGTGAGAGATAGCACATCACAAATTAAATCCGGAAAATCACATTGTGGAAAGTATATGAATTTATTTGCATTCTGCAGAGGGAAATAAGTATTTGATCCCCCACCAACCAGTAAGAGATCTGGCCCCTACAGACCAGGTAGATGCTCCAAATCAACTCGTTACCTGCATGACAGACAGCTGTCGGCAATGGTCACCTGTATGAAAGACACCTGTCCACAGACTCAGTGAATCAGTCAGACTCTAACCTCTACAAAATGGCCAAGAGCAAGGAGCTGTCTAAGGATGTCAGGGACAAGATCATACACCTGCACAAGGCTGGAATGGGCTACAAAACCATCAGTAAGACGCTGGGCGAGAAGGAGACAACTGTTGGTGCCATAGTAAGAAAATGGAAGAAGTACAAAATGACTGTCAATCGACAAAGATCTGGGGCTCCACGCAAAATCTCACCTCGTGGGGTATCCTTGATCATGAGGAAGGTTAGAAATCAGCCTACAACTACAAGGGGGGAACTTGTCAATGATCTCAAGGCAGCTGGGACCACTGTCACCACGAAAACCATTGGTAACACATTACGACATAACGGATTGCAATCCTGCAGTGCCCGCAAGGTCCCCCTGCTCCGGAAGGCACATGTGACGGCCCGTCTGAAGTTTGCCAGTGAACACCTGGATGATGCCGAGAGTGATTGGGAGAAGGTGCTGTGGTCAGATGAGACAAAAATTGAGCTCTCTGGCATGAACTCAACTCGCCGTGTTTGGAGGAAGAGAAATGCTGCCTATGACCCAAAGAACACCGTCCCCACTGTCAAGCATGGAGGTGGAAATGTTATGTTTTGGGGGTGTTTCTCTGCTAAGGGCACAGGACTACTTCACCGCATCAATGGGAGAATGGATGGGGCCATGTACCGTACAATTCTGAGTGACAACCTCCTTCCCTCCGCCAGGGCCTTAAAAATGGGTCGTGGCTGGGTCTTCCAGCACGACAATGACCCAAAACATACAGCCAAGGCAACAAAGGAGTGGCTCAGGAAGAAGCACACTAGGGTCATGGAGTGGCCTAGCCAGTCACCAGACCTTAATCCCATTGAAAACTTATGGAGGGAGCTGAAGCTGCGAGTTGCCAAGCGACAGCCCAGAACTCTTAATGATTTAGAGATGATCTGCAAAGAGGAGTGGACCAAAATTCCTCCTGACATGTGTGCAAACCTCATCATCAACTACAGAAGACGTCTGACCGCTGTGCTTGCCAACAAGGGTTTTGCCACCAAGTATTAGGTCTTGTTTGCCAGAGGGATCAAATATTTATTTCCCTCTGCAGAATGCAAATAAATTCATATACTTTCCAAAATGTGATTTTCCGGATTTAATTTGTGATGTGCTATCTCTCACTGTTACCAATAACCTACCCTTCAATTATGGGCTGCTCATGTCTTTGTCAGTGGGCAAACTTACAAAATCAGCAAGGGATCAAATACTTATTTCCCCCACTGTATATAAAAAAAACTACCATGATAAGCTGTGTTATGGGCAATTCTATGATGCAATCTTGGTACATAATACCACAACACCATTGATTTCAACCCGGTTTTCCCTCACCCACCACTACCTAGCATCACTCTCAATAAGAGATCTACATAAAGATGACTTGAATGGATCAAGAAATTAGGGATAGCTAAGGTAACTTACCTGTAGAAGGTGTTCTCCGAGGACAGCAGTCTTTATATTCTCACAATTGGGTGACACCGACCCATGTCGCCCGGTCCGAGACTTATAGCAAGTGTAAGTAGAGCTTTGTGGAGCGTGAGACACACTCCACCGCGCATGTCTTCCCACCCCGCCGTGAGAACATGGTCTCCTCAGTTTAATACTATAGCAAAAATAAAATTAAAAGAACAAAAGGAGACAACTCCAAGGGTAGGTGACGGGGGATTGCGAGAATATAAAGCCTGCTGCCATCGGAGAACATCTGCTACAAGTACCTTAGCTTTCTCCAAGGACAAGCAGGCTTATGTATTCTCACAAGTGGGGAATCCCTAGCATCCAGGCTCACCAAAAAAAACAAACATTGGACAACTGGGCCTCGCAACAGCGAGGACATAACAGATTAACCTGAAACTATATACAATCTGAATGAGAGTGCAGCTTGAAACAGAATAAAACGGGCCTAGGAGGGTGGAGCTGGTTGTCAGTGGAGGCTAAAATATATTTTATGTGGGATGTGGTGCTGATGCACAAAAGAAGTTTTGAATGCTACACAATAAGGTAGCAAGATTGATATTCGGCAAGGCGAAATATGAAAGTGCCATACCCCTTAGAGAAAGGTTGCATTGGCTCTCACTGAAAGATCGTATTGCATTCAAGATATGTACCTTGGTTCATAAGATCATTTATGGAGATGCCCCATCCTATATGTCAGACCTAATTGACTTACCAGAGAGAAATAACAAAAGTTCATCACGCACCTGCTTAAACCTTCATTATCCCAATTGCAGAGGACTTAAATACAAATATGTACATACATCTAGTTTCTCATACATCTGCACACAACTATGGAATGAATTACCGACAGCCATAAAAACAACACACGAATTGACAACCTTCTGAAAATTATTAAAGACTTACTTATTCATAAAGGCATACAACAAAGATTCTCCATAACGATTCGACTCCCAAATTATTCCTATTACAACTATTATGGAGCACTCATATTTGTTCATCTTAATTACATCCTCATGACTGATTATATCTTGTCCTGATATCATTATGTTATGTTTATATATCAATCCACTTCTATTCCAATGTAATTTACTCATGCACTCTTATTTGTAACAATTATAAAATTATTATTCCGTTAATATGATTGCAATGATATTCTTATGAACCTATCTGTATCTACATTCCGAAATTCTTATTCTATAATAAGTATATGTCGTTGTAACATTTTGTAAGCCACATTAAGCCTGCAAATAGGTGGGAAAATGTGGGATACAAGTGCAGCAAATAAATATATAAATAAAATATTCTTAGTGTCCAAATCTGAAAGGGTTACTCCACTGATTATAAGACTACACTGGTTGTCAGTGGAGGCTAAACCAGTTTTTAAACTACAGGGCGAGGCAAAAAAAAAAAAAATAACCCCCTAGAGTTTTTGCAATTTTCTCTGCAACCGCTTTGAATTTCAACAAGACATTTTATATACTTAATTCATCATACTTAGCTATTACAATTACCAACATTTAAGAAATCTTAAGCTATGTTGATGTTACTGTCATTTTAGCATTACTATCTAGCAATTTTTACACATTAAAAATGTTCGCGCTAATACACAGTACAATTATATCATTCAAACGATACAATTAATATGTCAGAATGTTACAGTCTCTGTGAATGCTCAAAGTGACAATGCCCAGCTTATGAGATCCTATTGTCTCTGTATGTTCCCGCTCCTTATAAAAATGGCTTCAGGTAGGAGCAGTGGTGTGCTGGTAAATTTTTAACAGGCTCTCTCCACGGTCCACCTCGGCGCCCCCCCCCCCCCCCCCCCCCCGTCCACCACTGCGCCCCCCCCCCCCCCCCGTCCAACTCTGCGCCCCCCAAAATTGCAGAGCTGGCTATAGCCAGTGGGTGGGGGGGGGGGGGGGCAATGCATTACTCTCTCCAGGAAAAAAAAAATTAAATGATCCCAGGTTCCAATCTAATTCATGTTTAATGTGGGATAAAATGCCATAAATAAGTAAATAAATATAAACTTTTAATGTTGAGCACCTGATTCTCAAAGTGAACATATTCCAAACACTATAATGAAAATAAAATGATTTTTTCTACTTTGTTGTCTGGTGACTGTTTTTCTGATCATGCTGGCCCAGTATCCAATTCTGCTGCTATCTGTCCTCCTAACTCCGTTTCCAGGGCTTCCTTTCCATTTATTTCTTTTACTTTCCTCCTTTCTTCTTCATTTCTGGTCCTCAGCTTCTGCCTATTTTCTTCATCCATGTGCAGTTTTTCTCCTTTCTTCCTTTTCCCTTATCTTATCTCCTTCCTCACTCTTCCCTCCCCTCCATCTATGTCCAGCATTTATTCTCTCTCCCCTCCTCTCCCCCTGCCGTCCATTCACCCATGGCCAGCGACCCTTCTCTCCCCTGCCCTCCATCCACCCATGGCCAGCAGTGACCCTCCTCTCCCATGCCCTGCATGCACCCATGGCCAGCAGCTCCCTTCTCTCCCCTGCCCTCCATCCACCCATGGCCAGCAGCTCCCTTCTCTCCCCTGCCCTCCATCCACCCAGGGCCAGCAGCTCCCTTCTCTCCCCTGCCCTCCATCCACCCAGGGCCAGCAGCTCCCTTCTCTCCCCTGCCCTCCATCCACCCAGGGCCAGCAGCTCCCTTCTCTCCCCCTGCCCTCCATCCACCCATGGCCAGCAGCTCCCTTCTCTCCCCTGCCCTCCATCCACCCAGGGCCAGCAGCTCCCTTCTCTCCCCTGCCCTCCATCCACCCATGGCCAGCAGCTCCCTTCTCTCCCCTGCCCTCCCTCCATCCACCCAGGGCCAGCAGCTCCCTTCTCTCCCCTGCCCTCCATCCACCCATGGCCAACGACCCTTCTCTCCCCTGCCCTCCATCCACCCATGGCCAGCAGCTCCCTTCTCTCCCCTGCCCTCCATCCACCATGGCCAGCAGCTCCCTTCTCTCCCCTGCCACTCCCTCCCGACTTGTTCTGCAAATTCTCCTGCTTCCTCGCTCCCTCCCGATCAGGTCCCTCACCGACCCTACCTTGGCCATCAAATTCTTCGGGGCAGGCAGTGTTGCCTGCCCGCTGCCATCGCTGACTTTCCTCCGCCGCCCGATCGCGCTTCAAAATGGCCGCCGAGACTTACAGAAGTCTCGCGAGGCCGCCTCTGGAAGTCTCGGCGGCCATTTTTAAAGCGCAAACAGGCAGCGGAGGAAAGTCAGCGATAGCAGCGGGCAGGCAACACTGCCTGCCCCGAAGAATTCGATAGTCAAGGCAGGATCGGTGAGGGACCGGATCCGGAGGGCGGGAGAGCCGGCTCGCCCTTTCCAACAACCGGCTCGCAAGTCCGGCCAAAATTTAAGAACCGGATCTTGCGAGCCGGAGCGAGCCGGCTCCAGCACACCACTGGGTAGGAGTCTCAATCTTTGGATTTTACCTTTTAATTACAATGTGCTAGTATCCTAAGGCAAGGTGTTGCCATACTTCACCACTAGGTGTCAGTACACATATCAAGCAGTACCAAGTATCACCATACATAGCAACCACTAAGAAAGCTACACAGTTCAGCACATTAGAATTTACAACAAAGAAAAATGTTTTTACTATATTTGTCAGTGAAGAGTTGAGGGAAGGTGATGTTGGAGTTGGATTCATTTTATTGTTAGTTTTTGTTTTGTTGTGTTATGTTCTTTACTTTGAATTATGAAAGGTTTTCTCTTTTGTTTAGGTGGAATACAAGTTTTTAAATACATACATACAGATCTGAATCTGTAACAGCCAACCCAGCATGGATAGAAGCACTTGGGGGGAGGGGGGGAGATAATCTCAAAAATTATTTCTCATCCGATTTTAATGCCACATTTAATCCAACCTTGAACCAATCGGGGGGGGGGGGGGGGGGGGTGACTAGCTCTGACTTTAGGCTGTCTGCTGCATTGACCTTTTCTCACTCACTAGGTCTTATTGCTCATCCTACAGTATGTGACTATACCTACTATTCCCCTAAACACAAGACATACTCACGTATAGACTCCCTTTTGATAGACATCCAAATAGTGGAGGGAGCTCCCTTGACTGGTATTGGCACCATAATACTTTCCGATCATGCCCCAGTTTGGGCCATTGTTTCCAACTTACGAGATGAGGACAAGGATCAATGATGGTCCTTAAATATGCTGTTACTGCAGGATGCCAAAATACTAAGGGGTTATCCTCTTTTCTATCTACACTTCTTCCCTTGGTTCATTAATCTCATCCCATGGCTTTTCCTACCATCTCTATGCTGATGACTCCCAAATCTACCTTTCTACCCCTGATATCTCACCTTGCATCCAAACCAAAGTTTCAGCGTGCTTGTCTGACATTGCTGCCTGGATGTCTCAACGCCACCTGAAATTAAATATGACCAAAACCGAGCTTCTCATTTTCCCCCCCAACCCACCTCCCCGCTCCCCCCGTTTTCTATTTCTGTTGATGGCGCTCTCATTCTCCCTGTCTCCTCAGCTCGAAACCTTGGGGTCATCTTTGACTCTTCTCTCTCCTTCTCTGCTCATATCCAGCAGACCGCCAAGACCTGTCGTTTCTTTCTTTACAACATCCGTAAAATCCGCCCCTTTCTTTCCGAGCACTCTACCAAAAACCCTCATCCACACCCTTGTCACCTCTCGTTTAGACTACTGCAATCTGCTTCTTGCTGGCCTCCCACTTAGTCACCTCTCCCCTCTCCAGTCGGTTCAAAACTCTGCTGCCCGTTTCATCTTCCGCCAGGGTCGCTTTACTCATACTACCCCTCTCCTCAAGACCCTTCACTGGCTCCCTATCCGTTTTCGCATCCTGTTCAAACTTCTTCTACTAACCTATAAATGTATTCACTCTGCTGCTCCCCAGTATCTCTCCACACTCGTCCTTCCCTACACCCCTTCCCGTGCACTCCGCTCCATGGATAAATCCTTCTTATCTGTTCCCTTCTCCACTACTGCCAACTCCAGACTTCGCGCCTTCTGTCTCGCTGCACCCTACGCCTGGAATAAACTTCCTGAGCCCCTACGTCTTGCCCCATCCTTGGCCACCTTTAAATCTAAACTGAAAGCCCACCTCTTTAACATTGCTTTTGACTCGTAACCACTTGTAACCACTCGCCTCCACCTACCCTCCTCTCTTCCTTCCCGTTCACATTAATTGATTTGATTACTTTATTTATTTTTTGTCTATTAGATTGTAAGCTCTTTGAGCAGGGACTGTCTTTCTTCTATGTTTGTGCAGCGCTGCGTATGCCTTGTAGCGCTATAGAAATGCTAAATAGTAGTAGTAGTAGTAGTTATCATTCGCTACATAAAGAATATTTAGATGTAAACTTGGGATCTGGGCCTAAGTTGGGAATGATCTGGTATGCTTTCAAAGCGGTTATTTTTTTGCAGCAAGCAGGCAAGCTTGCCCGACTACGGCGAATCCAGGTCTCTCGCTGCTTGGAAACTACAAGATGTCTGGAGGAACATCACAAAGCTACAGGCTCAATTGAAGTAGAGAACTTCAAGTGGCTAAACTGCAGTTGGATGACATTTACTCTGTGCAATGACAGTATTTACAATCACGTCAAAAGTTACATCATTATGAGTTTACTAATAAAGTGGGTCGCTCCTTGGCCTTTGATAGTGTCCATTAGCCTTTTATGTATCAGGTTATGGAGAGATTTGGTTTGGGACCTGGTTTCTGCAGGTGGATACATGCATTTTATTCTTCTCCCAAAGCATGTGTTTGTATTAATGGTGGGAACTCTGCATTGTTTCCCCTGTTTGCCATGGTTATGGAACCCTTTACAGCTGCAGTTCATGCACACCCTGACATCTCAGGCATTAGGTTTGGAGATCATGAACACAAACTGGTCCTCCTTTCTTTGTCCTATCCACTTACTTCTTTCCCTAATTTACTGCAGGTTATTGAGAATTTAGTCTCAGGCTTCAGGGTCTAAGATTAACATGAGTAAATACGAAGCCTTAAACGTCACCCTGTCTCGGGAAGTCTTGCAATCCTTCTTCTAGTTCACATAGTATTAAAATACTACTCTAATTTCTTTGCTGCCAACTATGCTGAAATAAAAATCTCTCCCAGGACATGGAGTGACGGGATGGGCTCAAAATATCTTGGATCGGACGTATTGCTATTGTTAAGATGAATATAAAGCCTAGCATCCTATCTCTCTTTCAGGTCCTTCCTATTCGCCTGTCTCTCAGGTTTTTATGCAACCTGCAGGACCGGTTGGTCCGTTTCATCTGGAACAATAAGAGACCGCAATTGACTCACTCGTTTCTTTATCGTGATAAATGGAAAAGTGGCCTGGGTGTTCCAAACATCTTGTGGTACTATAAGGTGGCTCAGGCACATGCTGATCTGGAGTGGTACCAGGCTCTCCAACACAAAATTTGGGTTCATGTGGAGCAGGCAGATGTAGGCCCTTGACCCCTGGGTTCTTTGATGTGGTTACCTTGCAAATACAGTCAGCTAAGTAGTGACTTGTGACCTTCAAAAATTAATACTCTCTACTATTGGGATAGCCTGTTTGTTTCCCAGGAACATATTTTGTACCATCTTTCCCCCCATACCTATAACCCTTTGTTCCCTCCAGGTCTTACAATAGGTCCTTTTACCAGGTGGCTTTGAATTGGACTTAAGACCTGGGGGTCAACTGTATGATGAAGACTCTCTGCTATCGCTCCCTTCTCTTCTTGAAAATTATCCAATATCCCCTGGGGACCATTTTGCTTATCTGCAATTGTCTCATTTCCTTTCAACACATGCTATTCGTACTCAGATAACAGAAGAGGATTCTTTTCTAGAAGATCTATGCAAGGACTCTAGGATTATAAATATCTTTGCTCCCTAACGCCCACTTATACCCTACACCAGTGATGGCGAACCTATGGCACGCGTGCCAAAAGAGGGCACGCAGAGCCCTCTCTGTTGGCATGCGCGCCGCCCGTCGCCTCAGCCCATTCCAGCCCTCCCTTCCACCCGGCGTCAAGCATTCCTTCCTCCCTCCTTCCCACCTGGCACCAGCCCGCCCGGCCTCCATCCCTCCCTCCGAGCAGGAAATTTAAAAGTCTCCCCTTGTCACTGTTAACGCTGCGTCAGCAGTAGCAGTGAAAAGCATGCTGCTGGTTCGGCACGCCTTCAGCCTTCCGTCTCTCAAGCTCTGGTCCCGCCCTAACAGGAAATGAGGGCGGGACCAGAATTTGAGAGACGGAAGGCTGAAGGTGCGCCGAACCAGCAGCACGCTTTTCACTGTTACTGCTGACGCTGCCTTAACCCCGACAAGGGAAGACTTTTACATTTCCTGCTCGGAGGGAGGGATGAAGGCCGGGCGGGCTGGTGCCGGGTGGGTGGGAGGGAGGAAGGAATGCTTGACGCCGGGTGGGTGGGAGGGAGGGTGGCCTGGTGCTGGATGGGAGGTCTGGTGCTTGGGAGGGAGGGAGGCAGGCCTGGTGCTTGGGTGGGAGTGCTGGATGGGTGGATGGATGGCCTGGTGCTGGGTGGGTGGGAGGCTGGACATTTGTGGCTGGTGGGGGAGAGGAGGGTTGCTGGACATGGATGGAGAAATGAAGAAGAAAAGGAGGAAAGTAAAGAAATAAATGGAAAGGAAGCCCTGGACACGGAGTTAAGAGAACAGAGAGCAGCAGAATCAGCGACTAGGACAAATATGGATAGAAAAACAAAATCACCAGACAACATCTGCTGTCTTATTTTGCACTGGGTATACTGGAGCTGTAACAACTTACAGAAATGATTTATAATGAAAGAAAATCATGTTATTTTTTTCTCCTATACTAGTATAATATTTTCAATGATGTCTGTTTATATGCGCCATGGCTGGTGTAAGGGGGTATGGCTATCATAGGGGTGGAGTCATATGTGGTGACCCCGCCTATAATGAGTACCGGCACTTCGTGATAAATAGTTAGATTTTGTATTGCTGTTTGGGCACTCGGTCTCTGAAAGCTTCGCCATCACTGCCCTACACCGTCTCAACTGGCAACATGAGTTGGGGATAGTGGTGGACGAGGTTGACTGGAATATATTGGAAAGGGCTCTGCTGTAGATTTTGGTCTCTGTGCCAGCTAAAGAAAAGCTGTAAAAGTTATGTTTCATTGGTATTTCACAGCAGTTCGACTACAACATTATTTTCCCAAGCTCTTCCAACTTATGTTGGAGAGGACGCGGGGAACTTGGCACCATGGGCCATATTTGGTGGACATGTGTCAAAGCCCAGGCCTTTTGAAGTGCAATTCAGCATAGACTTCAAAAATGGCTGCAATGCCCAATCAAATGGCCCCAAATATATTTTTTTTTCTAAGAAAGTACCTGGACTTAAAAGACCACAAGTTCTTTTTGTGAGCTATGCTATGTGTGCTGCAAGAATCACTTTGGCAGCTCACTGGAAGCAGCAATTGGTGCTTTCCTTGGTTAAATGGCTCACTAAACTGTGGTACATATGCGACATGGAACGACTAATGGTGATACGTCAACACACTTCGCATAAGTAGAAAATTACCTGGGAACCGTTTCTGAAGCATTGTTCAGCTTGATTTTTAGCACTGGTTGCTTTATGTCTGTTTCTTCTTTCCTGGACACTTGACAGTAGGGGATTATGAGTTGGTTAGGGGAGGGGAGGGTTCTTTGATACACTATATAAAAACTCAAAAATGTGTTGAGGTTCATTGTTTACTATTCTCTGACTGATTAAGACGGGGGATGGACTGCTCTCCTTTACATATGTAATGAATTGTATCTTTAATTTGGTTGTACTGTCCCCAATTTGCTTGTTTGGATATAAAGACAGATCCCTTTCAAAATTATATATATATATATATATATATATATATATATATACATACATACATACACATATACACACACACACACACAAACACAGTGAAACCTCGGTTTTCGTCGATAATCCATCCAAAAATAATCGGCGAAAACCGAGGCAATAAGAAAGCAAAAGCAGCAGGGTGGGCAAAACGACAAAATTTGTATCACACAACGAAAAACAACGCCCCAGAAGAACGCCGCAGAACGCAAAATTACCAGCGTGGGCACGCTGCCGAAAACCGAGACACATTTTTCGCTAACAAATTCGACGAAAACGACAAAATCCGAAGTCAACGAAAACAGAGGTTTCACTATCTATCTATATCTTTGTATATATCATCCCTGAACATCTCTGTAGGTGGGTGGACTTAAGTGTACATCTGTGTGTGTGTGTGTGTCTGTCAGCTCAGTGTGTCCACGCCCCAAAAATGCTATGTTTCAGTATATCAAAGTATGTTTATAAATGCTGTGTTTCAGTATATCAAAGCTTCTATGCTACAGAAGCAGCAACTGCTTCACCCATAGAAATGCATTGGGCCATTTATTACTCTAGAACAGTGTTTCCAAGTCCAGTGCCGGCGTACCCCTTGCCAGTCAGGTTTTCAGGATATCCACAATGAATATGCAAGAACTTGATTTGCATACACTGCCTCCATTATATACAAATCTCTTTGGGAAGTATGAACTCCTCCTCAAATCACAAGTCAGGAACCTTGGAATACAGATACATTCAACACTTACTCTGATTCCCCAAATCAAAGCAACCTTCAAGAGCTGCTTCTACTATTTGCGACAACTACGTTGCCTCTCTCCTTACATCGAGAAGGTAATCTTTTCCCAGTTGTGAATGCCATGGTAACATCAAGACTGGATTACTGCAATGCATTATACAATGGTCTGACTACAAAGGGCCTGCACCAGCTCCAGTTGATTCAGAATGCAGCAGCAAGACTCATTGAAGGTTGCAAGCAACGTGACCAAGTTACACCATTTTTGCAAAAACTTTATTGGCTACCAGTACAGTACAGGGCTAAATTTTGTGTCTGATCTTCAAGGCCCTGAAAGGAAATGGCCCTGAGTATCTAAAGAATAGGATGATCCTCCACACACTGCCAAGGACACTAATGTCCTTCTCAAGGACTTTCACTAACTACACCCTCTCCAAAATACATTACACGGTGTGATACCCGCAAGCGAGCCTCCTCCGGAGTAGCCTCCACACTCTGGAACGCATTGCCTGAAAGGCTCCACTTAACACAAGACTATCTCTACTTCAGGAAGCAGGTAAAAGCTTGGCTCTTCAACCAAGCCTTTCATGGAAGAAGTAACTGTTAGTCTGACTCACACACACACAAGGAGTGACTCGGGCTGCACATACTGCAGCGGGACATGTTTATCCACTCCTCCATGTGCAACTTTCTTCAAATCAGTCACCTTACTTTCTAATTCTTCCTACTTTCTTACCTATCTATCTATATGTTACAACTTTGTCTTACCCTTCACTACCAATTATAATGTTCTATTGTGTTGACATTGCTAGTATACCATGCCATACTCTGTATTGTTTTTGAATATTTTTACTGCTGTAATTGCTTATTACTCATGTTTGATCTATTCTTACTGTACACCGCCTTGAGTGAACTCCTTCAAAAAGGCGGTAAATAAATCCTAATAAATAAAATATTCTTTATGGACATCCTGAAAACCTAACTGGCAAGGGGTATTCCAGGACCAGACTAGGGAAACACTGCTGTAGAACCCCAATACTAATCTGGCCAATTTTCTAAATCAGCGTCTCTTTTCACCATCCCCACCTCCCACCCATCCACACACACATCATGTTTGTTCCTCTTCCATTAAATTTTCAGAAAAGTTATTTATTCTCCAGATAGACGATCTCTTTCCAACATTCTGTTGCGTTAGAAAGAATCAGCAAATAGAAAGGGGCTTTGACACGTCTACATAAAGATGACTTAAATGGATCAAGAAATTAGGGATAGCTAAGATACTTACCTGTAGCAGGTGTTCTCCGAGGACAGCAGTCTTTATATTCTCACAACTGGGTGACACCGACCCATGTCGCCCAGCCCGGTCCGAGACTTATAGCAAGTGTAAGTAGAGCTTTGTGGAGCATAAGACACGCTCCACCACGCACATCTTTCCAACCGCCCGTGACAAACTTATGTATTCTCACAAGTGGGGAATCCCTAGCATCCAGGCTCACCAAAAACAACAAACATTGGACAATTGGGCCTTGCAACAGCGAGGACATAACACAGATTAACCTGAAACTATATACAATCTGAATGAGAGTGCAGCCTGAAACAGAATAAAACAGGCCTAGGAGGGTGGCGTTGGAGTCTAGATCCCAGATTCTGCAACACTGTCTGCCTGAACCGACTGTCGTGTCGGGTATCCTGTTGAAGGCAGTAGTGTGCTGTGAACATGTGGACTGAAGACCAAATCGCAGCCTTGCAAATTTCTTCAATGGAGGCAGACGTCAAGTGGGCTACCGACACAGCGAGCTGTGATATGACCCTCTAGGGCCGCCCCAGCCTGGGCATAAGTGAAGGAAATGCAATCTGCCAGCAAATTAGAAGTGGTGCATTTCCCGATTGCGACCCCCATCCTGTTGGGATCTGTGGGGCCTGGTCCGCTCCATGTTGTAGGCCAATGTTCTCTTACAATCCAAGCTGTGCAAGCTGCTTTTGCCAGCATAGGCATGAGGTCGGAAAAAGAATGCTGTCAAGACAATCGACTGGTTCAGATGCAACTCCAACACCACCTTCGGCAGGTACTTAGGGTGAGTGGAGAGGACTACTCTGTTGTGATGACACTTACTACTGCATTCTCTAAGGCCTGACGCTCATTGTCTCTATGAGCTGAAAAGCCACCAAGAAAATGACCTTCCAGTAGTTCAGATGGCAGGAATTCAGTAGCTCAAAAGGAGCTGTCACCAGCTGTGTGAGAACGACATTGAGATCCCATGACACTGGTTGAGGTTTTACAGGGAGCTTTGACAAAAGCAAACAGCTCATGAAGCAAACAACTAGAAGTTTACCAGAGATGAGCTTACCTTCTACATGTTGCTGATCAGCACTAATTGCACTAAGGTGAACCCTTACAGAGCTGGTATTGAGACCAGACTCTGATAGGTGTAGAAGGTATTCAAGCAGGGTGTGTAGGGCAAGCAAGGGACCTAAGGCCTTGCTCTCACACCAGACGGCAAGCCTCTTCCATTTAAAAGAATAGAACCCTTTGGTGGAGTCTTTCCTGGAAGCCAGCAAGACCCAGGAGATACCCTACGAAAGACCCAAGAAAGCAAATTCTAGGCTCTCAATATGAGAGCCAGAGACTGGAAGTTGGGATGTAGACGTGACCCCTCGTTCTGTGTGATGAGGGTCAGAAAACACTCCTTTCCATGGTTCTTCGGAGGATAATTCCAAAAGAAGAGGAAACTATATCTGCTGCGGCCAATACAGTGCGATCAGAATCATAGTTCTGCAGTCTTGCTTGAGTTTCAACAAAGTTTTCCCCATTAGTGGTATGGGAGGATATGTATACAGAATATATTTTTCCCTGTTCAAATAGTACTAGCGCTAGGGGACGCACTATATAAAACTAACTTGCAACAGATTTAACATGAGTAAAATGTATGGTTCCCCCGTGCCCCCCCCCCCCCATATGACACAATCAAGCTGTGAAATTTCTCCAGGTGATTTTATTTATAAAATTTATACCCCGCTTGAACCTAAGCAACTTACAAATAAAGCATACATAAACACCAAACTTATAGCCAGTCACGGTAATATAAACCACCAAAACTCAATCTAAACAAAGCATGCAAGAATAAGAAAGTTTTCTACGCATTTTTAAAATTTCGACCTGGACTGGCTCAGGATCTGGGACTGGAGAAGTGATCTTTGCTGCTTCTGCTTGCTGGGCCGCCCGGGCCTGACTACGGGTCATTACTTTCGCAAATCTCTGAAGACATACTTCTTCAACAAGGCCTATAACGAGAACCAACAGCTTCACTAATTCACTTTCCCAACCTAACCAGTTATGAAAATCTACTTCTATCATCACCCGCCTAATCACTTCCTCTTTCTTCCCTACTTAATCCCTACACACTACTAACTGTATCTGATATTCTGGAATGACAATGTCATAACAAAACTATGTAAGCCACATTGAGCCTGCAAATAGGTGGGATAATGTGGGATACAAATGCAATAAATAAATAAATAAATAAATAAAATAAATTATAGCAGAAATGCTGACCCATGTCAGTCCCACACAGCATTCGTACTGGCATGTTTTTCATTATGCCTACTTCTCTGTATACAGACTTGGTACCCCAATCCAGGAATACTAGAGCAGTGGGTACAGTCTCTCTGGATCCATTGCCTAGCACTACCTCTGAAGTGCACCCTGGTAGAACAGCATCTTCTGGCACTAGCTCTGGTCCACAAGCCTAGCCACCTGGGTCTGATTCACAGTTAGTGGGGTGCTGTAGTGTTGTGGAAACCCATCTGCTTCTTTACTTAATGAATGGCCAGTAACCTTTTGTGCGGCGGCAACTGTGTGGATCTCCTTTGTGGTACTGGAGCCACCAGCTTTGGTGCAGAAACTGGAATGCTGTTTAATGCAGGCTTGGGATTATCTGGGCAATTGGCTTTGATATGTCCTTTGCGCCCACACTGGTAACAAGGACATTCATGCCTGAAGTCTTTAGGTTTTTTGGAGAATACTGGAGGGTTTGCCGACAGTCTCTGAGTTTGCAGGGATATTTGGCTTAAGGCCCTGGCTGGCCTTAGATCCCAGCTGCTGCGGATAAGGATGGCTTCTCTTCGCCAACCATAAGTACATAAGTAATGCCATACTGGGAAAAGACCAAGGGTCCATCGAGCCCAGCATCCTGTCCATGACAGCGGCCAATCCAGGCCAAGGGCACCTGGCAAGCTTCCCAAACGTACAAACATTCTATACATGTTATTCCTGGAATTTTGGAGGGACAGTTAGCCATAAAGATGTCAGCCAGCCCAGCCGCTTTCTCTGGAATAAGGAGCTGGTGATCTTGAACATGTTCCCTCACCTCTGGATGACACTGAAGAAACTGCTCCAGGACCACCAGGTTTTGGCAGTCCTACAGGGTTTTAACCTGAGCTCCACTGAGCCACCACTGATGCTGGTATCTTAGTAATCACAAACTCACTGCGAGTATCATCCAGCCCCTTTTGCAAAGTCCAAAACTTTAGTCTGTAAGCCTTGAGGATAATGGCACAACAGTTCAACAAAGCTTTGTGCAACTCCTCAAACTGATAGCACATCTCCATGGACGATCCTTGGAATGCCTCAAGTGTTCCACCAGTGAGCTTTTCTCCCAGATAGTGCACCCAGTCTTTCTGAGGAATCGCACTGAGACAGCAAATGTTTTCAAACACAGTTAGATATCCATCTATGTCACCTCTGGTATCATCAAACTGCGAAAACAATTTGGGCTCGATCCAGGCTGCGCATCCTGCCTCAGGCCTTGGCGCAGGGGTTGGGCTGAATCTTTGGATGCAAGTCATTTCCATCTCCATCTTTGCAGTTGGAACTCCCGCTCCTCACTTCGCCATTGGTCTTCCTACTACTACTATTTAGCATTTCTATAGCGCTACAAGGCATACGCAGCGCTGCACAAACATTGCAGCTGCTGTTGGTATAGCCACTGTTGTTCTACCATGTAGATCTGCTGGATTTCAGCTTGCGTGGCACCTGGCCCTGCCAACACAAGGGCCATTGTCCACAAGGAGTCTAGTCTCCCCTCAGGAGAACTCTGTGCAGGCCAGACCTGCAGCTCCTCCTCACTGAAACCATCCAGTTGCTCTTGTGTTAGGTCAGGCATCTCCAGTGTCTGCCGGCCGCTGCCAGTCAACATCAGCACACTGCTAATCTCCTAACATTACCCAAAAAAAAAAAAAAAAACTAAACTAAACAGGAAAGGGACCCTGTTACTGCTGCACTTGTTCACTCTGCTCTGTGTCTGGAGGTTACAGATAAAAAAAAAAAAAAAAAAAAAAAAACTCAACCACTCAGTGGATGGTAACCCTCACTCTATGCACCGAGTCTGACAATCCCACCATGTCGCCAACAAAACATACAGACACCTGTCTAGGGTTACCCCGCGGCCACTTAGAGGGTCTATCCCCAGCACAGCTGAGGTCTGACTGCACCTGTCTCTTGTGCTCTACACTAGCACCCTCCTCCCGACTGGGTCACAACCGCCGTTGGGTGAATCTCCCGCTCTCAAATGATCCCCAGTGATTTCTAGGTTACTGGAGCCACACTTCCAGTTTTCCCACAGTTCCCAGAAAGCACTCACAGACCCAACACACAAACCACCAGGATTCTTTATCAGTCCAGACAGGCAGAATGAACAAATGTGTTTATTCTCACACTGGAACAAAGAACAAAAAAATGTGCAAACAGAAACAAGTAACTGAAAAATTAGAAAACAAACTAAACGTTTATATACTGTCTAAACAGTACCTGGGAGGATCAGAACATATATTTCAGAGAGCTTCAGCAAAGAGATCTGTCTCTCTTTCCTTCCTGAGCTAAGACTGAAGAAACAGCCAGAATCTGTTCAACCTCCAAGCCAGAGCCCTGAACAATCAAGTTTAAAATAAAAACTGGTTACATCACTACAGGCACTTCCTATTATCTGTGTGCCAACTAAAAGAAAGAGAAGGGAAAATTAGGTTCTTACCTTGGTAATTTTCTTTCCTTTAATCACATCAGATGAATCCATTACAAATGGGTTGTGTCCACCTACTAGCAGGGGGAGATAGAGAACACTGAAAACCATAGCGCCTCTAAGACGGCTAGCTCCATCTGCCTCTCAGTATTTTGAAGCTTCCAAAGCAGTGTTAAACCGCAAAGTAGCATGACATGAACTTTCCTCACAGCGAACGAATGCCCCAGAACAGGAGCAATAACACAAAGGAGGGACGAACTCAATCTCCTGTAGTAGAACAGAAATCCTGAAGACTGTTTTCCAACTTCTCCCAATGAGGGAACATGTCTGCAGGAAAAACTGAACACAAAACAGAGTCAATCAGTGAGGGATCATGGATTCATCTGCTGTGACTAAAGGAAAGAAAATTACCAAGTAAGAACCTAATTTTCCCTTCCTTGTCATCAGCAGCAGCTGAATCCATTACGAATGGGATGTAGTTATTTATTTGTAGCATTTATACCCCGCTCTATAGCAGGCTCAGTGCGGCTTACAATGTCTAGTTACATAGTATCACAGGGATAACACAATTTAAGGGTACGAAGTATCACAGAGGTACTACAATGTATGGGTAAAAAGTGTCATTAGGATAATACAGTTGTATAGAGAAAGATAAAAGGAAGAGATATGGGGGAAGGATTGACGTATGTTTAATGTTATTGGTGTGTATCAAAGCAATCCCTAGATAGGGCGGGAACAAGCCACACCACGCGCAAGCACTTGTGCTCCAAAAAGCGCGTCCCTCCTGGCAGCCTAAGTAGCTGCACTACATATCTCTTGAAGAGAGAGTGCTCCCGTCTCAGCCCAAGAGGAGGAAATCGCTCTTGTGGAATGTGCCTTAAATGCGGCAGGCGGAGGCCGGCCAGATAGCAGATATGCAGAAAAAATGGCTTCCTTAAGCCAACAGGCTATAGTGGCTTTAGACGCTGGAGACCCTCTGCGAGGACCTGACAATACAAAAAGGTGATCAGAGGTCCTGAAAGCATTTGACACCTGCAGATACTGCAACAGAGCCCTGCGCACATCCAGAAGGTGCAACTGTCCAAAAGATTCCGGAAACTCATCCCTAGTAAAGGAGGGCAGATAAATAGGCTGGTTTAGGTGAAACGCTGAAACCACCTTAGGCAGGAAGGAAGGCACAGTATGTACCGTTACTCCAGACTCTGAGAATTGCAGAAAAGGGTCTCGACAGGACAGCGCCTGGAGCTCAGATACCCATCTCGGCGATGCAATGGCCACCAAAAAGACCGTCTTTAGAGTCACATCCTTCTCCGAAGCTCGCTTCTGCGGCTCGAAGGCCAAACACTGAAGAGCCTTTAATACTAGCCCCAGGTTCCAGGCCGGGCAAGGGGCCCGCACAGGAAGACGGAGCCGAAGCACCCCTCTCAGAAACCGTGCAATGTCCGGATGTGAAGCCAGGGAGAGACCAGCGACCTTCCCCCAAAAGCATGACAATGCTGCCGCTTGAACACGCAGGGAATTATAGGCCAAGCCTTTTTGTAAACCATCCTGCAAAAAGTCAAGTATCAGCGAGACAGAAGCCTGCATGGGTGTGATCGCTTTAGAAGCATACCAAGCCTCAAACTGGCGCCAGATCCGAGCATAGGCAATGGAAGTGGAACACTTGCGGGCCTGCAAGAGAGTGGAGATGACCTTGTTAGAATAGCCCTTGTTTCTCAATTGCGCCCTACTACTACTACTACTACTATTTAGCATTTCTATAGCGCTACAAGGTATACGCAGCGCTGCACAAACATAGAAGAAAGACAGTCCCTGCTCAAAGAGCTTACAATCTAATAGACAAAAAATAAATAAAGTAAGCAAATCAAATCAATTAATGTGAACGGGAAGGAAGAGAGGAGGGTAGGTGGAGGCGAGTGGTTACGAGTCAAAAGCAATGTTAAAGAGGTGGGCTTTCAGTCTAGATTTAAAGGTGGCCAAGGATGGGGCAAGACGTAGGGGCTCAGGAAGTTTATTCCAGGCGTAGGGTGCAGCGAGACAGAAGGCGCGAAGTCTAGAGTTGGCAGTAGTGGAGAAGGGAACAGATAAGGAGGATTTATCCATGGAGCGGAGTGCACGGGAAGGGGTGTAGGGAAGGACGAGTGTGGAGAGATACTGGGGAGCAGCAGAGTGAATACATTTATAGGTTAGTAGAAGAAGTTTGAACAGGATGCGAAAACGGATAGGGAGCCAGTGAAGGGTCTTGAGGAGAGGGGTAGTATGAGTAAAGCGACCCTGGCGGAAGATGAAACGGGCAGCAGAGTTTTGAACCGACTGGAGAGGGGAGAGGTGACTAAGTGGGAGGCCAGCAAGAAGCAGATTGCAGTAGTCTAAACGAGAGGTGACAAGGGTGTGGATGAGGGTTTTGGTAGAGTGCTTGGAAAGAAAGGGGCGGATTTTACGGATGTTGTAAAGAAAGAAACGACAGGTCTTGGCGGTCTGCTGGATATGAGCAGAGAAGGAGAGAGAAGAGTCAAAGATGACCCCAAGGTTTCGAGCTGAGGAGACAGGGAGAATGAGAGAGCCATCAACAGAAATAGAAAACGGGGGGAGCGGGGAGGTGGGTTTGGGGGGGAAAATGAGAAGCTCGGTTTTGGTCATATTTAATTTCAGGTGGCGTTGAGACATCCAGGCAGCAATGTCAGACAAGCACGCTGAAACTCTGGTTTGGATGCAAGGTGAGATATCAGGGGTAGAAAGGTAGATTTGGGAGTCATCAGCATAGAGATGGTAGGAAAAGCCATGGGATGAGATTAATGAACCAAGGGAAGAAGTGTAGATAGAAAAGAGGAGGGGACCAAGAACAGAACCCTGAGGTACGCCGACAGGCAGAGGGATAGAAGTAGAAGAGGATCCACCAGAGTGAACACTAAAGGTGCGGAGGGAGAGGTAGGAAGAGAACCAGGAAAGGACTGAGCCCTGGAATCCAAGTGAGGACAGGGTATCGAGAAGTATGCTGTGATCGACAGTGTCAAAAGCAGCGGAAAGATCAAGAAGAATGAGGATGGAATATTGACCTCTGGATTTAGCCAGTAATAGGTCATTGGAGACTTTAGTAAGCGCAGTTTCGGTTGAGTGGAGAGGGCGAAAACCAGATTGTAATGGGTCAAGAATAGCATGTGAGGAGAGAAAATCAAGGCAGCGGCGGCGAACAGCACGCTCAAGTAATTTGGAGAGAAAAGGAAGGAGGGAGCCATAAGACCAAAGCGGTATAGATCCTCCATGGTCACCGGGCCCTGCGTCAACAGGTTCGGAACCAGAGGCAAAGGAAGGGGAGCCTCTACCAGCATCCGCCGGAGGTCCGCATACCACGGCCGCCTGTGCCAATCCGGGGCAATGAGGATCACCACTTCTTGATGTAGCCGAATTCGCAGGAGGAGCCACCCTATTAAGGGCCAAGGAGGGAACACATACAGGAGGCCCAGAGGCCAGGGTTGAGCCAAGGCATCCAACCCCGCCGAGTGAGGATCTCTCCATCTGCTTAAAAAGGACGGGATTTTGGCATTTGTGCTTGACGCCATAAGATGCATTACAGGCTTTCCCCATTTGGCACAGATCTGAAGGAACACTTCGTCTGCCAGTTCCCACTCCGCTGGGTCGATTTGATGCCTGCTTAGAAAATCGGCTTGCAAGTTGCTCTGACCTGCAAAATGAGCTGCTGACAGAAGCTGCAGATGTAGCTTGGCCCAGTAGAGCGGCCTCCGTGGCCAGTGCTCTGCACTGAGTGCCACCTTCTCGATTTCTGTAGGCCACTGCTGTCGTGTTGTCCGACAGAACTCTGACAGCCAGTCCCTCCAGGGTTTTGTGAAAGGCCAGAAGCGCCTGAAATAACGCTCTCAGTTCTAAGCGATTGATGGACCACCCCGTTTCCTCGAGTGTCCATAGACCCTGGGCATAGCTTCCCTGGCGATGTGCTCCCCAGCCCTTCAGGCTGGCATCCGTTACCACCAGGCAGCAATCGGGAAGCGCTAGCGGCATTCCTCGCCGCAGCATGCTGTCTGAGAGCCACCACTCCATACTGAGTCGGGCCGCAGGGAGCCACGTGAGTCTGCGTTGATAATCCTGGGACATCGGAGACCATCGTTGAAGCAGGGCAATCTGCAGAGGTCTCATATGCGCTCTCGCCCATGGCACCACTTCTACGGTGGCCGTCATCGACCCCAACAGCTGGACAATGTCCCAAGCTCGCGGGCGAGGCATCCTTAGGAGCAGACGGACCTGGTTCTGAAGCTTGCACCGCCTTTGCTCGGGTAGAAAGACCATCCCCGAGGCCGTGTCAAACCGGACCCCCAAATATTGTAGAGATTGAGAGGGGGTCAGGTGACTTTTGGCTATATTGATGACCCAGCCCAGAGATTGCAGTACTGAGACCACTCTGGCTGTGACATGATGACTCTCTTTTGCCGAGTCCGTTCTGATGAGCCAGTCGTCTAGGTACGGGTGAACCCGGATACCCTCTCACCTGAGAAAGGTAGCTACTACCACCATTACCTTTGAAAAGGTTCGGGGAGCTGTGGCGAGGCCAAAAGGCAAGGCCCGAAACTGGAAATGGTTTCCCAACACCGCAAATCGGAGGAAATTTGCGGGGGCCAAATAGGTATGTGCAAGTAAGCTTCTTTTAGGTCCAGAGACGTGAGGAACTCTCCTGGCTGTGCCACCGCAATGACGGAGCGCAGGGTTTCCATGTGAAAATGCCGCACTATGAGATTTGTTGACTTCCTTCAAGTCAAGAATGGGCCGAAAAGACACGCCTTTTGGCTGCACCACAAAGTAAATGGAGTAACGACCATAGCTGTGTTCGGCAGGAGGCACAGGGATCACCGCCCCAAGGTGCAACAAGACTTGTAGGGTCTCCTCTACCGCTGCCCATTTGACGGCAGTACCGCATCGGGACTCCAAAAACACGTCTCTCACCAGGGCATTGAATTCCAAATGGTAGCCTTCTCTGATCAGGTCCAGGACCCACTGATCCGAGGTAATCTTGGTCCACTCCTCTAGAAAGAGGGAAAGGCGTCCTCCTACAGCTGTAAAGGAGGAGTGGACCAGCGCACCGTCATTGAGAGGGTCGCCCTTGAACTCCAGGCCTAGCACCGGCCACTGCGGATCGCTTGTCCGATCGAAAGGAGTTCCTCTGCTGAAAACGGACATGTTGAGTAAACCCAGCAGAGCGCCCCGGGCGATACCTTCTAGCTTCACGGAAGCAAGGTCTAGAGGAGGAGGGAACCACCTGACCCTTGGAAGAAGGCCGCGGCCTATCCTCAGGTAACCGCTGGGGTTTAGCACTCCCAAGGTCTTTAACAATCCTCTCCAACTCCTCTCCAAATAATAGAAGTCCCCGAAAGGGCAACTTCACCAGCCTTTGCTTAGAGGCCATGTCAGCCGCCCATTGCCGTAGCCATAGAAGGCGGCAGGCGGACACCGCCACAGACATCTGTTTAGCCGAAGCTCTGACCAGATCATAGAGGGCGTCAGCTAAAAATGACAAGGCCGACTCCATGCGCGGTGCAACCTCAGCGAGGGACTCCGCACCATCCACGGGCTGTTCCACTGCCTGTTGTAACCAAGAAAGGCAGGTTCGAGCAGCATAAGAACTGCAAACAGACGCCCTTAAGGCTAGGCCTGAAATCTCAAAGGAATGTTTTAGCGCTGATTCCAGCGACCTCTCCCTCTACTGGGAGGGTGGTCTTTTTTATCACAGCCGTGACTAAGGCATCCACTTTAGGCATCCCAAAACGGGCCAAGTGCTCCTCACTCAGAGGGTAATGATGCCCCATCACCTTGGCCACTTTTAAGGGCCCCTCTGAGTCAGCCCATTGAGCAGAAATAAGCTCTTGGATTGTCATGCAAAGGAAAGGCTCGAGCAGGCTTCTTAATACTCACCATCCTCGGATTACCAGGATCATCAACAGAGAGGGCCTGTAAGGCATCAGAGAAGCGCTGGCAGCTCATCGCGGTGGAAAATCCGAATTGCACTGGCATCATCCAGATCCAGTGGCAAACCGGCACCTTCCTCTGGCTCCTCAGACCAGGAAGGCCTGCCAGATCCCTCAGAGTCCCCACAGCCCAACCACGGGGGGGAAAAGGGAGGTGCGCCACTCTCCGACGGGAAATTTACCAGTCTATGTTTAGCGTGCATCCAACGCTCAGGAGCATCCACTTCTGACATCTGCCCCGGGCCATCATCAGTCGGAGGGAGACCAGGTAGCAACGCAGTGTCAGACACCTGCGGCAGAGCTCTTTCCAGCATGAAGGCTTTATGTAAAATAAGCACAAACTCAGGGGAGAAAAACTCAGCCTGACCTCCCGTCTCCGAATTAGGAGCTACGAGGAACGGAGCTCCTCTGGTAGCCTCGGCCCGAAGCGCCCCTCTGCTCACAGACTCCTCCGCAACCGCGGGGGTCGAGCCATGTGGCGCTTCCAAGATGGCGCCCGCTGCCAGCTCCATTGAGCGGGAAGATATCGCTCACCACGCTCGTACTGACTCTACCATCTATACAGCACGTTTTACAGAGCCCCGCTGCTGATCTGCGCTTACCACAACAGGAACAGCGCTTAACCCCCTCAGCAGCCATCGCCGAAAAACGGCGGAATAAAATACAAAATGGCAGCATTGCGCCAAAATCACCCCAATTGGAACGCCGTTCACGGGCCCTCCTCGGAGGAGCTGAGTACCGCTCTTACCTCAAAGGACCAAGTCCACTGAGCTGTGGTCACGCTGCATGTCAATAAAAGCCTCAGAATAGCAGCGCATAAAAAAATGCAGGTTTTTTTTTTTTTACGCTGTGAGGAAAGTTGGAGGCAAACAGCTACAAAGGTACTCCGGAGGCAGTAGAGGGTGGGAAAGGTAGGGACAGGGCGAACCTATATGCCTACATCCACAATGGGTAAGGCAGAGAAAGGGCGAACCTATATGCCTTTAAAGTGGGCACCACCAGCCACAACACCCCAGCTCAACTGGCCAAGCACAGGAGCCTCCCCAGGCAGAAATTTTCAAGGAGCTGAACAAGCTGCGTCCTACCCTGCTGGGAGATAGAGAAATACTGAGAGGCAGATGGAGCTAGCCATCCTAGGGGCACTATGGTTTTCAGTTTTCTCTATCTCCCCCTGCTGGTAGATGGACACGACCCATTCGTAATGGATTCATCTGCTGCTGATGACAAGGAAGTCAGTTCTCGGTAACAGTTTTAAGCATAAACATGCACCATCTGCTGGCCAAATAGGAGAAACACACTTCAGAACACAATCTATGCAGGAAAATATCCAATACACCTCATAGGCTTAAAACACAGTATTTCTTCACACCTAGTTTGATCTGCTACAGTGATGATAGATAGAAGCAGAAGCAGCAGTTACATATCTGCCATATTGGCTTGCTCACTGTCACACCCCCAAATCAGATTTTTTTTTTTTTTTTTAGAGATCCTTTCAAAAATTTAGTTTTCATGTTTCTAGATTAATTGGATTGTTCTATGGAGTATGAATCAATTGCTAATATGTCTTATGCTTAAAGAAAATGGAATCCTGAGAGAAACAAGCATATATTTGTTAAGATGAAAGTGGCCAGTCCAAGCATTTTGAACTACTGAAAAGTGCTGAAGTATGAAACATATCCTGGAAAAGCTCGTGTTGATGTATCATTACTACTGATGTCACAGAAGCAAACACTGGAGAAAGATCCCGGGCGCACCTAGGAGAAGTTCCCACAAAAAAAAAAAAAATCCACACAACAAAAAGTGAGAAGACATAAAATGTAATGCTGTCAAATTATGTCATGCAATAAATGGTATGCAAACAAGAGAAGCTAAGCTCCCCCATGTTTTAAATTAGCTTCTGTAAACAATCACTGGGGTTAAAGGTGTGTACTTTCACTTTTAGACTGTTATGATTCTGCCGGTTTGGCTGAGGGGAGGGGGGGACGTCTCTTCTGATTGGCTGCCAGGGGTTGTGCTGACGTCAGGGGATAGTACTTTAGCCTGCAGCTGAAGAGTTTCTCTGCTTTTGCGTTACTTACTTGGTGGTAACAGGAAAGCCTGATAGTTTTCTCTCAGAACGTGCTCTAGGTTCTGCCAGGGATCTGAGTAGTATTAGAGTATTCTTTTCCTTCCCTCTGGGTTAGCTGCTGCTGTGTGTGTGTGTAGCTCTGTAATCAGGGTCAGCTGCTCGTTTGTTTAGTGGGGGCTGGGCATTCCTCAGCCTGGGGGGGGCCGGCTCTGGGCTGAGTGAGAGCATTCTCCTTTGTTTGTTTGTTTTAAGGATTTCTCTTCCCAGTGTCCCGGCCTGCTGGCTCAGTGAGTTTAACCCTTTGTGTACTGTGTGTATTGTATTCCTGCCTCTGCCAGTGTGTTTGTTGGATGGGCCCCGCTCCCGGAGGGGAAGCGTTCTCTCTGATTGTTTGTTGATTTATGGCACTCTCTCTCTGCTGGCTCTACAAGCTTAACCCTTTGTGTTCTGTGTGCCTCTGTCTACAGTGGGTTTGAGGCAAAGGCTTTCTGCCTTCCTTTTGTGTCTGGTTCCTCTGGCTTCTGCCTGGGGCTCCTACCCTGGTGGGGGGGGGGGGGTTGCTGTGTTAGTTCCCCTGTCCTGTGCTAGTCCCCTGGGTGGGCGTGGCCTGCGCTCTGGTCCTTTGTTTCCCCCTCTGCCCTATTGCTGGTGTTCAGCGCGTGTCTGGCATCTTGGGGCCCTCTGGGTTCTTTCACCCCTCCCTGTGTGTGATTGGGTTCCAGTTCAGCCATGAGGCTCGCACGAGTGGCTCTGTGTGCGTGGGTTCCGGTTCGGCCGCGAGGCCCGCCTGTATGCCTATTTCCCTTCTTCCTGAGGGACTGTGGGGAGGGGTAGCTTAGGGGGTATTGTGTAGCTGGGGTGTGCGGTGGTGGGTCGGTCTCCCCTTGGCCTGGGTCAGCGCCCTGCTGGCCTCGGCCAGGGCCCAAGGGCTCACGACCAACCCAATGGATTACAGAACGTAAAAGCCATGAGCTCGACCGATCCATCCCCCATGCAGCTGCTCCAGCAATTGCATGCTCAGCTACAACAGGTATCGGGAGTCGTGAACAGACTGTCTCAACGGGTAGACACGCTGATTGTCACGGGGGCTGCGGAGGGCCCGCCAGCTTCTACTCCGCCGGGTTCCCACGCATGCGGCCGAGGGATTCAGGTGGCTACGCCCCCGAGGTACGAGGCCGACAGTAAGACCTGCAGGGGGTTCCTCAATCAATGCCAAATTGTCTTCGAGTTGCAGGCCCGGGATTTTCCTTCGGATCGGGCGAAGGTGGCTTATATTATCTCTCTACTGGCAGGCCCCGCTCTGGCCTGGGCCTCGCCCTTATGGGAGAAGAAGGATCCCCTCCTGGATAATTTGGCAGAGTTCTTGAAACAATTTCGGCTCATCTTTGAGGAACCCGGGAAGCCCTCTTCGGCGGCGACTCAGCTGTTGAACCTACATCAGGGGCGACTCTCTCTGGGTGAGTACGCCATCCAGTTTCGGACCTTGGCCGCGGAGCTAGGTTGGGATAACCCAAGCCTGACTGCGGTATTCTGGCATGGGGTCTCGGCCAACATTAAGGACGAACTCACAGGCCGGGAGCTGCCCTCAGATCTGAACGACATCATCCGTCTCTGCACCCAGGTGGACATCCGGTTCAGGGAGCGGGCCTGTGAACGTCGCGCTGGTCAGCAGGTTGCAGGGGCTAACTCGAGGAGCTTGCACAAGAGCCCTGCTTCCCTGTCGCTGGGTGTGCCCGACGGGTCTGAACCTATGCAGGTTGACCGGGCGGCCCAGGAGAGACAGCGGAGACGTTCTAAGGAGCTATGCCTGCATTGTGGAGTGAAGGGGCACTTTGTCAACGAGTGCCCGAAGAGAAAGAAGTCGGGAAACCAGCAGCCCTGATACCGGCTAGGGAGACTGGGTCAGGGCCAAAGTCCGTCTCCCCTTGGATGCAGGTTTTGGTGCCAGTTCTACTGGCGATTAAGGATACCCCTTGTTTTGAGGCGCTAGTTGACTCAGGGGCGGGAGGCAACTTTAACAGCACGGACCTGGTGCGAGTTCATCAAATTCCTACGATGGAGTTACCTCAGTCCATCACTGTCTCAGCGGCTTGGGGACTGGTTCGGGGAGTTCTCCGCTCCAGGACTGTGCCTATGACCATACGGGTAGGAGTCTTACACAAAGAAGTTATCTCCTTCTACGTCCTTCCGTTGGCCACTGAGGCCATAATCCTGGGATTACCCTGGCTTCGCCTGCATAACCCTTGCATTGATTGGGCCCGGAGTGAATTGACGGCGTGGGGCCCGGGCTGCCAGAAGGTCTGTTTGGATAAGGTCTGGCCAGCCCCAGTGACGCTTCCTTTGGATCGAGCCAATGTTATGTTACCGGGGCCCTACAGATCCTTTGGAGATGTTTTTTCCAAACAGCAAGCAGAGATTCTGCCTCCTCATCGCTCCTATGACTGTGCCATAGAGCTACTACCTGGCACTGAACCTCCCCGTGGCCGCGTATACCCCCTATCCCGGCCAGAGACGGAAGCCATGTCCCAGTATATTCGAGAGAACCTAGCTCGAGGCTTCATCCAGCCCTCTAAATCGCCCGCGGGGGCTGGATTCTTCTTAGTGGAGAAGAAGGATGGGGGGTTGCGCCCCTGTATTTACTACAGGGGACTCAATGCCATCACGCGGAAGGACAAATACCCCCTTCCCTTGATTTCTGAGATGTTTGACCGCCTCCAGGGGGCCCAGATCTTCTCCAAGCTCGATCTCAGGGGGGCCTACAACCTTGTGCGGATCAAGGAGGGGGATGAGTGGAAGACGGCGTTTAACACCCGCGACGGGCATTACGAATATCTGGTAATGCCGTTTGGACTTGCTAATGCTCCAGCCGTCTTCCAAGCCTTCATGAATGACATCTTCAGGGATCTCCTGTATAAGTTTGTGATGGTCTACTTGGACGACATTTTGATTTTTTCAAGGGCTGAGGAAGAGCACCAGGAGCACGTGAAGACCGTATTGCAGCGGTTGAGGGAGAACCACCTCTTTGTGAAATTGGAAAAATGTGAATTCCATCGCTCCAAACTGCTCTTCCTGGGGTACACCATTTCTAACCATGGGCTGCGGATGGACCCCAGTAAGCTGACAGCCATCCTGCACTGGCAGCAACCTACGGGGCGTAAGGCTCTACAGCGCTTCTTAGGTTTTGCAAACTACTATAGGCAGTTTATTTGGAATTACTCGTCCCTGACTGCCCCTCTTACTGCCTTGACTAAGAAGAATGCTGACGCTCGCAACTGGTCGCCTGAGGTGTGTCAGGCCTTTGAGAATCTGAAACAGGCATTTGTTGGAGCTCCAGTGTTGCGCCATCCCAACCCAACAAATAAATTTTTTGTGGAAGTGGATGCATCATCGGTTGACGTAGGAGCAGTGCCATCCCAGGCCCACCCCAGTGGGAAACTTCTCCCATGTGCATTCTTCTCTAAAAAGTATACCCCTGCCGAGAAGAATTATGCCATCAGGGATCAGGAGCTATTAGCCATTAAATTGGCCCTGGAAGAATGGAGTCATCTGCTGGAAGGGGCGCAGGAGCCCTTCACGGTGTTCACGGACCATAAAAACCTGACTTATTTACGAGAAGGCTGAATCCTCGCCAGGCCCGGTGGGCACTATTCTTCTCCCTCTTTGATTTCATTCTGACTTATCGTCCAGCGGAGAAGAACATCAAGGCAGACGCCCTCTCCAGGTCCATGGAGGCTGACCTGGAGGAAGAACCCCTGCAGTATGTAATTAAACCCGATGTCATTGTGCCCGCGATGACGCTAGCAGTACCTGCAGGTATGACCTTTGTGCCACCCCGGCTGAGAGAAAAGACACTCCAATGGGGGCATGCCTCTCAAATGGCAGGACATCCCGGGATCCTGGGAACCAAACGGTTCATCTCCCAGCATTATTGGTGGCCTTCACTTGATCAGGATGTGCAGGAGTTCGTGGCTGCGTGTCCTGAGTGCGCCCAGCATAAAGCTGACCGTTGGAGACCCCAGGGGTTGCTGATGCCTTTACCGGTACCTGAGAGACCGTGGACCCACATTGCCATGGACTTTGTTACGGATCTGCCCAACTCTGAAGGGCACACAGTTGTCTTGGTAGTGGTGCACCGGTTTTCTAAAATGGCCCACTTCATACCCATGCCTACCCTTCCTTCGGCGGTGAAGCTGGCACAGTATTTCATCAGCGCTATTTTTCGTCTCCATGGTCTGCCAGAATCTATTACCTCTGATCGAGGAGTACAGTTTGTCTCAAAATTCTGGAGAGCCCTGAATCGGGCCTTTGAAATAAAGCTGAACTTTTCGTCGGGATATCACCCACAATCCAATGGCCAAACAGAACGAGTGAACCAATGCTTGAAGCAGTTCCTGCGGATGTATGTCAATGAGCACCACAATGACTGGAGTCAGCTGCTGCCTTGGGCAGAATTTGCTCATAACAACCAAGTGAGCTCGGCCACAGGCGCTTCGCCCTTTTACATCGTATATGGACGACATCCGCGGATACCAGCCCCCTTGAAAACCAACTTGGATTTCCCGGCAGCGGCCGATGCGGTGACCTCGCTCCAAGCAATTTGGTCGTCAGTTCAGAAAGCGCTGCGAGTGACCTCCGCTCGTATGAAACGCCAAGCGGATCGGTCTCGCAGAGTGGAACCGCGCTTCCAGCCTGGCGACTTGGTGTGGTTGTCCACGCGTAATCTTCGTCTGAAGATTCCCTCCTCCCGCTTTGCACCTCGATTTGTGGGCCCGTATCCCATTGTGAGGCAAGTGAATCGGGTCTGTTATCAGCTAAAGTTACCACCTACATTACGGAACACCTTTCATGTGTCCTTGCTGAAACCTGTGATTCTGAGAAAAAGGGGCTTTGCCCGCGTTGCCTGCTAGTCCAGCCATCTCAGCCTCCCAGGGGGAATACGAAGTCCGGGATGTCTTGGATGCAAGGCGCTTCCGGGGACATCTCCAGTATCTCATTGTGTGGAAGGGATATGGACCGGCAGACAACTCCTGGGAGGACGCTACTCATGTCCACGCGCCAGTCCTAGTCAGACGGTTCCATCGCCTTTTCCCTCACAAACCTAAACCTCATGGACGGGGTAGGGGGGGCCCTTGAAGGGGGGGTGATGTTATGATTCTGCCGGTTTGGCTGAGGGGGAGGGGGGGACGTCTCTTCTGATAGGCTGCCAGGGGTTGTGCTGACGTCAGGGGATAGTACTTTAGCCTGCAGCTGAAGAGTTTCTCTGCTTTTGCGTTACTTACTTGGTGGTAACAGGAAAGCCTGATAGTTTTCTCTCAGAACGTGCTCTAGGTTCTGCCAGGGATCTGAGTAGTATTAGAGTATTCTTTTCCTTCCCTCTGGGTTAGCTGCTGCTGTGTGTGTGTGCGCGTAGCTCTGTAATCAGGGTCAGCTGCTCGTTTGTTTAGTAGGGGCTGGGCATTGCTCAGCCTCCGTGGGCTCTGGGCTGAGTGAGAGCATTCTCCTTTGTTTGTTTTAAGGATTTCTCTTCCCAGTGTCCCAGCCTGCTGGCTCAGTGAGTTTAACCCTTTGTGTACTTTTGTGTATTGTATTCCTGCCTCTGCCAGTGTGTTTGTTGGATGGGCCCCGCTCCCGGGAGGGGAAGCGTTCTCTTTGATTGTTTGTTGATTTATGGCACTCTCTCTCTGCTGGCTCTACAAGCTTAACCCTTTGTGTTCTGTGTGCCTCTGTCTACAGTGGGTTTCAGGCAAAGGCTTTCTGCCTTCCTTTTCTGTCTGGTTCCTCTGGCTTCTGCCTGGGGCTCCTACCCTGGTGGGGGGGGGGGGGTTGCTGTGTTAGTTCCCCTGTCCTGTGCTAGTCCCCTGGGTGGGCTTGGCCCGCTCTGGTCCTTTGTTTCCCCCTCTGCCCTATTGCTGATGTTCAGCGCGTGTCTGGCATCTTGGGGCCCTCTGGGTTCTTTCACCCTTCCCTGTGTGTGATTGGGTTCCAGTTCAGCCGTGAGGCTCGCACGAGTGGCTCTGTGTGCGTGGGTTCCGGTTCGGCCGCAAGGCCCGCCTGTATGCCTATTTCCCTTCTTCCTGAGGGACTGTGGGGAGGGGTAGCTTAGGGGGTATTGTGTAGCTGGGGTGTGCGGTGGTGGGTCGGTCTCCCCTTGGCCTGGGCCGGCGCCCTGCTGGCCTCGGCCAGGGCCCAAGGGCTCACGACCAACCCAACGGATTACATAGACATGTGCTCATAAAACCTTACCCACTGCATTATGATATACCTGGTCATTGGCTGTTTACATCCAAGGGATTCCCCTAACAGGATTCATGAAGCCAGCCTTTACAGCATCACTGAAAACATACAAACTGCATTATAAAAATAGCACATATCGACACAGCTATGTACCTCAGTCCTATATAAAAAGGCTTTCATTTTTCACAATTTTTATCTGGCAAGTCTCAGTACAACAGAACTTCTGTGCTTCAAACAATGAACTCTATGGCCTTCCAAAGAAAACAGCACTACTTATTATAAATACAAAAACAGCACTACCAATTTTTGTTTTAAATAATTATGGGGTCCTTCTATTAAGCTGCAGTAAAAAGTGGCCTTAGAATGCCCTTGTATGAGGTTTTTCCCCACGATTTTACAGCAGCAGTAAAATAGCCATTTTCTTAATGAACATGAACTAATGTTGCAATTACTGCATGGTCATTAAAAAAATTGGTGCACACCTTTCTCACTATTAGGCCACAGATTCTCAAGCCCCTACAACTTATTTATTATATAATGACTAGTAACAAAATGCCCGTTTCTGTCAGAAATGAAACGGGCACTAGCAAGGTTTTCCTCGGAGTGTATGTTTCAGAGACAGTGTCTGTGAGAGACGGAGTGTGTGTGTCAGAGAGAGAATGAGAGACAGAGTGTGTGTGTGTTTGTGTGAGAGAGTGTGTGTGACAGAGAGATAGAGTGTGATAGAGAGTGTGTCAGAGAGAGTGTATGTGAGAGACAGAGAGTGAGTGTGTGCCCCACCCCCCCTCTCTCAGGACCCCCCTCCCCCCCTTTATGGTCTAAGGACCCCCTTCCACCCCCACCTCTCTGGTCTCAGGACCCCCCTCACCCCTCCCTCTCCTCTACCCCCTACCTCCAGCCACCCATGTCCAGCGACCCTCCTCTCTCCCTGCCCCCCCTGCACCACCCATGTCCAGTAACCCTCCTCTCCCCTGCAGCCACCCATGTCCAGCGACCCTCCTCTCGCTCCTGCCCCCCTTGCAGCCACCCATGTCCAGCGACCTACCTCTCTCCCCTGCCCCCCCTGCAGCCACCATGTCCAGCGACCCTCCTCTCCCCCTGCCACCCCTCTAGCCACCCATGTCCAACGACCCTGCTCTCTCACCTACCTCCCCTCCAGCCACCCAGGTTGTATATAAGTGATGCCATACTGGGAAAAGACCAAAGGCCCATTAAGCCCAGCATCCTGTCCCCAACAACGGCCAATCCAAGTCAAGGGCACCTGGCAGATTCCCAAACATACAAACATTCTATACATGTTATTCCCGAAATTGTTGTGTAGTGATTTCTTCGGGGCAGGCAGGAAAGATCCCCGATTCTGCCTGCCCGCTGCTGGCGCTGACCCTCCCCCGCTACCGAATCACTGTTCAAAATGGCCACCGAGGTTTCCAATGGCGGACTCGCAAAACTTCTGCTGTAGTCTTGGAGGCCGCCCTTGTAAGTATCGGCGGCCATTTTTAACAGCAATCTGGCAGTGGGGGAGGGTCGGCGCCAGCAGCGGGCAGGCAGGACTGGGGATCTTTCCTGCCTGCCCCCGAAGAATTTGCTACACAACCTGGGTGGCTGGAGGGGAGGCAGGTGAGAAAGCAGGGTCGTTGGACATGGGTGGCTGCAGGGGGGGGCAGGGGAGAGAGGAGGGTCGCTAGACATGGATCAGCTGTGAGGCATGGAATGTTTTTTTTCCTTTTTTCACGGTTTCTGAAGTTCACAGCATAATTGCAACAGTGACATCAGCCTGACTACAGAGCCTAGCTCAGCAACTCTGAAGGAGCCTCGGACACAGGCAGCAAGATTAGAACGTTGGAGGTGAAAATTATTATATAGGATGAGAAGGCTTATGTAAATTGGATTTCCATTTTAAACTGCTACTAATGTGCCATCTGTAATTGAAGGAACAGCTGACTGTAGCTCATAATTTGTGGTGACGGCATAGCTCTTGGGAATCATCCAGCAGTACAACACAGCCCAAGAAATTGCTGCAGAGTACTCTTAGGACAAAGTAAAAGCAGGATACTTCTAGGTTTTAAAAAAAAAAAAAAACCTCAATGAAACTGAAAAAAAATGCAGTCTTTAAATTTGGGTTTTTTTGTTGTTGTTTCTCCCATCCCAGTAAGCCTCATCTCTAAAAAAAAAAAATGCCTTGATTACTACACCTACAATCCTATTAGTTAATAGGTGTCTTTTTCCTGCATCAGACACTGAGCTTAGGACATGAATAGAGCCTTCCGCTCATTTATTCCAGTCTGTAAATTAGAGAAGGCAGAAGGCTGCATTTACCAGAGCTATGTAGGCAGAGCTTTCCTCTAGACCTTACAGATCTAATTCTAGCACATCACAAAGCTGGTCCCTTATTACTTCAGATCTTTCCCACAAAATGGATGCATTATTTTCATGAAGCCAGTCACTTATGTTTATATTCTACTGAAAATACAGCACCCTTGCAGTTGTGAATTTTAGAATAAGCATACTACAACTACTTGCTATACTTTGTCCACACATACAGTGATGTGAAAAAGCTTCCCTTCTCCTGATTTCCCCTTTTATTGCATATATGTCACACTGAATGGTCTCTGATATTTAAACAAAATGTAATATTAGACAAAGGGAAGATTAACAAACAATTTTTAAATTCTTGCATCGTTTAAGGAACAAAATTAACCAACACTGATGTTATCCATGTGAAAAAGTAACTACCCCCTAAACTTACTGCTGCTAAAAATGGTGCAGCCAATTATTAATTGCATCCAAATGTTTCCTATATAATTTGATATCAGTCTTTTATATCACTGTTGAGGAATCTTAGCCCACTCTCCTATGCAGAACTGCTTTAATTCAGACATATTTGTAGGCTTCTGTGAATGAATTGCTCGTTTCAAGACCTGCCACAGCATCTCTATTTGGCCTAGTGAAAAGTCTTTCCACTAACTTTCCAGAAGTTAAATTTTGTTTCTCCTCAGCCAGATATAGGTTTACCTTTACCTTTGTGTTTTGGATCATTGTCTTGTTGCATAACCCAATTACGCTTCAGCTCAAGAACAGGATCATTCTCCTTCAGAAATTTCTGGTACAGTGCAGAATTCATGGTTCCTTTAATAATGGCAAGTTCTCTAGGTACTGAAGAAGCAAAGCATCCATATGCCATCACATTACCACCTCTGTTTTACTGTTCATATGATGTTCTTACTGTGGAATGCTCTATACCAGACATAATAAGACCTCTGCTGTTCTATGGATAAACAAGTGGAACTCTGAACATTATCCCAAAATGCTCAGAGGATCATCCAGATGTGTTTCTGCATATGTGATGCAAGTATTAATGTTAGTCTTGGATAGTAGTAGTTTCTGCCTTGCTACTCTCCCATGAATTCCATTTTTGCCCAGTCTCTTTCTTATTGTGCAGTAATGAACATCAACTTTAGCTAAGGCAGGAGAGGCCTGTGGTTCTTTGGATGTTCTTCTGGAAAGTTGTGTGACTTTCCAGATAAGCATTTGCTGCACCCTTGAGGTAAATTTGGTAGGCCAGCCACCCCCTGAGAAGACATCACTGTACCCAGGTCGCCTCTATTTGGAGACAGTGGCTCTCACTGTGGTTTGATAGAATCTTGGGCTCTAGAAATAGCTCTGTAACCCTTTCCATGCTGCTATATTTCAACAGCTTTTTTTTGTCATCTCTTCTGGAGCTTCCTTTGACCATGGCATAGGATTCTTGTAGAAACGTTATAGTGACTACTTCACTCTCATGGTAAGGTTCAAAATATACTGAGATTTAGATTCAACAGGGCTAACTACAATCAAGCCTGGCTGTGTTCAATCAGTTGAATCTAATTATCAATTAAATGTGGTCAATTGGTTAATTACAGAGGCAGTTACTTTTTACATGAGAGACTTGTGTATTGGATATCTTTGGGGTTCTTTTATTAAGTTGTATTAGGTGCTAACACATCCCTAATACTGCTAAAAATGGAGTGCTGCAGGACAAACTTTGAAATGTGTACGCACTAACTGCATGCTAAAAAAAAAAGAGAGAGAGGACATGCCAGGGGCAGAGTTGGCATTCCTGCACTAACCAGTTAGTTTATCTATATTGCTGAGCATTAACTGGTTAGGCCAGTGATACCATGTGAAATTACCACCTACAAAATGGATAGCGATAGGTGCTCACGTGGTAACCTTAAAAAATGGCTTCATGCTAATGGCAGCAACCAAGAACCTAATGGCAACATTAGCACATGACTATCACAGTACTGAAACAGTGGCAACACCCAAAAAAGTGCAGTATCAATATTCAAAAACTGTTCAAAAGTCACTGCCCTCAAAAGTAACAATTCATCTTTTTTTAAATAGTATACAGGAGAAAGACCTCAGCAGGTCTGGAGCAGTCCTTCCATGAATTTGCGGTGAAACTCAAAACAACTTCAATTATAATCACTAGTCAAAAAAACTCCCATAATTTCTCTTCCAAATCAAAAACTTCCCAGTGTATAGGACCATTTATGTCATTGTTGAAATAACTTTTTTTAAAGTAAAAATGATAAGGCAGGAGGTTTATTTTGCTCCAAATCCAGACGAGAATCTCCATTTCAACCAACTGTCACGTCTGTGGCCGTGACCACCCTCAGACTTACCTTATTTCTGGGGGGGGTCAGCCTCTGTGCTGGCTTCTGTCTGTTTCTGTGTTAGTTTTGTCTCTGTCTCTGTGTGCTGATTACTTCACTAGACCTCACCTGTGTGGGTTATGCCTCTCTGGAGAGCCAGCATCTAAGATGGCTTCCGCCTGTTCTGTTCCGGCTTCCAAGACGGCTCATGTCTGCCCTTCCTGTGTGCACCAAGCCTTTCTTTGATGGCAGTGTGTTTCCTGCTTCTGTCCTGCTGTAGGTGACATCAGTGAAAGCCTTCATAAGGAAGTGCTGTACTGGCATTCAGGGCCTTTGCATTGTGTTATGCCAAAAGGTCGCCAGGTTAGTGAGTGCACTGCTGCGTTGCTACTTAGCCTTTCTCTGGGGCTCTTGCCCATCTGCTATTTGTGTCTGTGGACTGCTAGTCCTTCTGTGTGGGCTCTGCCCTTCTGCTTTGTGTCTGTGGACTGTTAGTCCTTCTTTTGCCTTGCTCTGTATTTGGAGACTGAAGCTTCAGCCCTGACCCTGTTATCCCTGGTTTATTCTTCTGTCTGCTGCCTGCCCAAAGACTCAGTTAGCTCCTGGTTTATTCTATTGTCTGCCGCCTGTCCAAAAAGACTCTGTTAGCTCCAGGTTTATTCTATTGTCTGCTGCCAGTCCCAAGACTCTGCTAGTTCCAGGTTCCTTCTTCTGTCTGCTTTGCCAAGCTTGCTTGCATATCCTGAGTCCTGTTTCTGCCCAGCTTGCTGGTATATTCTGAGTCCTGTTTCTACCAAACCTGCTTGTATGTCCTGAGTCCTGCTTCTGCCTAGCTAGTGTGTATATCCTGAGTGTAAATCCTTCTTATCTGTTCCCTTCTCCACTACTGCCAACTCCAGACTTTGCGCCTTCTGTCTCGCTGCACCCTACGCCTGGAATAAACTTCCTGAGCCCCTACGTCTTGCCCCATCCTTGGCCACCTTTAAATCTAGACTGAAAGCCCACCTCTAACATTGCTTTTGACTCGTAACCACTCGCCTCCACCTACCCTCCTCTCCTCCTTCCTGTACACATTAATTGATTTGATTACTTTATTTCTTGTCTATTAGATTGTAAGCTCTTTGAGCAGGGACTTTCTTCTATGTTTGTGCAGCGCTGCGTACGCCTTGTAGTGCTATAGAAATGCTAAATAGTAGTAGTAGTAGTAGTAGAGTGTATATCCTGAATCCTGCTTCTGCCTAGCTAGTGTGTATACCCTGAGTGTGTATCCTGTATCCTGCTTCTGCCTAGCTAGGGTGTATATCCTGAGTGTTTATCCTGAACCTCGCCCCTGCCAAGCTTGCATGTCTATCCTGAACCCCGTATATCCTGAACCCCTTTCTACCAAGCTTGTATGTATATCATAACCCCTGTTTCCGTCTTGCCTATGTGTATGCCTGTCTGCTTAGTCTGTCTTGTGATTCTTGCTAGTGGCTGCTTAGTAGCTTTCAGTCCCAGTCTAGTTTAGTTCTGTGCCTAGCCTTCCTCGTGTATCCCAGACCCAGAGTGGGTCCCCTGGATCTTCAGTTCCTGCTCTGTCCTGCAAGTACTGCCGGCCACCCGCACTCAAGCGCAGGTGAAGCTGTTCCTGTTCTGCCTGTTCTAGTTGCCTGCCTCTGCTACTACTCCAGTCCAGAGTTCGAGTCCTGCTCTTCCTTGTATCCAGTTCCAGGGAGGTCTTGCCTGCCTCTGCCGCTCCTCGGCAGTGGTCCAAGGGATCACAAATTCTGGTCCTGCCTCGAGGACCTGACACCAACAGCTTCTTCAGAGGATGAAACAAAGCTGTCATAACGTCACAAGAGATGTTTTTCCATAAGACGTGCCTTTACAGATTTACTATTGTCGGCCTTTAAAGAGGCAAAGAAAATAAAATGCTATCCAACACTGGATGCCATGAAGATTCTTCTACATGGCTGCCTTAAGGATTTCCTCCGCAGAAAACTTGAATTTTACCCCACAAGGCAGCTTGTACCCTCATGGAACAGAGGGCATAGGTGGTAGCTAATGTCTTTCTTGCCCATCTAACTTTGGATGCCTTAGGTGCTGCCTCTTCTTTATGAGACCTTCAAAAAAGGTCAAAACACCTGTCCATCCAGAAGAAACAATGCATCACTTTCAAATATCTATACATACCCAGGGCTTTTTTTGTGGGGGTACTGAGTACCGGCACCTTTTCCACTGTCTACTAAAATTGACCCAAGGACCCCAAGTTTAAATGAAAGAGCTCAGGCTCTACACACCAATTCTGCCTTGTCATAGGTTCTGTGACTGCTATTGTGGGGTGGCTCCCTCAGTGATCACCCCACCCTTGAAGGGTGGCCTAGCATTTGAGTACCGGCACCTTTTTTGCTAGAAAAGATGCACTGTACATACCACACCTAAGGTATGGGTGAAGAACTGGTCCACCCTCCTTTTAGCTATCCGCTGGGAAAAAAAAGTAGGCAATCCAATTAATTGATCAACATGGAAGTGAAACCACCTTAGAGGATTCAAAGGTTCCTCCACTAACCAATAACGTCATTGATCTCAGGCAGAAAGCCCTAAAGCTTAAAAAGATACTGCCTGGCCTCAACGGATCCCATTCTGGTATTTCCAAGCTTGAAAGGAAGGAATACACATTACCAATGACTGAAAAGATCCAGAAAGAACTCCTTAAGGCTGTAGGCCCCTAGAACTGCAAAGCAACCACACATCAGTCTGCCCTGCCAGAACCTCTTTGGCCTTGCTGCACCAACAAACATCTTCCACCTGCTGGAGACAGCAATACTGATCAACTTCCAGTTTCATCATAAAAAAGTCGAAGAAATATGTTCTGTCTCTGCCTACTGGCAGGAGGGCAAATATCACTCTGGCATGGATGAAAATAAACAGAGAATATGGCAGATACAAATGTTTGGATGTCATTTTAGTCACTACTTTGTAACACCTTCTTTGGCAACAATAAGTTTCAAAATGTTTCCTTTAGACACCTAAGCTTTCTATTCTTGCCTTCCTGTATCTGGATTGGCCATTGTTGGAAACAGATGAACCCTTGGTCTGAGCTAGTAAGGCAATTTGCATGTTCAACATTCAGATTTGCAAACTGAAAGCCACTCCAAAAACTCCTCCCTACTTTCTTTTAAAGTACTTTATAGTTGATTTTGAGGTACAATTGAATATTTGAGCAAGAAATAACCTGGATCTCTTTCCAACCTCAATTTCTTCACAAACCATGAGACAGTAGCTTGCAGAATAAGTTGACATAGTTCAATCCATTCTTCTTACCATCTTTACAATATTTCCTGTTTCATACAACCCCCAGCATAATATATCCACTCCACATGTAAGTTAGCAGTGTGCTCTTTTCTTCAAATGTTTATCATTCTTTCTCCACATGTACCTTTGTGTGATTGCGGCCAAACAGTTCAATTTTCATTTCATCAAAGATCTTTGTTCCAAAAAGTTTCAGGCTTAACAGCCTTTTCTTTTGCATACTGTAGATGACTTCTGTGATGAAGGTTTAGAAAAGACTAGGGTGACCCGCCTGTCCGCAGCCCAAGCATAACAGGGGTGCGAGCTTCATCCCAAGTCCCGGCCTGGGCAGCGATGGTGGGCTTTGGGCGAAGCTTGGCTTGTCCAGGCCGGGTCAAAAGGCACGCAGGATAGGTGCAGGGAATACTGAGCAGCGGGGGTCGCTTGTAGAAAATCCTAACCAGGATTGGCTGGCGACATTTAATTGAGCCATGGCGGGAAGGATCTGCCTATCAGACCCTTCCCGTTCCTTAGCAGGGGAGGAGCTGCAGGAAAGGTTATTTAGGGCGGGACCTCCATGGAGCACGGCTCTTCCTGCTCCGCAGAGGCATCCGGTGACTCTCTTAGCAAATCCCCAGACCGGGTAAGTGCTATGAATGAACCCCCACCCCAGTTCCTCCTTCCGGAAATGGTAATGGAGTAGCCCCCTCCCCCCTACATGTCTCTAAAGAAACAGCCCGGGCCGCTATTGCTGCCGATGTGCTCCTTCAAAAAAAAAAGGCAAAGTCAAAACACAAAGGTATTCAGGCTGCCCCTGCATGCTCTCAGCAAGCTGCTGTTTTGGCTGGTGTAGGCAGTGCAGAGGATGGGCCTGCTGGCACCAGAAAAGGGGTTGGGGCAGTGCCTTTGCAGGGTGCTGGAGGGGCTCAGGTTGCACAGTTAAAAAACGGAAGGTCCTCTGGGGCTGGTTAGAGCACTGGTCTTGATTTCCAGAGGTGCCTGGTTCAAATCCTACTGCTGTTCCTTGTGATCTTGGGCAAATCACTTAACCCTCCATGGTCTCAGTGTAACTGCATGTAACTCACATTGAGGTGCTATAAAAAAAAAAAAAGGAGCGAGCTTGTTTTTTTTAAGGGCTGAGGTCTGGTTGAACCTTCGGTGCCAGACAGGAGTTGCCCTAATACCCATGACATGTCTTCATTATGGTCAGCACTGCCTGTTGTCACTTGTCCTCATTCGAGACGACACTTTTCCGCACCACCTTTAGGTTGGCATTTTTTGCTGCCTTACATGTTAGCGAGCTAGTCCCTCGGTCTCCCGCATATACGGGAGAGGGTCTGCATGTCATTCATGTTAGGCTGTCATAGGATTCAGTTTCAAATCACCATCCCCAGGTCCAAAACTGATCAGTTGGTGCAGGGCCATACACTGGTGTTGCGCTGCATTGCAGGACTGAACACATGTCCATTCACAAGCATTCTACAATTTCTGCACATTTGACCTCAAGGGGGCCCCTTTCTTCTGATGCATGCAGACAGTTCATCTCTCACAAGATGTCAATTTGCAGCGGCCTTGTGTCTGGCGATTTCTCATGTTGGCTTAGACAGCTTGCAGTACACTACTAAGTCACAGGGAACCACAGAACAAACTGGGAACAGCATAAAGATCATAAGTATATAAGCATTGTCGAACAGGGATAGGCAGAAGGCTCATCGAGCCCAGTATCCTGTTTCCAACACTGGCTAATCCAGATCAGAAGAAAAAAGCAAGACCCCAAAAGAGTAAAACAGATTGCCCCCAAGTCCACCTTAATAATGGGTTATGGACTTTTCCAAACTCTGCTATGCCAACTGTTTTTACTGCATTCTCTAGCGATGAATTCCAAGTCTTATACACTGACCCCCGGATTCCATAAGGGCACCTAAATTTGGGTGCCCAAACTTAGACATGGATCCCAGACTGGCACCCAACATAATTAATGGGCTCCAATGATTTAATTATTGGAGTTAAGCTCTTAATTGCTACTAATTAAGATTTGGCCACTGATCTGGGTGCACACTATTCTGTAACAATAGGCACCTAAATTGGATCACAAGCAACTCAAAAGGGGCGTGGCCATGGGACGTTAACAAAAAAATACACACAGTGTTACAATTTACACCAGGTTTCTGCTAAGTCCTTGAGCCCATAGTTGAATTCTGAATTCGGCACTCAACACTAAGAGCACTCATCTTGGGAATTTCATCAGCACCTAAATTTTGGCACCATTTATAGAATTTCCCCAAGTGAACACTTTCTCAGATTTGTTCTAAATGTACCACTTGGTAGCTTCAATGCATGCCCACTGGTCCTTGTAATTTTGGAAAAGATAAACAAGCAACTCATGACACCTATTCCATGCCACTCATTTTATAGAGCTCTATCATATCTTCCCTCAGCAGTCTCTTCTCCAAGCTGAAGAATCTCAACTTCTTTAGTCTCACCACACAGAGGAGTCATTCCATTCCCTTTATCATTTTTCAAATTGCCCTTCTCTGTATCTTTTCTAATTCAGCCAGTGGCGTAACAAGAAGGGGCCTTGTTGTAAACTGCTTAGACACCTATCAAGGATCAATTTGCAGTATATCAAGTGTGCAAATAAATAAATAAATTAGGTTTCGGGTCTCCCAAAATTGAGGTGCAGTCTGCTGCTTTGGCTGGCGGGGGTTCCCAAGTCCCACCAGCAGAAGCCCTCCTCCTCGTAAATCTAAGCAGTTAGTGGCATTTTTCCACGGGCTGCAACTGTGCCAGCTGACTACCCCCCCCCCCCCCATGCCTGGATTCTGTGAAACAGAGCACGCAAGGGAAGCTCACCCCTACGTATGATTGTTTTTCGTACATACTTAGTTTCACAAAAAACAAGCATATGCAAGGGGGGAGGGGTAGTGTTTGACCGACACAGCAGCAGTGGCCCAAGAAAAATACCACCAACTACCTGGCTTCGCAAAGAGGGGGGCTTCCACTGGCAAGGCTTGGGAACCCCCACCAGCTCAGGTGTGTGGGTTGGGCCAACTTTTGTGCTCCCTCACTTTGGGCTCAGGAACCTCCCAAAATCTAAGATCTGGCTATGCACCTGAATTCAGTTATTTTTGTAAATCTTTTTCTTCAGTGTGTTTTTTGTTTGGTTTTTTTTTAGATACAGTATATCACACACAGTGATAGAAATGTGATATGTCAACTTTTAGTATGCATGATAGGCAGTTTTTTCCCTGCCAGGTTCCAAGATAGTTTTTTAGTGTATGCACAGCAGAATGTAAGCAAACATTTCCCACTTTCTTTCCTAGTTCCAACAAGAAAGTATACCAAACATCAACAAATCAATGAAAATAAATAAAAACAAGACAATGCCGGTTATAATATGCAATTTCAGAAATTATTCAATTCTGGTAATTCTGTACCAAGTCATTTACATGTGCTCTTTGAAATAAACTTTTGTCATACTCTTCTTACATAAAAAGTGAATATATAGAGTAAAAGTTACATGACCATAACTGTTGCTATGGAGTCTCAAGGGATGTATAGATGCAAAACAGAACCACCAATACTCATTTCCTATCTCCTCTACAACTAACAGCCATACTTCTAATAAAGCACAAAAAACATTCTTTGAAGGGATCACTGGGCCTCTGAACTTGGACTACAGTCAATATTTGTAATTGCTGCAGGACAGGCACCCTCACCCCTACCCCGGAGTTAGCAATGAAAATCTTATTCAAACCCGTAGCAGACACTCTTGCACTGGCCTCTTAAAGTAACATAATAAGAGCCAAGATTCAGACTGTAAGCACGGAAATGCTGCTGAAAGGTGGAAAAGGAGATGTTTTCATATGCATCACCATAATCAAGCATGCTTAATTTAAAATATTGTTGAAAAGGTCACGTTTCTTTCTGCACCAAACAGCTAGCAAGCAGCTTTCATTTTTGTTTCTAACAAGTTATGTCACCACATTTTTCCCAAACTTCTGCCTATTTGGTCACTGAAATATTATTTTCATCTAGTTATAAAAATCAGCATTACGATTCATTTATGTAGATTTTGCCCATTCCTTTTCATTGGAAGCTCAAGGCGAGTACATTCATCTACTGACTGTACCATAGCCAGTGCCCGCTGAGACCTAAAAAAGATACTAAAAAACATACAGATTTATCACTGCCACCAGACCAAGCTCCTGATCCCTTTCATCATACCATGTGTGTATTTACTTAAAAAGAATGTGTGTGTTACCCTTTTATTCCATCATCATCTGTTTTGGCTGCACCCACAGAACACCAGACTCAAACTTATTGCTAGTATGTGTGGCCTAAGAGACATTAACTTCCTCAAATGTCTTCAAAACTCCCAGCAAAAAGACGATGGGAAATGGGCCGATGACTCAAAAGACCAGGACAACAGACTAGTGTCTAGAATAATTTATTGAAGACTCAACACAGATCTGTGTTTCGGCCACAGGCATGCCTTAGGAGTCTTGTTAGGTGCGTGAATGGGTAAATCTCCAAAAGATAGTTTTCTTATGTTGTAGTACGCGGTTGGTCTTAAAAAAAGACCTTTACTAAGAATCAGCTGAGGAGCTGAAAAAAAGTGTATCCACATTTAAGCTGCAAAGCGCAAGAAAATTCCCATAAACAGCATATATGAAATTACATTTCATCTTACATTTAAAACCTAATTTGACTAAATGTTTTTGAAAAAAATTGCACTAGTCTTCCCCACATTCAATCTTTTATACTACCAGGTCACTCTCCCCCCACCCCCAATCAGGTTGGGAAATACTGATTATTCCTTAATAGAGGAATCAGATTTAACCACTGTCAGTAGTACCAAAACTGCAAACCAAGCAGTTTCCACAACAAGTTCTTTGAGATCGGTATCTACTAAGCAATTATGTAGTCCAAATGCTACAGCATCTCATTATGTAGAAACTCAAAATCGTTCATTCTGTATCACAGCACCTTTTTTGTGGAATAATTTTCCAGGCTATTTTAAGATGCTGTGCTAGTACAGCAAATTATTAAAGACTAAGGGCTAGGTTTACTAAGGGGCTCATTTTCAAAGCACTTAGCCTTACAAAGTTCCATAGAAAATACGCCTCTATGCGTTTTTAACACGCATAAATGGTGTAGGAGCGTTAGCATTTAATGTGCCTTAAATTTACAGGCGCGTTAAAAACGCTAACGCACCTTAGTAAACAAACCCATTAGCGTTTTGCAAAGGCTTTTAAAGAAGATTGTAAATTTATGGAGGGAGGTCACTGAAATTTCTTTTTTCTATACAAGACTTAATATGTACTACTGCCTGCCATGAGTGGGGAAAGTGCAGGGTACAAATGTAACAAACATAGTAACATAGTAGATGACGGCAGAAAAAGACCTGCACGGTCCATCCAGTCTGCCCAACAAGATAACTCATATGTGCTAATTTTTTTGTATACCCTACTTTGATTTGTACCTGTGTTCTTCAGGGCACAGACCATATAAGTCTGCCCAGCACTATCCCCGCCTCCCAACCACCGGCTCTGGCACAGACCGTATAAGTCTGCCCAGCACTATCCCCGCCCCCCAACCACCAGCCCCACCTCCCAATCTTGACTAAGCAACATAAATAAATAAAATAACCCATTTTGGAAAAAGCAGAATATAAATTTTAAAATAAATAAAAATAAAAGAAGGAAGCACACCAGGAACACAAAAACATAAGGAATTCATCTGTTTTTCTATTTCAAAGTAGAAACTTGCAGTTAAAAATCTGCAGTCATTTGATTTGTCCGAAACATACTCCTTGAAATCAGACCCTTAGCTATATCCTTGGAGAAGGAGGACACAGAGCTGTGATCTACATTTCTTATTTGAGGGAAGGAAATATTTGATAGAGAGAGCAGCAAAGAAATTGTCTCCCTCCCTATCTCCCCACTGACATCAGGAACAACTCTTATGCCTGGCAGGGGACAGAGAAAAAAGCACAGAAACAGGAGTTACTTTGAGGAGTGGGGAACAGGGAGATTTGAAACTGTCATCCTACAAAATACACCCAGACTCGAAAAGACCCGAAATGGGAGACAGATGGGGGCAATAAAAAAATGAGGCTACAAGAAATCGTACTGGGATACTTAAGAAAGCACAGTGACTAGGAGTACATGAGGAAGTATTACCAAGATATCAATATGCAAACAAATATAAGCACATGGCCTTAGAGCAGGAAACAAAATTATGTAGAAACATCACTAAAGATACAAGAAGGGTATTTTCAAAGCACTTAGACTTACAAAGTTACATAGTAATGAAAAAAAAAAAAGACAAAACTCTTAAGAATTCTGATTATCTCAAAGATAAGAAGAGGAAAGGGTGCAAAAACAGTGCCCACACTAACAGCTGAGCCTCTGTTCACTAAATAGCCTAAGAGGACTCAGCAGGCGGCGCAGGGACACCGTGGGAAGCCCGGCACCAGATGACGGAGGGAAAAACACTCCCAGTAAGCCGGAAGGAATTTTTACTCACGAATTTCTTGGACTTGCTGTCCCCTCCCTCCTCCAGGTTCTTCGGCTTCTTCTTGTCCTTGGAGCTCCTGGAGAATCCTGGAGGCCCACCACCTCCGCCGGGCGTTTCCATGATACCGGCTCAGAACCAGACTTCCACGTTCCGTCGCTACCCGCCGATACCAGCACCGCCGAGACACGGAACAGCGACCTGCTGCCCAGCACCTAGCCAACCGTCTTGCCCAACGCGTGACACACTGACTGACCGCAACGAATCCCGCCCCCACGCGCGTGCCGCCCCACTCAAAGCCCTCACCTTGGCTGCGCCCAGCCACCCCTTGCAATAGTCATGAGCCTCCTTAATACCTAAGCCGGATACTGAAATGAGCCTCATGCATATTCATGAGCACGCGCAACAGGCGGCATTTCAAACAACAACTCTCTTAAAAAAAAAAAAAACTTCCTGGCTTCCGTATTGTCTGTTCGACCGCGGGCGCTACCACTGTCACCACTGGAGGGGGGGGGGGTAGCAGTGCGGTATAAGGTGGAGAACGCACGGTACCACTTCCTGCACAAGACTGGATGGAACCACTTGAAGGTTGCACAGCCTACCACGTGTCTTTGGTGTGCCTGAGTGCTGTAGTAGCGCCCTCTGCTGTGATGATAGAGAAGAGTTCTGTCAAAAAATGGTCACCGATGATAGCTGGTAACCTACACAAATGTATGAACCACAAACCATATCCTATGGGTGTTATATAAAAAATAGCTGAGCGTATTTGGATAATCATAATCAGAGTTAATTATAAAGACCTGAAGAATAGTTCACCTCGAATTGTGAAGTGCATAGACAATATTTTTCCGCCATTTGTGAACCGTAATGGTAAATTATGTTTAAATAATATATATATCCTGAAGTGAGAATGACTCCAAAATCCAATTTACTCTTAAGTGCAAAACATAGGAGCCAGCTCTGAAGGTGCTTGAGCACCCCCAATATTAAGGATTTCTGTGTGTCCAGGGAGGAGTCATTTCTATTGTTTGGCACCCCTCCCCCAATTATTTTGAAAAGTTGGCACCTATGCTCTATTCAAGAGATTTCAGAGTGGGCGAATGCTTCGGGCCCTCAAGGATTAATTGCACTTAGGTACCTCCTAAGCCAGCGGTGTGCTTAGAGAAACATTCAGACATTCATTAACTTTATGACCATGAAACATAACATCCATAAATGAGAAAAATACATTCAAAATTGTATCACTACTTCTCTTCCAGCACCCCTGGCTCCGATTGCTGAATTTGAACCAAGACAAGCAGGACACAATTGAGCCACTCTCTTCTGCCTCCTTCATTGCTGTTGATCATTTTTATTGGGAGGATGGGGGGGAGATGGGTAATAGTATGAATCAGTGCCTCCTCCTGGTCCCTGTGCAGAATGCTGCACAAGAGACTTGGGATTGTTCTGTCATTTGAGGAAAGTGATGTTATTGAAATTTCCTGTTAAGGGTGAATCATGTTAAGAAAGTGTCTTACACAGATCACTTGTGCCTAAGGCACTTATGTGTGAGAAAAGTATTCAAAGTAGATATATTTTATGAGAGAAATGTGGCAGTTCTGAAGAGAACTTAACACCTACTGACAACACACCAGAGATGTAAAATTTCACAATGATATCTGGGTGTAAAGGTGTGTAAGAAGTGAAAAAGCTTGAATGAAGCTTTCTCTCTTTAAATAGAGAGATTTCAATTATCTTTTTATTTTAACTAATTAGAACAGTACAGCAAGATTCCAGTCAGTAGGATACACACAGGCTGTCAAGAAAAAACAGTGACAATGTAAGCTGGATTTTTTTTTAATTGCACTGTCAAAGACAGGTTAGTAGGTGTCATCCATCTCAATCCAACAAAACCAGAACAGAAGAACAGAAACAGGAGACTAGACTGCAAGACTGAACATTCTACAAAAGACAATCACAAAGAAAAATACAGTTCTGGCCAGAAACAGAAGTACAAGACAGAGGTGTCCTTTTACTAAGCTGCAGTAAAAAATGCCCTTAGTGCACCGGTGTGCAAGTTTTTGCCACACATTAAGGCCATTTTTACTGCTGCAGGAAAATGGCTGATTTCCTTTTCTATTAATGGCCATGCACTAATGTTGTCATTAGCGTGTGGCCATTAAAAATAATTTCCGTAGGAGCACTTACCAACACCTATTTTGTAGGCGTTAAGAGCTCATGTGGTAATCCTGTGCTAACTAGTTAGCATGCGGTCATGCAAACATGCTGATTAGCACATCAATACCTATGTTCTGCCCCCAGACACACCCCTCCAATAAACATTTTAAAATATTTTTTAGCTCAGGGCAAACAAAGAATTGTGTTTATTCTCAGAACTTGGAACAGTGGACAACAAAAAAAAGTGCAAATAGCAAACAATAACAAGTACCTGAAAATGGATCAATTAGAAAACTAACTGAACATTTGCATACTTCCTAGAAAGTACCTGGGGAGATCAGGACATATATAACTGTTCACCAGTTATCAAATATAACTGTTTTTCACATGGCTTCAGCAAAGAGATTGCTCTCTCTCTCTCTTCTCCCAGGCTGAAACTGAACTCAAAACCAGTAAAGTCCAAATGAGATGAGTTCCTGGGCAATCAGAGCCCAGTCAACAAGATTTCAAATATATACTACTGCTTCTTGCTTCCTTTTTGTGTCAAACTACAGAAAAATATACTCAGTTCTCTGTAACCGCTTTACAGCAAAGAAACACCACCTGCTGGCCAAATAGGAGAAATACACTTCAAAACATAATGCAGGAAAATATCCAATACATGTTACACACACTGTTTCTTCACAGGGCCCTTTTACTAAGCTGTAGTAAAAGGGGTCCCACGCTAGCATCAGTGTGTGTTTTTGACACACGCTGAGGCCCCATTTTACCACACTGGCTGTCTTTTTGAGGAAAAGAAATGGCCATGCATAAGTGAAACACTGACTAGGCAGCCATTTCGGGGGGGGGGGGGGGAGCCCTTACCGCCACCCATTGAGATGGTGGCAAGGGCTCCCGCAGTAACCTGGTGGTAACCAGGTGATTCAGCACTATAAAAATAGATCATATTTTTGAAGCACCAGAAGTGGCACACGCTAGAAGTGGGAACTACCGCTGGGCTCCTGCGGTACTTCCGGATTGGCGCGTGGTGAGCTTACCGTTGTTTAGTGAAAGGGCCTCTATGCCACCCATTAGCTAATAAGCCCTATTTTGATTACTGTACCTACATAGGCACTGGGACCTCCAGGTTTTAGACATTCACAATTCCGTAAGTATTTTACAAAAAGCTCTGATCATGGAGCATTTTGTAAAATATGTTTTAAAACATATGTATTTGTCAACATGTACAGCAGGAGTGTCAATTTCCCCCAAAAAACACTTTTAAAAGACAGCAGTATGGACTTTAAATGGTTATGCATTGGTAATTACATTGGTGTCAATTTAGTAACATACAGAAGTATTCGCTGGCACATATCCATGTAAGCATGAGATTTCACAAAACTTCACGTACAAGATGAGTCAATTAAGCAGCTGACTGAAATAACTACTTTTTTTTTTTTTATTTCAGGTGGTAGTAGACACCACTGAGGTAAGCATAATTGCCCTCCTTTAACCATGAGTGCAGACCCCCAGGTCTGAATAAGCAGGTATTTGACAAATTTGTCTCAAAGCAGGTGCAAATGCAGATAAGGACATTTTTTAAACTGTAGGTTGCCACTCTAAAGCTGTAAAATAAGAAATACATGTTCCTTAAAAATGTATGCATTATTTTTAAATGTGTATGCTATTTATACATATATGTCCTCTGTCCTGTCACTTATAGAATTCCTTTCTGTTTCTTTTTCCATTTTAGCCTGTATATTGCTTTGCTCTGCTATGTCAGTTTTAGCAGTATAGCAAGTTTTAATAAACTATAAACTACTAAAACAACCTCTTAAAATGTTCTTGTGGGCAAAGGAAGTTTTCAATCTACTAATTTGGGTTCTTGGCACGCCACTGAACAGCAGCCCAAACCCCAGATACTTTTTGGAATGCTATGTTTTATTTATATACTAGCCGTTAAGCCCGTAACAACGGGCTAGTTTTTTGTTTTCCTATGGGCCCCCCCCCCCCCGTCCACCAACCCTGCTCTCTCCCCTGCCCTCCCCCCAGCGTCTGTTTCCCTCAGTTCCACCCCCTCCTCCCCTCCCTGCTCCCTCCTCCTCCGATTTCCACGCCCATGTCGAAGCCCTCCTCCCTATTGAGCTGTACTGCTGGTGGAGGCGGGGCTTGGACTTCTACACTCTCAGCGTTCCGACTCTACTACGCATTTGCAGGTGAGTCGGTCACTTGCCGTTTATATGTTTGATTCTGATATTGTCATCCATTGCACATATTGTCCTGACCTGAGGAAGAAGGTTCTGGCCTTTGAATGCTCCACATCTGCACCTGCTGCCTGCCCACACTGGTGGAGCTTTTGGCTGCCCACCATACCATACCATTCCATTCATTAAAATTTAGAAGTGACTCACTGGTGGAGCTTTGACTGCCCACCATTCCATTTCATTAATTGAAATTTACCAGTGACTTACAATCAACAGAGCAACAATATAGCAATGAAATTCCATTACCTCTACCATCACATCTCACCCAAAACCCTCAAGCCACCTGCACCAAATCCTAGTCCCTCAGGTGTTCTCAAAAATCTAAGAAACAGGCTTCAGAAAATGAAAATATATGCTGCTAGCCTAATTTCCTCAGTAGCAAGTTCTATAGCAATAGAATTGCCACTGAAAAACCTCACTTATGAGTCAGCTATACACATGCCTCTTTCACACCTGGAAACATAGGTGCCATCTCTGTTGGTGCTTGAACATCCCCATATTGGGAACAATTCCTTGACTGTGTCCAGGGAAGGGTAATTTCTGTTGGGTTTAGCATCCCCCAATCATTTTGAAAAGTTGACTTCTATGCTAGTATATCTGCCATACTATACTATACAATGTTTCTAGACCACAAACTCCTGAACAATTTGATACGGATTACTTAGAAAAAAGAAAACTGGATCATAGCAATTCCAGGAAATACATATTGATACCTAACCTAACTCAGAAAAATGCCTCAAATTACCAAGTTTTTAAGATTTTACACAATGCCAGGTAGTTAGAATTGATACAAATTTCCAAAGTTTACAAATTCCATACTGCAGCAGCTTGATAATACAACGAAGAATTGACTATAGATTTATAGCTAATCTGTCTAATGGGTGGAAATTGCAGCAACATCAAATTACACATATTATAAGAAGACCTTGAGAGAAGTAGATTAACCCAGTTAGCAAGACAGGCAGGCGCTAACCCATTTTATCCTTTATAAACAAAGGAACAAAGTTTGAACTGAATCCAAACCAACACTTTCAATTAACACCTGGCTCAAATAGGAAAAGCTATAGAGGGTGCACAACCCAGGAGTGAGATCAGTGGCGTACCAAGGGGGAGGTGCTCCGTCATCTCCTGCCACCACCCTGCGTTTTTTTTTAATCCATGCAGCGACGCAGGCAGCGCCTCGTGTCTGCCCTGCTGTGTGCTGTGAAAAAAGAAAATCACTTCGCTGGCGTCGGGCCTTCTCTCGCTATGTCCCGCCCTCTTTTGAGGTAACTTCCTATGTCCTCAAGGGCGGGACATAGCGAGAGAAGGCCCGACGCCAGCGAAGCGATTTTCTTTTTTTCACAGCACACAGCAGGGCAGACACGAGGCGCTGCCTGCGTCGCTGCATGGATTAAAAAAAATGCAGGGTGGTAGCAGGAGAAGAGGGGTCTGTCGCTCTCCACGGAGGGGGGGGGGGCTCAGATGGGAGAAGGAAGTGGGGGAGCTCAGAGGGGAGAAGGGGACTGAGGAGGGGTGGGGGAGCTGAGAGGGGTTCTCAGAGGGGAGAAGGAAATTGGGGAAGGGTGGGGGGAGCTGAGAGGGGTTCTCAGAGGGGAGAAGGGAATTGGGGAGGGGTGGGGGGAGCTGAGAGGGGTTCTCAGAGGAGAGAAGGGAACTGGGGAGGGGTGGGGGAGCTGAGAGGGGTTCTCAGAGGGGAGAAGGGAATTGGGGAGGGGTGGAGGAGCTGAGAGGGGTTCTTAGAGGGGAGAAGGGAATTGGGGAGGGGTGGGGGGAGCTCAGAGGGGTTCTCAGAGGGGAGAAGGGAATTGGGGAGGGGTGGGGGTGCTCAGAGGGGACAAGGGGTCTGAAGCTGGAACTGGGGTCTGACAAGGGGGCAGGAGGGAGAATGGGTCCATGCCTGGGGCAGGTGGGAGAATGGGTCTGGGGCTGAAAAGGGGGGATGCAAAGCATGTGGTGGATGAAGGGGGCTGGAACTTGGGGCTGAAAAGGAGGGTATTTGGGATAAGGGGGCTAGTGCTGGAACTGTGGGCTGAAACTGGGGGCTTTAAAGGGGACAGGGAGAACTGGCTGGGGCTGAAGCTCAGGACTGGTGAGAGAAAAGGGCTGGGGTTGAAAATAGGGGCTGAAAAGGGGACAGGGAAAAGTGGCTGGGGACTGAAGCTCAGGACTAATGGGAGAAAAGGGCTGGGGACTGGTGGGATAGTGGGGCTGAAAAGGGGGGCAGGTGGGAGATGTGGGCTGGGGCTGGAACTAGGGGCAGGTGGAACTGGGGGCTGAAAAGAGGGGGCAGAGAGAGAGGGGACAGACCCTGGATGGAAGTGGGGAATGTGAGGGAGGGCAGACCCTGGATAGATGGGAGAGGGAGGGCAGACGGATTGAAGGGGCAGAGAGAAAGGGCAGATGGTGGGTGGAAGGGGGAGAGAGAAAGAGGGCAGACTGGGGCAAATGGTGGATGGAAGGGAGAGAGAGGGCAGACAGTGGATGGAAGGGACATTAGAGAGGGCAGACACTGAATGGCAGAGAGAGAGCAAAGACAGATCCTGGATGGAAGGAAGACAGTGAAAAGAAGATGAGGAAAGCAGAAACCAGAGACAACAAACTGTAAATATATATTTTTATTATTTTGCTTTAGAATATAGTATTGTAGCTATGTTGTTTATAAATAGAACATGTAAATAAGATAATCTTTTTATTGGACTAATTTTAATACATTTTGACAACTTTCAGAGAACAAAACCCCCTTCCTCAGGTCAGGATAGGATACTGTAAAAGCACTATACTGTACTGACCTGAGGAAGGAGATTTTGGCCTCTGGAAGCTAAATGTATTAGTCCAATAAAATGGTATTATTTTATTTTCTGTATTTGTTTTATTTCTATTTGTTAATTTGTAAAGTGGTGATTGGTATTTGTTAGTTTTTTCAAATTTACATCTGCTGTCTTTATATTTTGCACAGTACTAGAGGACATTTTCTGTTTCTGTGGTGTTGCATTGTATGCAGAGTCTGGCATCGGGGGTTAAGTTTAATTTTTGTCTAAATAGAAAGTTTATGATTACTTATTCTATAGTGGATTAGGGTGTATCTGTGTTTGTGAAAAAGACATGGCTTTCGGTTGGCATTGACTGCAGGATTGACGATCTGTACTAATCTGTCTGTTTTGGTTTTACAATAGGTGAATTGATGTTCTAATGCTCACTGTAGTGTTTAAGATGCTTTCCTTTTCCTTGTGTGACTCGTACAAATTACTGCTTATGGTATGGTAGAATTGCTCTATAGGTCCTGAGTGTTTTGTATTCTCGGTATGCCTAGTACTGGATTTGGGGGGGGGGGGGGTTGTTAAAAAATGACCGGCCCCGGGTGTCAACTACCCTAGGTACGCCACTGAGTGAGATTAATCCTGTTTCCTAGATATTGTATTGTCTTTCAGTGATGGATTGCATATAGTAATTCATGCTCTATGTGGGCCACAGATGTATTGTCCACCAGTGTGCAACAGATAAATATGTCTCAAACACATGGGATTTTCAATGCTTTTTGATACCTAATATATGAAAAATCTTTTTTGAGAAGACAGATTTGAAAGAATGACAACACAACCTTCTGTCTGAGGGAATCTAAAGCAATGTGCATTTACAGTCCAGCTTGTCTGGGAGAAGGAAGATCTTCCCGGGGACTTGAGTCCACAGTCCCTGCAAGAAATGAAAGAGAAAGTGTTACAGCCGGGGCTGTTCTGGAAGTGAGAGGCCATGCTGGGTGACAGTGGTCCAGGAAGGGCGGTGGCACCACATTCTGAGGCTGTGTGCTCCTTGTGCTTGTGTCAGCCCTACATCTCCTATTTTATTTCTGTTCAAAACTTGCTCAATACACACCACCATAAGTCATCCTTTTCAAAATTTATTAATTCATTTTTTAAAATACAGAGAACACACCCACAACATACTACTATCCTCCTATATGTTAACATTTAAAATTTCTAATTATCTCATTCAATATATTATTTGTTTCATTTAAACAGAATATTCCTGATAAAATGCATCCTGTATTTCCTTTCCTGTTTCAGAGGCCACGTGTTTTCTGCTTTAAGATCAGAGAAGGGAAACCATCTCCAAGCATCACGGCTGGTTATCTGAAATAAAAAATGAACCTAGAGAAGGAGAACAGCCTCTTATCCATCACTAAGAACACAGCTTTAATTAAAGAGCATGGGAACTCACAAAACTTGTTTTGCCAGTTAGCATTCTGAGTAAACAACGATCCTGCCAAGGGAGGAACCGGGAAAACTAACAGCATATAGTTTTATTAAAGCAATCCAGCCTTTTAAAAATATTCACAAAATCTACCTGGGTCACAGCTCTCCCATTTACTCATATAGAATCTTGATGGGGAAAAAAAAGAAACTTTTTTTAAATTATACAATGCTCCTCCCCCCAAAAAACAACAACACACAGACATAAAATAGAATCCATATCACTATAAGAAGAATACAAAGTACACATTATTTCCAAAAAGTCTACTTCAAGGGGGAAAAAGTGAAAACAGAAGAAAAAACAAGTCATTATAGCCACACAAAAAAAGTCCTGACACTACACTAGCACAGTAAAAACAAAACAAAAAACCTCCTATATTCCTAAACCTTGAATGATTACTCATTATGTCCTTGAAGAAATGTATCTAACTGTAGAGAATCCCACAAGACATCTTTATCCTGATTAGGTACCAACATTTACAAGGAAATTTCAAGAAAAATGTGGCCCCAAGAGCCAAAGTTCTAGACCTCAAAGCCAAAAAGCAACATCTGGAAAACCAAGACTGATGCCAGGAAAGGGAATTTCTCTTTTAAAATATTGCTTCAGAACACTATGCTAATCCTCATTCAAAAGGTAACCAGATTGGATCTAGAAAATATAGGGGTCCTGTTACAAAGCTGTGGTAACAGCTAGCACATTCTTACTGTAAAATGGCTTACTGTGGGAGGAAGAGAGTTCCAACTTATTGGCTGAGGGAGAGTGGCCAAGATGGCGATCGGGCTATTTGCAGTGTTAGAGGGCTCTCACTAGCTGGAGGGATTTCCTTTGATTACCTGTGTTTCTTGCTTAGATAATTTGGGAGGAACTTTTTTATTGGCATATCCGTGCAAATGTGTTGTGAAGTATCTTGGTTTGAAATATATTTTCTTTGCACTTGATCATCTAAGATCCTTTTTGGACCTAAGGAAGTTGACCAGTGGTGGAACATCGTAATTCGGTTTATAAGGTATAGCTGGGTATGTTCTAGTTATAGATTTCCTTATTAATGTCTTCTGTTTTGATCTCTTCTGTATTTCCATTCCTCCTCCTCTATACTGGTCTGAGGAAGATTTAAAGCTTCTTGATTTCATTATTTCTCCTTTATTAAGTACATTTGTAAAGAAGCTTTCACTGTGTTTCTTGTGCAAGTGTTCGACTTGTAATGCATGTTTAAAATGTATAAATTGAAAATAAAAAAGGCTTACTTGGGACATACTCAGGCATCCTGCGGTAAGTTTGAAATCAGCGTGTGCTAACCACGCGCAAAAATTTTTTTTTAATTTTTGCACTGAGGGGGTATGTCTGGGGATTTCTGCACTGATCAGTTAGCTCAGATACATTATCATGCGAGTCCTTACCACCTACAAAATAGGTGTTGGTAAGTGCTGTTATCTTTTTTTTTTTTCTTTTAATGGCTGTGCACTAGTGGCTACATAGCACATGGCCATTAATACAGAATTATAAAAATGGCCTTAGTAAGGGTGTGTCAAGATGGTGGCACGCTGTTGATCGTGGTTGAACTCTCTCGCTGGCTGCTCTGAATTAAAACTTTTCCTCCACCCGATGCCTCATACCAAACGTAAGGGGATGGTTAAGGCTGGCTCCTCGATTGCAAGAACCTCTTCACCTCAGCAGCAGTCTATTGAAAGATTTGCTATGAGAGCCCCTGCCCAGAATTCCGGGAGGAGCCCTGCTGTTGCTCCAGGAGGAGGAGACCCCGGAGAATTGGGTCTGGATGTTACCCTTTCTCCCCTGGCTCTCAACCCACTGCCTCTCCCTGAAGGACGTTTGTCTCAATGGAGGCCCCCTGATCTTGAAAATGTTGAGGGTAGACCTCCAGATCGAGGTATTGAGAAGACGGGTCCGCAGGGAGGTTTGAGGCCTGTTTGCGCCTCAACTGAGTGTGTTGCGCCATTAAAACAGCCAGAGACGGTAACGCTGGAGAGCATTTGGGAAGCTCTCCAACAGTTGGATAATACAGTGGCCAGATCTACAGCTGAAGTTTCAACTTTAGTGAGTACTGTCGATACTTTATCTAACTCATTAGAAGGCATAAAGATAGAATTCAACACTTAAGTAAACATAATTAAAGATGATGTTAAGAAGTTACAAGATTGCTCCGCTATGGTGCTAAAAGACAAAATGATAATTCATCGAAAAATTGAACAGATAGAAAACTATAATCGTAGATTAAATCTTCACTTCCTGAACTTTCCAAAATCTCCGGGTATTAATCCCTTGGACGTGTTTAAGATATATTTGTTTGAATTTTTGAAATTTACCCCAGAAACTAATCCTCCAATAAATCGGATATATTATATACCTAATAAGAGAACCTCAAAGAATTCTTTGGAAATGATTCATCAAGAAAAGAAAGACTCACAAAATATATCTGAACTATTAGAAACATCATTATCAACAGATTCAGAAAGGATGAGTTTATTGGTTTCATTTGTATTTGAGCAAGATTTGGAAGCGGTGAAAAGGCTATCCCTCTGAAATTTGCAAACTCTGTTTTATGGTAAAAAAAAGTTTGGATATTTCCAGATGTTACAAAGCAAACACAAGAAAGGAAGAAAGCGTGTTTGGCTTTAAGAACAGACACTTTGGCACTCGGGGCTTCTTTTTATCTTAATTATCCATGCAAATATACTGGGATAAAATATGTTTTTTTTCTTCCAGAACAATTAAGTGCCTTTATCGATTTAAAAATGGTGCACACTAGTATTACCCAAAGTTGAGAATAAATGATAGAGGTGGGGTTATAGCGGTTTTTTTTTGTGAAAGGATTTCTTGAAGCTTATCTCATGAGTTATATATTGTGCAGGCCCCCCTGAATTGTGGTCTAAAGAGGATTAAAAATTTTCCTTTTTTTTGTATTTGATGTAAACTTTACTTTTCTGATTTTCTTGTTCAAGTATTATGACTTGTAAATTGATTATCTAATATAACAATTTGCACCTCCAATGTTCTGAAGCTGACTCCGTGGCAGTGAAGCCGTGTAGTGTTCGTAGGGTTCGTAATCGCCCCGCCCTCGAGGGAACTCTGTATAGTTGCCAGGGAAACAAACACAACGTCAGAAGGAGAAGGGACCAACCACAGGCAATCACACTCGCTCTTACTGCCCCGCCCTCGGAGGGAAGGGAAGGCTGCATATAATATTCACCCACCGAAAGTTCATTCCCTCCCTCCGAGTTCCAGGGTCATCATCTGTCCTCCCTCCCTCCCTCCCTCCCAGTTCCAGGCCCCCTCCCTCCGAATTTTAAAAGTCATCCTGACTTACCTCGCGCGGGCTCAGCACTTACTTCAGTTTTCCTTTCTCTGTCTCTCAGCTTTGGTCCTGCCCTTGCGGAAACAGGAAATGAGGGTGGGACCAGAGCTGAGAGACAGAGAGGGGAAAACCGAAGTGCCGAGCCTGCACACTTTTTACCGCTGCTGCCGGCCGCCGTAACCCCAACGAGGTAAGTCAGGATGACTTTTAAAATTCAGAAGGAGGGGGCCTGGAACTGGGAGGGAGGGACAACCATGGAACTTGGAGAGAGGGGGGACCCTGGAACTGGGAGGGAGGGAGGACCCTGGAACTTCCCTTAAAAACATTAATGGCAGAAGGTGATTACCTTGCTAGCGCCCGTTTCATTTCAATGAGAAACGGGCTTTTTCTATTAGTATACCAATAAATAAAATATATATATTTTAAAAAATGGCCTTAGAATATGGGAAAAATCCACATATGGGCACACTAAGGCAACTTTATACCACAGCTTAGTAAAGGACCCTCATAGTGTCCCAAGAATCCTCCAAGAAACCAATTAAATTAGGGACACAAACTAATCCACTCCCGATGATTTTCGGATGGTTCACACTTCTTAGTAGATATATAGTAGCAATTTGAAATAGTTATAGTATCTGAATTCAACAATACTTCTTTAAAATATTCCCTCAACAGAATCTCTTGTGAGAGCAAATAAAAATACAAAACCAAGAGTGGAAGAAAAAACAGTTCCAAAGTTTATTTGCCAAAGAACAATAATAATCCACAATGTAGTAAAGAGGCAACCCAAATGACCCTACACAGGCCATGTATCGGAATAACAGCCTTCCGCAGGGGTCTGTGCAAAATAAAGATTTAGCATGCACAAACTGAAGAACTGCAAATAAATGGAAAAGTTAAGAAATGAAGGGGTCCTTTTACAAAGGCGCACTAGCATTGTTAGCGCACACTAAAAATAAGCATGAGCTAAACGTTAGAGATGCTCATATATTTCTATGGGCGTCTCTAGCATTTAGCGAGCGCTAATCATTAGCATGCACTAAAAACGCTAGTGCGCCTTTGTAAAAGACCCCCTAAATTTCTAACCATGCACACGTTCTCCATAGTTTCAGGTTTGGAATGAACTAAAAAGAATATTAATTGAATCCTTAATTTCAGATATTGAAATTGCTGGCAGGGGGACAACCTGGGTTTGTGAAGATGACAAACATTTATCCAATATAGAAACATTTACAAGTTTCTCTACTGTTTCTTCAGAGACAGTTACATTGTGAGCAATCACAATTCTAAATAACCCCTCCATTTGAGAAACAATTGACCATAAGTCTTTTAAAGTAACAACCTGCTGACTGCCCTCAGAATAAATCAGCAAAGTCACAAGCAGTTTAACTCCCAATGAATCTCTCACTATAGATGAGGAGGTATCCACTAGTGACACCCCCAGAGAGTGAGCTTTATCAGGAGGGAGAGGAGTCGTTCATTCTAGGGAGCTCAAAGAAGCTCCTGTTAGAGACATAGTTTATGAGCCTAAGGACCTTAAAGCTCCAGTCAGGACAAGATGTTTATCCACTGGGCCTGATGTTACTGCCATACCTGATTTAGGGGTGTTTTACAAAGGCACAGTAGCGTTTTTAGTGCACACAAATTAGCATGTGCTAAACGCTAGACATACCTACAGGAATATATGGGTGTCTCTAGCATTTAGTGTATGTTTATTTTTAGCACACGCTAAAAACGTTAGTGCACCTTTGTAAAGGGAGCCCTTAGTTTTTGCTTTCCACATCCCCCATGAAGAGTTAGTCACAACAGTATCACGAGCAATCCAACATTGCTCAGGTATTGCTCTGGCAGTGGTCCATTTGGCTCCCACGGAAAAAGGTATGCCCCTTTGAGCAACCCTGTGGCTGCACGTTGCAGAAAACCCGGCTTCTTATAAGCCCTGCAAGCGCCCCCTCCCCAGTGATTTTACAATGGGTGTCTATCTAGGTGACATATATAAATCTTAATCCATCTTATGTTTTCTCTCCCCAATACCTCAAAAGTAGCACAGGGCAAGTCTTCTTAACATTGGAGAGACCTGGGATGTATTCTCATCTTTGGCTTTCTACTCTCTGAATTGGCCAGGGGATACTGCTGAGGCAATGTTCGTAGATCATCAAAAGTCCCAGTCACTGTGCAATGGTGACACCTCATGCCCAGATTAAGAGCACGATTGTAGGTCTTCAGAACCCTGGTTCCTAGTACAGTATTTTAACTGTTGTGCCTACAGGACAGGATTGGTTGACACTTTCCTGGGACAGCTTTGCGCTCTAGTCAAAAAAGGCAGTTGTGTGTTCTATCAGTGAAAGAAACTGGGTTCTGCAACAGAATGTTCTCTATGGAAACCACATGTTTGTGGAATGAGATGCCAGACACATTGAGCTGTTTTGGGAACACCTGAAGACCTGAGATGGGGATAATAGGTGGTTGTCATTTTTTTTATTGGCTCCTAATGGATTTGCACAGGGTAGGAGGTTGAGTAACAGTGATATCTGATACTTTTGCATGCAAGGAGGTAGGTTAATGTGTGATTGCATATTGTCTTAATTTGAAAATCATCTTTTTTTTTTTTTTTTTTAAAGATGGGAACGCTGAACAAAATAAAGCAAGCAATTAACTCTCTCTCTCCTTCCCGACTGTTGCTGCACTGACTGGGTGAATAAGCTGGGAGATCTAAAATTGTGAAGAAACCTCAAGTAGCTGCTAATGAAAGCTCATGGTGTTAGATCCCAGCTCTGTTGACTGAGATGAAAACCCAACTGGGAAAACTGATTTAAAAAGAGAGAGAGAGAGAGAGAGAGAGAGAGAGAGAGAGAGAGAGAGAGAGAGAGAGAGAGAGAAGACTCACTAAAAAAATACAAATCTATTTCAGATATGTGGAAATCTTGTAGGTCCTACAAGCCCATGCTTATAAATGAAGAAATAGTGAAAAGAGTTCTGCAGATTTGCCCTTTTGATGAAATGCTAAAAGTCAGCATTTCTGATTGTTTGTCAGCTTCTTGACTATTAGCCGTCAGCCTTCTCTCCATAACCAAAGCTCCCAAGGACACTTATAAATATGACATTCTACAAATAGGGCCTTATTTAGCATCTGTGCTTGGCCATTTTATATCTGTATATTATAAATACTCAAGTAAAATATGACAATTGTAATTGGCTACATTGTTTGTGATTTTCTGTTTATGGTGTTGAGTGTTTTCCTTTCTTTTGGTAAGATTCTTCCTCAAACTTCAGTCAAATGTGACAATGGAATAGAGGTAAAAATGACAATTTATAAGCAAGTGGTTTCCTAATAACTTGTGGATCATAAGACTAATTTAAGGTAGCCACAGCATCCACCACTCTCTGAGCAAGAACTTCCACTACTCATTTATCTTTTAGACGTGACTGTTACTGAAGAACATTTTTCACTGCTGCGGGTATTGTTTTTAAGCACTAGCTACCTCTCTTCAATCTGATCACTCTCACTGATGTACGCAAACCCCCCAACCAAGGGAGAAAAAAAAACCAAAACAGCCCCATGCAACACACAAGCACCTCGGAGCCCAAACAAACACATATTCACACGCAAACACCCCCAAGCCAGAAGTAACCCCCCAAAATGACCAACCTAAGGGCAAAGATCTTCTACTATACAATAACAATGTGGATAATGGGGATACCAGGAACAACTCCAACCAAATGGAAAATACCAGTATGCATCACAGGAAGAAGACACCCACTCCAACAACTGGAAGAGCCCAACTGCCACCTAAACAACAACATAGTGGCCAAACAACCAGCAACATGAAACCAAACATGAACACCACCCAACAAAACCACAATAGCAAAACAAACAGACCACACAAACTGTTAAAAACACCAACATTAAACATCACATATGTATCAATACAAATAGGTTACATAAATGCGAGATCAGCAGTAAATAAGACAACACTACTAGGAGCCTGGATAGAAACGGAATAACTTGGACTACTGCTCATAACTGAAACATGGCTACACCTTGAAGACGACCCTGCACTACTAGACCTATGCCCACCAGGATACAAAATAATACTAACAGAACCAAAAACAACCAAAAGCAGAACCTGTCGCTAAACACACATCCTCAACAATCGAAATCCTGGAATGCAAAAATCACAGACACAACACTAACTGACCAACTATGCATCACATTATTCTACCGCCCTCCAGGAAGCTGAACAAACACCCAATATGATTTCACGGACATCGTGTCAAACATCTGCACCAATGTCCTACTAATAGGTGACATAAACCTGCACCTAGAAAAACAAAATGACACAAACACCTTTCAGAACACTAATGAACTTCATAAACCAATAGAACTTTACAACAGTAGGAGTCTCATCGCACACAAAAGGACACCAGTTAAGACATACTAGCCCATAGATTCTCAACGAGTAACAACCACATATTCACAAATCACACAAGGGAAGAGGTACCATGATCAGGCCACAGCAAGCTCACTTTCACACTACAATGGAAAGAAAACGGCAAGAAAAGATAGCCAAGATTCCAACACACATTCACAACCAGAGGAAAAGTAGACAAGCACACATTCTGGACAACAATAAACGAACTCAACAACATACCACCTGAGGACAAACACTTCATGAGAAACTGAGACGAAACAAGTGAAAACACACTAAAGAAAGTAGCACCACTCAAAACAAAAACAAAAATAATAAAACATCCATGTCCCTGGTTTAATGACAAACTACTACAAATGAAGAAACTCCGTAGGAAACTCGAAAGAGCATGGGCCAAAAACAAAACAGATGCAAACAAAACCATATGGAGAAAAGCCATAAGAACATACACAAACAGCATAAAGAAAGCAAAAGCAGAACACTATAGTATATATAAAAACATAGACCAGAATAATACGAAAAAAAATATTCAAACTCATGAACTACTGAAAACCCAGAACATATTGGTAACAACTGAAGCACTACCAACTGCAGACTAGCTTGCATAATATTTCAAAAACAAAACAAACACAAGATCAAACCTTGCAAAAGTACAAATAAATGTCACAGTCTTATGTGACCTATACCATGATACAAGCTGAGTCTATGATGAGGGGATAGTGTATCTTCACTAAATACACTATCCCCTCATCTGTTATGCGAATGCCTCTTCCAGAACAGCTACTATATTATCTTATGATACCAATTGTGTTTGATCCTTGGCAGTGCACCAATTCCTGTGGCTATTCTCATGACACTGTGCAAACAGGGAGGCTCAGACCTACTGAAAATCACCTGGGACTAGAAGAAAACAGCTTTTCCTGATGTACTGCTGCATCAAGCCTCCAGAGGAGGAGGGGGACGATTAACAAAACGGGGAAAGAACTGGCTTGGAAGGAAAGGAATACAGACAGGATGCTGGAGGCTGATTAGTGGTAGAAGCACTTGGAGATTGAGAATGGCTGAGACCCCACGATGTGCGCTGCCCAACTCATGAGGGAGGATGCCTCCTCCACCATCAGATGACTGAAGGTCCAACCACCTTTGATAGAAGCCATCATCACTGCATTGTCAGAGAAAACGCGGACCTGGACCACAACCAGAAAGCGAGAATGAAAGTGGAAAATAAATTTTGTTTTTTAGCTATCTTAGTTGCTTGGAGTGCACCTGAGCAGCTCAGGCTAGATATTATTGGGTGGGGGTGGGGGGCTATTTCCACCCTTTCATACTTCTTGGCCAGAGCCGCTCTGTCCTTCAATGGTCCTGTCTCTCACTGATATTTTATTTTCTACTAAAGTGGCCCCCCAGTTGAAAACCAGTGAAGATCATTGTACTAAAGTTTTATAAACATGGTTTAAAGTGCTAAAATACAGTAAAGCCAAATAGGCTTCTCTCAGGAAGGACACGAAATCCATTCCATCCAATATCTGGCATTCTATTTGTGCACCTGTTTGCATCTGAAAGCATACTACTTAAACATTCTTTGGAGAAAAGTCATTAAAATACTGAGCATAAAATGTCTTGGCAAAAACACAGCCCACTAACAAAAACATTCCTGTTTCTAAACTTGCGTGGAGGTTTCCACTGTTGATGGCATGATGAGGCCTATCAACTATCATGGAAATTAAATAGCACATTACTATGTGAAAAAGCAGGCAATGGGGGACGTTCTAAACATTTATATGGCCACAGTTATGCCGGCAATAGACCAGGTGTTAATGCGGCAGTGTAAATAAAGGTTAAAGGGTCATGGACTTGATATGCCACCTTTCTGTGATACAACCAAAGTGGTTTACATATTCTATGCAGGTACTTTCTCTACTGGGTTCACAATCTAGGCTTCTGTACCTGGATCAAAAGAGGATTAAGGGCCCTTTTACTAAAGGGGTTCTGTGCGGCAACTCAGAACTACTGCTGGCCCAATGTGGGTGCCGTGGTAGTTCCACCCCCCAGCGCATGCTACTTCCACAGGGGGTTACCCTACAGTAATCGGATTAGTGCGTGAGCCCTTACCGCCACCTCAATGGGTGACAGTAAGTGCTCCCTCCTAAAATGGCTAAGCAGCAAGTGCAAACTTACCACACATCCATTTATTTTTTCAGCCTTTTTACCCACTGAGGTGAAAGGGGCTCTGGTACATGGAAAAACAGCCACCGCCGCTAGCGCAGGGCCCCTTTTACCTCAGATTATTAAAAGGGCCCCTAAGTGGCTTGTCCAGGGTCACAAGGAGCTACAATGGGAATTGAACCCAGCTCCCCAGGATCTCAGGCCACTGAAACTAACCATCATTCGGAAAGAATGAGCCTCATTCATGCTCCACCCAAATGTACACTCCTCCTTGCAGTTACATGCTATAGTACTTGTACACATCCATATGCGCATGAACGCTCTATGTAGTATTCTATAAATGTTAATTTTCTTTATATGTGTGTGAGAGGCACATAACTGTGGACACCTAATTATGGAACTGCCCTTATTATTTTTAACCAATAAAACAAGACATCCAGATAAGAAAAATATGTACCTTTTTTGTTTTAATATAAAAACCTTGGTAAACAAATGAAATTACAAAAAGACAACTGTTTTTTTTGGCATTATTTTACAACATAATATCTGAAACACAGACTAACAGTTGACAAAAAAGCAAAAGTATGGGCAGGATGAGGAGAGGACATATTACTGCATTCAGAAAAAGTCCCAAATTAATGGTTTACTCTAATACAGCATACAATATAAACAAGAAAAAGCAACACTGGGCCTTCAAGAAAGAGACAATGGCAGTCATATCACAATAGGTACAGAGTGAGTCATATCACAATAGGCTAATATATCACATTATTTTAATTCATTCTATGATTTTGTAAATGGTGTTATCAATGTGTATATGATTGTATATAATGGTTCATGGAAGTTTATTTTAGTTATTTTATTTTAAACACTTTGGGTTATCACTGACAAGATTTTGATCCTCATACATTCATTTTTAATATTGTATATCTTATTATTTTTATGTTTTTGCATTTTAATTATTACTTTATGATATGGATGTTAATTTTTGTGAAATGTGTATTTATGATTATCTTTGAGTTTTTATGTCAGACCCCTGAGGCAGGCACTTGTGCGCCAAAACACGGCCCGTGTCGGGTCTTTTTCACAATAAAGGACTGCCATTGTCTCTTTCTTGAAGGCCCAGTGTTGCTTTTTCTTGTTTATATTTTTTACTCTATTCTTATGCAGGTACATTTCACCAGAATAAGAAACTTGATTTGAAAGGAGAAGTACGTGGAGCGATGATGTTTTGGAATCTGGGCTTACATATCTAATTGGGAAACATTTTACACACAAGTTCTTGGGCTGCAGTTCCTGTTAATCAGCTTATGCTTTTGTAGCAGTTGGTAGAACAATTTAGCTGCCTCACTTCCTATTTAAAAAACAGAACTGAAGGATTGTGCCTGCTATTGAAATCTGCCTAGCATATAAAGACTTAGAGTAGCTCAATGTTGCAGAACTGGCTACAGATAAACAGCATTCCCCCTCCCTTTCCCTGTTAAACAGAAGCAGCTTGGACTTAATGAACCTATGGCCTTATTTCATCTATCTGCAAGGTAAAAAATGGTCACTAGTTGAAGGGATGCAGCGATACACATGCCTTGCTTTCATTACATGGTAGAAGAAAGAGCATAGACCTAACCTGTTATCCTTGCCCACCAAGCCTGCTCCATAGCCTTGTTCAATGCTGTTTACATCTTGTTCAAACGTTTGATTTGGGAATGGCAGAAAGCTTGGCTTATCAAATGTAACACATCATTTTTTTTCAACAGTTTAATATTTCTAAGGGGAAATTAGGTTTTACCTGATAATTTTCTTTCCATTAGCCCTTCCCACTATTCCAGAATCTGTGGAATAGTTGTGTCCAACAACCAGCAGGTGGAAATAACTGAAAACTGAGCTGAGACATCTCTTGGCACCCAGTCCAGCTCTTCAGTAAGCAGTAACGCGAAACTCAGAACAAACAACCATAAACAACTTGCTAACCTAACACTAACCAGACAAGCAAACAAGTGTGGACCTCTCATCTCTGGACAACTTGTAGAGAACAAGAAATATGCAGGAAGCACCTTGCAAGGTGACAGTCATTACTTGACCCATTACTTCACACCAAATAAACATCTCAGAAACCTCAAGTGGGCCTCTAAAATAGTGGGAAGGACTAAAGAAAATGATCAGATCAGATCTAATTTCTCTTTCCATTACGTAGCTTCCCACTATTTAAGAACATGTGGGATGTTCAAATGCAATCCCTAGAATGGGTGGGATCCTTGCGCCACTGCCCTGAGGACTGAAGCCTCAAAACTGTTTTCCGAAAGTGCCGCAATGTCCACTCTGTACTGCTCGGCAAAGGTATGCAGCGTCAACCACGTCCCGCCTTTCAAATATCCGGAGACAATAAGGTAGTCTCCACCCAGGATGTCGCTGTACGCCTTGTAGAATGAGCCCACAAGGCCCAAGAAGCCTGCTTCCCCGCAAGCAAATAAGCCAACGCGAGAGTCTCCTAAAGCCATCTAGCAACTGTGTGCTTGGAAGCCATGAGGCCAAGCCTCTGTTTACCAAAAGCACAGTTTGTCTAATTTACTAATGAGGACTCTACGCACCATCAAGAAGCTTCAAGGAAAAATACTGAGCCTCTTTGTCCTCTCTGTGAAAGGACAGAAGCTCCACAGATTGGTTCAGATGAAATGCTGATACTACTTTCGTAAGAAAGGAAGAAACCGTGCGTAGGGAGACCCCCACCTCTGAAAAGCAAAGAAAGGGGTCCCAAAAAGAGAGACTGAAGCTCCGAATTCCTACATGCCAACCCAACAGCAACCAAGAACTCTGTCCTTAGTATAAGATCTTTCATGGAGGCCTTCTGGAGTGGTTCAAAAGGAGGCATCTGAAGAGCTTGAAGGACTAAATTAAGGTTCCACCCTGGACACAGCATATAAAAGGAAGGCTGCAAGTGGCCTGCTCCTGCAAGAATCAAACAATATCTGGGTGCGCCGCAAGAGCTGTTTTCTGTAGTCGGCCCCTGAAACAGGGCAAAGCCACAATTTGAATTTTGAGAACCCAACGCCTTTCTGAAAACCTGCCTGGAGAAACACTAGGATGTGCATGATCTGAGCAGATAAGGGTGATAGTCCACGCTCACAACACCGGCCCTCAAACGTCCTCCACACCCTCACATACACAATGGATGTAGAGAATTTCTAAGCCTGAAGCAAGGTAGCAATAACCAAATCAGAATAACCTTTTCACCTCAACTGAGCCCTTTCAATGGCCAAGCTGTAAGACCAAAGGAGCATGGATCCTCCATGAACGCTGGACCTTGCTTCAGTAGGCCGTGCACCTGTGGAAGATGGAGAGGACCCCTGTCCAACAAAACAGAAGACACTAATCCTCGCGAGAATATGTAAATTACAAAAAAACAGCGAAGATGACACACACACACAAAAAAAACAAATATCAAGAAAATGAAACCGAAAAATAATACAACTCAAAGTTTATTAGAAAGTGATGTGACTCGACACAGCTGTGTTTCGGCCCAACTGGCCTGCGTCAGGAGTCTTTATATCATATGTGTATTTTCTTGTCATATACAATTATACATGAAGAAAGTTCTATCACACGAACTCTAGTTCAGAAAAGGACCTTTGCAAAAAGACTATATGCACTGACCTTCAAAAGGCGCTATTGAAATCTGCCAGGTACAAAACTAACCACTCTCTATGTCAGCCGGAGAAACCAAATAAAGCGTCTCCCTCTCTGAAAATCCTCTATGTCAGCCGGAGAAACCAAATAAAGCGTCTCCCTCTCTGAGAGAGGACCCCTGTCCAGCAGACAAAGCAGGTCTGCTTACCACAGCCTCCAAGGCCAATTCGGGCTACCAGAATTATTCGACCCCAAAGCGCACTGATCCTTTTCAACACATGGCCTACCATAGGCGAAGGAGAGAAGACATACAGTAGATATGTCTCCAGCCTGGGCTGCAGTAGAGAATCAATCCCCACTGAGCCCAGTTCTTTCTAAAGACTGATGAACTTGGGCACTTTGGCATTCCCTTTTGTCGCCACCAAATCCAGAAGCAGGGAATCTCATCAATCCACTATCAGCTAAAACTTATGGCTGGAAGTTCCCAATCTCCTGGATCCAAGGAGTTCCTGCTGATAAAAGTCTGCCTCCAGATTCAAGGACCCCATGATGTGAGCTGCCAACAAACAGAGAAAAAGTTTCTCTGCCCAACTCATGAGGAAGGCCGCCTCCACCTTCATCAGATAACATCGGGTCCCACCTTTGATATACGCCATCGCCACTGTATTGTTGGAGAAAACTTGGACCGGGGCCCCCACTAGAAAGGAAGCAAAGTCGTGTAAGGCACTCTGCACTTCCTTAAGCTCCAAGTGATCTATATTGACCAGTGAGCCTCCTGTTCCATCCAGGTGCCCTGTGTCAGATAAAGCTTGTAATGAGTTCCCCAACCACAATTATTGGCATCTGTTGTCACCACCTACTACTACTTATGTTATCAGAAAGGGAACTCCAATGATCAAATTCCTGGGCGACATCCACCAACCAGGGTCTAAGGAAGATGAAGGTCATACTTCTGCGACACCAGAGACCAGTGGCTGAGAAAAGATTCCTGTAACGACCGCATATGAGCCCCTGCCCATGGCACCACTTCCATTGCCACCGTCATTGATCCCACAACTTGGGCCTACCTTGACGAGAAGACAAATCTGTTGAACCAGCTTTGACCTCTTGCGCTCCATGAAGAAGATCCTCTCCCATGCTATATTGAATAGAATACCCAGATACTCCAGCGTCTATAATGGAGGTAGTCTGCTCTTCTCAACATTGATCACCCAACCCGACTGCAGAAGATAGACAACTTTGTCCATCACTGCCACGCTGTCTGAATGAGATGATGTACGAATGAGCCAGTTGTCAAGATACAGGTGAACTCTGATTCCCTGGTGCTGAAAGGACAACACCACCACTACCATAACCACGCTAAATGTTCTTGGAACCTTGGCGAAACTGATGGGCAAAGCCCTGAACTGGAAGTGACAGCCCAGCACCGCAAGTATGCCTCCTTGAGATTGAGGGTGTTGAGAAATTCTCCCACTTGAACTGAGGCTATGACTACTCCATGCAAAAGTGGGACATTCGGAGGCAGCGGCTTAGACCTTTGAGATCCAAGACTGAACGAAAGGTGCCTTCCTTCTTTGGGACAATGAAGTAGACTGAGTATATACCTTGCCCCTGTTCAGCCGGGGGAACTGGCACAATGGCCCGGAGCACCAGCAAGGAATCTACAGTAGCATGAACTTTGACAGCCTTGGTTCCCTTTCAACAAGGAGATTGCAAGAAGAGAGGAGTGACCAGTGAGAAAATTCCAACTTGTAACCTTCTGTAAGAATATCCAAAACCCACTGGTCTGACGTGATTTTGGCCCACTCCTCCTGAAACTCCTGAAGACTTCTTCCCACTGGGGGAAGAAAAGATTGGATCAGCCTCACATCACTGCAAAGCTCTGGAAGAATTGTGAGCTCTAGATGACTAAAGGAGGCCTTCCTGTCCACACAAAAGGAAGATTGGTATGCCTGAAATTGATGACCAGGCCATTATCGTCTGCTGTCTTGAAATGGAGATCAAGAGTCCCCTGAAGACGGATGACCAGAAGCATTTGGCTTATCCTCCAGCAATCGCTGTGGCTTATTTTCCCCCCAGTGTTTTCACCAAGTAACTGAGATCTTTTCCAAAAAGCCACTTGCCCCAAAAGGGCAATTAACTAGACGTGACCTGCCTAATGTCGCAACCAGTTTTGCCAACATGCCGTGGCAGCCAAAGACATACTGTGGGCCATAACTCGTAACATCATAAATAGAATTCGCCAAATAGCCCCCCCCCCCCTGCTTCCAGCTGGGTGTTATGGTGCCCATCACATGTTGCCAACTACTGATGCCACTTCAGGTATGTTCTTCCCACGAACAAGTTGCACACTGTCGCTTGAAGGAACAGAGGTCACTTCAACGGCTTGTTTTTGGCAAGCCTTCTAGCTTCCTACCCTGTAGATTTTTTAGGGCAATGTCCCCTCATGATCAACAAAGATGGAACTTCTGACGTGTCGAAGCAGAAGGCTCCTCAATGGAAAGCACTCTGCCTCAGAAATAAGAGTACTCAGCTCCTCTTTACGAAGTGACCTCAGTACATTTGGATCATCCCCCTCCTCAGGATCCTTTAACGGCTCCATCAGGGATGGTTCCTCTGAATAGACTGAGGCCACATCAGATAAGGAGGGAGAAGCAGAGGTAGCCTCATCTGCCCACTCCTGGAGGTCTAGGAGCCAGAGTGGTAGTGGGGTGAGAAACTGAAGTACCTTACGGCAACTCTGATCGTCCCTGCTTCAGTAAATAGGACTGGTGTAAGAGCAATAGAAACTCCAGAGAAAACAAAGACCCCAATGCAGCTGACTATTCTGTTGGGCCCTGAGACTGTAAAATGGTGACTGAGCTCCGCGAATGTTCAGCTAGGGGCTGCTTCTCAATTTCAGCTGACCCTGGAAAAACGGAGCCCGTTCCCGTGCTCTCTTTCATCAAACTGTGAACTGGCCCTGCTGGAGAGCACAGAGACCCCAACATATTCGGATGCTGCACCAAATCCGAAGATGTGCTACCACCGACCGTTTCCTCCACATCCCGTGGGATTCCTGGATTGCAAGCACTGCAACACCCCAACACTAACCAGGGGGCGGGGGGAGGGGGGGTCCTACAGTGGGAACACCACTTAACTGCCTCTGCGGGAGTCACCATTCACCCAACTGTCACACGCACAGCACAATGTGTCTCAAGTGGTAAGTCAGGACCCCTCCACTGCACAAAGTACAACTTGCAGCCCTCCAAGTGGCTGCGATTCAAACTTTGGTTGGACTTATCACTGCCAGCTGCTCCCCCCAAGCTTATAGTCTCCACAAGTCCTACTACACATGAGAAAGTCTCAGGACTGATGCTCTGTCCCACGCTATCCAGGAAAACTTCTTTCCTTCTTTTTTATTTTTTTTAAGGTTGTTGTGCTGGAAAAGGAGCGCTCCACAGGAAATAGGGGAGAGGTGAAGGGAGGGAAGGAATAAATTCACAGTGCACCAGAGACAGGGATCTGAAGACCTCCAGATATGACTATGCAGACTCAAGCCACTCGCAAAGCTCAACTGGGGACCAGTTGACCAATTGAACCAGGAGCAAAGAACTCAGAACCAGAGACTATAAAGTGTGTCTATTCACTTGATGGAGATAGATAACAGTGAGAAGCTGTACTGGATGCCAAAGAGATGTCTCAGCTCAGTTTTCAGTTCTTTATCTCCAACTGCTAGTTGATAGACACAACTTTCCTACTGGTTCTAGAATAGTGGGAAGCGGTTCTAGAATAGTGGGAAGCTATGTAATGGGAAAAAAAAGTTAAAAGTTTAACACAGATTTTCAGCATTGGCCTCAAACCTAGGTAAATGTATAAATTTAAAAGGAAAAAAACCTTTAAGCTCCTAAATTAAGATGGATTTTCAGCTGAAAATAGAGAACAAATTTAGGAGCATAACTTTTTCTTTTGAGTATAAGGCTCTGTATTGTCTTGCCTCATGGTAATGACACAGATTGCTGGTAATGAACAATATTCATCATTAATAGCCACATGTTGTAACAGACAAAGGCAGTGTCATGGTCATCTAAACTTCTGAAGGTTGTTCTAACAACTATGTATGCCTGCCATCACCACTCCTATCCGCAATCCTCTTTGCTTCACCTGATGAAACTGACTGTAACCCTAGTTAGTCAAATCACAATGCACTTCAGCGGGTTTGGCTAACTATGAAAATCACATCCTGCAACAGTCATAGGGAGTATAAATAACTTAACAATATCCACACATGATGTCTTACCTTAGCATTTAATTATAAAAGTTATCCTCTGTAACTTTAAATTTATCAGTTGTAGGCCATTCTGGTGCTATGCAAGAAAAGATCCAAGTCTGATTTCAGACTCAGCTTGCTCCTTAGGCATTCTAGAAATACTCTTTAGAGCTCTCAGCTAGAGGGAGGGGAATCCTGTTAGTCAGTAGTGATACCTACCGACAGAGAAAGGGGATGGGATTTGATGTACTGCCTTTCTGTGGTTACAATCAAAGCAGTACACATATTCTGAGAGCAGTTTGTGCTCCTTACTCTAGGAACATCAATTAGATAGCTAGATTGGGAGGGAGGCACAACAGAGAAAAATTCTGGTAGCTATGAATGAGAGGTCAAAGATCCTCAAAGGAGTATTAGGGCCAAAGAAAATCCAGTAATGAACAGCATTCCCAAAACAAATTATTAAAGACCTATCATGTAATGATAAAGGCAGTATAGCTGATTACAAAAGTTTGATTTACTGTATGAGTTTTTATCCAAACAATGACTGGATCAATTATGTAACAACATATTTTGTTTTTGACTGCGGTTTGTTGTGCAATTTTAAAATTATTTAAATTAAAATATTTTACAATAATATTTCTAAGAAGTCAAACAATTTGAAATAAAAGCATGATCATTTTAACAAAACAATTCTACTGTGGAAGTAACTGTACACTGATGAATCTTAGGCTGTCATACTAATGTCCCACATCTGTACAGCTGGTTCATTCCATCAACTCAATTTCAAAAGGACACTATTTGTTTCTAAGTCACTTACTGTAGATCTCTAAAACTCTAAGAAAAAAATGTGTATTCTGGAAAACAGGAAATTCCAGGACCTTGATTTGTCAGAATACATGTATTCAATTCTCCCTTTTAAAGACGAAAACTGTGCTGTGTAGCTATGTCTGTCTCAACTGGGGCTGTCCTGGGGCTGTCCTGGGCATATCAGGGTAGAAGAGGAGATTTCAAGTTGACCCAGGTTCATTGGAAAAAGAGGGGAGCACAGTGGTGCTAGGGTCAAGCATTCCAGTGTGGATGCAAGAACGGTGCAGAGGAACAGGCACTCCAGTGTGACTTCAAGGGCAACATGGTGCATCATGCATTCAAGTATGAATCCAAGGACATCTACATGACTTTTCAGAGAAACTGGGAAAATGGTTACATACATGCCCTTCCCTTCTCCATCAACCTTTTTTCAAGCAAAATCAAACAGACAACATAACAGCTGAACAGAGTTATTACTGACAATAAATAAACCAACACACGTTGGATTGCAGGTCTAAGACCACTGATGCTGGCTCAAAAATGATAAGTATCTTTCCAAAGCTGTGGTCAGATAAGGGGCAGAACTGGTTTGACACCAATGCAACTCTGAACATCCCAAAATCCAGATGGGAAATCTCCTTTTATTCTTCATATCTCTACATCACTCTCCTTATCATTGTCATGGTCAGCATCGTAATACTCATTTGCAGCTTCAGGTCTAAAAAGAAATTAGACATATTACAGTTAACAATAAGCTTCGCCACATGGTATGACTGGAAAAAAAGATAATTCTTTTTCAGTTTGATCACTTTTCTCTACCTCTGTCTTCCAACTCAAATCAGAATGTATGCCTTATCCATCGCAGTGTTGATGAGGTGCACCATTTAAGATGCCTTCAGGATCCAATTACTTCAAGCTAGATTAAAAGTGCAATGACTTTTCTCTGACTAGGTTCCTTCTGGAGGTCTGGATGCAATGCACCCTTGAGACAAATGTACAAGAGTGCCTTGCAAAAGTCTTCATATCCTTGTACATTTTTCAAATTCTGCTGTCTAAAAAATACAGTTCAACAAAGTAGGATTTTGTTTAACTGATCTATACAATACATGCCACACTTTCAATGTGAAACAAGTTATGTAAATATTTAAAAAGTAATAAAAAAAAAAAATCTTGACTGCCTAATTGTTTATATCCTTTGTCACAGCAAACCCAAATTGGTTCCATTTTCAAAAACTGCCTTAATAAGGCCCATAAATTAAATAGAGCCCATCTGTGTCCAATCACAGTAGTTGAGCTAATTTGAATCCCCCCTGAATGAATCAAGCTGTTATATGAAGTGAAACTGACGATAAGGTCTAAACATGCTGAAAACAGCAAAACCCTGAAAATCTAATGACATCATCAGAGTAAGAACTGCATGCTTCTTCCTCAGTTCAAGATGCCATCAATGACCAGGCCACCTCCCCTGTAATAAGTGGCATGCAGGGCTGAGAATATTCCCCTCTTTCCTGAACCCAATAGTGGAAAGTCACTGGAAAGGGCATGCATTTTAAATCCTCCAGAAAGTTCCCACAATGCTGTTGCTCTTCTGAATCCATTCCCCTCTCCAACTGTCCAGGTACACCTGTTGAAGACCCAGAGGAGACTGATGGCAGTGGCTAAGCTGCATTGCTGCCTCCAGCTGTGCTGAATCAGAGGGTACTGGCTGTGAATGTACATCCATGCACTCCCATCTTTGCTGGGGTTTTTTTTTTTTTTTTTTAATGTTTTGGTAAACACACACAAAGCAGAAAGCTGGCTGGAGGTGCATTGATGGGAAGGAAGTGGTGCCAACAGGCATGTTCTCACTGTGAAGCCAGTGGGGGGGAGGAAAATTTTGACCTGAAATAGTATGAACTGGTTCAAGAGCTCCAGGAAATCCTCTTGCTTGGCCCACATTATACTAAAACATCCCCAAGAGCTTCTCTTCACCATGTGACTCTTACTAAATCTGAACTGCTGGTCTGGCCATCTCAAATCTCACATTAGCATGGGACTTTCTGCACCATGTGGCTCAAACCTACTAAAAACTGCATGGTGAAGACAGCAGAAGAGCTCTAAAAGTGGAACTGATAGCAGCATCTTGATTTCTCTTTATTTTGAGCCACTTTTTTTCTCATGATTTGTCTCTGGATCTTAGGTCAGTGAAATAATAATAAAACCAAATAAAACTGCCGATACCACAACTGTACTTGAAGGTCCTTGGAACCAACAGTACTAGTTGCTATTATGGCTGAATTTAATCATAGTTAACTCTGCAGTTAAGGTATTAATCGTTAATTGCAATTAACATAATCACATTGCAGCGTCTCCTGTCTCCTTCAAACATCTCCTCCACTCTTAACCTGTGTCCTGAGTGCAATGACATTCTCCCCCCCCCCCCCCCCCGCACTAGTCTACCTTAAAGTTGGCCCTGTTGATCCTAACCAATGGAAGCATATGCTGCCTACAGCCTGGTCCAAAGCTTCCCCCTCTGACCTGTCCCACCTAGGCAGAAACAGAAAGTGATATCAAAGGAGGCAGGCCAAAGGGAAAGCTTCAGAGCAGGCCACAGGCAGCATATGTGCAATGCTGCCACTTCTGGGGACCAACAGAAGACCACCTTTAAGAAAGACTGGTGGGGGGTGGGGGAAGGAGATTGAGAGGGGGGTGCAGATGCTAGGGAGGGAGAGATGCTGGATCTGGGGTGAGAGGGAGGGAGAGATATTATCAGTCCTTTAGGGAAGGGAAAGGGTATGGGATTTAATACACCACCTTTCAGTAGTTACAATCAAAGCGGTTTACATATTATATACAGGCACTTATTTTGTAACTGGGGCAATGGAGGGTTAAGTGAGTTGTCCAGAGTCATAAGGAGCTGCAGTGGGAAATAAATAAATACAATTATCTTTAATTGTGCAATTAATCACAATTACAATCTTTTAATCATATGATTAGACATTATAATCAAACTGCAGCCCTAGTTGCTATACTTGAATGAAAGAGGTGTGGTAGCTGTGTTAGTCCACTCTTAAAGGTTATCAATAGAAATCAAACAAAATAAAACATGGAAAAGAAAATAAGATGATACCTTTTTTATTGGACATAACTTAATACATTTCTTGATTAGCTTTCGAAGGTTGCCCTTCTTTCCGATCTGACGAAGGGCAACCTTCGAAAGCTAATCAAGAAATGTATTGTTATGTCCAATAAAAAAGGTATCATCTTATTTTCTTTTCCATGTTTTATTTTGTTTGATTTCTATTGATAACCTTGAATGAAAGAGAAACTTGAAATGGGGAATTGAGAAAGAGACTGCCGAGGGGTTGGATGAGAAAAGACTGGGTGAGAACAGGGTGGGAGGAATGAAAAAGGTGAGAAACAAGATGGGGAATGTGACTACTGGGGATGATTACTGGGATTGAGAGGTGGAGTGTACCAAATTTCAAAAATGTTAATAAGATCACCTAAATAATAGAAGCCACCTAAAAATGTGCCTAAAATATAATTTTGTAACATAAAACAAGGTAATTTTAGTATCATTCCAAAGCATCTAATTGGCTTGAAAATAAAAATACAAATTTACAAGTTTTATAAACACCTATATTCAACAGCCTTAGTTATATTCCACTTACCTCACTACAGTGAGACCAGAGTGGACAAAGTTATTCAAAAGGTACAGATTTGGAAGAGACTATAATAAAAATGTCAGTGTGTCTGAATATCCCTTGAGGCACTGTCAGGTCCACCATTATAAAGCGGATAGTTTGGAATCACTCAGACAGTGCCTCAATCAGATTGTCTCACCAAAGTCAGCAGCCGTGGGTTTCACTGTGAAACCATATATTACTTTAAAAGAACTACATAGGTCTTTGGCTGAGATTGGAGAAAATGCTGACTATGTAACAATTTCAAAATTACTCTACAAAAATGGCCTGTAAGTCAGGGTGGCCAGGAAGCCACTGCTGAAGAAAAACCGTGATGAACCACATAGTGCATCAGTAGTACCTGATGAGACTATAGTTCTTGGTGCAATTTTTTTCTTTTCTATATATTTTTTGGTGTTCTTTTCTTTTTCCATATCTTTTAAATTATTTTGTAAATCGTTTTGATTTGTTAAAAAAGGCGATTCATCAAGTACAAATTACTCAGACATTATATGCATGTGGGAGAAAGTCTTGTGGCCTGATGAGACCAAAATGGGACTCTGTCTCAGTGTATGGCATAACATAGCATATCATCCTGTTAAAATAATCCCTACAGTAATGTATGCTGGCAACAGCCCTATGCTGTGAGGATGGCTTTGCTCAGAAGGGACAGCAAGTCTTGTGAAAACAAAGGGAAATATAGATAGTGAAAAATACAAGCATATCCCAGTGGATCTGGGACTGTGGAGAAGATCTACCTTTCAGTAGGACAATGATCCTAAGCACAAAGCAAAAGCAACAAAGGAAAGGCTCAACAAGAAAAAAAGTAAATGTTCATGAATGGCCCAATCAAAGCCCAGACCTGAACCCACAGAAAATCTGTGGCAAGATCTAGACTGCAGTTCACAAATAACCTCTGGCCAACTTGAAAGAGCTTGAGCTGTTCTGCTGAGAAAGGGCAAAAAAATATATCACCCCACTATGCAAAGTTGGTAAACACTCAGCTCATGCCCTTTATCGCTGCAAGAGGGTATTCCACCAAGTGCCAAGTCAAAGGGTGTAAAGACTTATGAAATCAACATGTTTTTAGTTTCTTATCCTTAATACTTTTTGATTACTGTAATTGTTCTTCCACATTGAAAGTGTACAGTATGTTGCGAATAACAGAAACAAATTTCTATTTTAATGCATTACAAATTCTATTTTTTTTAAACATCAGAATTTGAAAAATCTACCCATGTTGGACACAGATATGAAAAAGCACTATATATGACACTTTCTTACCTTTTATCACCATAAGCAATATTTAGAAAATGTCTAATTATCTATTCGCTTTTATAATATGGGGTGAAAGCAGACACTACATTTATAAAACATGTCTGGATTCCATCCCTGTTAGAAACTGAAAGAAAAAAAAAAACAATCACTGTTTATCGTTTATTTTTCTACACTGTATCTATTTGCTAAGCAAGTCAGAACGATTTACAGTATATAAAAAGTAATCAAACATAACAGGAAAAGAACTCCACAAAATTATAGGACTGATTTCATTCACTACAAAGTCACACAAGGCACATAAAATCAATTCAAAGATCAACCAAACCAGTCACACAAGATAAAATAATACCAGGTATTCAAATGAGTAGCATTTAAAGGAGTTCAACTAAAATAAATCTTCCATATTTCTCATTGCAGAGACCCAGTAGCAAGGCAAAAATGAAAATCAGGCAGTCTCAAACTGAAAGGAATGTGATTTTAGGGCAGAACAAAAAAGAATGTAAGATCTTTCCAGTCAAATTGGTTGGGGCAGTGAATTCCATAGAGCTGGCTGAAGAAAGTAAAAAGCTGAGGTCATCGTAGATTCCCATCTAGCTTTGGAGGAAGGAGGAAAAACTAGTCTACTGTCAGATAATGAACAAAGAATGTGAGCTGGAGTATACAGAATAATTAAGGGAGCCAAATAGGAAGGAGTAGCTGTATATAAGACTTTGTGCTGTGCGTCAATGTGAGAATCTTAAACTTTATTCTAAATTCTATAGGGAGTCAATGGAGTTGTCATATCCAGAGATCTTACAAATAAATGTGAGCAGCAGTGTTCTGTAGTGTCTGTAAACACTTTAAATTAATCTTAGTGATTCTAGAATAGGCTTTATTGCAGTAATCGTATCAAGTATTTATGTAAGCATAGAACAAGGAGCAGAGTGAGTCTAGATCTACTGTATTCCTAATGGATCTGAGCTTGTGAAGAAAAAAAGAATCCAGTTTTCATAATATGAGATATTTGAGGACCAGAAAAAAGGGAGGAGTCAATGATAATCTCCAAATATCTAAATGAGGATACTGGGACAATTTGCCTATCAAAAAGCATTGGATTCAAAGTAGGCGAGTCTAGAGAGCCTGAAATCCAGCTAGCTATTGTTTTATCCGGATTAAGGACAAGACAATGAAGTTGAAGCCACTGAGCAACTTCATGAAGACAGTCTTGAAGCGGTTGTAAATCAATGGAATAGGGGTTTGTACAGTGTACCAATAAGAAATCACCTGCATATTAATATGAACTAATATCAAATGACTGAATGAGCAAGGCTGATGAACTAACATATAGATTGAAGAAAAAATGGTGAAAGAACGGAGCCCTGTGGGACACCGCAGGTAAGGAAATAAGAAACAGAAGTAGAGAGAGACAGAGACCTTGAAGGAATGATCAGTAAGAAAAGAAGAGAACCATTTGCGGACCGTGCCAGTTACACCAAGTGAACGCAGACGTTGTAAGAGAAGATTATGATCGATTAAATCAAACGCAGCTGGCAAAGCTAAAGATACAATTAATGTGATTTATCCCGTCCAAACGAGAATTGAAGTCACTTAGCAGGGCTGTGAGAACTGTTCTCATAGCCCTGTGTCTGTACTGTATCAGGATCTAAAACCAGACTGATGTGGATGAAGGGCATTAATGGCTTCTAAGTGCGTTTGGGGTTGAGAAAAGATCATTAGTTTCTAAAATTTTAGTCAAAAAAGGGAGAATAGAAACAGGGAGGCAGTTATTGGGAAGAAGAGGATCCAATATAGATTTCTTTAGAAACAGTTTAACCAGTGCAATTTTTAAGTAGATGGAATAGAATTGTTAGACTATTAATTACCAATGAAAAAAATAAAAGGAAGTAGTCCCAAAGATGGGCTCTTTACTCAAATTGAAGGGAAAGGGTCCAGAGGACAGTATGTAGCATGTAACTGTAACAATGTCTTCTGGAAAGATGCAAATGATTGGGGGGGGGGGGGGGGGGTGGTTAAAGGAATCCCAGGAGGTTGATAAGGCCTGTGGGATCAGAAGGAGAAAGTGTAGTCAGAGTATCAGTTTGTACTGAAAATGAAGATTGGAGAGTCTTAATTTTTGAAACAAATTATGTAGCTAAAATGTCGGAAGTAAGATGTTCTGACAGAATGTTAGTAACTGGAGCAGTTGTTAGTTAATTAAAAACAGAAAAAAAGCTGCTTAGTAGCGTTAGATGCTGAATGGATTCAGTATGAAAACAAAAATCCTAATTTGTGTTAGATAATAATGATATGTCTGTTTACATCTCTCAAGTGCCTCGTTAGTTCTCAATTTATGCCTTTGTATGCTTATTGTCGGCATAGGTGGAGGCTTGAGTGAAACCAAAGCTGATTTTTCATTGGCCATATCAGAACTGATCTTAGTGGAGCAACACAGTGTAATGCCTTCTGGAGACAGGAAGTCCACATAGAAACCTGGTCTTTTAATGAACAAGCTGTAAATTCCGAAGGAAAATTATCTGAGCATGAAGGAAAAGAAAGGAGGTCAATACGTCGAAGACCTCATGATTGACAAGTGAAGGAAGTATTTTTCTGTTTTGGACTTGGCAGTATTAGTTTAAAAGAAAGAAAATAATGATCCAAGAGACGGAAACAACTTGGAGAGCAGAGAACTGAAATGAAGTAGATGAGGTAGTCATGAATCAAAAGTATGTCCGGCTGCATCTTTAGGGACTAAAATGTGCTGGGTTAAATTGACATCATTTATAAAGGCAGACAGCCGAGAAAAGAATGGATGTGTTGTATCATCTAAATGAGTACTGAAGTCACCTAGGATCAGGAAATAAGGATACTTTATGACAGCATCAGCCAGTGACTGATAGACCTGTTCCCAGTCTTCACTTTTTAATGATGGAGCACAATCAAAAAAGACTATGAAGACAAAAGGGAGAAGTGACTTCTACCAGGAGAAGCTCAGAGTAAAGAAGGCCTAGATTTATAATCTCTTTAACCAAGAAAGAGGAGTGGTAAATAAAGGTCAGACCACCATCACATCGACCCACCCGAGATGAACAGAAGACCGAATATTTGGCTGGGAGGCATTGAAAGAAAGAAGCCATGTTTCAGTAAGCACAAGTAAATCAAGGCAATGGGTTTGTAAAAGGTCTTGAATGAATATATGCTTACGCTTTATCAATCTGCAAATCAACAAAGGCAAGGAAGAGAATAGGTCCAAATGCGGTGTATGAGAAGCAAAATGTTGAGACAAATTAATGCAAGGACTCAGATATCTTACTCTACACAGATGATTACCTGTCTTTTAGAAACATACCAAAAACTCATTTTTTCAATTCAGCTATTCAGATAACAAAGCATTCTGTTTGAACAGAATTCATTCATACAATTAATTCCATTTCTTTTCCCTCCCTAATCCTATCTAGCCGTAATCAATTGTACCTGTATCCTTTTACCTTCACTTAATTTATTAATGCCATTATGGTTTAATCATCTTCTTTATCCATCTACTCTTATGAAAAGTTGCATCGGGGTTAATTAACCACATATGTTAACTCTGATTTATCAAGCCAACGTTATAGTATTATATGTTGTACTTTTTACAATCTGTTTATGTATTCTTAACAATTTATCTTTCATTTAGTTGTTTGCTATGTAAGCCACATTAAACCTGAGTCACTCTCGGGCTAATGTGGGGTAAAAATGTCAAATAAATAAACTGCTGTTTAAATTGGGAATACCATCTCCATCTAACCGGTATCTGAAAGAAATTGGACGTCATCATAGCAGGATTCAAAAACGGAACAAATAAGTGGAAATGCACCTATCACAAGAAGTGTAATAAATGTCTTCAAAACAAAGATCAAAAAGATTTGTGATGGTACCAACCATTTGGCCTCAGACTTGGTACAATGTAATCGGGAAACTGTATTACGCGCCCCAAGGAGCACGTTTTGCTCCTTTATGTGCACTCCTTCGACATGCACGGAACGGTAAGAAAAGGGTGAACAGTTTCCTCTTACAGGTTTTTGAATGTAACTCATAGGGTCAAAATGTTTGTTCTATCATAATTTCACACTTGAAGGTTTGTTATGAGGGTTCCATTACAGAAATCTCAAAAAATGTTTGTTGTAGATTGGTTTTCTGCTAATTAGAGAGCTGCATGGGAATGGGGACCGTGGGAATCCTGCGGAACCCATGGGATTCCCACAAGGATGGAAGAAGTTGCCACGGGATTCCCGCGGGGATGGAAGAAATTGCCACTGGATTCCCGCGGGGATGGAAGAAGATGCCATGGGATTCCCACGGGGATGGAAGAAGTTGCCAAGGGATTCTAATGGGAGTGTAGTCAAAATCTCTAGTGATGCCAGAATGAGGCTTGGAATGCACTGAGTGAAACAACTGGTGCGTCAGAACGAAGCTTGGAATGTACTGGGAGAGACAACTGGAGGGCCAGAATAAGTTTTAGAATGACTAGAGTGGCAGCTGAAACACTAAATCAATGCTTGGAATCCTCATCAGTTGAACAGTGATACCATCCAAAAAACCATGGGAGGCCGTTTGGCTCAGGAGGAAATGGAGGGCTGCGAACAAGTGATAACGTCGACTCCTGCGGGTATGGGTGAGGATGGAGGAGATTAATTGCAGGTATAGGTAGGAATGGATCTTAGTTGGTACAGGTGGGTATAGGTTAGATTCCATTGAGGACGGTCAGGGATGGGTGAAATTTCTGTCCCCGTGCATCTCTTTACTACTAGTACTAAAATGATATTGTACAGATAACTATGCTATAATATAGCAACATTCCCCTAAGCAAGCTAATGCTCAAACTGTATCACAACGTTCTTGTAAATTCAATAAAAATACATGAACATGTTGTGTCTGCTTTGTCCAATCAAATTCAGAGGTCAGGAGGCATACAAAAAAGTGCATGAGAAAGATTATAGGATCCGAATGAGTGTTACCTGCTGTAATTATCTTCTGAACACCTCTCTTCAGGATCAGGATCATCTGTTCGGTCATAGCTCAGAAGGTCAGAAGGGACATCATGGATCTGAACGCTTGGTGCATGGTTTAGCATCTTCAAGTTTTCAAAAATAGTCTGTCGGATTTGATCCAAATACTGTGGGAAATGGAACAGAATCTGCATCACAGAAACTCTATGTCACTATTTCTTCTCCTTTCATATTGAGTTTAGTACTTGTGTAACTATAGCACCACACAGATCGAAGCATTTTTAACATAGCTAACACCAGAGTCAGAAATGAGGACGTGGAGGTGGGTGGGGGGGGAGGGAGGGAGAAGGTGTATAAGTATTTGTGCTCTCTCTTTAGCACTTAGTGCAAAGCTAATTTACCTTATTTTCCTGTTTCCAGGATTTCCTCGTTCTCCATTTAATATTGAAACCTCTTATAGTGGATATTAGCTATTACTATATCTATTTCATTTCCTAAATTTCTCCATTTCTGTGTGTAATTTTTGACATTTTATAACATTTACCTTTCTGTACAAGTTGTTACTTATTTATATTTTGAATTTCATAAATTAAAAAAAAGTGAGGATGTGCTTAGTATCTTGACAAAACCCCCAAACCTTTGACTGACTGCTGAGATTATCTGCATCTCAGATAAATGTTATCAGTGCTCTTAGTAATTAAGAATTGAAATAAAATTCAAGGTGTCAGTTTACTAAAGTGCATTAAGGTTTTACAATTACCTCGCTGTAACAACAAAAACTAAAATGCAGTACATGCAAGGTGTGTACAGCATGTCCCCTGCAGTTACTGCATCAACATGTTCTTCACCACCCATTAAGATGATTTGTAATTAGCATGGATGCACTTAACACCTCAACTTAAGGTGGTAAATGCGCTTGCACTACCAGCATAAGTGACAGCATGTGCTAAGTACTTTGTGCTAACTGCAATGTGCAGGCCATAACCTACCCAGTTTCTGCTCCCTAACACAGCATGCAGCTGGTGCAGGATTTTTAGTGGTCTTGCAATAATGGTTAGTGCAATTAAATCCCAAGGTAACTGCTAAGCATACATTAGTGAACAGACCCCTAAACTGAGGTAACTTGTAAGCTTTAAAGCTGTTTTTAGCCTGTGTAATTTGTGGTTTGTCACAACATTATTACCTTAAAGATAATTAAGGTAATTACTGAAACTCATATGCAAAGTGGATAACAGATTTAATGTTTTGGACAAATTGAACTCTGTTGATGTATGTGAAAGAATGTACTGTGCAGTGATGCTTGAAATTACTTTTTCCCACTTACATAAAGTGGATATGGTATGTTTTGAAAAAACTGATTTCTCAGCCCTATACTAACCCATCTCAACAGCTGAAGGATTGTTTTTTGGTTATAACACATTTCTCACCTGTATACAGTGGTGGAAATAAGTATTTGATCCCTTGCTGATTTTGTAAGTTTGCCCACTGACAAAGACATGAGCAGCCCATAATTGAAGGGTAGGTTATTGGTAACAGTGAGAGATAGCACATCACAAATTAAATCCGGAAAATCACATTGTGGAAAGTATATGAATTTATTTGCATTCTGCAGAGGGAAATAAGTATTTAATCCCTCTGGCAAACAAGACCTAATACTTGGTGGCAAAACCCTTGTTGGCAAGCACAGCGGTCAGACGTCTTCTGTAGTTGATGATGAGGTTTGCACACATGTCAGGAGGAATTTTGGTCCACTCCTCTTTGCAGATCATCTCTAAATCATTAAGAGTTCTGGGCTGTCGCTTGGCAACTCGCAGCTTCAGCTCCCTCCATAAGTTTTCAATGGGATTAAGGTCTGGTGACTGGCTAGGCCACTCCATGACCCTAATGTGCTTCTTCCTGAGCCACTCCTTTGTTGCCTTGGCTGTATGTTTTGGGTCATTGTCGTGCTGGAAGACCCAGCCACGACCCATTTTTAAGGCCCTGGCGGAGGGAAGGAGGTTGTCACTCAGAATTGTACGGTACATGGCCCCATCCATTCTCCCATTGATGCGGTGAAGTAGTCCTGTGCCCTTAGCAGAGAAACACCCCCAAAACATAACATTTCCACCTCCATGCTTGACAGTGGGGGACGGTGTTCTTTGGGTCATAGGCAGCATTTCTCTTCCTCCAAACACGGCGAGTTGAGTTCATGCCAAAGAGCTCAATTTTTGTCTCATCTGACCACAGCACCTTCTCCCAATCACTCTCGGCATCATCCAGGTGTTCACTGGCAAACTTCAGACGGGCCGTCACATGTGCCTTCCGGAGCAGGGGACCTTGCGGCACTGCAGGATTGCAATCCGTTATGTCGTAATGTGTTACCAATGGTTTTCGTGGTGACAGTGGTCCCAGCTGCCTTGAGATCATTGACAAGTTCCCCCCTTGTAGTTGTAGGCTGATTTCTAACCTTCCTCATGATCAAGGATACCCCACGAGGTGAGATTTTGCGTGGAGCCCCAGATCTTTGTCGATTGACAGTCATTTTGTACTTCTTCCATTTTCTTACTATGGCACCAACAGTTGTCTCCTTCTCGCCCAGCGTCTTACTGATGGTTTTGTAGCCCATTCCAGCCTTGTGCAGGTGTATGATCTTGTCCCTGACATCCTTAGACAGCTCCTTGCTCTTGGCCATTTTGTAGAGGTTAGAGTCTGACTGATTCACTGAGTCTGTGGACAGGTGTCTTTCATACAGGTGACCATTGCCGACAGCTGTCTGTCATGCAGGTAACGAGTTGATTTGGAGCATCTACCTGGTCTGTAGGGGCCAGATCTCTTACTGGTTGGTGGGGGATCAAATACTTATTTCCCTCAGCAGAATGCAAATAAATTCATATACTTTCCACAATGTGATTTTCCGGATTTAATTTGTGATGTGCTATCTCTCACTGTTACCAATAACCTACCCTTCAATTATGGGCTGCTCATGTCTTTGTCAGTGGGCAAACTTACAAAATCAGCAAGGGATCAAATACTTATTTCCACCACTGTATGTTCTGAAACTCAGGTCACTAGAACCTTTAAATATGTGTCTGGTTTCTGTGACTTGCAAAAGAATTAGATATCTTATTTGACATCAGCAATACAGATCATGGCTTTTGAATGATTTGCCTTATTGAATTTCTTCAGGATTTTGGTTTTGAAGGAAGTCAATCAGCATACTATCAACTCAACCAGCTTAGCTACCCTAAATCTGGAATTTTTTTTTACTTCATTTTTATTTTGTATTGTGATATCAAGTTTGCACAAATATAAAGCAAAACAGTCTCAAAGAGAGAGATCAGCCCCACATAACATGTACATAACAGTTAGATGGGCACACGTAGTTCCATCAATGTACCCACCCATCTAAGAAACAAAGAATACCCCAAGAACAGAGACAAGTCAGGTTTAATACCAAAGGATGGATATGTTTTTTATAGTGGATGTTTTACTCTGTGATATTTCTGGGCTGCTCTAGGATGGGTTGTTCATCATCTGCAGCTCTCTTCAGCCTCCCTAGGCCATTGCAGGAAGCAAACATACCACAGAAGGCACCTGGCAGACTGATTTACTGAGGCTAAAGCTTTTGAGGACAAAAGCCCACTTCATCATAGGTAACAGATGACGTGACTTATTGTTCTTGAAAGCTTATAGCTCAATAAATTAGCTGGTCTCTAAATGCCTCCATAATGCTGAAGTATTCAAGTTATTCTTTTATTCGTCTTGGCCATTTCACTTGATATTTATTATTTTTTAATTAAAAGTTATATTAGAGATCCAAGAGTTCACATGAAGTAGGAGAAAAGGGGAGAATGATCTCTTTAGGGATGCTTACCTGCCTGGTGTTCTGGTTTTCAATTCTTGTACTGACATCTGGGTGCAAAGTAAAGTCAGGTGCAAAGTATTCAAAATATTCTGAAATTTATAAAGTGAGGACAGTGACTCTTTTAAACAAATTAGTGCAGAGTTTTTATGAAAGTAAAGGCACAGAAATAAAAAAGGAGAAGAAAATAATAAAAAAACAAACAAACGTTTAAAGTGATGTTCTGAGGATGGTGACTACCAATTTTGCTAAGATGTGATGAAGTTATATTTCAAACAAGCACTGGCATAGCTGAAAATGCCATTAAATAATACATCAATGTTTATCATAATAGTCAGGTCAGTCATATTTTATAGGAAAGGAAATTCTAGAAATTCCTAGCAGATTATTTTCAGATTTGAAGAGCAAAGCAAGTCTTCCTGTACTGCAGAGAACTGACAATCTGCCTATAAATCAAGAGACAACAGGGTTCAATAATGGCTATGCATATAAGTCTGTTAAAGCCACCTTAGTGAAAAAAATATGCACCTGTGCAATACTTTACAAAGCGCTCTACAATAAATTTTATTCAGGTGTACATATGAGAAAAGGTATCAAGTTTTCCTAAGATAAAGTTAATTTATTCTTTTGGGGAACTACAGCAAGACGCAAGTTGCATTACTTAACCACAACTTCAACAGTTTCTAGTTTAATACACACCAAAACAATATATGTCTAAGTGCTCTAACAAATGTCCACAGGCTTAGTTTAATGTCTTACCTACAACATATCACCTTTTGACACACACTGCCCTCAATTCCATGATATAGTATAAGTTGAAAGAGAAATTTACCCTATTCTGAGTCACTAATACTGCCTACTGGAGGTCCTACAGAATCAACTGTGCTTAACTTTCAGGTGTCATAACATCAGATCCCAAAGTTTCAAACTTCAAAACTGATCCTAGCAGAAGACAACCTGGTAAGACTGTATGTGAAGACTGAGATGTTGCCACCCGTGGAAGGGCATAATCGAACGCGAATGCCCATCTCCATGGGCGTCTATCTCCGAGAACGGGTACGTGAAGGGGCGGGACAAACCGTATTTTCGGAAAAAATGGGCGTCCATCTTTTTTCCGATAATACAGTTTGTGCCAGCCAAATGCATCGGATTTGTGCGGATTTGAGCTGGGCGGTTTCGTTTTTCAGCGATAATGGAAACTGAAGGCATCTAGCTCAAAAACGACCAAATTAAAGGCATTGGGTCATGGGAGGGGCCAGGACTCGTAGTGCACTGATCCCCCTCACATGCCAGGACACCAACCGGGCACCCTAGGGGCACTTGTAACAATTAAAAAAAAGTTACCTCCCTCTGAAGTCCATAGCTCCCTTCGCTTGGGTGCTGAGCCCCCCAAATCCCCCCCAAAACCCACTGCCCACAACTCTACACCATTACCATAGCACCTATGGCTGAAGGGGGGCACCTAGATCTGGGTACAGTGGGTTTTGGGGGGCGATTTAGAGGGCTCCCATTTACCACCACAAGTGTAACAGGTGGAGGGGAGGGGGGGTAGGCCTGGGTCTGCCTGCCTGAAATGCATGCACCCACTAAAACTGCTCCAGGGACCTGCATACTGCTGTGATGGAGCTGGGTATGACATTTGAGACTGGGATACAGGCTGAAGTTTTTAAAGTTGTTTTTTTTGGGTGGGAGGGGGTTACTGACCACTGGGGGAGTCCCTCCGGTGGTCATCTGGTCATTTAGGGCACTTTTTTGGGGCTTGTTCGTGAAAAAATAGGGTCCAAAAAAAGTGACCCAAATTCGCGCTAAAATCGCCTTTCTTTTTTCGATTATCGGCCGAGGATGCCCATCTCTCCTCGGCCGATAAACACGCCCCAGTCCCGCCTTCATCATGCCTCCGACACGCCCCCGTCAACTTTGCCCGTTTCTGCGACAGATTGCAGTTGAAGATGCCCAAAATGGGCGTTCGATTATACCGATTTGGGTGCCCACGGGAGAAAGACGCCCATTTCCCGATTTGGATCGAAATATGGGCGTCTTTCTCTTTCGAAAATAAGGCGGAGAGGGTTGCACTTTGGGTTAAGGGTGAGCAACCCCTAAACTTCCCCTGCCAGACTTACTGGAATATGATCAGATCACATTGGCTTTAATCTTTTTGCTACTTCTCATTCATTTTCCATTGACTTGCGTATTGTTTGCATGGTATTGAATATATTTACTATAAGCCACCATGGACAGTATGCCAATAACAGCTGAAATTATTTTAAATGCAACAACCTCAAAAGAAGATATTCTGTACCTGTGTGTGTGTGTGTGGGGGGGGGGGGGGGGGGGGGGGGGGGGGGCTAACTTCATAAGACATGGGTTCTTTTATATCATATGACCACCATCATTATCTGTTACTGTATCATTTAAACCAGCTTAATGTCATATGGTAGAATTTCAAATTGTTACATGATAAATGTATTATGCATAGTTCTAACAAAAATTAGTTTAAAAAAGTAACTTCAATATCAAAATGGGTACACAATTTCATAGAATTACCAGTGTCTGCCCAAACAATATATGAGATTGGAATGAAGGTACTGTGGGATGTTAGTCCACATACTGAAATTTGTAGGAATAGAATACTGGAAAGCAGAAGACACCAAATCACTGAAAGGCCAGTAAGGGGCTCAGATATATACCACATCATGATTGTGTGTAACCTAGCAAAGTCAATTTCTAACTTTGAGTTACTCTATGATCATAAAGGACACTCAAATTATCCAGTTTTAGCATGGGTTGACAACAGTAGTGGCAGCCTACATCCTTGTCCTGATCACTCACCACTATATGGGAGTTCCTCGCTAATCGTTTCATCCACCAGCAGAGATGTTTCATAGGTCCTGAAAAGAGAGAGTAACTGGCTGAATTCAGAGAACAGTGGGACAATTCAGCACTAGGCTGGAAAACCTCTGGCCGATATTCAGTGCTATTTAACCGGCCAGGAACGGTCTGAATATCGGACCCACTGTGTCCCTCATGTTTTTTAACATTTCATGGCTAATTTATTTGTGGGTTTTATTTTGGTTTAGAAAGTGATCTTGCATTTTGCTTCCTACAGTAGATAATGAATTTTTATTTTTATTTCTCCTATGCTGTACTGATTATAGAGAATGTGATTTCTTAGTGATCTCTTTTCTAATTTTTGGTCCTTTATTCTGTAATTGGTGAGGATTGGTCTGTGTTCTATGAGTGACTGAAGTAAGAGATTTAAAAATGTCAGTGTTTCCAAAGGTTTCATATGTTTGAATGTGGTTTATGTTTACGCAGAACTGTTTAATTACAAATCCATCATAAAGTTCATTCCAAGGCATTATTTGGTATACTCCTAAATACTACTCACACCTATATGCCTAGTGCCCCTCCCCCAATGTTAATTCTAGGCACCCCAAAAATGTCAAGTCTGACTACACCCCTGATAAAGACCTTTAAATATCTCAGGGGCATTAATGTACAAGAAATAAGCCTTTTTCAAATGAAGGAAAACTCTGGAATGAGGGGGCATATGATTAAGCTAAGAAAGTATTCGTTCATGGAAAGGGTGGTGAACCGTAGAATGGCCTCGCAGTGGAGGTCATGGAGACGAGGCTGTGTCAGAATTTAAGAAAGAGTGGGATAGGCCCATGGGATCCCTTAGGAAAAGGAAGTTAGTGGTTATGGAGGATGGGCAGACTGGACGGTCCAGTTGGCCTTTATCTGCCGTCATGTTTCTACGTTTCTAGTTAAAAGACTGACAAAGAACTGTTACTGCACAAAAGCAGACACTATACTTACAAAATAACCAAGGCTATCTAAAGTCCATACCCAATTGAAAAACTGTAGACAGAGCCAGTTATGCTCCCCTAGGCAGGGCTGTTCCTAGGGTAGGACAAATTGGGGCTACTGCACCAGATGCTGTGTTTTACTGCTCTCTAACATGATCCCATGAGACAAATTACCCAGGGAGTAATTTGAAATGTCCTTCTTTTAGCTGAATTCTTATTATGATTTTAGCAACTTATGACCCTGATGTCACACAAGGCCTAAGGCTAACAAAGACCCAAGTCTTACAGCTGCTCCTACCCCTTTCTCACTCCCTTAGACAAGATCAGATTTGTGTGGACTGGAAGTAGTTTTTAAGGGAGTGTGTTGCTTACTCACCAGCACCTGGCTACATTTCGAACAGTGTAGCCACCTCCTCCTAAAACCAGCAGTGGAATGTTGAAGCTTTTCACATACTGTACACATTCTCTATAATAGCAATGCAAGAAGATCACAACATGGCAATAAACTCATAAAATTATACAATCAGTTCTTTAAGAACATCAGAACTCTTACCTACTGAAAAACATGCTCTAAGTAAAACAAGGAATCAGCAAATGAAGAAGGATTCCTCTCTCTCTCACTGGATGAGAGCATGCAAACCAACTAAGAGAAGTTTGACCAGAGGGCCTCAATATCCCTTTGCAGGCCGATAAATGTAATATCTGCATGTCTCCTCACCGATGGGCTCATAGTAATACTGCACCAGTGTGCCCTAACATTTCAGTCCCCTTTTTTGGGGTAAAGAAAACTTCCCATATTCATTTCACTGCACACTCTTCTCAGAACGCCCAACTACCAATGTATCCCAGTACTTGTATACAATAGGTATATTAATTTAATTACCTTTGCAGGAAGGATGTAAAACTATTTACAAACATCAGAGATAATTATCTTCATTTGTGATAAAAGGATAAATTAGCTTGGCAGAAAACTTCTACTCAGAATATTTTAATATCTTATACTGCATCTCCCAAAGCTTACCCATGTCCTCTAATGCTGAGGTTAAAGCAACCTAGTCGATCACAGCCAAGTGAATCAGCACCACACTGCAGAGAAAAAACAAAACAGACTAATGCTTTGAGCTCCGCACAGGTTATATATATTTCATCTGTTGTTCTATCAAAGGGCTATAACTGTACTTAAGTTATTAAAAGACAGTAGTCACACTTACAAATTGGGCTTAGTGTCCATCGTTTCTGAAAATTCACTTGCAACATCATCTAAATTTCAATTGCAATTGTGGATATGCATGGATACTGCTGTATGTGTTCAATCCTCATATTTTTGGAGCAAGTCAGCTGAGTTTTCAGGATACTCACAATGAATATGTAAGCTCTATTTTTATTGTATGCCTCTTATCACATGCATATTCACTGTGGATATCCCACAAGCACTGAGTTGAGGACAATGGTGCTAAAACTGCTCATCAGGACCTAAGTTTAGGTCAGGAGAAGCTTGCAAGCGAGTTAAAGGATGGTATTACATTAGGAAAATCAAGAGTAAGTTAGAAAGCCACTCTACAGTGTGCTACAGTATTTACATAAAGATATTCAGTTTTATAGTGATACTGTATAAAACCATTAGTCCCAAATGAGTTATTCGTATTACTGCTGCAAAAGGTCCACAGGAAGAAACAGTCTCTTCACACAGAATGAGACATTGGTGGTGGGGAAGCAATTACTGCCTCTGTGGCTCAGGGAGTCAGTGACAGCCTGTACAGGCTGGGAGCAGAAGCAGAATTAGGAGGAGCAGTGGCCTGTACATCCAAGTATTCAGTAGTTGGTCGGGAGAAGAGTGGTTGCACCAGAACAGAGTTGGATGATCCTGAAGATTTTATAAACTTTTATTTTGATTCTTCCTCAGATAACCTTACACATTTAACAAAAAAATCTGCTATACTAGGCCTAGTACTTGTACAAGTAAATTTTTTGGCTACTTAAATTGCAGGGTCTGATTACTGACAATTTAAAATAACTTATTTCTCAGTTTGAATGCTTTCCACTGATCTGGTCAGAAGACCATTTTAGTTCTTAATTTAATCTTAACATTTGTTAGAATCATGAGTCCCATCTACAGTGATGTGAAAAAGTATTTAGCCCCCCCTCTTGATTTCCCCTATTATTTCATATATGTCACACTGCATGGTTTTGGATTTTTAAACAAAATGTAATATTAGACAAAGGGAACCTGAGTAAACACATAGCACAGTTTTTACATTAATATGTCATTTATTTGAAGAACAAAGCTATCCAAAACCCATTTCATCCATGTGCCAGTTACTTAACTGCCTCTTAAACTTAATAACTAGTTGTACTACTTTTAACAGTAATAATTGTAATCTGTTTGCTATAATTTTATATCAGTCTTTTACATTGCTGTTGAGGAATCTTAGCCCACTCTTTTTTACAGAACTGCTTTAATTCAAAGTCATAGGTTTTCATGCAAGAGCTGCTCTTATCAAGTCCTGCCATAGCATCTCTATTGGGTTTAAGTCAGGACTTTGTCTAGGCTAATTCAAAACTTTGTTTTGCCTCAGCCAGATGTAGACTTGCTTTTGTGTTTTGGATTATTGTCTTGCTGCATAACCCAATAATGCTTCAAGCTTCAGCTCATGAACAGATGACCAGATATTCTTCTTAAGAATTTTCTGGTAAAGTGCAGAATTTGTGGTTCCTTCAATAAAGGCAAGCTTTTCAGGTCCTGAGACAGTAAAACATCCCCACAACATCATACTACCACCACTATGTTTGACTTTGAATGTCATTCTTCTTGTGGGATGCTGTATTTGTTTTACACCACTCTTAATGGGACCTGAGCTGTTCAAACAAGTCCACTGTTGGTTTGTCTCTTCATGGAACATTATCCCAAAAGGCTTGGGGATCATCCAGGTGTGTTTCTGCAAAAAATCCTTACAGAGCTGGTTTTTAAACCAGACTCAGAGAGGTGTAGAAAATATTCAAGCAGTTTTTGTGTAAGAAAAGAGAAAAGATCTAAGGCCTTGCCCTCACATCAGACTGCAAACTTCTTCCATTTGAACACCTCTTAGAAGAATTATTCCTGGAAGCCAACAGCACCTTGGAAACACCCTCAGGCAGTTGGGAGGGATGCAAGTTCTATGTTCACAACATCCAAGCAGTGCTGGCCAGGGACTGAAGATTGGGATGCAGAAGAGATCCTTCTTTCTGTGCGATGAGGGTTGGAAAACACTCCAATTTCCAAGGTTTTTTGGAGGACAACTTCAGAAAAAGAGGGAATGATATCTGTCTCTGTGAGTAAGATTCAATGAGGACCACTGTACCCCAGTCCTGCTTGAGTTTCAGCAGAGTCCTCCCTACTAGAGGGATTGAAGGATATGCGTACATTAGGCCCTCTCCCCCAATTTAGGAGGAAGGCATCGGACATTAGTCTGTCATGTGACCTGAGTCTGGAACACAACTGAGGGACTTTGTTGAGATAAGCAGTCCCACTCTTGGAAGATCTTTCAGGCAACACCAACGTGAAGGTACCACACACATGTGGCTGCATTACTCTGCTCAATCTGTCCGCCAGACTGTTGTCTTTTTGAGCACCATGCCATGACTGGAGGCTCGCTGCCACATCCTGACTGCTTCCTGACACCAAGGGGTAAGAGTCCATACCCCCTTGCTTGCTGGCATTATACATACAAATTGACTGTCCGTTTGGATTAGAACAATTTTGTTCAACAGCCAATCTCTGAAAGCCTTTAGAGTGTTGCAGATTGCTCACAGCTCCAGGAGACTGATGTGAAGCTGGATCTCCTGTGAGAAGACCAGTGGCCCTGGGTGTGAAGCCCATCTGCATGAGCAGCCCATCCCCAGGTTGAATCTGTGGTCAGAATTTTCTGAAGAGGAGGAATTTGTAATGAAAAGTGAAATTGCTCCAAATTGTCCATCAGAGAAGGGATTACTCCAGTTCTGGGGTGACAGAAATGACATGCTTCAGAATCCCCATGGCCTGATACTACTGGGAAGCCAGAGTCCATTGGGCATCTTGCAAATGGAGGTGTGCCATGGGTGTGACATGCACTGTAGAAGCCATGTGAATAACAACCTCAACAACTGCTGAACTGTGACCTTCTGGCTGCTCTGAACCTGACAGGCAATGCAAATGAATTCATGTACCTTTACCTGAGGAAGGTAGGCTTGAGCTTGAAATGTGTCTAGCAGGACTCCTATGTACTTCAATTGCTGAGCAGAGAACAGGTGTTTATGTTTGTTTATCTTTATTCAGGAACTTTATATACCGCCTAATTTGCAATACAAGTCAAGGTAAAGAAAAGTACAACAACAAATAAATAGGAAAAACACAGTCATAGCAACAGTCATTCACCCACAAATGTTAAAATCATAGCACTTTGTAACAGTAATAAACAGATAGAAAAAAGACGAGCAAGAAGTGGTTATGATTTTGAAAATGATAATAGACCAGAAACTTTGAATAATAAAATGAATATTATTATAGATGATTAATATCGAGATTATTGTTTTTCCCAGATTTCCGAGTATGACTCCTAAAGTTTTCCTCAGAAATATTTCCTCAATTATTACTTTAAAAGGAGTGAAGCCTATGAAAACTGGGATTACTTTAATCAGTGGGATTTGAATTAGGGGCCAAAGTATATGTATTGTTAAATAACTTCTGGTTTTTAAAAGAGAAAGAATGTAATCAGATGTATTATTTCTAACTAATATTGGACAATAAGTATGTTTTCAATGAAATGATTTGACTATACACCGTATTGGCCTTGAAGAAGCCAACCAGATGATCAATGTGGAATAATGAATTAGACAAGTAATATCTGGGGATAATCAAGTTAATACCACGTTTTTTTTTCTGTTTACTGTTTAATTGATCTCCTTGTCTTGTTTCACTCTCCCTATTTAGTGAATAGGATTATCTGACTGAAATAATTCCTATATATTATTTTCTCTGTATTTCCAGCAAGTTGTTTTATCGCTTGTAAAAATTTAAATGGTTATAAATAAAAAAATAAAAAAAGAACAAAGACTGTTATTCGTCTATCCCGCGTCTGGGGCCCCGGCAGTCTCCCAAAGGTAATGTTATAAAAGGTGGGACTTTGAGTCATTGATAACGAACCCTAGAACCCTAGTAGCTCCAACACCCGAATAGTTCTCTGAATTGATGTTTGAGCACCTTCCCTTAATGTGCTCTTTATCAGTCAACTCTCCAGATAGGGAAACACATGCACTCCCAGTCTGCATAGCAATCAGACAGACAGGAGGCCAAGTGGCAAAACATGGTACTCGTAGTGGTGGTACCCTGCTTGAAATCCGAGAATCCTCACGTGACTGGGATATATCTGGATGTGGATGTAAGCATCCTTTAAGTCCAGAAAGCATAGCCAATCATTTGCCTGAATCATGGGGAAAAGGGTGCCTAGAGAAATCATCCTGAACTTTTCTTTGACAAGATATTTGTTCAGGGCCCTTAGGTCTAGGATGGGATGAAATCCCAACCATCTTCTTGGGCATGAGGAAATACTTGGAATAGAATCCCTTCTCCTCTTTCCCTGGTGGAACAGGTTCAACCACATGGGTCTTTAGAAGGCAGGAGTGTTCTGATGCTGAGAACTGAATTTTGAGGCTCTTGGTGGACAATTTGGAGAGGTTGATGCCAATTGAGGGTGTAACTCTCCTGGACTATTTGAAGAACCCATTGGTTTCAGGTTACACCTGGGCATTCTTTCTTTGAAACAAATTCAGCCTTCCTCCGACTGGCAGGTCATCTGGAACGGGTATTTTTATGTAGGCTATGCTCTGTTGGAGCCAATCACTTGCCCCTGCATAGACTGGGGAGCTGGTTGAGACTTGTGGGACTGCTGTTACCTAGGATGGGAGTATGAGGCATCGGGTTTGTGGGGAAGGCAAGTTGAGGGAGTGAATCTACGCCTTTGACAGTAGTAGGAACCCTTCCAACTGGCACCCTAAAAACTCCAAGAAGTACAGCTGTAGAAGCAGCGGGCCGAGATGTGGACTTAATGGTGTTAGTTTTAGTTTGCCCCCAAAAAGATTCTCTTCAGCAAGGGACATTTGCCAGCTTTTCTTGAACTGATGGTTCTAGGTCTGAAACACACAGCCATGAGAGTCTGCGCATGCCAATACCTAATGCAGAAAGTCTGGATGCCATATCAAAAACATCAAAAGTTGCCCGGGCTATGTGTTTTTCAACACTCCTTCTGCTTGGCTGCTAGCTGACGGAGTTCTGTGGCCTTCTCTGGAGGCAAAATGTCTGCAAACTCCGTCACACTATGAACTAAGTCCTTCAACTAAATACTCAGGTAGAGCTGGCAGGACTAGATGTGGAAAATGGACATTGAAACACTCTCCTCCCAAAAGACTCCAGTGCAAGCATCCCTGCTTGGAGGAACCAAGGCATGGGTCCTCAAGCTTCTGGCTCTTTTGAGAGCGGATTTGACCACCATGGAATGGCTTGACTCTCTTAAAAATACTCGCTTTAGCATTATTGCATCCTCTCTCTAGAATGCCATCCCCCTCTCAATCAAGACTGAACTCTTCTACAAATCATTTAAGAGCAGCCTCAAGGCTCACACCTATTCACTAAGGCCTCTCAACAAATATGATTTTGTTTTTTTGGCCCTAAATGAAGTTCTTCTGTGTAGTGCTTCTCCTTTCGTTTTTTTCCCCCTCCCTTTTGCTCCTGAGCTCCTAACAACATTGTAATTATTCTTTCCTTTTGTTTGTCCCTTGTGTTTTACCTCAAATTATTCTGCGCCTCCGTCTCCTTTTGTCTTTAAACTTGATTCTTCCCACTTTATTGCAGTGTAAACTACTTGGATGTCTCTGTATGACTTTGTAGTATACCAAAAGTAAAACTGAACGATCATCACTGCAGTACTTCATGGGAACAACAAATGCTACAAACTACAAGGCAAACACCTAGAAAAGAAGATGGCAGACTTGTCGTCTCACCGGCTTAGCAGTGAAACACTTGTTACCTATATGTTGTTAAAAATAGTTGAATCACGGTCTAGCATCTCACAAAGAAAAAGGAAATCTGCAAATAGTGAACAATGAGACGTGATCTTCACATGCCTGAAATTCTGCACTGTCTATACTTAAGTTATTGAATGTATGGGTACTTCAAGCTTCAGTAATGCTCTGTGATGATTCTTTGCAATCAGCGGGCCAGCCAAGCTTAGTTCTGACTGCAGAACAAATCTTTGATGGAGCCTGCCGAGAACTGAAGAACAGGTCAGAAAAAAAATTGATAATTCCAATGCTGAAAGGAATCAGTGTGAGCAAGAGTACACATGGTTATTCGATTCAGTTCACCTCACCCTTCACATAGGTGTCGAGCCTGGAATTCAAGACAGATTATTTGCTGCATCCTGAACTGTATGCTTTCAAAAACTGGACTAATAGAGATTCTAACTACTCCCCTTAGTTCCTGGATCCCATGAGATTCTAACTACTCCCCTTAGTTCCTGGATCCACTGATCCTGTCTCCACTCATTCAGACTCCAGCCATTATTTTTACTCAAAATAACCTGGTAAGATCAAGGATCTCCACAAGTGGCAATGCAGACAGATCCAAAGTCTTGACAATAGCCTCTGGAATTAATGGAAGCATGAAAACTTCACAATGCTATGGAGTCACTACAAATACCACTCTAGCAAACCTGATTTTCAGGAAGATTATCTTGTCCTGTTTAGAGACAAGCAAGTCTAGTGAAATGAACTGCCAATTAAACGCATCATGAAAACCTCTCACAGCACCAAAGGATCGATCCACAGGACTAAGCAGAAAAACATGGGACAGTAAAAACTTCATTAAACCTATCACTAAGACAGTGTTTCCCATGTCTCCTTGAAAATGTATGAACATTATGGACCATCACATGCTACTGACATGTCGTTTAGGTATCATTTAACAGTCAATAATCTCTGAGTCAGCAGGCCAAGGGTAGTATGCAGTTAATTCCTACCCACTCCTCCTTCTGAATGCTCTGTGTCCATTTCCAGATTCAAGACGTAGTCTTTTTCCCAGCTGGTCACCCCTCCTCCTCCACTGAGGAATGATATGTTAGGGAAGTTGTTTATTATCAGCAGTATATCTCCACTGCAACTAAAGAGCTCTAAGGTATCTCTGCTGCCATCATCCCCCTGAAGCTTCAAGAACACATTATCTTTTCATATTGAAAATCAATCAAGTATCTACTCACCACAACTGTAGGGACCCAGGCTCTATATAGCTACCCCAAATTCCATTTAATCTTGCTGTTTATTCAGTTTGTATGTAAGTCAATCATTTTTGAAGCAAGTAAGTCACATGAATATTTAAAGCTTAGAAGTTTAACTTTCTGCCACAACTGCACAGCAACATGTTGCGCCAAGGCACAACAGTAAACATGAAATGTATGCCTGGTTGGCCACATTGGCCCTACCAGAACTAAAGGGAAACTCAACTACACAAACAGACCATACACATGTAAAAAAAAAAAAAAAAAAGTACATTATGGAAAGCCTGTGCTCTCTTACCTGTAGCACTATACAGGTTGGCTGGTAAAAATCCACAACTTGCTTAATGACTGGCTGAAATAGGTGTCTGTAACCTGGAAGCAAAAAAGAAATGCACATGGTTAGTATAATAAAGAAAGCATACAAAAAGACAGAACTAATTAGATGAGCCCTTCAACACAAGAACATCTGACTTACTCTGGTCATCAATACCATCTCTCAGTGGGACATTCAAACAGTAATATCTTCCACTCTCTGCTCCAACCTCGTACATGTCACCTAGTGCAAAAAATAAAAATGTAGTATTAGCACCAAGGTCATGATCATTAACACTACAGATCCAGGGTCAGTATTTGTACAAAGTTTAAACATGTCATGAAGCCTAACCCTTTCACGCATCAAGAAATAATTCTTCCTGCCACAAGCTCTTTGCACAGATTCATCAGCATCAGAACACCTCTACCAGCTTTTTAAAATCCTTCCTACCCACTTACAAGGTTATGAATATAAAACCCTCCTTCTAGTTGTCCCAATACTGCCATTTTTACCCAAATAAAATGGTTGTAAATATCATATGGCAACTTCAACCTTTTATAATAAGATATAATAGCTAATTTAGTTCAGCAGGATCATAAAACCCATGAAAGTTGTGATAAACTGCACCTTGGTTTGTGCTCTGGATATCTGCACACAGCAGATGCCTCTTATGTACTGCTTAGAATAGACTGTACCTGTGCCAGGGAAGAAATAGTTTCCATATTTGTGGAAGGACACCGTCATAACTCTGTCTGTAAGGTAGAAAGCCTCCTGAACACCATCTCCATGGTGAATGTCAATATCAATATAAAGAACACGAGGGTGATACCTGCCGGAACACAGAGAGGATTCGACAACTGCAGAGTTTGTATTGTCACAAGAACTGTGTCACACAGCATCACAAAAAATCGCTCCCTATAAGATATATGTTCAAGCTCCCAAGACGTGTGTCCATTGAGGACCGTGCTGGGTGGTTCTAACAGCTAGGAGACACTGTGCACTATCACATACAATCATGCGCCTTCCAAAGTCAAGACTGGAAGCAGAAGAATGATGTCAAGGGTCAGACGACAGTTCCTGGTTGAAGTTCAAATGTGAAGGCAAGGCCAGTGCAGGAGGCTTGAAAGGCTGCATTTTATTCAGACCACAACTGGGAAGTAGCAGCTCTGGGAGTCTAATGGGCCAGCAGACGATAGGGATTCAGGTGTTAAACACAATCTTCACTGACTTGCATCAAACGTCAGCTAGTTAAATGTCAGCACATACAGAATACACCTACATATTTTCAAAGCACGTAGCCTTACAAAGTTCCATAGGTTTCTATGGAACTTTGGAAGGCTAAGTGCTTTGAAAATGAGCCTGCTAATGTTTTCTTGTGCCACTGTGAAAACAGCATGAGGGTAATTTGATAAAGCTTTTCCTTGTTTACATGCAGAAAAGGGTTTGTATAAAACTGCACAGTCATACCAGTATGTAAGTATGTGTGCTGAAAAGTTTGGGCACGGGGCAGACTTACAATGTACAAGTGTATATTACAAAATGTCAAAGAAAAAAAAAAGGACAAGTAATTATCCTATAAATGAACTACAAAACAACCCTTCCACAATTATTTATAGGATATATAAAAAGTGTTTAACAGATTTCAAATCAATCTTGACTGCAAAAAAATGCACACAAAATATTATCACCCATATGTTCCAAATAATTATTACACTTAAAAAAATGTGATGCTCCCAAAGAATTATAAATGTGTGTTATATTTTATTTTGTACTGCAGAGGTGAGCTCAAACTTAAGTGATATATTAAACAATGTATTTGTCAATTGAAACTTCATAAAGCTCTCCTCCCCTGCAGTCTGTAGCAGAGTGCTCCATCTGATCTCAAAATGATGGTAGATAAAAAAGATTATATAACAAGAATAATCTTTAGAAACATTATCTGAAAAATGTGCACTAGAAGATATTGTCCTTATGTAGAGGACTTTTACTATCAAACAAGAGCTTATCACAAAGAACTTCTCATTAATGATGAGCGTTGGTATATACTGTATCCAACCTTCAGAGATGGTCATGTCCAACCTTCTAAAGCCACTGCAATTGAAAGATTCTTTGGGAAATAGTGAAACCCACACAGATGTGCATACAGAGTCCACACAAACAATTTACACCTTCTTCAGAGCAGGTGTAAATTTGATTGTGAGAACTGGTGTGCTACTGGAGCTAGATCTGGGTGCGATGTTGAACTGATATACCTCTAGATTGATGCCGATTCCAAGGGTGGTTATTTTATGGATGGACTTCTCTGTCAGATTCAGTGTCCACAAGGCTGTGGATGCATAATCGTAATTTACAAGGAAGCCTAGCCCCGTTAGCTATGTTGCATGCATTAGGTGGTTCTGTCAGAACAGACCTGGTAATATGATCTGCTGTGACTCCCAGACTGGCTTGAAAAACACCGGACTAGTCTGCCAAGACGCCAATTCTCAACAAATCAACACTAAAAAGGATTCTAGGGATTATAATTACACTGATATTGGGCAACGCAAAAATCTGAGATAATGTGGGCTAATGATAACCAATCAATTGCACAGGAATAAAGGTCAACAGACTGCAAGGGACACCTTTTTACTGGGCTAGCTTAATATATTTGTGACTAGCTTTCAAGAGTACTACAGCCTTCTTCAGGTCAGTGCAAAATGAATTCTTCAAGGGATACTTTTTAAGTTGACTAATATAGTATAATTGACTAATTTAAATAGTATATTTGTCAAAAGCTATTCACAAATGTTCTAGGTTAGTCCAATAAAAAGTATCACCTATGACTTGTTTTCTGAGCTTTGTAACTACAATGGAGAAAGAAGGAATTTTGAAGATTTGTAAATCAGTTACTACTAGAGCAAGCAATACCTGTAGCACGCATACATATATAACTGGCTAACAGTATACACAATCCCCCTCCTTAAAATCACATATATTCAGCATTTTAAAGTATACAACATTTAAATAATGATCATATATGCACATGTCACATCTAATCAGAGACTGCCATTTTCACACCATTCAAGATCTTGCACAAACACATCAATTTTCAACATGGTATGAACTTACATCACACAAACTATAAGATATTTTTGCTTGTACCTAGACCCTTACATATAAACAAGGTTATCAGCTCTGAATAAAAATAGCATATGGGGGAGGGGCTTACTTGAGCAGCTCCAGAATGCCAATAACAATATCATTGACGTAACAAAATCCAGAAGCCTGCAGTTTGAGAAAACACATCAATAAAACTCTGAGAACAGTAATAAAAGTATGCACTGCAATATATTTCACTAATGGATAGAAGTGAGGTAATCTGTTTTAAGATGCTTAACTGTTACATTGGTGAAAAAAAAGCAACTTTTTAAAATTACATATTAACAAAAAAAAAATTTGAGCATTCCACCACAGACTTGAATCCAGTGTCAATTTCCTTTTAAAGCTGTATCGCACACCCTTATACTTAATAAGCACATCAAAAAAGTAGAGTCTGCTACAAAGAGGGATGAAGGAAACAATTTTATTAAGGACCCAACATAGATCATGTTTCGGCATACTGCACGAATCAGGGGACATCCAAAAACAGATTGTGATGTAATGGGGCTCATTTTCAAAGCACTTAGACTTATAAAGTTCCATAGGTTACTAAAGTCTAAATGCTTTGAAAATACGCTTCCATGCTTCCTGTACTACATAGATCTCACATAATCAATTATTCTTAATTAAAAACCCCCAAAAATCCCAACAACACACTCCATATAGAAGAATCTCTAAAAAAAAAATGCTGCACATGCTTAAGTGTTAAACAAGTAAGAAAAAGCAACTCTTTAAAAGTACACATTAAAAAAATATTGGAGTGTTCCAGCACAGAGACTTGAATTCAGTATCAATTTGCTTTTAAAAGCTGCATTACACATCCTTGTCATACAAAGCAACATGGCCCTTGTAGGCAAGTGCTTTGTTCTGAACGTTGGCACTTCTTGACTAGCAACATGCATACAGCCAGGTTGCAGGGCACACATGAAGTTGATTATTTACTACAAAACGTCGCCTGACAGGCTATAACATTAAATAAATACACTTTCTTTACCTCAAATTTTTTAGCATGATGTAGACCTCCAGCCCAGTTTATTGCAATGTCACAAATCTACAAAAGAAATGAAAAAAAAAAGTTGTACTGAAAAGAATTGCAGCTCAAAAGGGACCTTATCCTTTTGATTGTTCCCAGCTTGATAATACCAGAGTAAGTAGTTTCAGAAACCCTCACTGCGACAGCCAGAAGGGCAGAAGGAATATCCTAGTAAGAGAACCTCATTTCTCATTCCCATTAAACTAACAAGCCTTATGTTTAGCCAGTTACCAGTCCACAACAGGACACTGCCTCCCAAACTATCACTTTTTAATTTTACTCACAAGTCTCAAGAGGGACTTTGTCAAATGCCTTCTGAAAATCCAGCCAACCGTTATCCACATGTTCTACTTACACCTTCAAAAAACAAAGACTCCCCGACAAAAAAAAAATCTAACAGATTTCTAAGGCAAGACTTCCCTTTGCAACTGTGGATAATCCATTGAAATTCTCTGCTCAATGTATGGTGGCAATAAAAAAAATATTTCCTAACTTTCTATTTGTTTTGGGGTTTTTTAAGTAAGTGATGAAGAACACCACACAATATATAATGTCTCCACTTTGCAGGTTACAGCCCCACTGAGGCAGATGACCCATTCAAAATGCATCCACTAAAAATTAACGGGGTACTGGGCAGTCAGCCTATAAAATGGCGAGAGTGGGAAAAGTAAGATCTTATAGGTAGGAAATGGCTTAGGAGAGAAAGGCAACTTATACTGATCACTTAAGGAAAGAATGGTACTAAGGAGCTTTTTCTTATTGCAAATAAAGGATCTCAGTGTGAAGCCAGGTGACCTGGATTTGGTTCCATATGTAAATTCACTACATTTTTCCAGGATAAAAAGTTTTGTCTGAGGAGAATGCATTAATGTAGAGGAACCAAATTCTTGTGGCAGGTCAGAGACTTCTCCCTCCCACCCTACACCAAAAGCTAAAACAACAGTAAGTCTTGGTCTCTTAGGTCAAGAAATGTGTCCACAAATATGGAAGGGTAATATTCTGGGCCCCTGCTCTTCCAGCTTATATGCTTCACTTACAGATTCCATTTTAAGCTGGTTGAGGGAATTTAGCAAGCATACGGAGTGGAGGAGTGGCCTAGTGGTTACAGCACTGGTTTTGACATCCAGAGGTGGCCAGTTCAAATCCCACCGCTGCTCCTTGTGATCTTGAGCAAGTCACTTAACCCTCCATAGCCTCAGGTACAAACTTAGATTGTGAGCCCTCCAGGGACAGGGAAATACCCAGTGTACCTGAATGTAACTCACCTTGACCTACTACTGAAAAAGGTGTGAGCAAAATCCAAATAAAAAAATATGCTCAAAACAATGAGCTACTCTACCTCTCTTAGATCTACAGTGATTGTGCCTTGGTTCAAAATGCCATCCTCAGAGTTGGAGCTGTGTGATTTGTTATTAGCTACTCGCTAACCTTCCATTTTTGTCCAAACTTCTCAAAGCCACTCAGCAGCTGCAGGAATATTTGGACTTGCATCAGGTGCTGAAATGTTCTCATGTCGGGTTTCGGGGTGCAGTATTGAAGCAGTACTGATAGCTATGCTGGAGGAACTCAGATTTTTTGGGGCTCTGATAATCAAAGACAGTGCCAGGGAGTGTACAGGCTGCACAAGCAGCTTTTTAAAAGGGGGAAAGAACCAGGCACACCCATTAAAGGGGGCCGACCACAACCGGGCTGAAGGCCAGCGAACACAGAAGTGTGGGGGAGGGTACAGGGAGGGCCAGCTAGAGAGCAGAGGTAGTAGTGGGAGGGAAACAAGGGGTAGCAAGGGGAAGGGGCAGGAAAGAAGGGGAGGAGCAAGGGAGGAGGAGAGAGGAATTCAAACTGCACAGGAAGTCCTTTTGAATTTGGAGGCAGGAGAAGAGCAACCCTGGGCAGCAGCTCCTGAAATTTTTACAGGCACATGTTTTGTGTCTGCCCTAGGCATAGCTTGTGCAGAGTACAGCCAAAGAAGCTCTTACAGCAGAGCACGATATTCCAGCGAATTGAGAACAATTTTTACGGTATGTAGACATTTAAAACTTTGTGTGGCTGCAAGGCATTTTAGCTTTCTCCTGCCAACCCCCGTTTAGCTTTTCCAGGATGGCCGGCCATCTCGGGTTAGCCGCCTATCTCACGGGATTACGCGCACTAGGCTAGAGTCCCACATATGCTGCCCATGGCGCATGGCAGATGGGTTTGCCACAGCGCGGTTGCCGTTTTTGGCCAGCCACGCAGTGCTCACAATCCACAGTGCATAGCACGGCACTGAGGCATGACTTGGAAGACCTTGTGCACAGCACTGAACCGAGGCGCAAACGATCTCAGGGAGACGAAAACACCTTTAATGGTACGTCATTTTTGCTCTTCTCCTGCCTCAGTGGCACACTGCACATTAAGATGCGGTGATGGCCGGCAAATAATACTTGGCCGACAGTTACGCGCTATACGGCAACGGACCTTCGAGCCCCGTTGTGGCCGGCCACGCCGTGTTATCTAATTCAAAAAATTAATGCGTTATAAGCTGTCCATGCCAATACGGCGACGGACCTTAAAACCTGTTATGGCCGTTGATTGTTCTACAGGCACACGTGTCTAGGCCCATTTCGGTTGATCCGGCAGACCTAGTGCATAGCACGGCACTGAGGCACGACTCGGAAGACCTTGTGCACAGCACTGAACCGAAACGCAAACGATCTCAGGGAGACGAAAACACCTTTAACGGTACATCATTTTTGCTCTACTCCTGCCTCAGCGGCACACTGCATGTTAAGATGCGGTGATGGCCGGCCAATAATACTTGGCCGACAGTTACACGCTATACAGCAATGGACCTTTGAGCCCCGCTGTGGCTGGTCACGCCGTGTTATCAAATTTGATAAATTCATGCGGTATAAGCCATCCATACCATTACGACGATGGACCTTAAGCCCCGTTATGGCCGGCCACACCGGATTTTCGATGTAATGCGGCAAAAATGAGTGCTGTATAAGTCGCCCATGCTGTATAAGCCGCCCAGGCCACACAGAGCTATACAAGCCCCATTGTGGTCGGCCACGCTGTGTTATCTAATTCGGTAAAATTTAGTGCGGTTTAAGTCGCCCATGTTGTATAAGCCGCCCATGTCACGCAGCGCTACGGCCATGCCGTGTTTTCTACTCAGTCAACTATGCTTCATCCTAAACGTTACTTACCGGTGTCATGTCTGTATGATTGGCCTGCCATGCGATATTTGAGATGCGGGTTTTTGCAGAAACGTCCACATTGCGATCCTCGCTAGTCAGGGTCTTCTCTTGCGGGCCACTTAGGGGGAGTCCCAAATTGGCGGGACATGCACTTCGCTACGCGTTGTAATTGCCCGCCCATACAGTCAGCCATTAACCTACAGAGGCACGTACGGCAGCGGTGAATTTTGATAAGGCAGCCATTTGCATGAGTGCCGATTGTAAAAACGGCAGCCACTTTCAATACACCGCCCACTTCGATTAGCAGTAAAATTTGGAAAAGGCGGCCAGTTTTATGGTGCTAAAATTCACTAGAACGGACATTCCAAATACAAATTTAACCGCAGCGGCCACCTTGGATACCGCACGCATGTGTCTTTGACACACTGCATAGGCCGGAACAATTGATGTCATATCGTTGGTGCCAGCATAGCGGGACTCAGTACTTAGGGGCATCGGACAAACATATTGGTTACAGTATGCTACTCTCAGCTGCCGTTAGGACCAGGTCCACGGGGGGAAGGGTTGGTACAACAGTGTTAGTCCTAGAGGGCCATGTGCACTTAGCGGCCATTTTGACTAGAGCGGCCACGTGGACTAAAGCAGCTAATTTGAAAACGGTGGCCATTTTGATATAAGGGCCACCGGTCTTACTGATTTATCTGCCGGGTTTACAGGGGCCCGGCCATTTTAATTTTAGCGGCCCATTTTGCATATGGCGGCCGTTTTGACTACCAGGCCAAATTTGAATGTAACGGCCATCGCCCGTGGGGCTTTAGGCCAGCCATTTAAGGAAGGGCGCACTGCGCAGACAGCACGCAGCCGGATATGTAGCTGTGAGCAAGGAGGGTACAGTTTACACAGGCGCCATAGGATCCACGCAGCAATTGAGGAAGCCGGCGTCACCACAATCAGTTATTATGAGGTATTTTGCTTTAAATTGTCTATTCTTTTAGTCTCTCCATTGCAGTAATGTCATTGTATTGTGCGAAGGAGACATATGCACCAGCAAGGCCAGCCAAGCGGCCCATCAAAACTCCGCCAGCTAAGACACGAAGTGCTGCGGCCCCAGACCTTAGAAGTCACAGTGGACCTACACCACAAGCACAGATGGTGCGGGGGCCTGCAAGGGAGGTAGCAGCACTGCAGACTCCACCTCCATAGTTGCGGGGCTACTGCCAGTACCGGCAAGGGGTAAGTCTAATGACAGCACCACACTCCTTACAGCACAGACGCATGACATAACTAGATATGCAGTACGGGACGATGAGAACGGGTAACGGAGCCCAATATGGCAGGACAGAATGCGGTTGTGGCACCGGTCGGTGCACAGGGGACCAGTCAGGATGTGGGAGTACTTAATCACAGGAGTGATGCATTAGGTACCGTTCTCACAATACAGGTGGATCGATATCTTCTCCCTCCTTGTGTGGGAGTTGCATGAGGAGGGTACCGTAGGCAGGGATAGCGTAACAGATAAGAAGCCCAAGATATTCGGGTCCTTCATGGACTGGTCGTAGGCTGTTCACATACTCAGGACACTCAGCTGTTCACATACTGAGGACACTCACTATAGTGAAGGAAACGGAAAGGGGCCCGGACTTGGTGTGGGATATGGAATATAATTTTAAAAGCGCATGAGATATTTAGGGGACGGGCATGGCTTAACTAAGATATTAAATTTACAAGAAAGCAGTGCAGACAATCCATTCATATCGGGTCAGCACCAGTGGTAGTCCTTTCAGACAATGCCGTCAGGACAAAGGCGGGACGGAGGCAGCGGACATTGCACCTAGCACCTGACACGCCCGCGAGGGCAGGCATGCTGCAGGGCAAGGCAGGCTTCCCAGAGACAGGGAACAGCAATCTAGTAACACGGGACAGGCTACTGAGGGAGCTAGCGCTCCCCCCATCAAGCTTAAGAGACAGGAGACAGCAACCTATTAACTCAGGACAGGGTCCAGAAGCCATCAAGCTTCAAGGTTAGTTCGTTACCCTGACAGAACGGGTGCATCACCACAGGTTTCCAATCAGGTTGCATGATTCCATATTAGAGGTCCAACACCACAGTGACAACACTACCCAAACAATGCATCCTCGATTCACAGGCATTGACAGATTGCTGCAGGCAAGATTACCAAAGAACTATTGCTAGGCTGCATAGCGGGGCTGTTTGCGGTCCCGCCATTCAAGGCAACGACAGTGTCTCCGCTAGGCATAATACCAAGGAAGGAGCTGGGGAAAGGTAGGCCCAGTCGTAACTTGTCCCGCCACATAGGAACATCAGTAAATGACTACATTGACCATAGCAGCTGTACAGTACAATATGCATCGATAGACAACGCCATTCAAATAATTCGGTGGCAAGGCAACTAGGCACATTGGGCTAAGGTGGACGGAGATTCAGCTTTTCGCCCCTTGCCTTTACACCCACAGCCCTTTCCCTTGTTAGGTGTCAGGTTCCAGGAGAGGTTTTATTGCGATAAATGTGTCCCCATGTGTGGCCACATCTAGTGCGCATACTTCAAACAGCTTAGCATGTTTGTGCACGGGGTACTGGAGCAACTAGCCCCCGCTAGGTCTCTGGTCCTCTATCTGGAGGACTTCCTGTTCAAAGGCCGGGAATCACAAGAGTGGATGGACGTGTTACAGGTCTTTATCCACTTGGCACAGAAATTGGACATCCCATTAGCCATCGAAAAAACAGTAGGCCCACGGCGAATCCTTACGTTGTAGGTATTGAATTGGAACTAGATGTTCCAGACTGCCGGCTGACAAAATTGATAAGCTTGCCAGAGCGGCGAATACAAGGTGGCACTGTAAAAAAGCAAGGCTGAAGCAGGTACAGGAACTCCTGGGTCCAGTAGGCTTCGCAATAAGGGTGATTCCCAATAGCTTTAGCAACATCGGGAACAAACAAAGCGCATTTTCATCTCAGACGTACACAGGACATCAAGCGAGATTTAGCAGGTTCTTGGCCCATGGGATTTCATTCTGGCATGATTCACCCACTCTCACGGAAGCCCTGCATTTTCTTTACAGATGCGGCAGATTTACTTCCAGGGAGCATGGTGCGCAGCAAGGTCGGGTTCCAGCAGGGACCACGTAGGATATCATGTTTCCTAGGGGGACCTGGCATATCTAACAAGTCAATTGTAATTCCCTCAGACAATATGGCAGTAGTTGTCCGCCATGCACTTCCCACAAGTTATGTGTGCAGACAGATAGTTCCGCAGTGATTACAGCTAAACATATACCAGGCTGGGAGAATGGTTATAGTGGATGCTCTTTCTCGTTTTTAGAGCGCAGATCAAGAAATGGGACCCGATGCTGCGATAGTTAACAGACACCTCGCGGACAAGATACACAACCGCACATATAGTCAACACTTAGAAGAGAAGAGTGGTACTGATATATTCCCGGCCCCCAGCATGTATGAAGGGAATTAGCAGAAACCAGGTCTCAATCATGTTCGCAGCCATCAGTTTTCTCGCCAAAGCGGTGGCTGTCCAAAATCCATCTAAGTCATTTGTTGTCACGAGACTGATGAGAGGATGGGGCAGGCCGGGAGTACCCTACCCAGGTAAAAGAAAACCCAGTACCGGCAGGGAAATGGGCCGTCTCTTCGCATCATTAGAGGAAATCTTGAGTTTGAGGGCCGTCAAGTCAAATGTGCATTCTCATTAGCTTTGCATGGTGCTCTGCGAGTCAGTGAGTTGGTGGCTACGTACAAGCATGCCCACCAGGGCATGTCCCTCTTAATACGTGACGCGGCCATTACAGCAGCGGCAACTGACCTTCTTATTCGCAAATCAAAAATGGATCGGAACGGACATGCCCTGTCCTGAACCTTCAAGCCGACTTAAAACAAAGACCAAAGACCAGCCTGTTGATACATACACTATGTACAGTACCTACTCATTTAGGATTGGGGCAGCTACAGCAGTGGCAGCGCTAGGAGTGTCCATAGAGGCCATCAAAAGACTGGGCCGATGGTGACCTAATGTATACAAGCACTACATCAGACCCATCTGGTGTATACAAGCTGTACATTGGACCCATTCAGGCATCCACAGCAAAGTGATAATAGTTGCTTGCACTGTGCTAACATGTCACTTCCCATTATATTCTATTACAGGTATTCATATCCAGAATGAGCTGCAGCGGATTTGGATATGCGGTCACTCATCACTCGTATGTACATTGGGCACAGGGAAAGGCGGTGGGCGCATAGAAGGGCAGCAGTGAGACCGAACAGTGAGAGCCTGGGTTATCAGGGCGATAGAGGAGCCATAACAGGGTACAGGTAAGGGAGGGATGCTTCAGGCATTCATGTGTACATTAAAAGCCATACGATCCCACATGACTTGCGAATAGATACAAGCCATAGCGTTAGGGCATGACCGCAGCCAGGAGGGGTGGGGGACCATGGCAAACAAGGTGTCGTTGCTGTGGCCTGTGGCGTTAGACTACAATGTTTATGCACAGCCAGCAATGGGTACACAGCAGCTTGACACATAACAGTTACAAGTTTGGGGTAACTACTGCTGCAGAAAGAGTTGATGCAAATGGTAGGCTTGCATGTGAGCAGCCTTGTTATAAGGAAACAACGTGTATACAGCTTGTCTCCTGGCTTTGGCGGCCGGGAGGCCTAGAACGTCATTTTGTAAATGTGGTAGGTGCCTCCTTCAATGGCAAACAACGTGTATACAGCTTGTCTCCTGGCTTCGGCGGCCGGGAGGCCTAGAACGTCATTTTGTAAATGTGGTAGGTGCCTCCTTCAACGGGAGACACCAAGTGACGTCGGGTGCTTGGTAAACAGCACAGGGGGCCACAGGGGCTTGGTACGGCTTGGCCTGTGGCCCAGAATATGCAACTATGTGTAGAAGCTGTGTACCCGGGTAGAAATGCATGCTGGCATAATGATTATTAGAAGATGTAATGTAATTTGTTTAAGTTGTAACAATTTTGATGTTCCTGGCTGCGGCCAAAATAAATCCAATTCTATCGAAGATACGGCTTGTAGTGTGGTATTGAAGGGGCGGGGGTTGATACGTCTGAGTGTGTGCTGAATGCCCGAGTTGAGGGAAATGGGACTTGATATACCGCCTTTTTGAGGTTTTTTGCAACTACATTCAAAGCGGTTTACATATATTCAGGTACTTATTTTGTACCAGGGGCAATGTAGGGTTAAGTGACTTGCCCAGAGTCACAAGGAGCTGCAGTGGGAATCAAACTCAGTTCCCCAGGATCAAAGTCCACTGCACTAACCACTAGGCTATTCCTCCACTCCAAAGCAATCTAAAGCAACTATATAAATGCCGCCACGCTGCCACATAAATCTGTATACACCAGCATTTACAGTATCTTTAGAAAAAGGGGCAGGACTAGGGGTAGACCAGGAGCCAGAACAGAAGTTTAATTTAATTTACAACAGCATTTATATTTTGCATCTCTATATAAAATTTGATGCAGATTATTTAAAAAACAAACGAACAAAAAAAGCCAGACTAACCTTCCCCACCTTATTTAAGATCCTTAGGCTGGGACATGGGTGGCTCTCTCCCAGCTCTTACTTACTGCCTGTTATCTTTGCCACAGTATTCCCAACTGGTTGCATTCTCACATTCACTTTTCTTGGTAATGCCAAATACATCAAACTGCAATAATGCAGACGAGTCACAGCAAATACCTGTATCATTGTCTATAAATCCTCATTCAAAAAAATAAAGCGAATTTAGGGAATAATTCTATAATTGAGTACCTCCATTTAGGCACCCTGCGGCCAAATGGTTCTATAATGGAACCTAGTTGCCTAGATTGCTTTATAGAATACTAACATAACCCAAAATCAGTATGCCTACCCAAATAAGAACCATATTTTCTGAATTTATTTTAAGCTATTAATGAATAGATGGGAGCAAAATAACAGTAAAGAGTCCTATAAATTTGTTCCAAGGATTCAGTAGGGAGCACAATTTGAACATCAACTGAATAAGAATAATGAAAAACTCTAATTACCGATTCTAATTGCAGCTAAAAGGCATTGAACAAAGTGGGGGAAAGAGGATATCCCATGGACCATCACATGGCAAAACCCATGAGCTGTACAGTTCTGATCTTCATTTCACTTGCAGCAGCTTACTGGCTAAGAATTTAGTGAACCAAAATACCTTCCCTCCAACCTCTGTAATCAGTCAGCCTATTCAGGAGTGTATCATGGTCAAAAGCAACAGAAAGATCCATATGTATACCTGCATGACATTTGTCCAAGTGGGTCTAATATTCAGCTGTAGCAACTGAATGAAGTAAAAGAACATCTCATTATTTTATTCACTATATATTTTAAGTAGTGCTGCTGGATATAAGTGTAAGTGGCAACTGCACTGCCACTTCAGCACATAGGTTTAGCCTACCATTTAGCTGGTCCACTTGCATATAAGTTATCTGAAGAGTTTTGGGATGTTGCATTAGCCCCGCTGCTAAAATCCACTAGGACAGATTTATCACCCTAGAATACTGTTTCCCAAACTGTGGACCCTAAATAGGGTCATAAAACCCACGTTTGGGGTTGAGACCTGGGTGGAACCTCCACAGAACATCACTGACCCACGCCACCGACTAAGTCGCAAGCTTTCTGTGACTACAAGAATGGGGTCACAGCCATAGAAAGATCGATAAGTACTGCCCGAGTGTTTATCTGCCTTTTATGGCAAAACTGTTAGAGGCAATGGAGCCAAGCCAACTTCAGCCCTATTTGGAGCAGTTTGATCTCTTGCTGCTCTCCCAGTCAGGTTTTCTGTGAAGAGCATAGTACACAGAGTGCTGTGACTTTATTAGAAGAAATTCAGGCAATTATGGATAGGCAATGTGGAGCTAGTTATATACCTAGACATCTCATCTGTTTGATCACAAGATTTTGCTCTTTAGGTCTAACAGGGGTAATGCATGAATGATTTGCTACTTTTGTGAAAGGATGAAAGAATAGGGTGAAAATGACTCAATAAATAACAAATCTTTGGTGTCTGGAATCTTGCAGGGTACCTCATGAAAGACTCCAGAGGAAATTGGAGAGTCATGGGATAGGAGATAATGTTCTATTGTGGATTAAAAACTGGTTAAAAGATAGAAAACAGACAGTAGGGTTAAATGGTCAGTATTCTCAATGGAGAAGGGTAGATAGTGGAGTTCCCCAGGGGTCTGTGCTGGGACCACTTCTTTTTAACATATTTATAAATGATCTAGAGATGGGAGTAACTAGTAACATAGTAAATGACGGAAGATAAAGATCTGTACGGTCCATCCAGTCTGCCGAACATGATAAACTCATTATACATGGTATGCGATACTTTATATGTATACCTGAGTTTGATTTGTCCTTGTCATTTTCAGGGCACAGCCCATAGAAGTCTGCCCACAACTGTTCTTGTACAAAAATTTCTGAAGTTAACGTTGAAGCCCCTTAAAATTTACACTCCGGCCCATCTAAATGTTAGGCATGCCAATTTCAGGTTAAACTAGATTCTGTAACAGAACTTAGGTGAACAGAATCTTTTTGCACAAGTCCATCTTGTACTATCTGCTGGAGGCGGATAAATACTGGCAAGTTCTAGGGCTGCACCATTCTTTATACTAGTGATGATATCAGTAGAAGTTCACTGTTCTCTGCCTTCATCTGCTGGTTGGAAAACATAACCCACTCATCTGGACTAGTCTGGCAGGGGATGATAAGGGAAGCATTTTTTTTCTATTCAATGTAGAAGTATTGGAAGACTAGTAGAAAAAGCCTGTTTCTCATTGAAATGAAATGGGTGCTAGCAAGGTAATCACTTGCTGCCATTAATGTTTTTAAGGAAAGTTCCAGCGTCCCCTCTCCCTCCCACCTCCAGGTTCCCCCCCCTCTCTCCCTCCCAGTTCCAGGGCCCCCCCTCCTTCTTCCCAGTTCCAGGGTCCCCCCTCCTTCTTCCCAGTTCCATGGTCGTCATCCCTCCCTCCCTTCCTTCCAGTTCCAGGCCCCCTCCCTCCGAATTTTAAAAGTCATCCTGACTTACCTCGTCGGGGTTACGGCGGCCGGTAACAGCGGTAAAAAGCATGCAGGCTCGGCACTTACTTCAGTTTTCCCTTCTCTGTCTCTCAGCTCTGGTCCCGCCCTCATTTCCTGTTTACGCAAGGGCGGGTCCAGAGCTGAGAGACAGAGAAGGGAAAACTGAAGTAAGTGCCGAGCCTGCACGCTTTTTACCGCACGAGGTAAGTCAGGATCACTTTTAAAATTTGGAGGGAAGGGAACTGGGAGGGAGGGACAACAACCCTGGAACTGGGAGGGAGGGGGGACGGATGACGACCCTGGAACTGGGAGGGAGGGAACGAACTTCCGGTGGGTGAATATTATATGCAGCCTTCCCTTCCCTCCGAGGGCGGGGCAGTGAGAGCGAGTGCGATTGCCTGTGGTTGGTCCCTTCTCCTTCTGACGTTGTATTTGTTTCCCTGGCAACTCTACAGAGTTCCCTCGTGGGCGGGGCGATTACAAACCCTACGAACACTACACGGCTTCACTGCCACGCTGCCACGGAGTCAGTTTCAGAACGTAGGAGGTGCGAATTATTATATTAGACTAGTAAAAAAGGCCCGTTTCTGAAACGGTGGAGGAGTGGCCTAGTGGTTAGGGTGGTGGACTTTGGTCCTGGGGAACTGAGGAACTGAGTTTGATTCCCACTTCAGGCACAGGCAGCTCCTTGTGACTCTGGGCAAGTCACTTAATCCTCCATTGCCCCATGTAAGCCGCATTGAGCCTGCCATGAGTGGGAAAGTGCGGGATACAAATATAACCAAAAAAAAAACCCCAAATGAAACGGGCGCTAGCATGGTATTTGTTTTCTGCCATGAATGTTTTGTAATGAATAATTGAGATTTTTGCTTTATGTGCAATTTAATTTTTGTATTGCAGAGTGTGTTTGTGTTGTTGTGTGGGGTGGGGGTGGAGTTTGCTTGTGTGTGTGAGTGAGAGATGTTGATTTTCCAGGGTTGAGCTTGTGTATGTTTTTTTTTTGTTTGTGTGGGGGGCGGGGAGTGTGTGGGTGCGAGTGAGAGACAGAGATGTAGATTCACCGTGGCTGAGTTGTTTTATGTTGTTGTTGGGGTGGTTGGGGGTAGTGTGTGTGTGTCTGAATGAATGAGAGATGTTGTTTTTCTGTTTTTGATTTTGTGTATTAAGTGGGGTGGTAGTGGAGTGTGTGTGAGAGAGAGATGATGTTTTTCTATTGCACAGAGTGTGTATGATGCTATGGGGAAGGGGGGGGGGGTTGAAGGAATTTATGTGTGTTTGTGTGTCAGTCAGAAATATGTTGTTTTTCCTTTTGTTAGTTTTTGTATGATGTGAGTGTGTGGTGTTGGTAGGGGGGTGTGTGGAGGTTGTCAGAGTTTGTGTATGATGTTGTGGGGGGGGGGGGGGGGGTGGAGTGTGTAGCAGCATGTGTGGTGTGGGGGGGCTGTATGTGTGTGTTTTAGTTAGATGTTGAATGTCCTTGTTAGTTTGTGTATTAAGGGGGGTGGGTTTGTGTGAGTGTGAGAGCTAGATGCTGTCTGTCTTTGGCAGAGTGTGTTTGTGTTGTTGTGGGGTGGGGGGGGTGAAGTTTGCTTGTGTGTGTGAGTGAGAAATGTTGATTTTTTCAGTGTAGAGCTTGTGTATGTATTTTGTGTTTTTTTTTTGGGGGGGGGGGAGTGTGTGGGTGAGTGAGAGATAGAGATGTAGATTCACTGTGGCAGAGTTTTTGTATGTTGTTGTGGGGGTGGTTGGGGGTATTGTGTGTGTGTCTGAGAGAGAGAGAGAGGGGGGGGGATGTTGTTTTTCCGTTTTTGAGTTTGTGTATTAAGTGTGGTGGTAGGGGTGTGTGTGTGAGTGAGTGTGAGAGAGAGATGCTGTTTCTCCAAAGCACAGTGTGTGTTTGATGCTTTGGGGAAGGGGGGTGGGGGTTGAAGGAATTTATGTCTGTCTGTGTGTCAGTCAGAAACATCCTGTTTTTCGTCCTTTTGACAGTTTTTTTATGATGTGAGTGGTGGTGGGGGGGGGGGGGGTTTGTGGAGGTTGTCAGAGTTTGTGTATGATGTGTTGAGGGGTGGTGGTGGAGAGTTTAGCGGCATCTGTGTGGCAGAGTCTGGTCACTCACCTGGATAAACTTTTCGTCTGCTGCAAGATTTTGTTCCGTGTTTCAGCACCACACCGCCTGTCAGTGTGAAATCACAGCTGGTGTGCGCGAGCGGCGAGATGCGCAGGCGCGCTTGTTTTGTGCACGTGAGTCGTTTGGCGCGAGAGTCAGTGTCAGGGTGAGACAGGGTATGGACTGCGAAGGCGCGCTTGGTGTTTACGTCTGCTGAAAGTTTTTGGTCTGTTTTTCAGCACCACACCGCTTGTCTGTCAGTGTGAAATCACAGCTGGTGCTGTGCGCGAGCGGCGAGACACAGCGAGCGTTGTTGATGCATAGGCGCGCTTGTTTTGTGCACGCGAGCTGTTTGGCGCAAGAGTCAGTATCAGCGAGAGACAGGGTATGCGCTGCAGAGGCGTGCTTGGTGTGGGATGTGCACGGGAGTGTTTTTTGCTTTCTGATTCTTTCTTGACGATTTACCCGCTCTCGGACCTCGACGTCATCTTGTTTTGACATGAGGGCGGACCTTACAGAGATGGAGCCTGAGCTTCGGATGTTACAAACCCCTCACTGAAGCCACGGAGTCAGCTTCAGAACGTTGAGGTTGCTTTTTATTATATAGGATATGGTCAAGACAGGCAGTATTGCTGGGTTTAAAAAGGTTTTAGACAAGTTCCTAAAAGAAAAGTCCATAAACCATTACTAGACATATAAGTGACAGCCAATGCTTATTTCTGGGTATGAGCAATAAGAAATAATCTACTATTTGGGATCTTCTGGGTTGTTGAGATCTAGACTAGCCACTTTTAGTCCAACCCAGTATGGCACAGCTTATGTTCTTAGAAAAATGCATCAAAATATTCTAAAACAAATTCTGCAGACCATTCTAGCAGAAGACAGCACAGAAGAGGAATATGGCAACTTTAGCGGGTTACCTTGTTGTTCAACTGTGTTGCTCCCTGCAGTGAAGCCCCAGTGTACCGAGAACAGAACTCAAAGAGTCCTGGGAAAACTGGGCTGCAAAAACAGAATTCAAAGAGATAACTTCCCTGATCTTACACAGAATTGACTTCATACACAAGCCATTTAGAATTTCTGTCACATAACTTCAGGAAACCGTGTACATAAATCTGAAAAAGAACAAACCAGCTTCTTTGCAGACAGCAGTCAAGTCCATCAAAGAGCTGATTTATTATCTTTATAGATATACAGTGCCTAGCAAAGTCTTCACACCCTTGCATAACTTTTCACATCTGCTGTCTAAAAAACATAATTTAAAATACATTAAAGTAGAAGTTTGTTCAAAGATTTACACAAACTACACTTTCAACATGAAAGAGCAATTATTCTTAATTACTCTTGAAAACAAAACGTCTTGATTGAATGTCTTCACAACACTTGAGTCCATACTTGGTAGAAACCCCTCTTACAGTAATTACCACGGCTTAATTTCTGGAGGGAGCAGTCTGGAATGCAATTCCACAGTTTCTTTTCAAACTAAAGAGCAGCAAGCGTGTTCTGCTCCAGCCCCCCATTCCACGCAGCTTGCAGAGAGAAGTAGGAGGGGGGGGGGGGGGGGGAAAGAGGGTGAGACTGGGGCAGACCAGAAAACAGGTGTTCCACGCCCTAATCTAGTCCTCCTGTTGCTTGTGGCCTGCCCCTCCCCAGACTTCAAAGTTCCATTCCCCTTTTCTCTATAAATTAAGCCCTGGCAATAATGGTCACGATACAGCAGCAAACCAGAGGATCAAAGTACACACAACAGTACAAATGCAAAAAGTACCAAGGGTCTTTCAAGCGTGGGATAGTCAAGTCTTTTACTAGCAGACCCAACACAAGCTGTGTTTCAGCGTCAAACACCTGCATCAGGGGTCTGTGAGATCAATCAATTAAAATAGTTAAATAATGAGCTAAAAAGCACATATACTCAGTAAACCGAAACCAATTAAAAATAAATCAGTGACAAGCAGAAAGTGCATAGCTGCACACACAGCATCCACAAAGTTTGCTGATTATATGAGCTTTTAGCTCATTACTATAATTATTTTAACTTGATTGATCTCACTGACGCCAAAACACAGCTCAGATCGGGTCTGCCAATAAAGACTCTTAACAGTCCTTGGTGCTTTATGCATTTTTAGTAATGGTCATGAGTCATTTAGAATAAGGGTCAACTTACTTTGCATAATGGCATGGTGCAGTTTTTGCTCATTATTCACAGCAGAATAGCTCAGACTCTTTCAGGTTGATTGGGGATTGTCTGTAGAGTAGTTTTCAAGTCTTGCTACAGAATGTCTGTTGATTTGGGTCTGGGCTCTGACTGGGCTTGTCGTTAAAATTGTCCATAGTACCTGAAGATTGGAGGGTGGCCAATGTGATGCAGATTTTTTTAAAGGGTTCTAGGAGTGATCCAGGAAATTATAGACCAGGAAACCTGACATCGGTGATAGGCAAAATAGTGGAAACTATTATAAAGAACAAAATTACAGAACATGTAGACAAACATGGTTTAATGGGACAGAATCAGCATGGGTTCAGCCGAGGGCTCACTAATTTGCTTCATTTCTTTGAAGACGTGAATAAACATGTGGATAAAGGTGAGCCGGCTGATGTAGTATATCTAGATTTTCAGAAAGCTTGATAAAGTTCCTCATGAGAGACTCCTGAGAAAATTAAAGAGTCAAGCGATAGGAGGCAAGGTTCTGGTGTGGATAAGGAATTGGTTATTGGACAGAAAACAGAGGGTAGGGTTAAATGGTCATTTCTCTCAAGGGAGGAGGGTGAACAGTGGAGTGCCACAGGGATCTGTACTGGGACCGGTGCTATTTAACATATTTATAAATGATATGGAAATCAGAATGACGAGTGAGGTGATTAAATTTGCAGATGATACAAAACTATTCAAGGTTGTTAAAACACATGTGGACTGTGAAATATTGCAAGAAGACCTTAGGAAATTGGAAGACTGGGCATCCAAATGGCAGATGAAATTTAATGTGGACAAATGTAAGGTGATGCACACTGGAAAGAATAATCGGAATCATAGTTACCTGATGCTAGGGTCCACCTTAGGGGTCAGCACTCAAGAAAAAGATCTGGGTGGTGGTGTAGATAATACGCTGAAATCTTCTGCTCACTGTGTGGCTGCGGCCAAAAAAGCAAACAGGATGCTAGGAATTAATAGGAAAGGGATGGTGAATAAGACCAAAAATATATAATTCCTTTGTATCACTCCATGGAGCGTCCGCACCTTGATTATTGCGTTCAGTTCTGGTCGCCATATCTCAAAAAAAGACATTGCAGAATTAGAAAAGGTTCAAAGAAGAGCAACCAAAATGATAAAGGGGATGGAACTCCTCTAGTATGAGGAAAGGCTAAAGAGGTTAGGGCTCTTAAGTTTGGAAAAGAGATGGATGAGGAGAAATATGACTGAGGTCTACAAAATCCTGAATGGTGTAGAACGAGAAGAAGTAAATCTATTTTTTACTCCTTCCAAAAATACAAAGACTAGGGGACACGCGAGGAAGTTACACGGAAATACTTTTAAAACAAATAGGAGGAAATATTTTTTCACTCAACGAATAGTTAAGCTTCGGAACTCTTTGCCAGAGGATGTGGTAACGGCAGTTAGTGTATCTGGGTTTTTAAAAGGTTTGGACAAATTCCTGGAGAAAAAGTCCATAGTCTGCTACTTAAGACAGACACGGGAAGCAACTGCTTGCCCTGGGATTTGTAGTATGGAGTTTTGCCACAATCTGGGTTTCTGCCAGGTACTTGTGACCTGGCTTGGCCACTGTTTGGAAAACAGGATACTGGGCTAAACAGACTACTGGTCTGACCCAGTTTGGCTACTCTTATGTTGTTATGGGCCACTAGAGGACATTCACTTTCTTCTTGCTAAGTCACTCCATTGTTTCTTTTGCTTAGTTTTACGGATCACTGTCCTGCTGAAAAGTGAATATTTTTCCCCATTCCATGTCTATGGCAGACCAAAATTAGTTTCGTCTAGGATCTGCCTGTGCTTTGCACTGTCTGTCCCTCCCTCAGTCTTCACACCCCTCCCTATCCCTACCACTGCAAAGTGCTCCTACATGTAGCAGCGTGATGTGCTGTTTGTTTTATGTCACATATTATTTAGCATTGAGAAAAATAATGTCTACTTTGCTCTCTTCAGACCACTAAACATTTTCTCTCTTGTAGGCAGTGTCCCCTATGGGTTTTTAAGCAAAGGCTTCCTTTTTCCTGCCTTCCCACACAGGTCAAATTTCTGCAATGATCTTGAGTAGAGAGATGTGGTAGCCTTGTTAGTCCACTTCTAAAAGTAGTCAACAGAAATAGAATAAAACAAAATATAGAAAAGAAAATAAGATAATACCTTTTTTATTGGACTAAATACATTTCATGATTAGCTTTCGAAGGTAGCCCTTCTTCGTCAGATCAGAAATTTCTGATCTGACGAAGGGCTACCTTCGAAAGCTAATCAAAAAATGTATTAAGTTAGTCCAATAAAAAAGGTATGGTAAAATTATGTATCATACCTGATAATTTTCTTTCCATTAATCATAGCAGATCAATCCATAGACTGGTAGGTTGTGTCCATCTACCAGCAGGTGGAGATAGAGAGCAATCTTTTGCCTCTCTATATGTGGTCATGTGCTACCAGGAAATCCTCAGTATAGTTGATATCAAAGCTCCTACGGGGGCCCGCGAACAGCACGAACAGGCGATCCGACTTCCGGAAATCGTTGGTCACTTCCAAGTATCTGATGATAACTCGTCTAACATCCAGGCATCTAAGAGCACGATACTCCTTTGGATAATCCTCCCTATGGAAGAAGGGTAGACAAAGCTGCTGATTCACATGGAAGCGAGAAACAATCTTGGGCAGGAAGGAAGGCACTGGGCGAATAGACACTCCTGCCTCCGTGAACCGCAGGAACGGCTCTCTACACGAGAGCGCCTGGAGCTCGGAAACCCTCCTGGCTGAAGCGATTGCCACCAAAAAGACCGCTTTCAACGTCAGGTCCTTCAGAGACAGCCGCGATAATGGCTCAAAGGGCGGCTTCTGCAAGGCTCGAAGCACCAGACTGAGATTCCACGTAGGCACTATCGAGTGCAGAGGAGGGTGTAGGTGATTAACCCCTTTGAGAAAACGCACCACATCTGGCTGAGAAGCCAGGGAAGCACCCTTCAGGTGACTCCTGAAGAAAGCTAGAGCCGCTACCTGGACCTTAAGAGAGCTGAGCGACAGGCCTTTCTCCAGACCTTATTGCAGGAATGCCAACTCTGAAGCAATTGGCGCCGTGAAGGGCGTCAGGGATCCTGCCTCGCACCATGATACAAAGGTACGTAGTAGAAGTAGAGCACTTCCGTGCTCTCAGCATAGTGGCGATGACCTTGTCCGAGAAGCCCTTCTTCTTCAGCCGCTTCCACTCAAGAGCCAGGCTGTAAGACCAAAGGGGGAGGGATCCTCCATCACCACGGGACCCTGATGTAAGAGGCCCCGCTCCGTTGGGAGCCGCAAAGGACTGTCTACAGAAAGCCAGATCAGGTCCGCATACCAAGGGCGTCTGGGCCTGTCTGGACCCACCAGGACCACCCGGCCTGGGTGTTTTGCCACCCGGCCGAGAATTCTGCCCAGCACAGGCCAAGGCGGGAACACGTAGAGAAGATCCTGTACCGGCCACTGCTAGAGAAGAGCATCGACCCCCAGAGATCGAGGGTCCCGTCCTCTGCTGAAGAACCGCGGCACTTGGCAATTGGCCGAGGTCGCCATCAGATCCAAGGTCGGCATGCCCCAGCGCTTCGTGATCTCCAAAAACACCCGAGCAGACAGTTGCCACTCTCCGGGATCCAAGGTATGGGGATTGAGAAAGTCCGCCTCGATATTCAGGACTCCCGCAATGTGAGCCGCCGACACCTGGTCCAGATTCGCCTCTGCCCACTGGCATAACTTCATGGCCTCCCTGGCTAGGGGGGCGCTCCTGGTACCTCCCTGGCAATTGACATAGGCCACGGCCGTGGCACTGTCTGACAGGATTCGAACTGGCCTCAGTATCAGTACCTGAAGAAACGCTTGAAGCGCCAACAGAATAGCCTGAAGTTCCAAGAGGTTGATGGACCACTTCGCCTCCGCCGGCAACCATATCCCCTGCGCTGTCCTTCCCAGGCAGTGGGCTCCCCAGCCCGTCAAGCAGGCGTCCGTCGTAACGACAATCCACTCCAGGGACGTGAGAGGTATACCGGCTGATAACTTGTCTTACATCAGCCACCAACTTAGCGCCCTTCTCACCGCCAGGTCCAAGGGAAGGCGAACTGCGTAATCCTCCGAAACCGGAGACCAGCGCTGCAGAAGAGAGTGCTGTAGTGGCCTCATATGGGCCCTGGCCCAGGGCACTACCTCCATCGTGGCTGTCATGGAGCCCAACAGTTGCACAAAATCCCAAGCCCGAGGAGCTGAGGAGGCTAGGAACTGGCCCACCTGGGCCTGAAGCTTGAGGCTCCAGTTGTCCGGCAGGAACGCTCTGCCCACTTGGGTGTCGAACTGAACACCCAGATACTCCAGGGACTGAGTCGGGCGCAGCTGACCTTTCTCCTGGTTGATGATCCATCCCAGGGAGCTCAGAAGAGCAATGACCCTGTCCGTCGCTCTCCTACACTCCGCAAAGGAGGGAGCTCGAATCAGCCAGTCGTCCAAGTAGGGATGGACTTGCACTCCTTCCTTGCGGAGATAAGCCACAATGACCACCATCACTTCGGAGAAGGTCCACGGAGCCGTAGCCAACCCGAACGGGAGGGCTCTGAACTGGAAGTGCCGGCCCAGCACTGCAAAGCACAGGAAGCGCTGATGAGGCGGCCAGATGGGAATGTGCAGATAAGCTTCCTTGATGTCCAAGGATGCCAGGAATTCTCCTTCTTGTACCGCAGCAATCACGGAGTGGAGAGTCTCCATGCGGAAATGCCGTATTCGCAAGGCCCGATTGACTCTCTTGAGGTCGAGAATAGGCCGAGAAGAGCCTCCTTTCTTTGGCACCACAAAGTAAATGGAGTAACGTCCTGTGCCACGCTGCTCTACGGGCACTGGGACCACTGCCCCAATGCGGAGCAAGTTGTCCAGAGTCTGCTGAACTGCTGCCACTTTGAGGGGGGACTTGCAGGGAGAGTTCATGAACCCGTCTTTCAGGGCCGGCAGAACTTCAAATTGTAGCCGTCTCTGATGACTTCTAGAACCCAAGCGTCTGAAGTTACCCTGGTCCACTCACCCAGAAAAGAGGACAGCCTTCCTCCTATCTGCTCTGGGCCATGGACCAGGGCCCCGTCATTGGGTACGAGACCCTGCGGGAGGACCGGAGGAAGAACCTATGGATTGATCTGCTTGATGATATGGAACATCTTATTTTCTTTTCTATGTTTTATTTTATTCTGTTTCTATTGACTGCAATAATCTTGAGATTGCTGAACAGTAAACATTCTTCCCAGTCTCAATCACAGCTCTTTGATCTTCCTTAGCAGTTTCTGTAACAAACAGCTACTGGACTTTGGCAAGACAGCTCGATCCAGGAGTATCTGGGTGGCGCCAACCATTTCCACTTTACAGTGATGGACATGACAGTGCCCCAAGGGTTATTCAAACATAAGTTTTTTTAAGCCTTCCCTAGTCTATACTTTTAAATAACTTTACTCTGGAGTTCTTTTGGTAGCTTTGTGTTAAGCGCGTTTAGACCTCTGCTTCAAACTTATTTCATACAACAGAAACAACTTGATTCTTCCTCCAGGAGTATTTAAATCAGCTCAACCACTGTGAGTGGACAGAGATGGACTCTATCCCATTTATTATGGCCCTTGTTAAGGGATGTTTGAAATCGGAGCTAATTTAGGTCAGCTATAACAAAGGGTATGAAGACCTAGACAATCATTCCTTTTGGCTCCTTACTCTTACTTATGTTAAGTATTTCTGTAATTGTTCTTTTACACTAAAAGTAAGCATATGTTGTGCAGATCTGAAAAATTCCCATTGTTTTGCATTTGAATTGTATTTTTTAGACAGCAAAATGTGTAAAAAAATGTATAAGGGTGCGGAGACTTGCATAAGACACTGTAGCTATCTTAGTCAATATTTTTCATAGCCCTGCTCATAACATGTTCATGTTTTTCTAATTGTTATATAAGCCACATTGAACCTGAGTTCTACTTGGGCTAATGCGGGATATAAATGTCATAAATAAATAAATAAATAAATAAAATATATACATTGAGCAATATAATACATAGGACATGTGAATCCAAAAACAAGAAGGGAATAAAAATCCCTGCAGAACATTGCTAAACTAAGGGTCTAAAATGCAGAAGACTCAGAGGATAAGGATTTTGGATTTAATCCAGACATACATTGACTCCCAGTAGATTCTAGGGATTAATTTAATAACTTTACCTTGGATTTTAAGATTATGCTTTCAAAAGGCCCACAGTATGTCAGTGATTATTTTCAAGTATACACACTGAATTCTCCCAGGAGGCCTATCTTGGCATTTCACCATTAAAGAATGTTAAGTTAGTGATGACTAGAAAGGTGGCATTCTCCTGTATTGATTCAGCATTATGGAATAAAATTCCTAAGGAGAAAACATTAATTGGGGGGGGGGGGGGGGAATTACCTCACCTTTTCTGAACAGTTTCACGTGTGATTTTTTTTTTTTTTTTACTTAGTTTAGCTTTCTTGCTTGAAATACTGCTTTTCTAATCAGAATAAAGCAAAAAGGTTTAGGTGTGAGAAGAACTACAAATGCTTTTTGCAACTTATTAGAAGTGATAGCTCTATAAAGGAAGGGGAGATGGAAAGGAGTTGTAGCACTTTAAGAATGTTCCAATAGAGGGGCAAGAGTCTCCTATATGTCTAAAGGGTCAAGTTTTTCTGTATGTAAGTCTTTAAGAGAGTCTTGAATCTAGCACAGTTTGAATCTTTTCTTAGCTCTATGGGAAGAGTGCTCCAAGACTTTGGTCCAAAGTAAGAAGCATGTCTTCCTTGTCCATTCTAAAAAATGGGAGGATGCCGAGGGAAGGCAAAGCAGTTCTCATATTGGGAGCGTGAAGTATGGAATGGTTTATGAAGTATGATAAAGTAAGATAATTAAGATAGAGATATAGTGTGGGATGTCTGTGTGTATAAATTTGTGAATTAGGAGAAGGATTTTGGTAACCAGTGCAGCTTTTAAAGTTATCTCTGCTAAGATTTCTTCTGATATTCAGTTTTTAAATTGTGGAGTCCCACAGGGCTCCATTCTCTCCCCTCTTTTAAATTTATTCCTGAGCCCTTTAGCTGTTCTTATCCAATCACATGGTGTATCTGCATATTTTCATGTGGTTGACATCCTGTTAGTGTATCCAACAAATATTCTCTCACCGTTGTTAGGATAGCTTCAGGAGTGTCTTGACAATGTGGAAGGGTAGTTGTTTTACCACAGATTACAGGGCAAAAACAGTTGCATGTTGGATAACAGGTCATCTCCCACAACCATCCTGTACAATTTCCTTGATGGGAACCAATATTATGCCTCTCTCTCTCCTCTGCAACTGTCCCTGACACCTTCAAGCACGCCGAAGTCACACCTCTCCTCAAAAAACCATCACTTGACCCTACCCTCCAACTACCGCCCCATCTCCCTCCTACCCTTCCCCTCCAAAATACTTGAGTGTGCTGTTCACAGCCGCTGCCTTGATTTTCTCTCCTCTCATGCCATCCTCGATCCGGTTTTCACCCTCTACACTCGACAGAAACAGCACTTTCTGAAGTCTGTAATGACCTGTTCCTTGCCAAATCAAGAGGCCACTACTTCATCCTCATCCTCCTTGATCTATCCGCCGCTTTTGACACTGTAAATCATGATTTACTTCTTGCCACACTGTCCTCATTTGGGTTCCAGGGTTCTGTCCTCTCCTGGTTCTCCTCCTATCTCTCCCACCGCACCTTCAGAGTACACTCTCATGGATATTCCTCCACCTCCATCCCGCTCTCTGTTGGAGTTCCCCAGGGATCTGCCCTTGGACCCTTTCTTTTTTCAATCTACACCTCTTCCCTGGGCTCACTGATCTCATCTCATGGTTTCCAGTATCATCTTTATGCTGACGACACCCAGCTCTATCTCTCCACACCAGACATCACCACGGAGACCCAGGCCAAGGTATCGGCCTGCTTATCCGACATTACTGCATGGATGTCCAACCGCCACCTGAAACTGAACATGTCCAAGACCGAGCTTATCGTCTTTCCACCAAAACCCACTTCTCCTCTTCCTCCACTCTCTATTTCAGTTGATGGCACCCTCATCCTCCCCGTCTCATCTGCCCGCAACCTTGGAGTCATCTTCGACTCCTCCCTCTCCTTTTCTGCGCATATCCAGCAGATAGCCAAGACCTGTCGCTTCTTTCTCTTTAACATCAGCAAAATTCGCCCTTTCCTGTCTGAGCACACCACCCGTACTCTCGTCCATGCTCTCATTACCTCTCGCCTTGACTACTGCAACCTACTCCTCACTGGCCTCCCACTTAGCCATCTATCCCCCCTTCAATCCGTTCAGAACTCTGCTTCACGTCTTATATTCCGCCTGAACCGATATGCTCATATCACCCCTCTCCTCAGGTCACTTCACTGGCTTCCAATCAGATACAGCATACAGTTCAAGCTTCTCCTTCTTACCTACAAATGCACTCAGTCTGCAGCCCCTCATTACCTCTCTACCCTCATTTCCCCTTACGTTCCCGCCAGTAACCTCTGTTCACAGGACAAATCCCTCCTCTCAGTACCCTTTCTCCACCACCGCCAACTCCAGGCTCCGCTCATTCTGCCTCGCCTCACCCTATGCTTGGAATAAACTTCCTGAGCCCTTACGCCAAGCCCCCTCCCTACCCATCTTCAAATCTTTGCTCAAAGCCCACCTCTTCAATGTTGCTTTCGGCACCTAACCTTTATACCTTTCAGGAAATCTAGACTGCCCCAATTTGACTGCCCCTATTTGACTGACTGTACATTTGTTCTTTAGATTGTAAGCTCCTTGAGCAGGGACTGTCCTTCTATGTTAAATTGTACAGTGCTGCGTAACCCTAGTAGCGCTTTAGAAACGTCAAGTAGTAGTAGTAGTAGCAGTTGACTCCTTTAAACACCTAGGCGTTTTCCTTGCCTCAAAATGCTCATTTATAGATAGATTTCATATCTATATAAGGTTGGTTTCTGTGTTCTTCAAAACTTACATGCAGCTACATACTTCTTTGACCCTGGGATTTTTCATTATCTTATTCTTTCCTTTCTTATCACCAAATTGGATTACTGTAATATAATTTACTCTGGTCTTCCACATTCCATATTAAAAAACTTCAATCAATTCAAAATATAGCAATTCAACTATCATGCAAAGAGGTTTGATCATGCTACTCCTTTGCTAAAGGGCAGGCACTGGCTTCCTACTGAGCAAAGTATCTACTATAATAAAGAACCCTCAACGTTCTGAGGACACTGACGTCACTGCAGGCACTCACACACCGGTTCGTAACTTCATGGTGGTGAAGCCACAACACTCACATGTCTGCATGCCCCGCCCTTGCGTCACACGTGATGACGTCAAGGGCGGAACACGAAAACAAGGCAAATCAACACACGGGGAGCAGTAGGGAAACACGCGCAGCGTGTTTCCCTACTCCTCCCCTTCCAACAAATCCCAGCCGCAAACGACGACGTGCCCATCACCCCGGCTTCTTTCAAGGTACCGGCCCGCCCCCGGTACCACACTCTTCCCCTCATCACCTTCCCTCCCCCCTGTCACCTCTCATCCCCTTACGCCACTATCCCTGGTGGTCTAGCAGTACCTGTTTGCTCGGGCAGGAACGAAGGAACCCCCGCTTTCCTGCCCGGAGCGCTGCTGCTAGCTGCCCGGCTGCATCGTGTCTGAGTCCGGCTCTCGGCGAATCAAAATGGCCGCCTAGAGCTGAAGCTGCCTCGCGAGACTTCAACTCTCGGTGGCCATTTTGAAACCCCGAGAGCCGGACTCCCACATGATGCAGCAAGGAATCTAGCAGCACCGCTACGGGCAGGAAAGAGGGGGCTCTTTCTTTCCTGCCCCGACCGAACAGGTACCTCTAGACCACCAGGGAGACAAGCGTAAGGGGAGGGGAAGGGAGTCCGGTGCCGGCTAGGGCCCGTTTCATCAGCGGCAGAAATGGGCCTTTTTTACTAGTTATTTATAAGGTCCTTGTTACCAATTTCAAGGCTTTTAAAATGGGTGTCCCAGATTATTTGGTTGCCTCCATGATTCCACAAACACCACTTGTATGCTGCAGTCTATAAACAATTTTCGTCTGCTACTCCCAGGGCCCCACACAAGTGTGGCTAAAGTCCACAAGACATAGCACTTTTTACTTTTTGGCTCCTGTAACCTGGAATAATTTACTATTTATATTCATAGCATTTCTACATTTAAAGAGTTTAAAATAGCCACAAAAACCTGGCTTCTTTTGCCAAGTGTTTGTAATTGAATGATTGCTTCTCTCTCAGGAGTATTGTCTTTGGGGAATTCATTTTATCTTTTTATATAGATATATTTCTGTCCTTTTTAATTATTTGGCATTCTTTTCTATTATCTATTATGTTAGAATTGTGCACCGCTCAGTTCTGCTAGTCAGAAAGTGTTAAATAAACTATAAACTTCTGGAGGAAAGATTTAATATGGTCATCTGTAAATATACAATTTACATGATGGTGACGGGACCCTTAATATAATGAAAGCCCTAATTGTTACAATCATGATCTAAAGAGCTGCTGAATGAAATGTGATTTACACTTGTTCTATGTCTATTTTATATGTACTATATTTATTATTTTTCTCACTGTATGTTTTGTATTTCACCCCAAGCTGTAACGAATCTGTGGATTAAAAATTTAAGTAATAATTTATATACAAGAAATAGTTGCTTCTGACTAAACAGTATTAAACAGTTCTTAATGCAATCAGAAGGATGCTTCAAGTATTCACATCAACCCAAATGAAACAAATAAAATTCTCAGCACACTAAGAGGCTGATAATCTGAAGCTACAGAGAAGTAGCCTGCTATGTGGTTTGTTTCAAGAGTTACAATTTAAACCGCCCAAGTTCTAAAGTACAGACAGTTCTCTCTGCTCCTAAAGCTCATGCTCACCAGTCATCCCCCACATTAAAGGCATTCAAGCTCTTAGTGAATCCTTGCATATTGTTCGGACTCACTCTCTGGAGAAAGTCAATGTAGTCTTCTGAGTGGAAGCGACACATGTCGTGCTGGAAGCCTGGTAGGGTTTAAAAACCTTCACAGGAAAAGAAAGACCAGGAGAATTATTGCTCATTTTTAACTGCCAAGGAATATCTTAAACAGGACTTCTCAGTCAGACATATTGAGTTAACTGAAGCACATGCACATTAATTCAGTTCAGATGAGCCGAATTTTCACTTCTCAGATACGTGTCTTGCACATCATGAAAACTTTTTCTCTGATTTGGATTTAGTTCATGTCTTTTCATTGATAGCTGAAGGAGAGTTACATCATAGGGCCGAGGACTTACAATCTAAGGGTGGGGGTGGGGGAATTATCAAAGCTGGCTACCATTAAGACAGGTTATTTTACCAGAAATCGTGATATTTTACCACAGGGTCCCATTTTATAAGAGATCCTACAGTAGCTGATGTTGATAACTTCCACCCCCCCCCCCCCCCCCCCCCCCCCCGGTACTTGACTTGCTCAAGTTCATTAAGAGCATCAGTTGATTTGGCCAGTTTGAATCATTCAAGTAGAAGTTACCTACCCTTGTCTAAGAACTTATAGGAAAGATTAAAAAAACAGGTCTTTCTTTGCTTAAAAAGGTAAAATTATGTATCATACCTGATAATTTTCTTTCCATTAATCATAGCTGATCAATCCATAGACTGGTGGGTTGTGTCCATCTACCAGCAGGTGGAGATAGAGAGCAATCCTTTTGCCTCCCTATATGTGGTCATGTGCTGCCGGAAACTCCTCAGTATGTCGATATCCAAGCTCCATCCGCCAGGACTCAGCACTTAGAGAATTACACCCACAAAGGGACACTCTGCCCAGCTCACCACCGCCGAAACGGGGGAGGGGAATTAACCCAGCTCATCCCCACACAAGTGGGGGAGGGGAATCCGTCCAGCTCATCCCCGCGGAGCGGGGGAGGGACACCACACCCGCCGATGCGGGGGGATCTGGCTTATCCTGCAACCGCGGGAGGAGCTGACTGACCCTAACACCACCGAAGCGGGAGGGGTACAAAGCTGCCCTACTGAAGCACGAAGCGGGAGGGAGCGCCGGCAGAATTTAAGTCTCAATCCAGCCCCGTAAAACGGAGGGGAGAGGAATGCAGCAGCTCACTGTAACACAAATTCGTCTCAACTCTTGAAGAATCCATTGAAAAACTTGAACACGAAGTCCTCCTGAACAGGAACTGAAGACTAAACTTGAACCTGAAATGCAACCAGAATATAAACAATACAGATATCTGGGAGGGGCTATGGATTGATCAGCTATGATTAATGGAAAGAAAATTATCAGGTATGATACATAATTTTACCTTCCATATCATCATGCTGATCAATCCATAGACTGGTGGGTGTACCGAAGCAGTACTCACCCAGGGCGGGACATAGAAATCCCTGACCGCAACACTGAAGCTCCAAACCGGGCCTCCGCCCGAGCAGCCACAGTCAAGCGGTAATGCCTGGAGAAGGTATGGGCCGATGCCCAAGTTGCCGCCTTGCAAATCTCTTCCAAGGAGACGGACCCGGCCTCTGCCATCGAGGCCGCCTGAGCTCTAGTGGAGTGAGCCTTCAGCTGGATAGGCGGCACCTTCCCCGCGGCCACATAAGCCGCTGCAATGGCTTCCTTGACCCATCTTGCCACTGTAGGCTTAGCAGCCTGCAGACCCTTACGAGGACCTGCAAACAGGACAAACAGATGATCCGACTTCCGGAAATCATTGGTCACTTCCAAGTATCTGATGATGACTCGTCTCACATCCAGATATTTGAGAGCAGAGTATTCCTCTGGGCAGTCCTCCCTACGAAAGGAAAGGAGACAGAGCTGCTGATTCACATGGAAGCGAGAAACAATCTTGGGCAGGAAGGAAGGCACTGTGCGAATAGAAACTCCTGCCTCCGTGAACTGCAGAAAGGGCTCTCGACATGAGAGTGCCTGGAGCTCGGAAACTCTTCTGGCTGAAGTGATAGCCACCAAAAAGACTGCTTTCAACGTCAGGTCTTTCAGAGATGCCCTTGACAAGGGTTCAAAAGGCGGCTTCTGCAAGGCTCTTAGCACCTGGTTGAGATTCCACGCAGGCACCACTGAGCGCAGAGGAGGGCGCAGGTAATTAACTCCCTTGAGAAAGCGCACCACATCTGGCTGCGAAGCCAGGGAAGCAAGCCAGAGCCGCTACCTGGACTTTAAGGGAACTGAGCGACAGGCCTTTCTCCAGACCTTCTTGCAGGAAAACCAACACTGAAGAAATTGGAGCAGTGAAGGGAGAAAGTGAGCCTGCTTCACACCACGCTGCAAAGGTACGCCAAACCCTGGCGTAAGCAGTAGAAGTAGAGCGCTTCCTCGCTCTCAGCATAGTGGCGATGATCTTGTCTGAGAAGCCCTTCTTTCTCAGACGCTGCCGCTCAATAGCCAGGCCGTAAGACCAAAGGGGGAGGTATCCTCCATCACCACGGGACCCTGATGCAATAGCCCTGCTCCACTGGCAGCCGCAGAGGATCGTCCACTGAGAACCTGATCAAGTCCGCATACCAGGGACGTCTGGGCCAGTCCGGACCCACCAGGATTATCCGGCCCAGATGCTTTGCCACCTGGTCTAGCACCCTGCCCAACATGGGCCAGGGCGGGAACACATAGAGAAGCTCCTGTGTCGGCCACTGTTGGAGAAGAGCATCTACTCCCAGGGATCGAGGGTCCCGTCCTCTGCTGAAAAAGCGCGGCACTTGGCAATTGGCCGATGACGCCATCAGATCTAGGCTCGGCTGGCCCCAGCGCTTCGTGATGTCCAAGAACGCCTGAGCAGATAGCTGCCACTCTCCGGGATCCAAGGTATGGCGACTGAGAAAGTCCGCCTTGACATTCATGACTCGGCAATGTGGGCCGCTGACAGCTGTTCCAGGTTCGCTTCCGCCCACTAGCATAGATTCATGGCCTCCTTGGCTAGAGGGGCGCTCTTGGTACCTCCCTGGCGGTTGACATAGGCCACAGCCGTGGCATTGTCCGACAGGACCCGTACTGGCTTCAACGCCAGTACCGGGATGAACTCCAACAGCGCCAACCGAATGGCTCTGAGTTCCAGGAGGTTGATAGACCACTTTGCCTCTGCAGGAGACCAGAGCCCCTGCGCTGTCCTTCCCAAGCAGTGGGCTCCCCAGCCCGACAAAGAGGCGTCCGTCGTGACGACAATCCACTCCGGGGTCACCAGAGGCATTCCTGCAGACAACTTATCTGTCTGCAGCCACCAGCTCAGCGCCTTGCGCACTGCTGGGTCCAAGGGAAGGCGCACAGCATAATCCTCTGACATCGGAGTCCAGCGCTGCAGCAGAGAGTGTTGTAGTGGTCTCATATGAGCCCTGGCCCAGGGCACTACTTCCATCGTGGCCGTCATAGAGCCCAACAGCTGCACATAGTCCCAAGCCCAAGGGGAGAGGCTACTAGGAATTGGTCCACCTGAGCCTGAAGTTGACAATCCGATTGTCTGGCAGGAACACTCTGCCCACTTGGGTGTCGAATCGAACTCCCAGATACTCCAGGGACTGAGTCGGGCGCAGCTGGCTCTTCTCCCAGTTGATGATCCACCCCAGGGAGCTCAAAAGAGCAACCACCGGTTCACAGCTTTGCCGCACTCTGCATAAGAGGGGGCTCGGATCAACCAGTCGTCCAGATAAGGATGGACTTGTACTCCTTCCTTCGCAGGAAGGCCGCGATGACCACCATTACTTTGGAGAAGGTCCGCGGAGCAGTAGCCAACCCGAAAGGGAGGGCTCTGAACTGGAAGTGTCGGCCCAGGACTGTAAAACGCAGAAAGCGTTGATGAGGAGGCCAGATGGGAATATGCAAGTACGCTTCCTTGATGTCCAAGGAAGCCAAGAACTCTCCTACCTTCACTGCCGCTATAACAGAGCGGAGAGTCTCCATGCGAAAGTGCCGAACTTTCAAGGCCCGATTGACCCCTTTGAGGTCGAGGATAGGCCGGACAGAACCTCCTTTCTTTGGTACAACAAAGTAAATGGAGTAACGTCCCTTGCCAAGCTGATTTTCTGGCACCGGAACGACCGCACCCAGGCGTATCAGGTTGTCCAAGGTCTGCTGCACTGCCACAGCTTTGACCGGAGACTTGCAGGGAGAGAGTACAAACCCGTCTCTTAAGGGTCGGCAGAACTCTAACTTGTAGCCGTCTCTGATGACTTCCAGCACCCAAGCGTTCTGAAGTTACTCTGGTCCACTCGCCCCAGAAACGAGGACAGGCGTCCTCCAATCCGCACTGGGCCATGGACCAGGACCCCGTCATTGGGTATGAGGACCACTGGGGGAGGACCGGCGGGCGTACTCCGGGACGGCCGGGGTCTCGGCGAAAGGAATGCTGCTGGGGGGAGAAGTTCCTTTGAAGGAAGAGGGGGCAGAGGAGCCCGACTGCCCGGGCGGCGGTTACCGACGGGCTTCCTGAAAACCGTCCTCTGGAGATACCGGGGCGAGCACTGGCCCTCAAGGAAGGATCCGAGGGGGAAGCCGCTGGCACCGTCGGCAGGCACGCCCCTGGCCACATAGGAGCCGCAAACTGAGGCCTGCAAACTTAAGGCAGGCCGCTCGAAGGACAACCTTAAAGCCGCTTCCAATCTTCTGTCTTGGGCGTCCTTTAGTGCGTGCCACATTCCACGGCAACGCCGTTTTTCTAGTCACCGCAGTGATTAAAGAATCCACGGTAGGCCAAATATAAGGCCTCACGCTCACTTTCAGGCAAAGGATAGCGGCGGGACATAGCCCTAGCCACTTTGAGGCTCGCTTCGGGACATCCCATTGAGCGAAATTAAGGTGTGCATGGCATCATGCACGTGGAAGGGTCTAGGCAGGCGCTTCGTCCCCAGCATAATGGCAGAGCCAACAGGGGCTGAGGGAGAGACGTCCTCTGGAGAGGACATCTTCAAAATGCTCATGGCCTGCACTAACAGGTTGGGCAAATCCTCTGAGCGAAAGATCCGCGCTGCACAGGGGTCATCCACTCCATCCGAGCGGGAATCCGTCTCCTCCAAGGAATCCCCAAAGGACCGTTGGGAGAACTCAGATACGCTGCCCTCATCTACATCAGAGGAAACAGCGTCCTCTAAGGCCTGGGATCCACCGAGGGCGTTTACTTCCGGGGGCCTCAACCCCGTTATCGGACAAGGGAGAAGGGGCAGCATTTTGAAATAAGGAAAGGCCTGATGCAGCAGCAAAATAAACTCGGGGGAGAAAACCCCCCAGATGTGAATTTCAGCAGCCTGGGCCACAGCCCTAGACGCACCCTCAACCGGCGCTCGCAAGAGCGGGGGAGCAACATGCTGCGCATCCAAGATGGCGTCCGGCGCGACACTCCGCGAAGGAGCCCGTGCGGGAAGAACGGCGCTTAACTTTAGCCGCTTTTTTGCCGTCGCCCAAATCAAGGGCGGCCATGGCATGAACATCTCCCAGCTCAAGGGCGGCCCAAGAAGAAGCCGTCCGAGCAGAGTGGCCGGCCAGATGGCGGAGGGCGAGCAGCGGGGGATGGCGCTTATGGCGGGAAAAACCGCCGCGCCGGAGGAAGACCCGGGACACTGACCGGCCTCCAAACTGACACCCAACAAGGGCGAATCAGACTTTAAAACCCCCCGCATCCCCGCTAGAAGTGCACACGCGCTCGGGGAGCGATTCTTCGCGCCCTCGCCCTCCGACGCCATAGGCCACGTGGAGATCAATCGGGGAACCCCCTGCCCGCTATAAAAAGGTAAAAATTACCTGCTTCTCGCTCCGAGCTGTAACGACCTGGTGTCCCAGTGAGTAGCTGCAATAAACGTTTAAATAAACGTCGAAATAAACGCCCTTAAGGACGTCCAAAAATTTTTTTTTTTTTTTTTTTACGGAGCCAGCGGGAGGGGGGAGAAAAGGAGGGACCTGGCGCCACCAGGTTTGCACTTGCTCAAGAAGAGCCCTCAACCCCAGGCACTCAACAAAACCTAAAAATTAGGCTTGGAGGCCTAGCCAGAGCTGCTGCTGTGTGTGACCACCACCTGCTGAGATAGAGAACATACTGAGGAGTTTCCGGCAGCACATGACCACATATAGGGAGGCAAAAGGATTGCTCTCTATCTCCACCTGCTGGTAGATGGACACAACCCACCAGTCTATGGATTGATCAGCATGATGATATGGAATGGCCTAGTTTTGGAGACCAGATAATCAATTCACAATAGTGACTAGATGAGTACAAAAACAAGTAAGCAAGCATCAGACTTGGAGTGCGCATACATGTCAACCATGTTGACAGTTCTCAATTAAGGACAACTACTGTAAAAAGAACAAACATGCTAGAGTGGATTTTGCTCCATCACTCATCCTCAAAAGGAGAATTAACATGATTATACCAATCAAAGATGCTGAGAAGAAAGAGACACAAATACAAGATAGAAGACCCTAAGGAATCAGTCAGTATATGTTCTGAAAAGTCAGCACAAATATGGTTTTTGGAGTGTGGCAAAGTGACTAATATACAAAAGGAGCAAATTATACGGATAGATGGCTATTCTGTGTTCAGTTCTCATCCCTCTCACCATCTTTGTTTGCTCTCTTCTCTGCTGATGATCCACATGCAAATTTGTTTTGAGTGTGAGAAAGGGATTAACACAAATACAAAGCCATACAAGGTTTATACAGGTAAAATGACTTTCTGAACATTACCAGGTCTCTGTGCGAGTAAAAGACCTTCATATGCTGGGGGGAGTAAATGTATGCAAAAAGGGAAAATTAGGTTCTTACCTTGGTAATTTTCTTTTCTTTAGTCATAGCAGATGAAGCCATTACGTATGGGTTGTGTCCATCAACCAGCAGGGGGAGATAGAGAGCACTCAGCTTTTCACAGTGCCTCATGGCCAGCCAGCTCCACTGCCTCTTCAGTATTTGAAGCTTCCAAAGCAGTATGGCAAACCGCAATGGGAATAACATGAACTTTCCTCACAGCGAACGATGGCCCCTTAACAAGGCATGAACTCAAAAGGAGGGAATGAACACATCCTCCTGGAGGAATAAACTTGTCCTCTTATTGTATAACTGGAGGGGATACACGCAACCTCCTGGAGGGAATAAACTCATCCTCCCAAACCATAAACTGGAGGGAATGGACTCATCCTCCTATAAGTGACATGAATCCTGAAGACTGTTTTCCAACTTTCTCCCAGGAAGGAACTTCAGGAAACAAGAACAGAACCTGAAAACAGATTCACAGCATACAGACAATCATACAGGGAGGGCTCATGGCTTCATCTGCTATGACTAAAGGAAAGAAAATTACCAAGGTAAGAACCTAATTTTCCCTTCCTTGTCATCAAGCAGATGAAGCCATTACGTATGGGATGTAACAAAGCAATCCCTATATAGGGTGGGAACAGGTCACACCACGCGCTAGCACTTGTGCTCCAAAACGTGCATCCCTCCTAGCAGCCACATCCAGCCTGTAATGTCGGGCAAAAGAGAGCTTAGAAGCCCATGTTGCTGCACTGCATATCTCTTGACGAGAGAGTGCTCCAGTTTCAGCCCAAGAGGAAGAAATCGCTCTGGTAGAATGCGCCTTAAAGGCTACAGGCAGAGACCGGGCCGGCAAGCAGATAAGCTGAAAAGATAGTTTCTTTGAGCCAGCGGGGAATAGTGGCTTTAGACGCTGGAGACCCTCTGCGAGGACCTGATAGCAAAACAAACAGATGATCATAGATCCTGAAAGAGATAGTAACTCGCAGATACTGCAGCAGAGTCCTGCACACATCCAACAGGTGCAACTGCCCAAAAGATTCTGGAAACTCCTCCTTATCAAAGGAGGGCAAGAAAATAGGCTGGTTTAGGTGAAATGCTGAAACCACCTTAGGCATGAAGGAAGGCACGGTCCGAACCGTGACCCCGGACTCTGAGAATTGCAGAAATGGGTCTCTACAGGACAGCGCCTGGAGCTCTGACTCCCGTCTCGCCGAAGTAATGGCCACCAGAAAAACGGCCTTTAGTGTCAAATCTTTCTCCGATGCTCACCGAAGCGGCTCAAAAGGAGAAGCCTGCAGGGCCTTCAAAACTAGCCCCAGGTTCCAAGCTGGACAGGGTGCTCGCACGGAAGGCCGGAGCCGAAGCACCCCACTAAGAAACCGTGCCACATCTGGATGAGCAGCTAAAAACACGCCATCAATCTTACCACGAAGGGAGGCCAACGCTGCCACTTGCTCCCACAGGAAATTATAGGCCAAGCCTATTTGTACACCATCCTGCAAAAAGTCCAGAATCGGCGAGACAGGAGCCCGCATGGGTGTGATCGCTTTTGAAGCACACCAAGACTCAACTGGCGCCAAATCCTGGCATAAGCCACGGAAGTGGAACGCTTGCGGGCCTGCAGGAGAGTGGAAATGACTGTGTTTGAATAGCCTTTGTCCCTCAATTGCACCCTCTCAATCGCCATGCCATAAGACCAAAGCGGCAGGCGTCCTCCATGGCTACCGGGCCCTGTGACAACAGGTTCGGTACCAGAGGTAAAGGAAGGGGAGCCTCCACTAGCATCTGTCGGAGGTCCGCATACCAAGGCCTCCTGGGCTGATCCAGGGCGATGAGGACCACTTCTCCTGGGTGAAGTCAAATCCGCAGGAGCACGTGCCCTATCAAGGGCCACGGAGGGAACACATATAGTAGGCCCGGAGGCCAGGGCTGAGTCAAGGCATCCAACCCTGCCGAGCGAGGATCTCTCTGTCTGCTGAAGAAGCACGGGACTTTGGCATTTGAACTTGTCGCCATAAGATCCATCACGGGCTTGCCCCATTTGGCACATATCTGCAGGAATACGTCATCTGCTAGTTCCCATTCTGTTGGATCGATCTGATGCCTGCTTAGATAATCGGCTTGCACGTTGCTCTGACCTGCAATGTGAGCTGCCGACAGAAACTGAAGATGCAGCTCGGCCCAGTGGCAAATCTGTTCGGCCTGCGCGGCCAGCGCTCTGCACTGAGTGCCGCCTTGTCGATTTATGTAGGCCACTGCTGTCGTGTTGTCCGATATCACTCTGACAGCCAATCCTTCCAGGGTCACTTGAAAGGCCAGAAGCGCCTGAAACACTGCTTTCAACTCCAGGCGGTTGATGGACCACTCCGATTCCTCGGGTGTCAATAGACCCTGGGCATGCTTCCCTTGCAATGTGCGTCCCAGCCCTTCAGGCTGGCATCTGTCACTACTAGACACCAATCAGGGAGCGCCAGCGGAATTCCTCGCCGCAGCATGCTGTCTGAGAGCCACCACTCCATGCTGAGTCGGGCTGCAGGGAGCCAAGAAAGTCTGCATTGATAATCCTGAGAAACTGGAGACCATCTTTGAAGTAGGGAATACTGTAGAGGTCTCTGGTGTGCTCTTGCCCAGGGCACCACTTCCAATGTGGCTGTCATCGATCCCAGCAGCTGGACAATGTCCCAAGCTCGCGGGCGGGGCATCCTCAGGAGCAGACGGACCTGATTCTGAAGCTTGCACCGCCTTAGCTCGGGTAGGAATACATAGCCCGAGTCTGTGTCGAACCTGGCCCCCAAATATTCTAGAGATTGCGAGGGGGTCAGGTAACTTTTGGCCATATTGACGACCCAGCCTAGAGATTGAAGTACTGAGACCACTCTGGCTGTAGCTTGATAGCTCTGTTACAGAGTCTGCTCTGATGAGCCAGTCGTCTAGGTATGGGTGAACCCTGATACCTTCTCGCCTGAGCAAAGCAGCTACTACCATCATTACCTTCAAAAAGGTTCGGGGAGATGTGGCGAGGCCAAAAGGCAAGGCCCGGAACTGGAAATGTTTTCCCAACACTGCAAACCTCAGAAAATTCTGGTGCGGGGGCCAAATTGGTATGTGCAAGTAAGCTTCTTTCAGGTCTAGAGACGTGAGAAACTCTCCTGGCTGTACCGCAGCAATGACTGAGCGCAGGGTTTCCATGTGGAAATGCCGCACTCTCAGGGACTTGTTTAATTCTTTTAAGTCCAGAATAGGGCGAAAAGACCCACCTTTTCGCAGCACCACAAAGTAGATGGAGTATCAGCCGTAGCCGTGTTCGGCGGGAGGTACCAGGGACACGACCCCTAACTGAATCAGACCTTGCAAAGTCTCCTCTACCGCCGCCCGTTTGGCGGCAGAACCACACTGGGACTCCACAAACACGTCTCTTACTGGGGCGTTGAATTCTATTCTGTAGCCATCTCTGATCAGGTCCAGAACCCACTGATCTGAGGAAATATTGGCCCACTCCTCGGCAAAGAGGGAAAGACGTCCTCTGATGACAGGAAGCGAGGAGGGGGCCAGCGCACCATCATTGAGAGGGTCGCCCCTGAACTCCAGGCCTACAGCCGGTGGCTGCGTAACGCTTGTCCTGCTGAAAAAACGGCCACGAGAAGTGAACCCAGCAGAACACCCCGGGCAGTACCTTCTAGCTTCACGGAAGCGAGGTCTATAAGAGGAGTGGACCGCCTGGCCCTTAGAGGAAGGCCTCGGCCTATCTTCGGGCAAGCGCTGGGGTTTAGGATTTCCCAGGCCTTTAACAATTTTTTTTTCCAACTCCTCACCAAATAGGAGAAGGCCTTGAAAGGGCAACTTCACCAACCTTTGCTTAGAGGCCATGTCCGCTGCCCAATGTCGTAGCCAAATAAGACGGCAAGCCGCCACTGCTACTGCCATTTGTTTAGCCGGAGCTCTGACAATATCATAAAGGGCATCAGCCAAAAAGGACAAGGCCGACTCCAGCCGCGAAGCCACATCCGAGAAGGGCTCCGCTCCATCTCCGGGCTGTTCCACTGCCTGTTGCAGCCACGCAAGGCAGGCTCTAGCAGCATAACAACTGCATGCAGACGCCCGAACAGTAAGACCTGCAATTTCAAAGGACCGTTTAAGTGCTGCTTCCAGCCTACGGTCTTGTATATCCTTCAGGGCAACTCCTCCTTCCATAGGGAGGGTAGTTCTCTTTGTCACCACAGTGACTAGGGCATCTACTTTAGGCATTGCAAAGCGAGCCAAATGCTCCTCACGCAGAGGGTATAATTGCCCCATAGCCCTGCAAACTTTCAAAGGTCCTTCGGGGTCAGCCCACTGAGCGGAAATAAGCTCTTGGATGGAGTCATGCAAAGAAAAGGCTCGAGCAGGCTTTTTGGTACCAGCCATCCTAGGATTCACAGAGGAGGCTGTGACACTGTCAGGCTCTTCAATAGAAAGGACCTGTAGGGCATCTGAAATAAGCGCTGGTAGCTCATCACGGTGGAAAATCCTCACCGCAGAGGGATCATCCAGATCCTGTGGTAATTCTGCACCTGACTCTGGCTCCTCAGACCACGAAGGCCTGCCAGAACTCTCCGAATCCTCACATCCCGACCATGGGGGGGGGGGGGGGGGGGGAGAAAGGAGGTGCACCACAATCTGAAGGGGAATTAGCCCTTCTACGCTTTTCTTTATGCCAATTATCAGGGAAAATAGCCTCAGCGGGCAGTCCCAGGCCAGAATCCACCAGGGGGGACAATAGAAGGGGCCTCAGACGACCCTTGAGGGAGAGCTCTTTTCAGCATGTATGCTTTATGCAATAAGAACACAAAATCAGGGGAGAAAAACTCAACCTGGGCATCCAGATCCCGTCCGGGGCTAGCCGCTCCCTGAATAGCCTCAATTCGAGGTCCGTCCCCCCCCCCCCCCCCCCCCCCCCGGGCTCAGGGCTCTCCGTCTCTACTGAGGCCGTGCCATGCTGAGAATTCAAAATGGCGTCCGCTGTCAGCTCTGAGCGGGAAGAATCATCGCTCGCCATGCTCGGGCCGGCTCTTACACCTGTACAGCACGATTTACAGAGCCCCGCTGCTGATTTGCGCTTGCCACACTGGGAACAGCGCTTTACATTCTCTGCAGCCATTGCCGAAAACGGCAGGAAAATTCTAAATGGCGGTTTCACGCCAAAAACGCCCCCCCCCCCCCCCCCCCCGGAGGAGTTAAAAAACACTCTTACCTCACCGGACCGAGTATCACAGCTCCAGTCCCATAGAAGAATCAAAGGAAAACCTCTGTTCCATTTTTTTTAAACGCTGTGAGGAAAGCAGAGGTAATAAGAAATCCGGAGGCTCAGATGAGTGGGAAAGGCAGGGAAAGGCGAACCAATGTGCCTGCATCCACTGAGTGGGAAAGGACAGGGAAAAGCAAGCTAATATGTCCACATCCACGGGGGCATGGGTAAGGCAGGGAAAGGGTTAACCTATGTGCCTTCAAAGTGAAGCTGCTATAGCCTCTAACACCCCGGCTAAGAACTGGCAAGCCAGGAGCCACCTCCAGGCAGATTTCTGATGGAGCTCGAAGAAGCTGCAGCCACCCTGCTTGGGGAGATAGAGAATACTGAAGAGGCAGTGGAGCTGGCTGGCCATGAGGCACTGTGAAAAGTTGAGTGCTCTCTATCTCCCCCTGCTGGTTGATGGACACAACCCAAACGTAATGGCTTCATCTGCTTGATGACAAGGAAGAGGTAGATACGATTTCAAAATCCCTCTGCATATTTTTCACTGAGTACTGAAACCATGCAGGCATGAAGTCTGTGGACTTTTCAGATTGCATTTTTGAGCAGGTACATTTCTTAAGGAAAAGCAGTCAAAGACATTTGCATCTGTCCTTTGTGCATTTTTTTCTGTCATTTTTAAAAATGTAATCTACACAGCACTACAGCTCTCCCATGATACCTTACGACAACTGGAAAGAAAAGAATGCAATGCTATCTCCACTACTGTTGCTTTAATGCTAAATATCCTGCAGAACTTATAAAACAGATTAATTTTGAATGATAACAGTAACCATGTGTGACAGAACAGTGTGTTTTAAGCCTGTAAAATTGCCTTTATTAATTCTTAAAGTGTATTTCTCTAGTTTGGCCAGCAGGTGGTACATGTTTTATGTTAAAGCTGTTATAGAAAAGCGAATGCTCCCTCTTTAGTTTCAGTCAGTGAAGAAGTGATTTACAGTACTGTGACCAGTATACTTTTAAAACGTGTTGACTGGGCTCTGATTGGCCCAGGAGTTCTTTTCATTTGAATTGTACTGGCTTTTGCCCTAGTTTCAGCCAGGGAGAAAGAGAGACAGAGAGTGAGCGCTCTTTGCTGAATCCCTGTAAAACGGTTATATTTGACAACTGGTGAGAAGCTATGTGTCTTGATCTCCCCAGGTACTTTCTGGAGGGTAAACAAGTGTTTGTTTAGTGTTGTAATTGATCCATATTTCAGTTATCTATTATTGTTTGCTGATTGCACATTTTTTGTCCATTGTTCAAGTTCCCCTGCCCCCCTGAGAATCAGTATAATCACTCCAAAGCAAAGAGAAAAGACAATAGACTACTTCTGTGCTCTCTTTCGTTCTCATTACAGCCACCCTCAGAGGCAAAGAGCCTCATGTTATGACCAAACTAGAAAACAAATCATGTTCCCCCTTTTTCATTTTTTTTAAACATCACATATGTTGACTCTGCCTGTCTAGACTGATAAAAGAATCCCGGTGGTTTATGTGTTGGGTCTGTGAGTGCTTTCTGGGAACTGTGGGACCACTGGGAGTGTGGCTCCATTAAACTAGAAATCACTGGGGATAATCTGAGCATGGGAGACTTGCCCAGAGGTGGTTGAGACCCAGTCAGTGGAAGGAGGGTGCTAGTGTAGAGCACAAGTGGCAGGTGCAGGCTGACCTGAGTTGTGCTGGGGATAGACCCTCTATGTGGCCGCAGAGTAACCCCAGGTGGGTGGCTAAGTGTTTCGTGAAACTGTGTATAGAACCCCCAAGTTTCTGAAGAAAGTCCAATAGCCAGATATTCTTGCTAGCTTAAAATACATGACCTGCAGATATAGCCCAAAACATGAGTTACAATTACAGCACTAAACAGACAACTAGGGAAGCCTGACTGAAATCTCACTGCTGCTCCTTGTGATCTTGAGCAAGTCACTTAACCATACAATGCAAGCCCTCCACAAACATGGAAGCACCAAACACAAGTGAATTTAACTTACCTTGAGCTATTACCAAAAAAAATGCGAGCTAAATCCAAAAAATAAAATAATTAATTTTGAACTTATGGCTTGGTCAGTTTCTCGAAACCAGAACAGTGTGCATTTATAGTGCTTGAAAACAGTTCAAGAAATTTGAAGAACACAGACTACTAGCAGAATCCTTGCTGACAGTCTCGTGATCTGAGATATTAAATGTGACATGACACCCAGAGACATCTTCTGTTATGCTCATAGTGTACATATTGATTTCCTACTGTGCCTTGCAAGAACGGTGAATGAAACCCATCCAGATTTATTTCGTCAAGTCTCTACTTTTGTACAAGTACACAAGGCCAAATATTTTAGGTATCTGGCCATTTATAATTTTACAAAAATAAGACTAAGAAATATGCTGGCATTTCTAGAGTAATGTGGGTTTTTTGTAAATACAGCATATTCCAGCCTAAATCCTTTAAAACATGCAGTAAATCAAACATTTTTTTCATCTTCATCCAGTGAAGAATAGACTTTCCCAAAATTCCAGGTACTCCTCACTTGTAGTACTCTCTTATCTACCTGAAATATTTCACCAATAGCAGACAGTTTCTTATCTCTATGTTTTAAGCAAACAGAAAATTTGTAAACACTGGCAATAACAAATAAGAATAAACAAATGGTTGTTAAAGACACAGATGATGTTTTGTCCACACTGCTGAATTATAATGAGGAATCTAGTAGATTTTTAGAAACAAGAAAATGATTACGAAGCAAAATTTCTTGTAATTAAGAACTGCAAAACAAAGCCCAACTTGTAAGGATAAATTTGGTTTTACCTGCTAATTTGCTTTAGTCCCTCCAGATTGGCCCAGAGAATGATGGGCTTAGAATACCTACCAGAAGGTAGAGACTGAGATGATCAGATTCTTGGGAGAGCCAATAAATATCCTGAACTGCCCCCCTGAGAATCAGTATAATCACTCCAAAGCAAAGAGAAAAGACAATAGACTACTTCTGTGCTCTCTTTCGTTCTCATTACAGCCACCCTCAGAGGCAAAGAGCCTCATGTTATGACCAAACTAGAAAACAAATCATGTTCCCCCTTTTTCATTTTTTTTAAACATCACATATGACTCTATTGACCAATTCCTTGAAGAGAAGACCAAAACGCCCTGACCAGTCAAATGCATACAACGACTGGACTGAATATCTTCAGAAAAAAAGACAAGTCTTGATAAAAGCAAAAATGGGAGGCATCTGTGTCAGTCTGTAGGAACTAAAGGAAAGCAAATTAGCAGGTAAGACCTAATTTGTCCTTCCTTAGCATCCCTACAGACTAGCCCAGAAGAGACTGATGGGAAGTGCCAAAGCAGTAAATTTACAGAAGCGACCCACAGAGTCCTGCAGTCAAAACTCAAACTGCAGGAGATAGTCCTTGACACCTTAATTGGGAATTACACCTCTACTGCATGGAGCCAGCACTGGAATCCCTGTAACCTCTCTGACCCCCACGAAAGAACTGGGAATACTGAAACAACCTCACTGAGAACCATCTGTCCTACCTAGTCGAAAATACCTAAACTCCTGAAAATGATTCCTAGCGGCCGCCAACCCTCACCCTGATTTAGGACGGTCTTCTGGCAAACAGGCACCTTTGTGTCACCTAGAGAATGACACGAGGACAAAGTTTGTTCCCTTCCCGTCTCCATCCATGGTAACAGTAACCATGTCGTTCTCTTTTTAAAAGTAGAGGTTTTGAGTTCAGTTTTTCAATAAAAGGCATAGTTCAAACAAGCATTTTAATTTTGGCTGCAGCAATTTGTATTCTTCATCAGTTAGCTGTCATTGTATTTTGAAATTATTTTTGCATTTTGTATAATATATGCACATTTAGAATTTATTTCTCAGAAATCTTTGGCTTTTGCTGTAACACATGTCCTTCTCCAGGAAGCCTGTTTTCTTTACCCCCATCCAACATAAAATGCTGTCCCCAGTGACCTGGTTACCCTCCGTCAGATTTCAGACTATACCCAAGTAACCTAATACTACTTCCACAAACATCCTGATCAACAAGAGCCAGGGCACCAAGTTTCTCACCCCTAATACACTCTCCTTCTGGAGGCCTTCAGAAAGGAGGGAGTGCCTCTCCCTCCAGCCTGAAAGTTGCCTTTTGAAGATCTCTGACTTGGGGAAGGAAGAGAGCAGAAGATGAGGAGTGTGTGGCCTAATATGCAGCTGCTCTCCTTTCATTCTTGTGATTAGCACCGAGCCAGGGCTGCAGCTGTGGGGGCAGGGATAAGGAGGATGTGCATGCATGGAGAAGCCAACACTTTTCTCCCTTCCCTTCCTCCTCGCCACGGGTGTCATATACTTTTTTCCTGCAGCAATTCAGTCACAGGCCAACTCCATGGCCTTCCTTCTGCTGTGTCCCCTTCTCTCTGCTTTTTTTTTTTAATACAGTGGCCAAGGCACAGAAAATTCAACTCCTTAAAGGAGAAGAATAAGGGATTTGGGGGAGGACTCAGTCACCCAAGTGTAGCACTAGAGAACCTCCTTGGACCTCAACCCCAACCAAGACAGTCAGAACCTTTGAAGGGAGCATAGAAAAATGTATGTCTGCTTCAAATTAGAAAGCTAGAAAAAAAAGGCTAGCCTACCCACCCAACTGAGACTAAAGGCTCACCACATCCACCACCTACTGGAGACTAAGAAATACCGATTCTAAAAGGGGTGAGGTTCAGGATATTTTTGGCTCTCCCAAGAATCAGAACTTCTCAGTCTCTACCTGCTGGTAGGCACGCTCAGCCTATCAGTTTTCTCTGGGCCAGTCTGGAGGGACGCTAAGGAACTGAAATTTAAGACTGACCTTTTCTGGAAAGTTTTACTTCATTCTAAAATGTATACATTAAGACTTACTATCATCTTCTTGTAGAGACCATAATGAAGTACTAGACTGTGAGTAAGTGCTAGGCGGTGCGGCTTCATAGGGTGCCCAGTGCCTAGGGGTGAAAAGAAGAAAAAGTCGGTCAACTTCCATAGTTGTAAACCAGGACTTCGATAATAGAAAGGAAAAGCTAGAAAGTGTTTCAACAGTTCTTCCAATGAACTCTACCCTGCCTTTCAAAGTAACATACTGACCGGATCTAGTTCCCCTTTCCTAGTTGTCTGAACAATAAGCAGAAGCACAAAAAAAGCCACTTTTCTCAGTAAATGCCACCCAAAAGTCACTCAGTTTCAATTTATTGCTCAAACTACTAATTATATTCCCCTACATCTTTCAAGTCCTGGAAACATATTTATTCTTCTTATAAAGATATCGTAGATGTTAACATCTAATGAGATCTGAGATGAGAAAGACTAATTTTATTTACATAAATTTTTCAAAAGATTTAAGCCAAAAAGTTTTGGTTTTGAAAAAAAAAAAGCATGTATCTGCTTTGCCTTTAATCGTTAATGTATAAATGTAGATGATTAAAGTTAATGGCTTCCAAGTTTTCAGCCCAAAGACCAACAACGGCTTCACCAGGTGAAGGTGTGCTCTGGTAAATTAATTAATAGGAAAAAAGGGGTCTTTTTTTTATTAAACTTCAGCAAAAGTGGCCTTAGCACACCCTTACTCTAGTATTTCCCATGTGGTAAGGCCGTTTTTACTGAAGCCATAAAATGGCCATGCCTTAATGGTAAAATTATGTATCATACCTGATAATTTTCTTTCCATTAATCATAGCTGATCAATCCATAGACTGGTGGGTTGTGTCCATCTACCAGCAGGTGGAGATAGAGAGCAATCCTTTTGCCTCCCTATATGTGGTCATGTGTTGCCGGAAACTCCTCAGTATGTCGATATCCAAGCTCCATCTGCAGGACTCAGCACTTAGAGAATTACACCCACAAAGGGACACTCTGCCCAGCTCACCACCGCCGAAACGGGGGAGGGGAATTAACCCAGCTCATCCCCACACAAGTGGGGGAGGGGAATCCGTCCAGCTCATCCCCGCGGAGCCGGGGAGGGACACCACCCCGCCGATGCGGGGGGGATCTGGCTTATCCTGCAACCGCAACCGCGGGAGGAGCTGACTGACCCTAACACCGCCGAAGCGGGAGGGGTACAAAGCTGCCCTACAGCCGCACGAAGCAGGAGGGAGCGCCGGCAGAATTTATGTCTCAATCCAGCCCCGTAAAACGGAGGGGAGAGGAATGCAGCAGCTCACTGTAACACAAACTCGTCTCAACTCTTGAAGAATCCAATTGAGAAAACTTGAACACGAAGTCCTCCCGAACAGGAACTGAAGACTAAACTTGAACCTGAAATGCAACCAGAATATAAACAGTACAGATATCTGGGAGGGGCTATGGATTGATCAGCTATGATTAATGGAAAGAAAATTATCAGGTATGATACATAATTTTACCTTCCATATCATCATGCTGATCAATCCATAGACTGGTGGGATGTACCGAAGCAGTACTCACCCAGGGCGGGACATAGAAATCCCTGACCGCAACACTGAAGCTCCAAACCGGGCCTCCGCCCGAGCAGCCACAGTCAAGCGGTAATGCCTGGAGAAGGTATGGGCCGATGCCCAAGTTGCCGCCTTGCAAATCTCTTCCAAGGAGACGGACCCGGCCTCTGCCATCGAGGCCGCCTGAGCTCTAGTGGAGTGAGCCTTCAGCTGGATAGGCGGCACCTTCCCTGCGGCCACATAAGCTGCTGCAATGGCTTCCTTGACCCATCTTGCCACTGTAGGCTTAGCAGCCTGCAGACCCTTACGAGGACCTGCAAACAGGACAAACAGATGATCCGATTTCCGGAAATCATTGGTCACTTCCAAGTATCTGAAGATGACTCGTCTCACATCCAGATATTTGAGAGCAGAGTATTCCTCTGGGTAGTCCTGCCTACGAAAGGAAGGGAGACAGAGCTGCTGATTCACATGGAAGCGAGAAACAATCTTGGGCAGGAAGGAAGGCACTGTGCGAATAGTCACTCCTGCCTCAGTGAACTGCAGAAAAGGCTCTCGACATGAGAGTGCCTGGAGCTCGGAAACTCTTCTGGCTGAAGTGATAGCCACCAAAAAGACTGCTTTCAACGTCAGGTCTTTCAGAGATGCCCTCGACAAGGGTTCAAAAAGGCGGCTTCTGCAAGGCTCTTAGCACCAGGTTGAGATTCCACGCAGGCACCACTGAGTGCAGAGGAGGGCGCAGGTGATTAACTCCCTTGAGAAAACGTACCACATCTGGCTGCGAAGCCAGGGAAGCACCCTTCAGGCGGCCCCTGAAGCAAGCCAGAGCCGCTACCTGGACTTTAAGGGAACTGAGCGACAGGCCTTTCTCCAGACCTTCTTGCAGGAACGCCAGCACTGAAGAAATTGGAGCAGTGAAGGGAGAAAGTGAGCCTGCTTCACACCACGCTGCAAAGGTACGCCAAACCCTGGCGTAAGCAGTAGAAGTAGAGCGCTTCCTCGCTCTCAGCATAGTGGCGATGACCTTGTCTGAGAAGCCCTTCTTCCTCAGACGCTGCCGCTCAATAGCCAGGCCGTAAGACCAAAGGGGGAGGGATCCTCCATCACCAAAGGACCCTGATGCAACAGGCCCTGCTCCACTGGCAGCCGCAGAGGGTCGTCCACTGAGAGCCTGATCAAGTCCGCATACCAGGGACGTCTGGGCCAGTCCGGACCCACCAGGATTATCCGGCCCGGATGCTTTGCCACCCGGTCTAGTACCCTGCCCAACATGGGCCAGGGCGGGAACACATAGAGAAGCTCTTGTGTCGGCCACCGTTGGAGAAGAGCATCTACTCCCAGAGATCGAGGATCCCGTCCTCTGCTGAAAAAGCGCGGCACTTGGCAATTGGCCGATGACGCCATCAGATCTAGGCTCGGCTGGCCCCAGCGCTTCGTGATGTCCAAGAACGCCTGAGCCGATAACTGCCACTCTCCGGGATCCAAAGTATGGCGACTGAGAAAGTCCGCCTTGACATTCATGACTCCGGCAATGTGGGCCGCTGACAGCTGTTCCAGGTTCGCTTCCGCCAACTGGCATAGATTCATGGCTTCCTTGGCTAGAGGGGCACTCTTGGTACCTCCCTGGCGGTTGACATAGGCCACAGCCGTGGCATTGTCCGACAGGACCCGTACTGGCTTCAACGCCAGTACCGGGAGGAACTCCAAAAGCGCCAACCGAATGGCTCTGAGTTCCAGGAGGTTGATAGACCACTTTGCCTCTGCAGGAGACCAGAGCCCCTGCGTTGTCCTTCCCAAGCAGTGGGCTCCCCAGCCCGTCAAAGAGGCGTCCGTCGTGACGACAATCCACTCCGGGGTCACGAGAGGCATCCCTGCAGACAACCTGTCTGTCTTCAGCCACCAGCTCAGCGCCTTGTGCACTGCTGGGTCCAAGGGAAGGCGCACAGCATAATCCTCCGACACCGGAGTCCAGCGCTGCAGCAGAGAGTGTTGTAGTGGTCTCATATGAGCCCTGGCCCAGGGCACTACTTCCATCGTGGCCGTCATAGAGCCCAACAGCTGCACATAGTCCCAAGCCCGAAGCGGAGAGGCTACTAGGAACTGGTCCACCTGAGCCTGAAGTTTGACAATCCGATTGTCCGGCAGGAACACTCTGCCCACTTGGGTGTCGAATCGAACTCCCAGATACTCCAGGGACTGAGTCGGGCGCAGCTGGCTTTTCTCCCAGTTGATGATCCACCCCAGGGAGCTCAAAAGAGCAATCACCCGGTCCACAGCTTTGCCACACTCTGCATAAGAGGGGGCTCGGATCAACCAGTCGTCCAGATAAGGATGGACTTGTACTCCTTCCTTTCGCAGGAAGGCCGCGATGACCACCATTACTTTGGAGAAGGTCCGCGGAGCAGTAGCCAACCCGAACGGGAGGGCTCTGAACTGGAAGTGTCGGCCCAGGACTGCAAAACGCAGATAGCGTTGATGAGGAGGCCAGATGGGAATATGCAAGTACGCTTCCTTGATCTCCAAGGATGCCAGGAACTCCCCTGCCTTCACTGCCGCTATAACAGAGCGGAGGGTCTCCATTCGAAAGTGCCGAACTTTCAAGGCCCGATTGACCCCTTTGAGGTCGAGGATAGGCCGTACAGAACCTCCTTTCTTTGGTACCACAAAGTAAATGGAGTAACGTCCCTTGCCAAGCTGATTTTCTGGCACCGGAACGACCGCACCCAGGCGGATCAGATTGTCCAAGGTCTGCTGCACTGCCACAGCTTTGACCGGAGACTTGCAGGGAGAGAGTACAAATCCGTCTCTTAAGGGTCGGCAGAACTCTAGCTTGTAGCCGTCTCTGATGACTTCCAGCACCCAAGCGTCTGAAGTTACCCTGGTCCACTCGCCCAGAAACGAGGACAGGCGTCCTCCAATCTGTACTGGGCCATGGACCAGGACCCCGTCATTGGGTACGAGACCCTGGGGGAGGACCGGAGGGCGCACCTCCGGGACAGCGGTCTCTGCGAAAGGAATGCTGCTTGGGGGAGAAATTCCTCTTGATGGAAGAGGGGGCAGAGGAGCCCGACTTGCCCGAGCGGTACCGACGGGCTTCCTGAAAACCGTCCTCTGGAGATACCGGGGCGAGCACTGGCCCGAGCCCTGACCTCTGGTAACCTCTTGCCCTTAGACGTGCCGAGATCGGTCACAATTTTGTCCAGCTCGACCCCAAAGAGCAGCTTGCCTTTAAAAGGCAACTTAGCCAGGCGGGACTTAGAGGCGTGGTCAGCAGACCAATGTTTCAGCCAAAGCCACCGCCGCGCAGAGACTGTCTGAGCCATACCTTTAGCCGAGGCTCTCAAGACATCAAACAGTAAGTCTGCCAAATAAGCCAAGCCCGATTCCAGGGCCGGCCAATCAGCCCTCAAGGAAGGATCCGAGGGGGAAGCCCGCTGCACAATCGTCAGGCACGCCCTGGCCACATAGGAGCCGCAAACTGAGGCCTGCAAACTTAAGGCAGCCGCCTCGAAGGACGACCTTAAGGCCGCCTCCAATCTTCTGTCTTGGGCGTCCTTTAGGGCCGTGCCACCTTCCACCGGCAACGCCGTTTTCTTAGTCACCGCAGTGATTAAAGAATCCACGGTAGGCCAAAGAAAGGCCTCCCGTTCACTTTCAGGCAAAGGATAGAGGCGGGACACAGCCCTAGCCACTTTGAAGCTCGCTTCCGGGACATCCCATTGAGCCGAAATTAAGGTGTGCATGGCATCATGCACGTGGAAGGTTCTAGGCGGGCGCTTTGTCCCCAGCATAATGGCGGAGCCAACAGGGGCTGAGGGAGAGACGTCCTCTGGAGAGGAAATCTTCAAAATGCTCATGGCCTGCACTAACAGGTTGGGCAAATCCTCTGAGCGAAAGATCCGCGCTGCACAGGGGTCATCCGCTCCATCCGAGCGGGAATCCGTCTCCTCCAAGGAATTCCCAAAGGACTGTTGGGAGAACTCAGATACGCTGCCCTCATCTACATCAGAGGAAACAGAGTCCTCTAAGACCTGGGAATCCACCCGAGGGCGTTTACTTCCGGGGGCCTCAACCCCTTTATCGGACAAGGGAGAAGGGGCAGCGTTTTGCATAAGGAAGGCCTGATGCAGCAGCAAAATAAACTAGGGGGAGAAACCCCCCAGACTGTGCACTTCAGCAGCCTGGGCCACAGCCCTAGACGCACCCTCAACCGGCGCTCGCAAGAGCGGGGGAGAAACATGCTGCGCATCCAAGATGGCGTCCGGTGCGACACTCCGCGAAGGAGCCGCGCGGGAAGAACGGCGCTTAACTTTAGCCGCTTTTTTGCCGTCGCCCAAATCAAGGGCGGCCATGGCATTAACGTCTCCCAGCTCAAGGGCGGCCCAAGAAGAAGCCATCCGAGCAGAGTGGCCGGCCAAGATGGCAGAGGCGAGCAGCGGGGGATGGGCGTTTATGGCGGGAAAAACCGCCGCACCGGAGGAAGACCCGGGACACTGACCGGCCTCCGAACTGACACCCAACAAGGGCGAATCAGACTTTAAGACCCCCGCATCCCCGCTAGAAGCGCACACGCGGTCCGGGGAGCGATTCTTCGCGCCCTCGCCCTCCGACGCCATAGGCCACATGGAGATCGATCGGGGAACCCCCTGCCCACTATAAAAAGGTAAAAATTACCTGCTTCTCGCTCTGAGCTGTAACGACCTGGTGTCCCAGTGAGTAGCTGCAATAAACGTTTAAATAAACGTCGAAATAAACGGCTTTAAGGACGTCCAAATTTTTTTTTTTTTTAACGGAGCCAGCGGGAGGGGGGAGAAAAGGAGGGACCTGGCGCCACCAGGTTTGCACTTGCTCAAGAAGAGCCCTCAACCCCAGGTACTCAACAAAACCTAAAAATTAGGCTTGGAGACCTAGCCAGAGCTGCTGCTGTGTGTGACCACCACCTGCTGAGATAGAGAACATACTGGGGAGTTTCCGGCAGCACATGACCACATATAGGGAGGCAAAAGGATTGCTCTCTATCTCCACCTGCTGGTAGATGGACACAACCCACCAGTCTATGGATTGATCAGCAGCATGATGATATGGAAGTTACCATTAGCACGAAGCCACTAAACAAAATTTCTGTGTAGGCACTTACAACCACACATTTTGTAGGAGATAAGGACTCACGTGGTACTCCTGTGCTAACCAGTTAGCACATGTTAATGAAGATGTGCTGATTGTTTAGAGCAAGAATGCACACTCTATGTCCCCTCCCTAAAAAACGTTTTAGTGCGTGGTTTAGTGCATACTAATTTGGCATTTACTGCAGGACATCTGAGTACATTAGTGCCTAATGCAACTTAGTAAAAGGGCCCCAAAGTAACAAAAACTGCCATTTGGCATTACAATCCTACAGCTACAATAAACTTTACTCTCTTCTATCTCTTTTCTAACTCTGCCATCAATCTGAACGTCAAGTTTGTTTTTCATTTCTTTTTAGCTACATGCTGTAGGACTCATTTCTTGGTAATAACTGGAAGGGGGGGGGGGGGGGGGGGGGGGGGGGGGGAAGGTTTGCCAGATGAAATGGTCATACCATATATACTCATGTACAGGTCAAGAAATTTATAGACTTTAAAATGGAGTCTTCAAATTCACTGGTCATTTTTCATGGGCAGGTATCTCTCCTTCTACTCCCCCCCCCCCAAATCCATGGATCAACATCTCCCCACTCCCTGCCCCCGGTCTACCTTAAAAATGCCTCTCTCTCTCTCTTGGCAGCAGCAGCAATACAGATATGGTGCCTACGGCCTGACCCAGAGCCTTTACTCTGACACATCCTGCTTGCACAGAAACAGGAAGTTGATTCAGAGGGGGCAGGACACATTACAGGAAAAGCTCCAGGTCAGCCAGCAGGCACTGTATGTGTATTGTTGCTGCTGTAAATCGGAAGGGTGCAGGTTGGGGGGGGGGGGTAAACCGAACTCCGGAGTAGAGAGGAGGGAAAAAGTGGTGCTCAACCAGGTGATGGAGGGAGGGCTGGAGGGGAGGGTAACCTCGACTTACACATGAGTATATACAGTAGATTAGCTTTGGGTCCTCCATCATGCATACGCTCATCCAAATTTTTGTCCGATCTAGATGGCCAAGAATTTTCTTAGATTCAAAAAAAATTTTTAAATTGTTTTTGTATAGCACAGACATTGGCCATCACTGTATTTTTCAGATCAGGGTTCTAGGGGTGGGTGATAATGGGATGTTTACAAAATTGGGGATCACAAGTCTTTTTGCTCTATACAGTATAGTGCTTTGTTCATTGTTCTTTCACTGTTTTTATCCTTATGTACTGAACTGTTGCTTGCCTAATATTCTTGGTCAACTGTTTGCTGTATGACTAGTTTGATCCTGAATACAAAAAAAAAGCGTTCAAACAAAATTAATTTTGTATTTTTTAAACATATGTTACTGTTAATTTAAACAAGTGTGATACAATTCCACAAGTGTGATTATAAAGCAAAACAATCAACTCTGTTGACATACAGATTTCATTCTAGTTCAACTATGAGGTAGCCTGTGTCTGTCAGATAAAGTAAATCCTGGTTATATAAAATTGTTAATGTGTGAACTTGCATGAGCTAACAGCTACCGCACAAGCACACCAACTGTCAGCGCCATATGATACAAGTTAGCTACACATATTCAGTGTTGCCAGGTGGAAAATTTTTTTCCCACCCAATCCAGCACAAAAACCGCCCAAACCCCGCCCCTGACACCCCCACCCCCGCGTCATCACCCCCCCCGCCGTCATCAACCCCGCCCCGCCTCCCCCGTCACCGGCCCCGCCTCCCCCGTCACCGGCCCCGCCTCCCACGTCATCGGCCCCGCCTCCCACGTCACTAACCCCGCCCAAAAACGTCACTAACCCCGCCCCCCGCGGCCGGAAAAGCCGCACAAAAAACCGCCCTGAAGCCCAAAAAGCAGCCCAAAAAACCGCAACCCGCCGCGGGCAAAAGTTTCCCGTGGCGGGTCGCGGAAAACCGCCCAACACCTGGCAACACTGCACATATTCAAGCATTAAGCATGTGTCATCATAAAGGGCGGGAAGTAGGCAGAGAATGGGCAGGGCCTTCATGTTATAGTTTGAATTTAGCACTTACTGCACAATAACTTTTGCTGTAAGCTCAGGACCATTTACCGCCTCCTAAAAGGAGGTGCTAAGTGCCTTCACACTAATTAACAAAAAGTGTACACATGCTAATAAACTTTTCAGTATGGTAATTGCTGAGGACATGCTGGGCATACCCCCAATAATTAGCGCACAGCCTTTGCACTTAGCGAACTCGAACAATTGTTAAGGTGCACTTTAGTAAAAGATCCCATTACTTACATAATGCTAGTACACACCTTACCCATGCTTAACTATAAAACTCTATAGTACTCAAAATTGCCAGAACATTTAACACCCTAGGTCCCAGACATCAGCATCTACACAGGACAGGATTAAAACACAGACAAACTAGGTATGTGCCTAGGGTCCAAATGTTTAGGAAGATCCCTCTGAGATGTACTCATTCAACTGCTCCAAAAGGCAGACTTTTGCCTTGGTAATTCAACTACTGGCAGAAAGAAGAGTTGGACTGGGGAGACCAGAACCACCACTGGCTGCAGAGGTCTGTTTGTATTCTTCCACCCTTTGGGGTCAGTAAGCAAGTACTTCTCTCCTGTTAGTTTTCCTCTGCAGTCAGAACCGTGTGGGGACCCATTTGTTGGAGTTTAAAATATATTTTGGGTAGGTGGAGGGGAGGGCATGGCCAACACTTGTTTTCCTAGTGACCACCAAAGGGTTAATCCTGCCTTGCATTTCCATTACTGCCCATCATAAACAAACGTATAGCTGTTGATACATTAAGTCTTTCTATTCAGGGACACCTTTTTGTGTCTATCTTATGCATTTTTTAATTTTGTCTGCACTACCTCTTCCAGGAGGGCAATTCCAGGCATCCACCACCCTCTCTGTGAAAAAGCATTTCCTGACATTACTCCTAAGTCTACCTCTAGTTTTACTGCTTCTCTGTGTCTGGAAAAGATTTGTTTGTGGATTAATACCAGTCAAGTATTTAAATGTCTGTATCCTATCTCCGCTATCCATTCTTCCCTTTAGGGTATACATATTCAGGTCTTCAAGTCTCTTCTCATCTCTTGACGCAATCTTGCTATCATTTTCATCGTCTTCCTCTGGACCACGTCAAGTCTTCTTACATCCTTAGCAAGATATTTATTTATTTTATTTGTTGCATTTGTATCCCACATTATCCCACCTCTTTGCAGGCTCAATGTGGCTTACAATACGTCATGAGTAGTGACAATGCATGAGAAAGTATACATTTAGTAATAACAGAAGAATTTTGGGTAACATGATGATAGAACATGATAGTATTTTTCAGCAAACATAGTAAGAGAAATATAAGAAATATATAAGAATTATATAAGAAAATATATATTTAGTAATAGCAAGAGGATCTTGGGTAGCGTGATGATGAGAAAACATATTAATATTTTGGCAGGTAGATATAATGGAGGTAGTTCTGGATATGTGTACAGGAGTTCATATTTGTTGATCATTGTTGTATGCCTTGTTGAAGAGATGAGTCTTCAGCAGAATTCGGAAGTTAGCTAGTTCATAGATCGTTTTTAAATTGCGCGGCAGCACATTCCAGAATAGGGATAAACATAAAGGAATCCTGTTCAGAAGAAATGGATCCTCAGGAGCTTAGCCGAGATTGGATAACAGAGCTGGTAGTGGGAGGCGGGGCTGGTGGTTAGGAGGCGGGGATAGTGCTGGGCAGACTTATACGGTCTGTGTCAGAGCCGATGGTGGGAGGCGGGGATAGTGCTGGGCAGACTTGTACGGTCTGTGCCCTGAAAAAGACATGTACAAATCAAGGTAAGGTATACACAAAAAAGTGGCACATTTCTTGGGCAGACTGGATGGACCGTGCAGGTCTTTTTCTGCCATCATCTACTATGTTACTATGTGTGCTCAGGTAGGAAAAGGTTGACGCATGCGTTAGTTTGTATTTGAGACCTTTACATTTTGGAAAGTGAAGATTAAGGAATGTGCGGGATGATTTTTTAGCATTCCTGGGTGGTAGGTCTATCAGGTCTGACATGTACACTGGTGCGTCTCCGTGAATAATTTTATGAACTAGGGTGCATATTTTGAATGTAATACGTTCTTTGAGTGGGAGCCAGTGCATCTTTTTTCGTAGGGGTTTAGCGCTTTCATATTTTGTTTTACCGAATATGACCCTAGCTGCAGTGTTCTGAGCTGTCTGAAGTTTCTTGATTATTTGCTCTTTGCAGCCAGCGTAGAGTGCATTGCAGTAATCTAGGTGGCTGAGTACCATCGAATTGTACCAGGTTGCGGAAGACGGTTCTTGGGAAGAAAGGTCTTACTCTTTTTAATTTTCACACTGAATGGAACATCTTCTTGGTTGTGTTTTTCGCGTGACTCTCAAGTGTTAGGTGTCTATCGATGGTAACTCCAAGAATTTTTAGAGTGTCTGAAATTGGAAGATTCAGTTTTGGTGTGTCAATAGTGGTGAATTTGTTCGTATTGTGTTGTGAGTACCAGGCATTGGGTTTTTTCTGCATTGAGCTTCAGCTTGAATGCGTCCGCCCATGTGTGCATGATATGTAGGCTTTGGTTGATGTCATTGGAAATTTCCTTTAGATCTTGTTTAAATGGAATGTAGATCATTACGTCATCTGCGTATATGTATGGGTTAAGGTTCTGGTTTGATAGTAGTTTCGCCAAGGGTATCATCATTAGGTTGAATAGAGTCGGTGAGAGGGGGGATCCCTGTGGAACTCCGCATTCAGGTATCCATGTAGCTGATGTAGTCGAATTAGATGTCACTTGGTATGATCGTGTGGTTAGGAATCCTTTGAACCAGTTGAGAACATTTCCTCCAATTCCGAAATATTCAAGGATATGTAGTAGTATTCCATGATCAACCATATCAAAGGCGCTAGACATGTCAAATTGTAGCAATAGTATATTCTTGCCAGTTGCAATCGTTTGTTTAAATTTATTCATGAGAGTATCTAGTACTGTTTCCGTGCTGTGGTTAGACCAAAATCCTGACTGGGAGTCGTGTAGTATTGAGAATTTGTTTAAGTAGTTTGTGAGTTGTTTGGTTACCATGCCTTCCGTTAGTTTGGTTATTAAGGGTATGGATGCTACTGGTCTGTAGTTGGTTAGTTCGCTGGCACTCTTCTTTGCGTCTTTGGGTATTGGAGTGAGTAGAATGTTTCCTTTTTCCTTCGGGAAGTTTGTAGCATATAGTTTATGTGATTCGTGATGTCTATTATGAATTGATGAGGGGCGGATGTCATAAGGTTGTTTGGGCATATATCTAGTTTGCAATGAGATTTGGCAAACCTTTTGAGCATTTGGGAGATAAGATCCTCCGATAATATCTCGAAATTGGTCCAGGTTCTGTCTGCTGGGTATACACCTGGATCTGGATCTAGACAGTCTAGGAGTGCAGCGTAGTCGGTGGTGCTGACTGGTATTTTAAGTCGCAGTTGTATGATTTTCTCATTGAAGTATTTCACGAGGTTGTCTGCTCCAGGTGTATCTTTGTTGCTGATTGTGTTTGGTGTGGTATCTAGTAGTTTGTTCACGAGTTGCAAGAGTTTGTGTGTGTGTTTGTAATTCGGTCCAATTTCATTTTTATAAAATAGTCTATTAGTTTGCCTTATAGTGTATTTATATTTCCTTTGAAGTTGTTTCCAGGCGTTTAGTGATATGACCTCCTGAACTGAACACAATAGTCCAAGTGGGGTCTCAATGATGACTTGAAGAAGGGCATTAACACCTCCTGCTGGGGATTCTTCTTTATGCAGCCCAGTCCAGCATCCTTCTGGCTACGGACATCACTTTGTCACATTGTTTCACAGCCTTGAGATCCTCAGACACTATCACCCCAAGGTCACTATCCAAGTCTGTGCATATCAGGTTCTCAACCCTAGCACATATAGCTACTATGGATTTTTACTCCCCAAGTGCACCACTCTGCAAGTCTTTGCATTAAACTTTTAACTGCCAAGCATTAGACCATTCTTCTAATGTTTGCAGATCTTTTCTCATGTTTTCTATTCCCTCTGGTGTGGCCATTCTGTTGCAAATCTTGATGTCATCTGCAAAAAGAGACTTTTTCTTCTAACTCTTCAGCAGTCACTCACAATCTATTAAACAGAATCAGCCCCAGTATCAATTCCTGAGGTACTGCAGTACTCACCTTTCTTTCCTCTAAGCAAATTCCATTTACCACCACTCTGTCATCTGTCAGTCAACCAATTTCTAATCCAGTTGACTACGCTGGGTGCTAACTTCAGTCTGCTAAGTTTACTGATGAGCTACCTATAAGGAACCATGTCACTTTTACCAAAAAGGATCCTCTGTGCTTAGTCTATACTCTCTTAAATCCTTTTACTGTTTTAGCCAACACCATATTCCATACTTCCATTAACTTTTAAACAAAAAATATTTCCTGACGTTGCTCTTCACTCTGATAGGGGTGGAAATATTTTTAGGTCAGAGTTTCCCGAAACCTGTCCTGGAGGCACACTTGGGTTTTGGAATTTCCTCAGTGAATATGCATGAGGCCCTGCACAATGTATGCAAATCCATCTCATATAGAGTTATTATAGATATGCTAAAAACCAGACCACATAGGATCTGGGTAGGAAACACTGATTCAAAAACTATATGTGACAGCCACACTTTTTTTTAAAATATTTCTTAACATGTTTTTTTTTTAATTTATAGAATTTAAAACAATATTAAAGCATACAAACTTGTAGAAACATCAGACATTGCTACAACAATAAAAATAAAGAAAAAAATTGACTCTAATAAAGAAAAAGCTGTCTCTGTAATGTGTTCAATCTATGGGGGAAAGAGACATTTAAGAGAAAAAGAAAGATGCCCAAATATTAGACAATAATAAAAACCAACAAGCACACCTAAGACTTGACCCTACTTTATTACATAAAAGTGAATGAAGGAAAGACCTAAATGCTGATGCTAATACTAACTTGAAGCAGCTTGAGACAAACGTAGACTCATCATTTACAAAAGTGAGAGACAGTTCTGGAGGATCACAAAAAAAACATACTTAACGCCATTATATTTCACATTATAGCACTCATTTTCAAAGCACATAGACAAGTCATAGCTGTGTAACTATGTGCTTTAAAAATGGTTACTTACAGGGAAATTTTAAGGAAAATGATGCTCCAAATCTGGAGAATTCTAAGCCTCAAAAGAAATTGCTTCCTTCATGTTTGAGAAGACCTGGCCACAACAGGAAAAATCATTACCTCATATTATAAAACAAATCTAACTTATATATCAAATATAACCACAAAACTATGGTCAATTTAAAAACAAAAAGTAACAATCATAGTTGATGCAATTATGTCCTCCTTAGATATCTCCAGAAATTCAAACCATCAGAAGAGATCTGTGATTTAACTGACCTAAACCTTGAGGCACTCTCCTAGGCAAAAAAAATATAATAGGCACATGTCATCATTGGGAAAGAATCAGACAGCAACTTTAAGATCTCAACCATATGCTTGTTAAGCATTTTTCATGCAATTCTTTGGCAAATTAATAAAATGGAGATTCTTCATCGTCTGTATTTTCCAAAAATTCCAGTTTCTGACGAATAATAGCATTATCTTTGATTAAATCCACTTCCTCTTACTTTAGTTTGCCAATCTTCTTTTCCAAAGATTCCAACTTAGTCTTATGAATATCAAAGCTCAGTTACATGTGTGGAAAATTCAAAACTTGGCATTACAAGGCCTCATCCAGGCCATCAATCAAGTGTCATTTTGCCTCTAAGGTAACATTCTGAGGTTTATCCATCAGGAATTCAGAAGACTCAAAAGTGAAAGGAGAAATTCCACTACTTCAGCTCCATCAACTCCCAATCTTGCAATTCCAGCTGAGAGCACCATTCCATTCGCAGCTACTCCAGCAGACACAAGTTGCACCACATATGGTTCCACCTGCACGATTGGGAGGCCACCTCCAGTCTTCAGGACTTAGAGTTATATTAAAAGCCAATAACAATGCTGCTGGCAAAACTTCTAGCAGCACAGCCCTGTTCAAGTGCATGGGTCAGCACCATGGCGAACATTCATTGGGTCCACATGGGAAAGAGATCTTCCAGCAACCAGATGGTGCAGAGTTTGCAGTTCCTCTTAGGCATTGTAGAAATTTCAAAGAAAAGGAACACTGTGAAGCACAACCTTCAGGCGTTCACCAACTTGCTCTGCCCCTCCCCCATATTTATTCACTTTTTTAAAGTCAGGGAAATGTTTTTCCTTACTTTTTTGTTATAGTTTTGTTGACTTTCCTGCTGTTTTTAGTTCAGTTTTGTAATTTTTTTCCCTTTGTTTACATTTTTTTGCTTTCATTAATTTAGAGACCAGGTGACCTGACTCCGAGGATTTTTCAAGTCAGGCTCTCAGAGACTTGCTCCAGACCTTCTTTCCTCTAGAACTGATTTTAATTCACAAAGATCACTTATTACATTGACTAATGCAGGTTCCTTTCAGCAGATGTGAGGGTGGCCTTAATTAGAAAGCTTTAGACCATACAAAATACAGCTGGCAAGCTTCTCAATGGCAAAAGAACTTGACCATGTAACCCCTTTAGTTTATTCTTGATATACCACCTATCATTAGAATATCTAAGTGGTTTATAACTAATGGGCAGATGATCAGAAGCAAACACAGGCGCTAGATGTTATTAGCACCATACTAACGCCTGAGCGGGCTCTGAACGCAACTAGCATGCAAATGCATGCTAAACAGGGCTCTAAGTGCAAGTAGCATGCAAATGAATGCTAAATCTATTCCTCCCCAATGATCAGAAAGCCAAACATTGGCGCACTATCCGCATCAAATCCTACGCCACCTCGGAGCTGGCATTAGGATTTGCAGGCCATTGGGGAGGAATGGTGAACCCTGTCCAGAATGCATTAGCATGCCAGCAGGCCCCCCCATTCCCCCCAATGCACAGGAACCCCAACCCCCCCCCCCCCCCCAGCAACACGGGGGCTGGAGATCCGGCAGACCTCCAGCCTCCTAACCTTCCCTAGCAAATCTGGGATGTGAATCAAACCCTCCCGACCTAGTGTAGTGGCCCGCCCCCTCTACCTTTGTTGGAGGAGAAAGACTCCCTTCTCTTCCAGCAGCCTTTTATACCCTGTTACCACAATAATTAGCCTCTTTTTGACCACACACCCCTCTATGCAACTCATGAAATCATCACAAGCCTGCTAATCATACCTGTACTCTCCTTGGGAAATTGGCTTTGAGTACATAGGATCTTCTCTTTTGCATATCTGCCCCCCCCAACTTCTACTGGGAATCTTTTCAGAGAAGCAAATACGATTATTCTAAATTCAAACAAGCATTGAAAATGTCCCTATTCACTTGTGCCTTCTCTGGATACCTCTAGTTATTTTGTACCTCTCCTTACTTTTCATTTACTTGGCTTGGTTCCAAATCCTTGACCCATTTTCTTGTCCTGGTTGGGGCTGTACAATGTCATAGGACACTGTACAGCCCCAACTGGACAATGTCATAGGACATTATCAAGGATAAGGGAGACAATATCTAAGAATCTCTCTCATCTTAATTCCACATTAGATTCAAATTCTACTAAGTTCCTGGTGCTTCTGTCTACTTTTGTCATATTACATGATGTGCTTTCTCTCTTGCTTGTATTCTAAACCACTTCACCGTTTTAATTTTACAAAGAACATTTAAAATACCATACCTAAACCTTATTTATAACCCACCTAATTCTAAGTGGGCAACAACCAATGTAAATACTAAAACGAGAAAAACACAAAGTCATACAAACTCAAATTCCCATAAACTTCCAATGTTACTGGGTATAATCTTAAAAAATATTATTAGTTCAAAAAACTAAAATTTTCAATCAATAATATAAAATGATATACCTAATTTACCCAGTGCTCATTTGTTTGGAAGAATTCTGAAAACACAGCCAGAGAATGAATGTCTTCATCACTTACATGAATTCATGCATGACCTGACAACGCAAGCAATTGGAGGTAATTCTGTAAGTGTGCCCCTCCTTTTAAGCACCCTGATGATGCGTGGTGAGAGCCTTCTATATCAGCACCTGGGCGCCTAGATACTGTTACAGAGGACTAGTGTAACCCATTATTGGGGTGTCCAAAATGAAGCATCTGCAGTTACACCAGCTATAGACCTCATATAACTGTAGATACACACTTTGCTGCTGACATTCGTCCTTAAAGAATAGCACTTAACTGTTTTGCTGCTACTTACATGTACAATTGCCTGCATGCATTTAAGTACACAAGTGGAACAGAAATGTGCACACCCAGTTATAGAATTATCGCCTTTATTTTCAGAAAACTGAATCAATCATCTGAATAGCTATCTACCGAGGTTCCATTCTAGCCCTGCCGCTGCCTGAAGTCTCCAACATGTATAGTGAGCAAATCCAAGCATGGTAACTGGGTTGCCAACACAATTCTTAAGAATTCCTCAGTTCTGAAAGCCCCTGGAAACTGCATTAGAAAACCAGTACCATTCATGCTTCATATGGCTAAAAGAAATTGCATTTGTTTTTAATCCCAGCCCCTCCTCTTAGAGACCGTTCCCCTAGTTATCACAATTCTAAATATAATACGAACTGATATTATATTTTTTTTCTGGCAATACTGACAAGGCATGGCCGGAAACACCGCCATATAATCATACAAGGCCATGCGCTAGTCTAGTGCCCCCCCCCCCCCCCCCCATCAAACTTCCATGGTGGACCCGTCCCTCTGGACACCCTTCTGCCCCGGAACTCACCATAGTGAAAGTTCCCCACGTCCGGGTCATAAAAATAAGCGACTGTCTTGGCCATAGCTGTCCTCAGCGCTGCCGGCCGTTCACAGTGGAGAGGGAGCGAGAGTCCCCACGCTCTCCTGCAACCCGTAGCCGAGCAGCAAACGCTGCCGACCGGCCTACTCGGCAACCCCCAGCCCGGTCACCGGCGCCATTCCCTATGCGTCACCACCTCCTGCGTATTACGACATCACGCTCCACCCGGAAGCCAGCACGCTGTCGTTCGGAATTCGTGACGTCATTTGTCGCTAGGTCGGTGTGAGTGAGAGAGTTGAGTTCTGCTTGTTTGGAAAGTGCCATAGGGTTATGGAATACAAACAAATGTGACCTCTAACGGTAACTTACCGTTAGAGGTCACATTTGTTTGTATTCCATAATACTAAAATTCCCTTGCAGAAGGAGAGACGCTCGTTCTCTGCACTGGTAATGAATACTTGCTTAGGTTGGACAGCAATATAATTCACCGCACACTACGGGATGGAGCCACTCTACAAGAACATTGGAGATAATAGTGTTAGATAATAGCAGAAAAGAAAGGGAACAGATTGCGCTTGAACAGACCTTAACATAATTTCAGACTCCGAAGGCTAAAAAAAAAGGAGCGAAATGACTGGAACACGAATGACCTGAGGCTAAAGAAAATGTTAACAACATGGATAAAAATTGCTACTTGCTGTTCAGAAAGTGTTTGATGTGATCTCTCCCTTTATGTCTGTCGACACAGGAGACCATCTAAGCGGAGACCTTTATGTCCCACAGGGGGGGGGGGGGGGGGGTGCCACTGTCTTATCACTAGCTAATATTGTTTCCAACGCATCTTTGTAAGTGCAATGATATGTTTATTCCCCTTTTTAAATATAATTGGATGAACTAAATAATAAACCAAAGCGTGAGGACTGCATATATGTATGTAATACCGATTGTAGGTCCTGAGAGTGACTAATAGGAAAAGATAGAAGAACACTAGGGGGCTGTTTCTTTAAATAAAACGGTGCTCCACTGTTAGTCTCATTTCTGCAGGATTCTAATAATTTTCCAAACTAATAAAACTGAGATAAAATCACAAGTTCAATATTTGTCTTGTGAAGTGGTTATTATTATTATTATTATTATTATTATTATCATTGCCGTGTCATGAGTTCAAATTTGATTAAAAATCTTATTTTCAGAATTAATTATTCAATGATATGTAACACATATATGGCAAACTACCAAGTGAAGAAAAATGCGTCCGTATTTTTTTCTTTTTTAAAAGTTAGTTACCAAACTGACACTCACTTTAAATAATCAATGATCAGTGATCTGTTTTCACTAAGAACGGTTGCAGGCTGGCCTTATTTTTTCCCTTGGATAGTCTCTTTGAATCTCAGAAGGGTAGTCCGCAATGCAGATCCACATTGATACTAATAGATAGGAATTGGTAAGTAAAAGTTGAACAGAATTTCACCTCCTGGTCATAATTACACAATATATATTATATATACACGGACCACGAAAGTGGTAAATTATTTATCTAAAAACAACAACACACACACACACACACACACACACACACACACACACACACACACACACACACAACTATGTGGTATGAGAGTCACTGTCATATGTACACCAATGAAGCCATTCCCCTGTCATTTCTGGGAGATTCTTCCTCCTCGGGCAGCAGAGATGTTGTGGGATCTTTTCTTTAGTGAGGCTCACTGGAAGAAGGGAAATCAAAGCAGATTCCTCCATTTTTGCTACTTCTGAGATAAGGTAGGGAGGTCGGGGCTGTGCCATATTGCTCAGGATCCCATTCAGGGACTTGGCAGCTAGGATGCAGTGTTGCTAAGAGACAGCTGAAGTCAGCCAATCAGGTTCTGTCGAACTGTAAAATTCCCCAGGTATTAAGCCACTGATGGAGTAAGTTGGTAGACGATGCTTTTTAGGACGAGTTTAGCACAGCAGGGCCCGTTAACAGAGAAAGGGAACCTAGCAGGGAGGATAGATCTGCAGATGCTTTTATTCTTTCTTTTGCTAAATATGAGAGCATGCAGTGGAGTGCGAACGGTTAAGGAACACAATTTCTCGACGGGGAAATGTTGAAGTGATGAAATCAATGTGAAGACGAGCTGAAGGTCAAATTATAGCCGGCATCCGTTGTGCAGGAACAGCAGAAGGTGTCCAGTGAAACAGAGGGCGCGAACGGGTAGCGGAAGGTACAGTCTACATACAGCTCTGCGGGACTGCGACACTGTTATTGTACAGCAAAGAAAATGTTAACACTGCAGAAGTAATCATTTTCTTCCAGCTGAGTTAACTGAGACTGAACAGACGCAGAATCGCTTTCTCATGTAATTTGGTTTAATTCTGGGAACCTTTGAATTTTGTGACAATTTCCGTCTAATATTTTGGTTGCAGATATTGTGTAAGATATACTTAACTATGGGAGATGCGTCAGCTGGGGGATTGAAAGGGAGGGAAAGATGCAAGGTGCAGGACAGAAATCAATGAAAAACCGAGATATGGAGAGTCAATGTCATGAGTATATATTCCTCCTCTAGACAAATGCATGAGCAGTTAGGGGTCAGAGGCTGCTACTGTGATCTCAGGGAAGAAAAACAAAGAGAAGCAAACAGAGCTGCCAATTTACCTAGTTTCAGTAAGGAAATTTTAGGCCAGTCCTGGATTTCTGACAAACCTATCAGATGCATTGTGGGAACACCAGCAGCTGCATCATTGATTTCAGTGGGTAAAATCTGGAATTACAGACACCACACTGCTTTGAGGATGTAAATTGAAAACAAATACAGGCTTAAAATGTCCCTACTGGTTTTCTTAAAGTGCTCTGATGTTTCCAGAGTTTCCCCAAAAAATATGTCAGCAATTTTTGGAACTAAGACCATATGTTCAACAGTTGGGAATTTTAATTTGATTGAATTTCCCATGCAAGTGTGCTATAAAATGGAAGTCCCTTAAATATATATTTTTTGATCCTGAACACTTAAAGACTTTTTTTTTAATTGACAACTACTTATTTCACCACCAAGATTGTTCCTCTTATCTCAACCCGCTTCTTAGAAGTAGTTGCTATTGGAGAGTACTTCCTTTCTTTTTCTATTTAATACATTTCTTTGAATTGTTTACTTGCTCTTCAATAATTATGAATTTGAATGTGGTGCCCTAGAATAAGTATTGGTTTGTTATTTTCCTCATTATTGTGCAAGTTGGTTGCTATATTTTTCTGTGATGAGTTTATATCTTGGAACTGTATTTGTAAATCCTTATAAGTAAATAAAAAAAAATAAATGTCCCTACTGGAACTGGGTAAGCTGGCAGATATACAAGCAAAATGGAAAAGAAGGAAAAAGGTAAGCCAGTAGCAAGTGACAAGAGAAAAGATGAGAAACTGATGCAAGGAAGAAAGATGGGTAATGAGGCTACAATGGGGAAGATATAAATTAAAATCAGGAAAGAGAACAGAAAAATAAGATGGTAATGAAAAACTACAGAAGAGGGCAGACGGCTGTAAACAGAAAAATAAAAACAAAGTTGGAAAGAAAGTGGTAGAATTAGGTTAATGGGAAATGAAACCAAATAGAGAACCAGGGGTTAAAACTTAAAGAGCAAAGAGAAGCAAAGGGATTAGTGCTATCAAGGGGATAAGAAGTATGATATATTCAAAGAAAAAGAGGGACAATTCAGTGTTAAGAACGAAAAATTAAAGGAGAGGCAGCTTCAGAAGTCAAGGTAACAAGAAAAGAGTGAAATGTGGACAACATGATGAGAGAGAATAAGAATTTTGTTTTTGCCCTTGAAGAACCTACTCCTGTAGATAGGAGAAATTACAACTGCAGGCAGCCCAATACAATGAAATCTTCATATTATATATGCTAAAAATTAATGCATTGTACACTAAAGATGCCATTGTATAAACATCTAGATCGCATACATGTGCAAATAATGATTTTAGAAAGCTACTATTTGCACATGTACATCCCTAGGACACAGATTTGAAGAGGGCATGGTAGGATGTGGTTTGGTCATAGCCACAAAATAGATGTGAACTTTCCATTTTACAATGAGAATATATATCTAATTGAAAAAAATGTCCTCATTGGATTTTTACACCTACCCTGAGGCACACATAGGTGCTAGTTACCAGTTTAGATCTGGGGTCTAACCAGGCAGGTGGAAAATTTCTCTCTACCCTCCTGTAGTACACAATCATCCTTGATTCCCTATTCATCCCCCCATCCCTCTCCAAACACCCCCAACATCAATACTAAGGGCCTTCACTCTCCCAACTTTTCCTTTAACCCCGGTTCTTGCCAGGGGTTTTCCAGGGAGAAGTAATCCATTGATGTTCCTGCCCTTTTGGTGCCTGAGTTCAAATTGTAATCTCTGATCCCATAGTAGTGGGCTTTTTAACCTTTATTTTTACTCTAGGAGTAAAACTGCAAAATAAGGACCCCTATAAGGAATAGTGGGCTTGACTTGGAGCCTGCTACTTGTGTTGCTGCAGCCAGGAATCCACAATGTTGCTGGCTGTAGCAACATAAATGTATAACATCTGGATTACAAATGCCCATGTATTAGCTGTCATCTTTCTAGGTATTTTACAAAACACTCCTCATTCAGCAAAAGCCTTTTGTGAACTACAGGAGGAACTGAGCAATTCTCTGTGATCTATGTAAAATGGGTATCATGCTTCCAACACTTGGTATTATATTTAGCCCATAGGCAGATTTTTAAAAATGTAATGAACCAACTATGTTAAGCATTGAAATAGAAGACTGTATACCAGGGACAGACTGACAGTGTTCTGGGCCCTCAGGCAATTATGGCCATGGGTCCCTAACCACCTATTAAAAGTGATTAAATTAGATAGAAGCTAGAGGGGAGTGAGTTCCCTACTGTTGTGGGCCCTCAGGCAACTGTCCTGTTGTTCCAGTGGTCAGTCTGCCACTGCTATGACCTCATATCAAGACCTAAATGTAAAATTCACTTTTAACATGTAAAACTTAGCTCCTGTCTGGGCTGTAGTAATTTGCTAGTATACCAATTTGGCATGTAAACAATTTGGAAATGGGGAGTGATGCCCTGGGTCTTCATCCCAACAACTTGCCCCACCCACTATGGTCATCTCTTCCATATACTGAAAGGTATCCCTACAGAAGACATCTCCATGAAAAAATCCCGGGTATTGCTCCCTGGACAGCCCTTCAAAATGAACTGTACAGTTGAACTAGCTGGAGGAGAGAGGAGTCTCTTACTTCCTACTGGATCAGCTTTTAGTGAAGATCTTGTGCCTCCTGGTGTCACTTTGAACCATACCCACTCAGGGATGACATTATAGGGTTCTGAGGCCTGGGGTGAAGGGTCAGGATCAATGTCCTCCCACTAAAAGTGAAGAGAGGGTGGTGGGGCAGCTTCCCACTGACCTCTCCACCACTGCCACCCATTGTGTGACAGTTCCTGATCTACTGCTGCTTTTGCATACCAACTGCAGCAGTGATACAGGAGGGGAAAAAACATGCTGATTTTTTGGAAGGGGATGGGCTATTGCAGTGGTGCATTGCTCCATGATTTCCCTTCAATGATGGTTATGCAATTCAAAATTTGCAGGACCAGTAGAGTGTCTGATATCGCTAAAAGCCAGAACACTAGATGTAAAGATTCTTCTGCCAACTTAGGGTATACTTAGCAGAGACATTGAGGAAGGGGTGTATTTTCAGAATGAGTGTCTTCCCTTTTACAGGAGAATCCAGAACCAAGTGTGCACAGTGCACCAGCATAACTGCACTGTGTATAACATTTTACTTTGTGGGTAATGAAACTTTTATAATATCCCAATAAATTCTGTTAATCTCAATTCACATTGGAGTTTTAAAGATCATGAATTACTATAAACTAAAATGGACCATAATTGCACTGGTAAAACATTTCCCTGTAGGTTTTATATTTCCCTTTATAGTGCCTTTTATTGGACCTCAAGACAATCCTAGGAGAAGATGGCAGGAAAACTGAAGCAAGAAATTGAACTTAAATGATTATTTATAATTTCAGATTTGAAAGGCCTATTGTAACTGGAAAAAATCTCAACCAAATCATTGATGAGTAAAAGATTAGTTACTGGGAACTGGAAGTTTTGTTTATACTGTACATGGGGAGGCAACTGGCATAGGGTGGCAACTTTCTGTTCCCAAGATCTGATTAACGGGACTAGAATTTCTTTTCCATATATGCATCTAGCTTTTAACTGGGAATCTGTACCAGCCATTGATGAGAGATTGAGGTAGCCATGAAATAGAAAATGAGGATGGCAAGTCAGGATAAGAGAATCTGAAGAGCTATTTTGGGTATTGCTTCTTCCTGTTCTGTAGATTCCATGGCAGAGGAGAACAGCATGGAGGATGAGGAGGCAGGCCCTCAGCAGAGCCCATACATGCTTTTTCTCTTAGTCCTGCTTTTCTTCTTTACGGGCCTGCTGGGCTTTTTGATCTGTCATGTGCTGAAGAAAAAGGGGTACCGCTGCCGTACATTCCCAGATGACCAGGATCCAGAAACCAAAGATGCATTAAAAGAAAATCAATCCAGTGAGTAATGAATAAGATGGACATTAGTGTAATTCTCCACTGGGTATACTTCTAGGCAGGACTTAGGGAAGGGGCAGTACTCAGTGCCAGGGCTTAGTAATGACTCACGTCAATTAATGCTGATATGGATCCTCCAATAGGGGAAAGAACAAGACTGATTATGTGGAGGGGCATTTTAGAAAGGACGTCCAACTCAGAATATGGATATCCAAGTCAGAATATCACAAATTAACTTCCAGCTCATATATATTTTAGAACAGGATAAAGCCTGTTCTGAAATACATGTGAGATGGGTACCTAAGTACTGGAAGCATCCAGCATGAACATTCTTTTTACAAACTGAAAGGCCAAAATTATGAATGGGGAGGACAAGGGACCTGGATGTCTATGTGGCAGTATAGGAACATCTATCTTATAGAATGGCCACAAAGACATCCATGCAGAGCAGTGGGTTGAGAATCAGGGGACCCAGGTTCAAATCCTACTTCAGCTGTTAGTGAATTTTTGTTTAATTGTGAGCCCTCTAGGAACAGAAAAATACACAAGAACAGCCATACTGGGTCAGACCAATAGTCCATCTAGCCCAGTATCCTGTTTCCAACAGTGGCCAATCCAGGTCACTAGGCAGAATCCCAAATAATAGCTAGATTCCATGCTACTGATCCCAGGGCAAGCAGTGACTTCTCCCATATTTATCTCAATAGCAGCCTATGGACGTTTCCTCCAGGAATTTGTCCAAACCTTTATTAAACCCAGATATGCTAATCACTGTAACCACATCCTCTGGTATCAAGTTCCAGAGCTTAACTATTCATTGAGTGAAAAAATATTTCCTCCTATTGGTTTTAAAAGTATTACCATGCAACTTCATTGAGCACTACCTAGTCTTTGTATTTTTTGAAAGAATAAAAAAATTGATTAAATTTTACCCATTCTATACCACTCAGGATTTTGTAGAACTCTGTCATATCTGTCCTCATCAGTCTCTTTTCCAAGCTGAAGAGCCCTAACCTCTTTAGCCTTTCCTTATATGAGAGGAGCTCTATCTCCTTTATCATTTAGGTTGTCCTTCTTTGAACTTTTTCTATTTCCACTATATCTTTTTTGAGATAAGGTGACCAGAATTGCATGCAATACATAAGGCTTGCAGGTGTCTTATATATTCAGGTGCAGTAGGTATTTTTCATTCTTGTGGGTCACAAAAAAAAAAAGAGTTGAAGGAGGATTTGAACCTGGGTCCCTTGGTTTTCAGTCTACTAACCATTAGACTACTCCTAAGATCTGCAACCTATACTATTAAGAATGTCTATAATATTTGAAGCTTTCATAGAGTCTGGTATTCCTTGCCGGTTTCACATTCAGGGGAGGGGGAGGGGAGAGGGAGAGGGACAGCAGCCACTGGGGAATGAGATGTGCCTTAATCCCTCCAATGGACAGCTGCTGAATTGGAGCACCTTTCTGTTACCTGGATGTGACAAGTACTGTGTCTAAATATGGACGTCCATCTTTATAAACTTGTACATCCCTTCCCCTTCTGTGATTGGAGTTGGATGTCCATATTTTGGGTCCTCCCTAATCCTACCCAAAACACCTCCAGACCACACCCCCTTACCATATGAAAATACTGCAGTGTTGGATGCGCATATCCTGCCTTTGTAAATTTGGGATTTGGACATCCATGCAATATAGATGTCTAAATGTCAGTTTTCAGATGTCCATAACAAGAAGAGAGCTTCTAAAATAACCACCAGTCACAAAGTGCTCCTTTTACCAAACCATGCTAGCAATTCCTGTGCGGCAATGCCAACAAAGTCTATTCACTTTGAATGGGCTTTGTCTTCATTGCTGCACTGAGAATTGCTAGCACAGTTTAGTAAGAGGCCCGTAATCTTTTCCCACATAATGATATTCAATATTAAAGTCTGAGGGATGCACATTTATGTTGACGCCATTTCCATTTCATTATAGTGCAACTATTGTGTTTAGCACACACTAAGGAGGGAAGATATCAATGTGGGCTACCGTTAAAAAGGGTTATTTTACTGTTAACCCAGGATATTAATAACTAGGGGGCCCTTTTACGTGAATGCACGTCTGAGGCATGTATGTACATCCTACGTGTGTCAATTTTGAACTACCGCATGGCCTGGGCAGTAATTTCATTTTTTATGTATGTCCACTAAGCGTACCGGAAATTTTCCAGTGCATGGCGCTAGCCGGACGGTAATTGGCATTGTACGCATGTAGACCATTACCACCTGGTTAACACGTGAGACTTTACCACTAGGTCAATGGGTGGTAGTGGTAAGGTCTCAGACCCAAAATGGATGCGCGCCAATTTTTATTTTTGCCACACGTCCATTTCGGTCCAAAAAAAGGCCTTTTTGTGCAGGCGCGCTGCAAAATGGACCTGTGCACGTCTAATACACGTGTCTACACCAGCGCAGGCCATTTTTCAGCACATGTAAGTAATAGGACCCCTAGGTCTCATTGCATAAAATGGGACCTGTACTAAAACAGAACAAGTTGTGGTAAAATAATTGTGATAACGGTAGCTCATGTTAACAACTTCCCTCTTAAATAGAGCATATTCTTTTATGTTTGTGGGCATTATGCAAAATAGTATGTGCTATTTCTGGTCAGTACAAGCTATTTTGTGTTAGCATATGATATGCACCGTGCCACGATGAGGTTATCTGCAGTCTTATTGTGTGATTTATACTAATATTCAGCCCCCTGAAGAAGCCGAGTATTTGGCAAAACCTGGATCCATGTTCTGAATCCATGTTGGGGTGCATCTTTGAAGAGTGTGTATAATTATGAATATAACAGAGAAAGGAGAAGTGACTGATTGGCATGGACTCCTTCTGATCATTTGTACACTTTAAGATAAGTATCGTTTTCAGTTGCAAGATTGGGACTTGATTGGAATTAAAGCTGTGCAGTGATTGAGAAGGTGCTTTTTGAGTGGTGACACTAGTTGGCATATTGTTTTTCTCAGCACACTTTACACACATGTGTTTTGTATATATATATATATATATATATATATATATATATATATGAAACTTGACATCAAACTTAAGAGAATTTATAAGATATAGAGGGGTATTTTCAAAGCACTTAGGGGGTCTTTTACTAAAGCTTAGCTTGAGTTATCTGCCGCAGATCCCATAGGAATAAAATGGGCCCTACTGCAGATAACTCGAGCTAAGCTTTAGTAAAAGACCCCCTTAGACTTATAAACCTTAGTAATCTATACCCAGACTCAAATTTTGTTTTGCTTTTATCTCATATTGATTACTGCAGCGCTATTTATTCAGGTCTGAATGAGGGCTTGATTAAAAAATTTCAAGTGCTGCAGAACATGGCTGTGCGGCTAATTTATAGTTCTTCTAGTTATGAACCAGCTTCCCCGCTGTTGCTGAAGCTTCATTGGCTTCCAGTTAAAGCCTGAATCATTTTCAAATTGTGTCCTATGACTTTTCTCATTCTTTATGGCCTTTCTCCATTGTATTTGGCACATTTAATTCATTTAACATGCTAAACTTTGGCTGTACATGACAAACTGCTGTTACTTTTACAATTCCCAAATCCAAAGAGAGTGATTTATAAAACCATATTTAATAGTCTATTTCATTAGTCTTCCCACTAGTGGAATTTGCCAGGTCATCTTGTTTGCTGAAGACAGGGAATCTCATTCCATCTGAAGAATGTATCCGAAAATGTCAAACTACTAGATGTTTTTACCCAGTGTATTTTTTTCTACAGCAAAGGTGCTAGACTCAGATAAAGGGTTGTTATGGGGGGGCGGGGAGGAGAAGAGGGGTAGAAATCAGGGCAATCATCTAGTGCAATTTGAGTCTCCCTATTCCTTTCTTCCCTCCCAGTGGCAGGCAGCACGAGAGCGTAGTAGTGCAGGAGCATTTTCTGCTACTATCACAACATGGAAAATCACCAGAGAGTGGGAAGACTGGTGCTTTTTTCAGATTTAGGAAATTTTATTGGCATGGCAAAATTTGGATATGTAATGTACAGAAGGGAAAAGTTTTGGGGTGAAGTTACCAGGCTGTATTAGGGTATTAATCTGCATTATTTGCCCCTTAACGTGTGTTAAAGGGCACTAACTCGGGTTGTGGTGCCTTAATACAGCGCTAGTTATGCAACCCTGTGGTACATAGTAATGAGATACAAAACATGCAGATGCATGTAAAGTAGTTAATTGCTATTTAAATACTATAAAGTGGTTTGAGGTGAACAAAGAAGCCCTTATCCCCTGGATTCTATATAGTGTTACTTAAGCTGTGTGCACAAATCTGGGCATATTCTGGATTTGTGTGTGCAACTTACTTAGCTAACAAGCCAATCAGTGCTGACAATTGCCAACTAACAAGCAATTATTGACACTAATTGGCATTAATTAAAATTACGCACACAACTGTCTAAGCATATTCTGTAATGTGATATGCGTAAATTCTAAGTTGCATAGTTGAAAAGGGGGCGTGGAATAGTTGGGTCATGGTTGTTTCTAAAATCTACGCAAGTTGTTATAGAATACTCACAGTCTGTGTCTAATTTAGGCATCGGAATTTGCACCTAGTGCCAGTCTTAGCAAGTGCGGGGCCCTGTGCAGACCAATTTGGTGGGGCCCCATCCTAGCCCCGCCCCACCCTAGCTCCACCCCATTGATAAGATTATTCAATATATCACTTTTTAAGAATATATATGACAAAGTTGAAAACCAAAAAGCAGTAGAAATGCTGGCATTGAAAATGATGCAAAATATTGAAATATGTTAACCATTGTAAAAACATAACCTTTTATAAAAATATGTTCATCTACCAAGGTGTGAGGTGAATCACAGAATATTGGACCTAAGAGAAATCTAATCATTTCTATAGATCACCTATTAGGGAATCTATAAATCACCTATTAGGGAATCATATAAATATAACAAATGAGAAATATTGAAGTAAAATAAACAAAGAAAAAAATTAATGATTGAAAAGATTCATCCGCTCTTTTTCTATTTTGAACAAAATAACAGCATACAAAAAGAATCCAGAGCCTGGACTTCTCTTAATCCTCTTAACTATTGGGCTGAAATGAAGGAATAGCCCAATAGTCTTTAAAATTGTGAAACAGTATAGAGAGGGAGGAAGGGAAAGGCCTATGACAACGGAAATGAGCAGTTAGGCAACATGACGAATCATCAGGTTCCATTCGCAAATCAACAAGACCACTTTAATTTAAAAAGGTTTGGTTCCTTATAAGAAAAAAAGCTATCATATCTTGCCTTAATGGCACAAACTGTAGCCCTGTCTGTTGCTCCACAGCACGCACTTGATCGCACCACAGCGATGGCTCACCTCGGACCAGGCTCCAGCTTTTCCCGCTCAGTGACTCCCGCCCTCGCGGAAACAGGAAATACCTCATCAGTAGACGGGGCATTGAGCGGGAAGTGAAAAGCTGGAGAGGTGAGCCATCGGCGTTGCTGCAACTGTCTGTCGGGGCCTTTGCTGGCTCGCTGCAAATGTCGGGGTCCGGTCCGGGGAGCTCAGCTGACGGCGGGCTCAGCGGGCCCAAGCGGGGTGTGGGCGCCGGTGGCGGGAGCGTAGCGGCCGAGCGGGATCATGATGCGCATTGCGGTCGTCCGAGCAGAGGTCAGAGGTCAGAGTTGAGGTGCGCCGCACGGGGCCCCCTTAGGCACGGGGCCCTATGTGGCCGCCTTGGTCGCCTCTGCCTAAGACCGGCCCTCTTTGCACCAAGATTTACTTGCAGGCTTATTTTTGAAAGAGAAGGGCGCCCATCTTCTGACACAAATCGGGAGATGGGCGTCCTTCTCTCAGCGTCGCCCAAATCGGCATAATCGAAAGCCAATTTTGGGGGTCCTCAACTGCTTCCCATCACGGGGATGACCAAAGTTCATGGGGGCGTGTTGGCACCATAGCGAAGGCGGAACTGGGGCGTAATTAAGAGATGGGCGTCATTGGCCGATAATGGAAAAAAGAAGGGCGTCCCTGACGAGCACTTGGCCGACTTTTCTTGGTCCATTTTTTCTTGTGACCAAACTGTGAAAAGGTGCCCAAACTGACCAGATGACCACCAGAGGGAATCGGGGATGACCTCCCCTTACTCCCCCAGTGGTCACCAACCCCCTCCCACCCTAAAAAAAAATTAAAATTTTTTTTTTGCCAGCCTCAAATATCATACCCAGCTCCATGACAGCAGTATGCAGGTCCCTGGAGCAGTTTTAGTGGGTGCGATGCACTTCAGCCAGGTGGACCCAGGCCCATCCCCCCTTCCTGTTACACTTGTGGTGGTAAATGTGAGCCCTCCAAAACCCACCCGAAACCCACTGTACCCACATGTAGGTGCCCCCTTCACCCCTTAGTGCTATGGTAGTGGTGTACAGTTGTGGGGAGTGGGTGTGGAAATTTAGGAGTATTCTATAAAGCAGGCCTAAATTTAGGCCTACTTTATAAAATACGCCTAGGAGTACTTTTTGGCGCCAATGTTTTAGGCATGATATATAGAATCTAGCCCTATATGGAAACATTAACTCTAGAGGTAGTATTAAAAGTCTACTGCTAGGAGTTGCTGGCATCATTTTGGATCCTGGTGCCAGAAAGGCCAGGAACACCTGGGGGGTGCTTCCTGTGGTGATGAAAGAACTTCTGGGTGGTGGTCAGTGCTTGGGGGGTCCTTCAGATTGGGGGGACTTGATATGGAGGAGGGCTGCAAGACGGGGCTAGAGCTTGAGGTGACATCTATTTGGTATGTTTGCTGGCCCCTTTAACATGCAGCCCAGAAGGATAGGGCCATGGTTTGGTGGCCCAATGTTCACGGGTCAATGGAGCAGCACTGCTTGCGAGGTGGCTTAATGTAAAATCAAACTTTTTTTATCCCCAAAATATATTTTATCTCCTAGAGATGGGGAGCCATCTTGAGAGAGTCCATCACCCTGAAGCATATAGGGGGAGGGGGTGGGTCAACTCCCAGAATGTAGAAAAGCCCCCATAGATGAAACTGAATCCTACCCTGACTGATAGGCATAAACTTGTCATCACAATGTTTACTTCAATTTTATTTATTAATCAAAAAGAACAAATAAACATCCATATTATTTGATATTTAAAGCCTTGCATGACAATGTCCATCTTGTATTTCGTCTCTTCTGAAAAAATTACAACCTATTGTACCCATTACAATCTGTTACTAAAGGATTGCTGGAAATGCCGTCATTTAGATTTATTAAGCTTAACATGACTATCGAGAGTCTCTCTTTAGAATTGCCTTTCCAATTTTATAGAAAGTTCTACTGGATACAGTTCACAATATATCTTCTTATTTGGCTTTCAGAAAACTACTCAAAACACATTTTTTTTGTACGAGCATTCCCTAAATGAGAATATTGACAATATGCTCAAGACAGTATGATCTGATTTCATATTTATGTTGGACTATATTTTTAAAATGTATGTGTTGTGCATTTTTTGTTGTAAACCACCCAGGTTTGGAGATGGTGCTGGATATAAATATCCTATATAATAATTTGCACCTCCAACGTTTCATCGCTGTCTGGTTGCCTGGGTTGGTAACATCTTATGACGTCAGCCAGCCTCCAGCATTCCATTCCCCCTCACTGCCCCGCCCTCGCATCAAAACGTAATGACGTCAGAGGGCGGAACAGTGAGAGGGAAGGAAGCGCTGGAGGCAAGCTGACGTCAGGATGTTACCAACGGAAGGGAAGCCAGCCAGCCAGGCCAGCCTGAAAACAATGAGGTACAAAGGAAGAGAGAATCACGGCACATCGAGGGGAGGGCAGGGCAGAGCAGAGCAGAATCGATGGATATGGATGGGATGGGAGAGGAGGACAGGAGAGAAGAGAATCGCGAGACACGGATGGGAGGGCAGGGAAGAGGAGAATTGCTGGACATGGAGGGGAGGGAATGGGATGGGAGGGGAGAGGAGGGGAGGGGAGAGGAGGGGAGGGGAGGGGAGGGGAGGGAAGGGAAGAATCGCTGGACATGGAGGGGACGGGAAGGGCAGGGGAGAGACAAAAATCGCTTACAAGGGAGCCTTTCTAGGGCCCATTTCATTGTTGAGGAAACGGGCTGGGTTCCACTAGTTTTTAAATAAACAACCACAGAATACAAATCAGCTCTATGAACATTATATATCAACATTAGCTTGCAATGAAACTTCCTTCTCCTTCCATGAGCCTAAATAAACAACTTTACTTCTGTATTGAGATAACATAGGCTTGGGCTTTTCGTCCCATATCAGTGTCGTGTGTCAGCCATTCCATTTGAGTTATCCTCTGATTGTGCATTACAAGTTCATCAGCCTTTTTGATCGAACAAATCTGCCCTTCATGGTCCATAATCTTTGCATTTTTTGGCCCTGCATCACATAGTACTCACATCAATACAGTCATCACCATAATCAACCTGCATGCATTGAATTTCAGTTGGAGGGACTTCTTCAACAGTCAGAAATTCTATCATGGTACATTGCTTAAATGCACCGACAAGTGCTCACTGCATGCTTTCATTTCACAAGCAATAGCAAAGCCTCTTCACACAGACACTTCTCACCAATGAAGAGATTTCAAAGAACAAATGAACATGTGTAGCACGTCAGCACTGCTATCTGTAGATGAATTATGGAGGTGGAAGCATTACTTTTCATTTAACCCTCATAGATAATTCAAGACATAGTTATGTTTCCAGGGTGAACGCTTGTCAATATAATCCACCCAAATTCTTAGAAAAAATCATTTCTGCTGTCAGCCTCCACTTGTCCAGATATGATCCAGTTCATGAGCTGGTATCCTGTTCCCCTCCACTGTCAAAACTCTAGGAGCTCTGAAGACATCCAGGACATCAACACTGATTTTATTTTCCCCAGTAACCACAGGCACCTACACCATGCCTTCCACCATCTCCCAGGGACTCTCACTCCTGCCTTATCATTTAAAAGCATTGCTCTTAGGTAGCACTACTGGGAAGCTATAAGCATGTTACCGGATTTGCATGTGGCGCAGTGCACTTCAGACATGCTGAGCATGCCATGCATCCCACCGGAAATTCCCTCACCAGTGGAAAGAATGCCCTTCTAATCAATTTGTACTGTAAATCTTGCAAAGGCACATTGTTAATGAAGTAGGGAATCCTCACTATGGCTCTAATGAGATCTTTTCTAGTCAATCCCAGATCCAATTCTTTATTCCAAGCATGAGCCAGAGAGTTACACATGTCTATAGGCCCAAAAGCCAACCACATCTGCTGCTTAACCCTGACCACTTCAGTAGAAAGAAAAATCTCTTTCAGACTTGAACAGAACTCCCCATCCAAGTGCTGTATCCCAATGCCCCTCACACAGCTATGCACAGAAACATGTATCCTCCTTCAAGGCTGAACTGGGTCTTTAAGTCATTGAGGGCCAATGCAGAAAGCAATCGTGGGCTTATCTGTGGGGTTTCTGTGGGCTGAATGTGTGTTGTAAGTGCCAAGTGATGCACAGAGGAATTGTGTGTGGGTTAAGCTTGTACGGGAAGATGCAGCGCAGGTTGTTTTAAAATGTATGCTAATGAACTAATTATGGTATTCTGTTCAATGCAGAGAGTATGCTGCCAACCTTTTACATGTGCACAATGCAAGAATTTTTCCGTGAGGGTCTGGGGTGGTATTCAAGGTTTTGTGGAGAGGATTTCTTATCAATCTTTCACATTTAAGTGCTGGTTTTGTCTTGTTATGCAAGCGGAAGGAAGACCATGCAAAATTTAAAGGTAGATGGTAAGTAACAAACTTGTGCATTTCTGAACAAAACTGAAAGTGAAAGCACACATCGGCGCCTTTTCTTCTGTGCCTAAATATGAGCCTCTCAAGAATTTCAAGTGCAATTTGTGCAAGACTCATATTTAGGTGCAGAAAAGCAGTGCCGGTCTTAGCAAGTGTGGGGCCCTGTGCAGACCAATTTGGTGGGGCCCCATCCTAGCCCCGCCCCCCACCCTAGCTCCACCCCATTGATAAGATTATTTAATATATCACTTTTTAAGAATATATATGACAAAGTTGAAAACCAAAAAGCAGCAGAAATGCTGGCATTGAAAATGATGCAAAATATTGAAATATGTTAACCACTAGTAAAAAAAACCCGTTTCTGATGCAAATGAAACGGGGGCTAGCAAGGTTTTCTTCAGAGTGTGCATGTGGGAGTGTGTGTATCCCTGCCCTCTGTCCTCTCTCCCTCCCCCTCCCCCCTCCGAGTCCAGTCCTTTAGTGTTGTTTCCTGCTGTTCTGTGTTTTTCTTACAGAGAGAGTGAGGGCATCTCTCTCCCCTCCCCCCTCTGAGTCCTTCACAGTTTCATGGGATTTCCTGCTGTGCTGTTTGCCTTCATTCATGGGGAAACTGGATATCTCTGGCGCTTCACACTTCCGGCTGGAGGCTTCAGTGGTGCCTTTTATATATATAGATTGTAAAAAAACATAACCTTTTATAAAAATATGTTCATCTACCAAGGTGTGAGGTGAATCACAGAATATTGGACCTAAGAGAAATCTAATCATTTCTATAGATCACCTATTAGGGAATCTATAAATCACCTATTAGGGAATCATATAAATATAACAATTGAGAAATATTGAAGTAAAATAAACAAAGAAAAAAAATTAATGATAGAAAAGATTCATCCGCTCTTTTTCTATTTTGAACAAAATAACAGCATACAAAAAGAATCCAGAGTCTGGACTTCTCTTAATCCTCTTAACTATTGGGCTGAAGTGAAGGAATAGCCCAATAGTCTTTAAAATTGTGAAACAGTATAGAGAGGGAGGAAGGAAAAGGCCTAACGGAAATGAGCAGTTAGGCAACATGACGAATTATCAGGTTTCATTCACAAATCAACAAGACCACTTTAATTTAAAAAGGTTTGGTTCCTTATAAGAAAAAAAGCTATCATATCTTGCCTTAATGGCACAAACTGTAGCCCTGTCTGTTGCTCCACTGCACGCACTTGCTCACACCACAGCGATGGCTCACCTCGGACCAGGCTCCAGCTTTTCCTGCTCAGTGACTCCCGCCCTCGCAGAAACAGGAAATACCTCATAAGGCGGGGCATTGAGTGGGAAGTGAAAAGCTGGAGAGGTGAGCCATCGGCGTTGCTGCAACTGTCTATCGGGGCCTTCGCTGGCTTGCTGCAAATGTCGGGGTCCGGTCCGGGGAGCTCAGCTGATGGCAGGCTCAGCGGGCCCAAGCAGGGTGTGGGCACTGGTGGCGGGAGCGTAGCGGCCGAGCGGGATCATGATGCGCATTGCAGTCATCCGAGCGGAGGTCGGAGGCAGAGTTGAGGCGCACTGCATGGGGCCCCCTTTGGCGCGGGGCCCTATGTGGCCGCCTTGGTCGCCTCTGCCTAAGACCGGCCCTGCAGAAAAGCAAGCGCCAATGTTCGCTGACACTTTCGTTTTTGGTTTGGACATGTGCACAAGAAGCCGCACTTACTGTGAAACCGTGGGCGCAAGCGTCCACCATACTCCCCCATATTTGCCGCAGGTTTACTGTGCATGAAATTTGCATGCAATTACCTTCTTGCATGCCGTGGTATTACACCCACAGTAGAAGCCATGCACTCAGTCATCCATGCACTCAGACTCTACCGCGAGCCTTTCTGTATCGGACCCTGAATGCGCTGTAGGTGACATCTTGTTCCAAGTGCACTAGACCACAACTCTCCCAATGCAAGAAACTCTGCATTCCTGGCACAAACTGGCTATTACCCTCTAGTGACAATTAAACCAAATGCTCCACCAAGTAGCATAATTCTGCTTAGACCCTCCACCACACACTGTGTACTGATTGGAGCTGATCAAGATGCCTCAGGGCTGGTGGCAACTCTTTCCCCTTCACTTCAATGAAAGCAGTGCAATCAACTCGCATTCACACTCACACTCTAATGGAGTGTAGTTATTTGTGTCACAAAGCCAGACTTTTAAGTGCTACAACAGACACCCCACCCCTTACAGTAGTTCTCAAGATCAGGAGGCCCTCTACTTCCCCCGTGCCAGGAGCCCTTGAATCATGCTAGGAGTATACGTGCCCTCTTCCCTTTTCAAAGATACATATGGACCATCTGGTTCAGCAACTTAAAATGCCTCTTATAGAGCCATATTGGCAACATTTGCAAGAGATACAATTAATGATGGAAAAGAACCATCTTAAACCCACTTTACCCCCACTGCTAGTAGCAGGTCCTGCTTTTGCTCCAGCTGAGCATCCATAAATGTAACAAAGGTCCTGCCAAGATAACACCAAGGTATTTGAAAAAGTTCTCTGCCCACCACAAAGGGAAGATACTTGTACAGCCTTCCTTAATTTGAACCTATGCTGACAATGCCTCTGATTTGTCTTTGTCTTTCTGAGAAGTTCCGAGAGAAGAGGACATTTCTCTGGTAAGTGAACACTATTTTGTTTTGTGCTTTGAGAACTTAAAGATTGGGGTTTAAAGGAGAAATTGTAGGTAGTGCTAGGCAAAATAAAAATATAAAAAGCAATTTTATCAACTAATCCCCATAGTCTTTTCCACTTAGTTTTATGTGTAAATCTTTTTTATTAAATGTTCAAGCATACAATATTCAACATCGGAACACATATAATCATACCACAGCATTAACACATAGAATCTAGCAGGCACTGCAGGATCTAGTTTAGTATTAAGGGGGAATAAAAAGAGAGATAAAGAGGGAAAAGCAAGCAGGACCTAGTTTAGTATTAAGGGGGGAATAAAAAGATAGAGAGAGAGAGAAGCTAGCATCATTAATTAGTTGCCGTGCTGTACAAACCCTTTTTCCATAGTTTTAAACTGAAATTTTCTCTAGAAATAAGCATTTTTCCCATAGTTTTAAACTGAAACCTTTTCTAGAGGTAGAAACTAAACAGCCAAAAACTCTTGTTCTAAAAGGCAGTTATTTTCTGTTCCTTGGCTGCTGGAGAGGTAGCTCATCCAGCCACCTCAATTAAGTGTTAATTAAGATGTGGGGAAGTAGAATACTTGCATAGGTTGCTGAATCAGCTTCAAAGAGCCTGTTTAAAAAAAGGCCCCTTTGGTTCAAAACTATATAAAGAGGAAAGGTCCTACTGAACTTTCTTTCTGAGAAGTTCCAAGAGAAGAGGACATTTCTCTGGTAAGTGAACACTATTTTGCTTTGTGCTTTGGGAACTTAAAGATTGGGGTTTAAAGGAGGAATTGTAGGTTAGTGTTAGGCAAAATAAAAATATAAAAAGCAAATTTTATCAACTAATCTCCATAGTCTTTTCCACTTAGTTTTAAAAACTTTGTACCACAGTATTAACAGATAGAATCTAGCAGGCACTGCAGGATCTAGTTTAGTCTTCCCACCCCTAGGACAAATCTTCATTTATAGTCAGTTATTGTAATTAGGGTAACAGGCAAGAAGTGCTCTTACAGAGTTTTAAATACATTTCATTATCATCTAAGAAGGAAACACTAAATAAATCATACAATATACTATATAAACTAAAAGACACTTTTATATTAGGCTAATATCCTTAATACTGTAGCAAGTTTTAAATTATTGAAAAACTCAAAAACACTAAGATGGAGTCAGCAGTCCAGCAGTGAAAGGGGTGCTATCCAGTTTTTTTGCATTGAGTGTCACATATATGATTATCTCCCAGTTGGTGTGTGCCCAGTGTGTGTCCGATGCAAAGAGCTCCTAGCTCTCAGAGAACATGTTCGTTCTCTTCAGGCTAGAGTAGCAGACTTGGTGGAGCTGAGGGAGACAGAGAGGTACATAGAGGAGACCTACAGGAATCTTGTAGAGAAGTCCCACCTCCAGTCTGGTAGTCCCTGTGCTACCTTGGAGGAAGGAGGTCTCCTAGAAGGAGAGCATTACCCTGGTGAAGTAGGAAGTACTCCTGTAGCCAGGACCTGCCCACCAGGGGATGTACTATCCTCTCGCACCGAGAATATGTCTCCAAGTGCTGCCCAGGAGGGAAAGGTTAGGACAGCTGTTGTAGTTGGTGATTCGATCATTAGGCATATAGATAGCTGGGTGGCTGGTGGACGTGAGGATCACCTGGTAACTTGCCTGCCTGGTGCGAAGGTGGCGGACCTCACACGTCACCTAGATAGGATTTTAGATAGTGCTGGGGAGGAGCCGGCTGTCTTGGTACATGTGGGTACCAATGACCTAGGAAAATTTGGGAGAGAGGTTCTGGAAGCCAAATTTAGGCTTTTAGGTAGAAAGCTCAAATCCAGATCCTCTAGGGTAGCATTTTCTGAAATGCTACCCGTTCCACGTGCAGGGCCCAAGAGACAGGCAGAGCTCCGGAGTTTCAATGCGTGGATGAGATGATGGTGCAGGGAGGAGGGTTTTAGACTTTTTGGAGATTGTAAGCTCTTTGAGCAGGGACTGTCTTTCTTCTATGTTTGTGCAGCGCTGCGTACACCTTGTAGCGCTATAGAAATGCTAAATAGTAGTAGTAGTAGTAGTAGTAGTAGTAGTTTTTGGAGAAATCATGCAGCAGCATATTAAGTTCTGTTTGTACATTTAACACTGAGATTCTCAATTCCACTGTTGGGCAGTCTGTGAACCACCAGTGTACTCCCGTAGCTGCCTATGCAAAACTCTAATTCATCTTACCATATCCCTTCTCCTCCTCACTTTCTAGATGGACTGCATCATTCTCAGTGTATTTCACCCAGTGGGCCCACGAAAACAACAGAAAACCATCATCCCCATACAAATAAAGTGGGAATTTCTCTGCCCTCCACTCCCAGAGAATTTGAATAGGTCCAGCAATATCAATGTGTGATGTGAGACCTCAACTGGGCTGATCTGTAGTTTCTGAACATCACTGACATTCATCAAGGCCTCACAGGAGACCAACAGTCAATACAGGTCCATGTGTTATGAGCCCTAAAGAGATGTATATAGGTGCATTCTCCTGGATGCCCACATGCCAAACAGATCATAACCTTCACAGATACTGAGCAGCATAAACTACTGCTGATTTGCACCTCCCTGATCACTAGAAGACCTGTCCAGGGTGTCCCTCAGATCACAACTGAAATCTCCCAACAATGATGGAAGACATCATGGAGGAGATACAGAGGGGCATAATTGAAAGGGCTGCCCAAGTTTTCTTGAGGACGTCCTCGCAGGACGTCCCAGCGAAGGGGCGGGGATTACCTGTATTATCGAAACAAGATGGGCGTCCATCTTTTGGTTCGATAATACGCTCGCGTACGCCCAAATCGCAAAATTTAGGTTGACCTTAGAGATAGTCATCCCCGATTTTCAGCGATAATGGAAACCTAGGACGCCCATCTCAGAAACTACCAAATCCAAGCCATTTGGTCGTGGGAGGAGCCAGCATTCGTAGTGCACTGGTCCCCCTGACATGCCAGGACACCAACCGGGCACCCTAGGGGGCACTGCAGTGGATTTCATAAATTGCTCCCAGGTGCATAGCTCCCTTAACTTGTGTGCTGAGCCCCCCAACCGCCCCCCCAAACCCACTCCCCACAACTGTACGCCACTACCATAGCCCTAAGGGGTGAAGGGGGACACCTACATGTGGGTACAGTGGGTTTCTGGTGGGTTTTGAAGGGCTCACATTTACCACCACAAATGTAACAGGTAGGGGAGGATGGACCTGGTCTGCCTGCCTGAAGTGCAGTGCACCCACTAAAACTGCTCCAAGGACCTGCATACTTCTGTCATGGAGCTGGGTATGACATTTGAGGCTGGCAACAAATATTTAAAAAGTTTTTTTTTAGGGTGAGAGGGGGTTGGTGACTACTGGGGGAGTAAGGGGAGGTCATCCCCGATTCCCTTCGGTGGTCATCTGGTCAGTTCGGGCACCATTTTGAGGCTTGGTTGTAACAAAAAATGGACCAAGTAAAGTCGGCCAAGTGCTCGTCAGGGACACCCTTCTTTTTTCCATTATCGGCCGAGGACGCCCAAGTGTTAGGCACGTCCCAGTCCCGCCTTCGCTATGCTTCTGACACGCTACTACTACTACTACTACTATTTAGCATTTCTGTAGCGCTACAAGGCGTACGCAGTGCTGCACAAACATAGAAGAAAGACAGTCCCTGCTCAAAGCTTAAATAAAGTAAGCAAATCAAATCAATTAATGTGAACGGGAAGGAAGAGAGGAGGGTAGGTGGAGGCGAGTGGTTACAAGTGGTTACAAGTCAAAAGCAATGTTAAAGAGGTGGGCTTTCAGTCTAGATTTAAAGGTGACCAAGGATGGGGCAAGACATAGGGGCTCAGGAAGTTTATTCCAGGCATAGGGTGCAGCGAGACAGAAGGCGCGAAGTCGGGAGTTGGCAGTAGTGGAGAAGGGAACAGATAAGAAGGATTTATCCATGGAGCGGAGTGCACGGGAAGGGGTGTAGGGAAGGACGGGTGTGGAGAGATACTGGGGAGCAGCAGAGTGAGTACATTTATAGGTTAGTAGAAGAAGTTTGAACAGGATGCGAAAACGGATAGGGAGCCAGTGAAGGATCTTGAGGAGAGGGGTGGTATGAGTAAAGCGACCCTGGCGGAAGATGAGACGGACAGCAGAGTTTTGAACCGACTGGAGAGGGGAGAGGTGACTAAGTGGGAGGCCAGCAAGAAGCAGATTGCAGTAGTCTAAATGAGAGGTGACAAGGGTGTGGATGAGGGTTTTGGTAGAGTGCTCGGAAAGAAAGGGGCGGATTTTACGGATGTTGTAAAGAAAGAAACGAAAGGTCTTGGCAATCTGCTGGATATGAGCAGAGAAGGAGAGAGAAGAGTCAAAGATGACCCCAAGGTTTCGAGCTGAGGAGACAGGGAGAATGAGCCATCAACAGAAATAGAAAACGGGGGGGGGGGGGGGGGGGGGGGAGGTGGGTTTGGGGGGGGGAAATGAGAAGCTCAGTTTTGGTCATATTTAATTTCAGGTGGCATTGAGACATCCAGACAGCAATGTCAGACAAGCACGCTGAAACTTTGGTTTGGATGCAAGGTGAGATATCAGGGGTAGAAAGGTAGATTTGGGAGTCATCAGCATAGAGATGGTAGGAAAAGCCATGGGATGAGATTAATGAACCAAGGGAACCAAGATAGAAAAGAGGAGGGGACCAAGAACAGAACCCTGAGGTATGCCGACAGGCAGAGGGTTAGAAGTAGAAGAGGATCCACCAGAGTGAACACTGAAGGTGCGGAGGGAGAGGTAGGAAGAGAACCAGGAAAGGACAGAGCCCTGGAATCCAAGTGAGGACAGGGTATCGAGAAGTATGCTGTGATCGACAGTGTCAAAAGCAGCGGAAAGATCAAGAAGAATGAGGATGGAATATTGACCTCTGGATTTAGCCAGTAATAGGTCATTGGAGACTTTAGTAAGCACAGTTTCGGTTGAGTGGAGAGGGTGAAAACCAGATTGTAGTGGGCCAAGAATAGCATGTGAGGAGAGAAAATCAAGGCAGCGGCGGTGAACAGCACGCTCAAGTAATTTGGAGAGAAAAGGAAGGAGGGAGATGGGTCGGTAATTAGAGGGACAAGTAGGGTCAAGTGAAGGCTTCTTAAGGAGAGGTGTGACCACAGCATGTTTAAAGGCAGCAGGGACAGTTGCAGTGGAAAGTGAGAGGTTGAGAATGTGACACATAAAAGGAATAAGAGCAGGAGAGATGGCATTAAGAAGGTGGGTGGGAATGGGATCAGAGGAACAGGTGGTACATTTTGAGGAAGAAAGGAGAAGTGTAGTTTCCTCAATAGTAACTTCAGGAAAGGAGGAAAGGGAATGAGGGGAAGGAGAGAGAGGGGAACGGACTAGTGGAGGGAGAGGTGGTGAGGTAGAGAAAGCAAGGTTTATCTTTTGAACCTTGTTGTGAAAGAATTCAGCAAGGGTCTGAGGAGATAATGAAGGGGGAGTTGGGGGAGGGGGCACCTTGAGGAGAGAGTTCAATGTGGTGAAGAGAAGTCGAGGATTAGAGCCAAGAGAGTTGGTCAGTTGGATATAATAATCCTGTTTGGCACGTAAAAGAGCAGATTGGAAGGAGGTCAGCATGAACTTAAAGTGTAAGAAATCAGCAAGGGCCCGAGATTTCCACCAGAGGTGTTCGGCGGAGCAGGTACAGGAACGTAGGTAGCGGATATTAGAAGTCAGCCAAGGTTGGGGTTTTGTACGCCTTACAGGGCGGGTCATCAAAGGTGCAAGAGTGTCTAAGGCAGAGGATAGAGTATTGTTGTAAGAAGAAACAGCCTCGTTGACAGACGTGGATGGTGCCACAGTAGAGAGGAGGTTTGAAACATGGGAGGATAGAGATGAAGGGTCAATATCGTGAAGATTCCTAGATAAATTAGATAAGATAGGATGGGACTGGGAGGGAGGAGATTTAAGTGTGAAAGTTATAAGATGGTGATCAGAGGAGGGAAGATCAGAGTCAAGGAAACTAGAGGGTGAACAGTTGGAGGAGAAGATGAGATCAAGACAGTGACCATTTTGATGAGTGGGGGAGGTGGAGCATAGTTGGAGATTAAAGGAGGACGTTAAAGCGAGTAACTTGGAAATATAAGAGTTGGAAGGATCATTAGCAGGAATATTAAAGTCACCAAGGATGAGAGAGGGGGAGGAAGGATCATGGAAGAAGGCAAGCCAGGCGTCAAAGTCACTGAGAAAGGATGAAAGGGACTTATCAGGGAGACGATAAATGACCGCTATTCGAAGAGGCAGAGGAGAGAAAAGGCGGATAGAGTGGACTTCAAAGGAGGAAAAACAGTGAGATTGAGGTGGAAGAAGGGGTTGAAATCTGGAGGAGGGAGAGAGAAGTAGTCCAACACCGCCCCCACGGCCAGCAGGGCGAGGAGTATGTGAAAATAGATAACCGCCATGGCACAGGGCTGCGACTGAAGCAGAGTCATCAGGGCAGAGCCAGGTTTCTGTTATGGCGAGCAGATGGAGGTAACGCAAGATAAAGAGGTCCTGGATATAGGCGAGTTTGTTACAGATAGAGCGGGCATTCCATAGGGCGCAAGAGAAGGGCAGAGAAGAGGAGGGGAGTAGAGAAATAGAGATGAGGTTATAGAGGTCGTGGTGAGATCTGTAGAGTTGGGATAATAGTTGGTGAGGGGGGCCAGGATTGGGATTGATGTCACCGGCTGAGAGTAAGAGAAGGAGTAAAAGAGACTTTGGTTGTCCCCGCGACGGAAAGCAGTTGAGGACACCCAAAATCGGCTTTCAGTTATGCCGATTTGGGCGACCCTGGGAGAAGGACACCCATCTCCCAATTTGTGTCGAAAGATGGGTGCCCTTCTCTTTCGAAAATAAGCCTGACAGTGTACCAGCCCTTCATAAAACTGCAGATGATAGCTATTTGGGCAGTAGATATTTCCCAAGGCCACCCATTTGCCCATCAGTCTCCTGATTATAAACACATACCTCCGAATTCTATAAATGCAGCTTTAAATTGCACACACAATTTTGGGTGCATGCCCAATTTGCAAGTGCAATTTAATTGACTAATGAGCCATTTAGCACTGATAATTGGGCCCTAACAATCAATTATCGGTGCTAATTGGCTTTAATTAAAATTTACACACATAAATTTAGGTGCCGAGATCTTATGTGTGGGTCCAAAAGGGGGCATGGCTATGGGAGGGTCATTGATGGATCAGGGGTGTTCTTTTAATTTATGCACATTGTTATAGAATAAAGGGGATCTGCACCTAATTTAGGAGCAGGTATTTACACCAGGGTTTTATTGGAAATTGGGTTGAGAAATGCATTTAAATTATTGAATTGTATTTGACCCTGGTAGGAGGTGGGGTGTGGTGGTGGGGGGGGGGGGGGGGGGGGGGCTCAAAAGCAAAAGTTGGTCCAGGGCACCACAACCTCTTGAGCTGGTCCTTCATAACTTATTTTTGGGTTGTATAAAACAACAGTTAAGGAAGCTTCAAACTATACAGAACATTTCTTTGCGATTAATTTTTTAAACTGTCAGAAAATGAATATTAATTTTTTGTATGCCATTTGCAAAGACATGAAATGATTGAGATTAATGGATAGCCTATTTGCATGTCAAGCTGCTAGATTAAGTAAGGAGATTTCTCATATTCTGGAAGCATCTCCAATTTATACAATTTTTAGTAAGAATCTCATAACATTTTAGATGGAGCTATTCCACCGTACATGTTGGATAACTTTCAGTTTACATCTTCACTTAGATCCCGAAGAACCATCAACAATTCTTCTTTTAGTTACCCTTCAGCCAAAGGTTGTGGGAGATTGAAAATTCATGAACTGTTGTTAGTTTATCAAGCCCTTAAATGTTGGCAAGGATTCTCAGTATGTTTTACTCAATCTGACTCCTATGTTTTATTTAGGATGAATCTTAAAACTTATCTTTTCAAGAACTTTGTTTTGTTTAACAGAGTTATTTGGTTTTTTTATGATTTGAGCGTTGTAATTCTTGGGAGATTGTCCTGGTTTCTTAGAGGAAATTATGAACTGCTTAGAACTTTGCGGTTATAGGAGTATACAAGTGCCATTGTTATGTTAACATTCTTTTTAAAAAATTTGTATTATATAATAAACTGCAAAATATTGCTGTTTGGATTTATGTAGTTCCTGGGTTATGTCCCGGTTCTCTTACATTGTAATCTGCTTAGATCTGCAAGCTGACAGCAGACTATAAATTCTGAATTATTATTATTAATATTATCATCATTATTACTACTATCCATATAAGAAGGGATGGGGATTCAGGTGGGGTGAAGTTAGGCCACAAAATCTGCATAGCAGCAATATTCAGCTGCTACATGGATAATTTATATGCTTAGTTTGGGCTTGCTGAATAGAAGAGCTTTACTAAATGGATAGTGCCAGCATGGTGACTGCACTATCCATATGTTCAGCTAGTAGTGCTGCTAAATATACATATTAATTTAAGTGCCCGTGCCAGCTCCTAAATTAATGTGGTCACTGCACCAGTTGGAAATCTGGCCTAGTGTTTCAAAAAAGAAAATTACACACCCAGAGGCAGCAAATAGTAAATCAACAATATCCAAAGAATTAATCAGTTTGCTAATATCCAATAACTAAGATGCACAGCAACCGAATAACTGATTATTATTTATTTTGCGAACCCTTTTAAAATTCACCAGGATCTAACAACCTGTTCCAGCACTTTAGTGTTACCACTGAGAATGCTTTCTCATGGTGCCTTGCCAAGGTCATTTCCTTTATCTGTGGTATCCTTACAAGATCCTTCTGCTGAAGACAATGGAAAAGGTGGCACAGCTTAGCTATTGAATGTATCTGGTTCTTTAAGTCACCTCCATGCATTCTTCCTGTGTATCATTACTTCATAGGTGTTCCTGCATCAAGCGATTCTGCAGTCTATTTCCGTGTTGCATGGGTCTATGTGTTTTCTCTGCATTAGATGAAGTTTTTTACATGTTACTAATTCTCTGCTTTCAGACTCAGAAGAGGCTTCCAATGAGGATACCGTGGAGAGGATAGTGAAGTGCATCATTCAGAATGAAGGTAGACAAACCTAAGAACAGGATGTATCCTTATCAAAGTTTGTTCCAAATTAGACATATCTTCCAATTTTCTATGTGCAATTTCAAGAAAACTTTGCATACTGAATTTTTCTTTTCTTGTTAGCAAATGCAGAGGCCTTGAAGCAGATGCTGGGGGACAATGAAAGGGAGGTGGCTGCTGTACCGAGGTGAGGAATAAACAGACTTGCTTCAATTTCATCATGCTCCTTCCCAGTTATCAAAATTCTTACAATTCACTAGCATTATAAAAGAAAATTTATATCTTCTTCTATAGAGCCCGAAATCCAAGTTCGGGATTTGGCCAAAAATGCAAGTATATTTTTGACTGAAACTGAACCCCCCTGCCCTTGCCTCCCCCCCCCCCCCCCCCCATGATCACTCTCCACTCCACACCTCCCCCCTGTGATCACTCTCCACCCAGTGCCTCCACTCTCCACCAAGCACACCCCCACCCTCCCACTACCCACCACCTGCAGGCCCCACCCTGGGCCTACATTTAAACCTTCTGGTGGTCTAGTGGGCCTTCAGGGCAAGAGCGATCCCCAGTCACTTAATATTGTTTCTGACCGACCATTTTTGAAGTGGACTGGAAAGGGGCCTTCCGAGAGTGGAGTTGAGGAGTTGAGGAGTTGCTGGCAGCTATGTGGTGGTAGTATTATTCAGTGCCAGTGCTTGCATAGCTAAGCGATCACATAGGACTGCACAAATAATAGCCCTAACTTTGGCCTTTAAGCTATGTGGGTGCTGGCACTGAATATCAGCCAGCACCTGTACATCTGTCAGTGGAGCCTTCCGTCTCTCACACTTTCCTCCCTCTCTCCCATCCTTCCCCCAATTCCAATCCCTCCCTGATTTTGTCCCCCATATATTGAAGGTTGATCTCTAGTGGGAGTATCTTGAGACTACCACTAGAGTCATGACCACCATTTTAGAGCAGCAGCTGCTAGGATAAGGAGCAAATTATCCTTTGGACCACCAGAGAGTTAAAGGTAGGCCTGAGTGGAGCCTACTTAAACATGGGAGGTTTGGAATTGGGGAAGAGAGAGCAGAATCAGTGGGTATTGGTATTGGTGGAGGGGTTGTGGCAGGAAGGATCGGATGGAATCAGGGTCAGTTCCATTGTTGGTGGTGAGATCCTGGGGTATGGGGGGATTTTGGTATTGGTGGCAAAGCCCCGTGGGGGGGGGGGGGGGGGGGGGGGAGAATCAGAATTGAGGGGCAAGGGATGACATCCTTGCATGTGTGTCCTGGCTGTCCCACAGAAGTGTCTTATTCAGGTCCCAGATGAATATTGGCCAGGACCCACATACATCTGAGTGGCAAACTCTTGGCCAGTCAGCCATGAATATTCAATGCTAGTGCCTGGACATGGCTTGGCACTGAATTTCTAACCGGACCAGACATGGCTTGGCACTGAATTTCTGACCATTGAGGACTGATGATTATACTTTTGGAATTCCTTTTCTAACTACTTTTGAAAGATTTTAATATGATGGTCCAAAAATCTTTCTGATGAAGGTGTACAGTGCCATTTTAGAAAAATCATAGATGTTGGCATATAGGCATTTTACGCAAAATATCTAGAGCCTGTGATGTATTTTACATACCCAAGACTAAGCCTAGAAGCCTAATGTGAAATCAGCATATCTCCATTCCCTGGCCAAGGCTTCCTAAAGGCATTCAAAAATGTATAGCACATAAACGGTGATGTCTCAAAATGTGGTAATGGAAAACAACTGAAAATAAAATGTACTCAAGGGTTCCCTTGAAGCTTGACTAGCTCACACCATCATGTCCTGCAGGGGGGACAAATATTTTTATGTTTATTTAGATTTGCTAGACCACTCTAACTGCCTGAACAGAGCAGAGCAGTGTATAGAGTAAAAACATAAAGACAAGAAAAGAAACTCCAAAAATTTGATAGGAAATGGTACAATCATGCAAAAGAAGGTACAAGAGCACACATTCCTCAATTAAATACAGAGAAAACCAAAACCTGACTGAACTGACAGCAACTTTGAGTACATAGCCTCTGTGAGGTCCCCATTGCATCACTGATGTTTATTCAGAGCCTTTAGGGGCAAACATCTAGCATTGCCTATGGTGGCAGTATAAGGTGTATAGTGTATGTGTGTATGTGTGTGTGTGTGTGTGTGTGATGAAATGCCTAGCCACCCACCTGGGGTTACCCCGTGACCACTTAGAGGGTCTATCCCCAGCACAGCTCAGGTCTGTCTGCACCTGCCACTTGTGCTCTACACTAGCACCCTCCTCCCACCGACTGGGTCACAACCGCCTCTGGGCATGTCTGCTGCTCTCAAATTATTCCCAGTGATTTCTAGGTTACTGGAGCCACACTCCCAGTGGTCCCCCAGTTCCCAGAATGCACTCACAGGCCCATTACATCTCTCCACCAACCCACTAGTTTCAGGGTGATATGGTGTGGTATGTACAGATTTCACTCCACAGTGTGTCCACAGATTTTGGATCATCTCAGATATAAACTGTGTCTTTTGGTCTGAGAGAATTTCTTATGGATTTCCTACCCAGGAAAATATTTCTAGCAGGGCAGTGGCAATTTTCTTTGATTCTATGGAGGATAAAGCTACCTCTTCAGGATATCTGGTAGCAAAGTCCACCACTGTCAATATATATCTTTTCCCAGTCTGGCTAGAGGCCCCACTATATCCACAGCTATTCTCTCAAAGGACTCACTGATAATGGGTAAAGGTTTCAGGGGAACTTGGGGGTGATCTTGGGTCCTACCCACTCTTTGGCACTCATCACAGGTTCGACAATAGTCAGCTACGGCTTGAGATATTCCCGGCCAATAGAAGTTCTATGTCACTCTGGTGCGTGTGTGTGTGTCACCTCCTGATATCCTGCTAGTGGAATGCCGTGTGCAATCTGTAAGTTGTTATTTGTATGCCCTGGGCACTATAAGCTGCTTGTCTGCTCTCCAGGGCCTGTTAGGATCAACAAGATCAGTTTCTCTTCACAACAAGCCCCCTTTCCATAAGATACGATCTTTACAAGTCTCACTGATTGGTTGACCAGCCCTCTGCCTCAGGGTTTCCAGGTCAGGGTCAGAGCACTGTGCTTCCTGAAAAGCATGTCTCTATCCTATATCAGTATCCATATCTGGAAGGGTCTCTGCTGGTGACTCTGACAAATCAGGGTCATAAGTCTGATCAATAGGTGTGTTAGTCAAGTCAGGCTGTTCCATACTCATGGTCCCAGTCACCTCTGGAACTGATGCTGCTGGAAGCACTGGAGCGCTTTCTCCTGTTACTTGGTCAGCTGGTTCCACCTGGACTGGCTCAGGATCTGGAACTGGAGAGGTGATCTCTGCTACCTACATAAGTACATAAGTACATAAGTAATGCCATACTGGGAAAAGACCAAGGGTCCATCGAGCCCAGCATCCTGTCCACGACAGCGGCCAATCCAGGCCAAGGGCACCTGGCAAGCTTCCCAAACGTACAAACATTCTATACATGTTATTCCTGGAATTTTGGATTTTTCCAAGTCCGTTTAGTAGCGGTTTATGGACTTGTCCTTTAGGAAACCGTCCAACCCCTTTTTAAACTCTGCTAAGCTAACCGCCTTCACCACTTTCTCCGGCAATGAATTCCAGAGTTTAATTACACGTTGGGTGAAGAAAAATTTTCTCCGATTTGTTTTAAATTTACTACACTGTAGTTTCATCGCATGCCCCCTAGTCCTAGTATTTTTGGAAAGCGTGAACAGACGCTTCACATCCACCTGTTCCACTCCACTCATTATTTTATATACCTCTATCATGTCTCCCCTCAGCCGTCTCTTCTCCAAGCTGAAGAGCCCTAGCCTCCTTAGTCTTTCTTCATAGGGAAGTCGTCCCATCCCCGCTATCATTTTAGTCGCCCTTCGCTGCACCTTTTCCAATTCTACTATATCTTTCTTGAGATGCGGCGACCAGAATTGAACACAATACTCAAGGTGCGGTCGCACCATGGAGCGATACAACGGCATTATAACATCCTCACACCTGTTTTCCATACCTTTCCTAATAATACCCAACATTCTATTCGCTTTCTTAGCCGCAGCAGCACACTGAGCAGAAGGTTTCAGTGTGTTATCGACGACGACACCCAGATCCCTTTCTTGGTCCGTAACTCCTAACGTGGAACCTTGCATGACGTAGCTATAATTCGGGTTCTTTTTTCCCACATGCATCACCTTGCACTTGCTCACATTAAACATCATCTGCCATTTAGCCGCCCAGTCTCCCAGTCTCGTAAGGTCCTCTTGTAATTTTTCACAATCCTGTCGCGAGTTAACGACTTTGAATAACTTTGTGTCATCAGCAAATGTAATTACCTCGCTAGTTACTCCCATCTCTAAATCATTTATAAATATATTAAAAAGCAGCGGTCCTAGCACGGACCCCTGAGGAACACCACTAACTACCCTTCTCCATTGTGAATACTGCCCATTTAACCCCACTCTCTGTTTCCTATCCTTCAACCAGTTTTTAATCCACAATAGGACATTTCCTCCTATCCCATGACCCTCCAATTTCCTCTGTAGCCTTTCATGAGGTACCTTGTCAAACGCCTTTTGAAAATCCAGATACACAATATCAACCGACTCCCCTTTGTCCACATGTTTGTTCACTCCTTCAAAGAATTGAAGTAAATTGGTCAGGCAAGATTTCCCCACACAAAAGCCATGCTGACTTGGTCTCAGTAATCCATGTCCTCGGATGTGCTCTGTAATTTTGTTTTTAATAATAGCCTCTACCATTTTCCCAGGCACCGACGTCAGACTCACCGGTCTATAATTTCCCGGATCTCCCCTGGAGCCTTTTTTAAAAATGGGCGTTACATTGGCCACCCTCCAATCTTCCGGTACCACGCTCGATTTTAAGGATAAGTTGCATATCACTAGCAGTAGCTCCGCAAGTTCGTTTTTCAGTTCTATCAGTACTCTAGGATGAATACCATCCGGTCCAGGAGATTTGCTACTCTTCAGTTTGCCGAACTGCCCCATTACGTCCTCCAGGTTTACAGTGAAGTCAGTAAGTTTCTCCGACTCGTCCGCTTGAAATACCATTTCCGACACCGGTATCCCACCCAAATCTTCCTCGGTGAAGACCGAAGCAAAGAATTCATTCATACCTCTGCTTGTTGGGCCACCTGGGCCTGACTACGGGTCCCCATAGCGGAAATCTGACTCCACTATCAAGGGTAATGTTCATTGGACCCATTTCGGTTCCACACAACATTGGTACCAGAATGTTTTTCATTATTTCTACTTCTCTATATCCAGGAATATTTGAGCAATGGGTACAGTCTCTCTGGATCCATTGGCTAACACTACCTCCGCAGTGCACCCTGGAAGAATTGCATCTTCCGGCACTAGCTCTGGTTGTAACAAAGTCATACTAGAGCCAGTGTCCACAAGCCTAGCCATCTGGGTCTGATTCACAGTTACTGGGGTGAAGTGTTGTGGAAACCTATCTGCTTCATTGAATGATCAATGGCCAGTAACTTTTTGTGCTGCAGCAATTGCTTGGGCCTCCTTCGTGAAACTGGAACCACCTATGAAAGTCACCAGCCTTGGTGCAGAAACTGGAATGCTGTTAAGTGCAGGCTTGGGATTATCTGGGCAATAAGCTTTGAAATGTCCTGTGCACCCACACTGGTAACAAGGACGTTCATGCCTAAAGTCTTTAGGTTTTTGGGGAGCACTGGAGGGTTTGCTGACAGTCTCTGAGGTTGCAGGAATATTTGGTTTAGGGCCCTGGCTGCCCTTAGATCCCTGCTGCTGTGGATAAGGACAGCTTCTCTTTGCGAACCACGGACTATTAGCCATAAAGATGTTAGCCAACTCAGCTGCCTTCTCTGGAGTACGGGACTGATGATGTAGAACGTGTTCCCTCACCTCTGGATGACCACTCTGAAGAAACTGCTCCAGGACCATCAGGTTTTGGCAGTCCTCCAGGGTTTTAAACTCAGCTCCACTGAGCCACTGCTGATGCTGAATCACAAACTCGCTGTGTCATCTGCCCCCTTTTGCAAAGTCCGGAACTTTAGTCTGTAGGCCTCGGGGGTAATAGCATTATGGTTCAACAAAGCTTTACTCACCTCCTCAAACTGGGAGCATGTCTCCAAAGACAGTCCTTTGAATGCCTCAAATGCTCTGTCAGTGAGCTTTCCTCCCAGATAGCGTACCCAGTCTTTCTGAGGAATATCATTGAGGCGGCAAATTTTTTCAAAGGCAGTTAGATATCCATCTATGTCACCTCTGGTATCTTCATACTGCACAAACAAGTTGGGCCCGATCCAGGCTGTACACTGGAGAGCCTCCTCCTGTCACACTACCTGTCACACTAATTAAGGCAGTTTTACAGGCTTCAAACATGCTGTTCTTTCACAGTGTGCAAAACATTTAGCACTGCAAAACATTGGGATGGAAGATGTTTATTTGGATTTTATTCACATCTTTTACACCAGTAGTTCAACCTGAGTTTTACATTCAGATACACTAGATACTAAGTTTACTGACATACCCCAAATCACAGGGAACAGCAGCAGTGGAAGCTCAACTGGGCATCTGTAAATATCAAGCCTAATGCTCTAATCACTAACCTACTTCTCCACGCCAGTCTATGTTGCAAAATGTTTAGCAATGCTCTGGGTTACAAAACATTTTGACCTGCTCTGTGTGTATGTATGTATCTTGTTCTGCTTCTGTGAAGTGCTAAATAAGGTAAAAAATAAAAAGAAGAAGAAGAAAGCAGAGTGTAAAATGTTTTGCATTGCTCCGAGGGGAATTTGAACCAGGCACCCATGCAGTCAAGCCCGCTGCTTTAACCACTAAGGTACTCCTCCACTCAACTCTGAAATACAAAATGCTTTGCACTGCTCTGAGGTATGAGCAAAATATAGCTAAATAAAAACTTTGCACCCCAGGGCAATGCAAAACATTTAGTGCTGCTCAGAGCTGCAATGTTTTAAACCTCAAAGCAGTGCTAAATATTTTGCACCTCAGAGCTGCAAATATTTTGAACCTTGAAACAGTGCTAAATACTTGGCACCCCAAGGCAGTGCTAAATGCTTTGGGGTGCAAAACATTTACAAATGCAAAACATTTTGCACTGCTCCGAGGTGCAAAATGTTTAGCACTGCTTTGAGGTTTAAAACATTGCACTCTGAGCAGTACTAAATGTTTTGCATTGGCCTAGGATGCAAAGTTGTTATTTAGTTTTATTTTACTCATACCTTTTTCAGTAGTAGATCAAAATGAGTTACATTCAGGTAACACTAGGTATTTCTTTCATAATCTGACACAATAGAAGGTTAACTAATATGTTCAGCATCACAAAGAGCAGCAGTAGGATTTAAACTGAGGACCTCTGGCTAGTAATCCCAGTGCTCTAACCATTAAGGTACTCTTCTTTTCCATATTGCAGTGGCGTTCCTGGGGGGGGGGGGGGCGGTGGGTGCGGTCCGCCCCGGGTGCACGCCGCTGGGGGGGTGCCACGTGCACCTGTCCTCCGTTCGTTCCATGCTTCTTCTCTGCCCCGGAACAGGTGAAGAAGCATGGAACGAATGGAGGACAGGCGTGCGCAGCACCCCGCCAGCGGCGTGCACCCGGGGGGGTTCCTTCGCGGGGGGGGGGGGGTGTCCTTTTGCGGGGGGGGGGGGGGTTTGCGCTGCATCTGGGGGGGGCGCTGCACTCTGGGGGGTGGGGCGCATCGGCGATCCGCCCCGGGTGTCAGCCCCCCTAGGAACGCCACTGCCATACTGCACTGGAAAATGTTTTGCCGTTCTTTGGGATGCGAAATGTATTGCACCTGGGAGCAGGGCAAAATGTATTGCACCTCAGAAGAGAATAAAATGTTTTGCAATTCTGGGTTGAGTGGAGGAATAGCTTAACAGTTAGAACACCAGGCACTATCCTGGGATATATGGTTCAAATCCCCCTCAGAGCAGAACAAAATATTTAGCCGTGGACTTTTTTTTGTTTTTGTTTTTAACCATTGTTTATCCAGCACTGCACAGAAAATGAACAAGGTACATACACCATTAGCAAATACATAAAGGGCATCAAATCACAAAAAGCAATTTAAATAAAAAGAATGTCGTACTACCCAAATTTTCCATAACCAACTCTGGCTGACATATCAGTACTGAGGCAGAGAAGCTGCTGGCTTTAAAATGGCAGGCATAGATGTTTTGCAATCCTAAACATTTAGAGCTGCCAGCATTTTCAGAAATTCGGATGTTCCAAATAGTAATGTTTACAGCTCTCCCACCTAGTTTTTAAAAAAGGCATATGTAAACATCATGCTTGCCATTTTACAGTCTCTGGTAGAGGCTGCATGGGAAGGTTTGTACTGGGTCCAAAGCAGCAGTTGTCTAACTGTTTTGGACAGGTTGAGAACCAGACAGGTTCATAGATGGGACCCATCGCATCCCAGAGGGGGAGGGGAAAAAGACGGGTGAGAGGCAAGAGGCATTTGGCATGGCACAGGAAGGCAGGGGAGGTAGCAGGTACAGAGATGGAGGGGCCTCAGACAGACCTGGGTGGACAGAAATGGCAGTCAGGCTCACAGACTCTCAGCTCTCTCACAGTCAGCACCAATGCAAACAGTCACAATAATATGCTGCAGTGGCACTTATTTATGATTTAAAGGTAGATTAATTTCCAATGTTCATCTGGCATTGTACATACATCAGTGTGCTATCCAGAATTGGGAATAGATATTGCTGACAATGCACCATCCCTGACACTCCTCTGTCCTGCCTCTGACATGCTTCCGCTGGCCCTATACATTTTAGTGGTGTAAACATTTTGTCCTGCCCTTTTGAAAAATACTGCTGTATATGTTTTGGCCACAAAAACTTATAAGTGCTTAGATTGAGACATTTAAAGTGCGAATAGCACTTGTGCAATGACCACCTTAGTAATTGATAGTCAGGTGTGTTTGGTTGCTGTTATAGAATTTACTTGATCTTGAGACCTTTATTGGTTTGATGCCCTAATAAACAGACATAAAATAAACATCTTTTTAGACATTCCACATAGGTGCCAGGTTCTAAACTGGTTGGTATTTATTCACTTCATGTAGAAAGGATCCATAAATGAGCATATTAGAAAAAAGCCAAGGACCTAACCATTGTTGTCTTCTCACAGCCTTTGTCCCCACCGTGGCAGCCAGGATGCTGGTCCTCCACACCACCACACAGTCCACTTGGGATCAACACTTGCTCCCTGTATTCACTGCAAGAAGAAGAGTCGATTGCACCGTATGGGCAGATCCAAAGAGGGTAAAGGCAGGCCACAGCCCGGAGAGGTCACCGTCTTTTCAGTTGGGAGGTAATTCCTTTAATGAAGGAATTTCCTTGGTAGTTGCACACATGGCAAAATGCTAACCATTAAAACAACTTCTTTCAAAATATGAAGTTGCACAAGCCTTCACTAACCTTATAGTTTCTCAGAAGGAGCAGAGATGAAAGGAAATCAGCAGTGGATAAAGTGGCCAGTCCAAAAGTGTAGATATCACTACTGTGAAACAGTTATTGTGTGGTCATTTCAGGACCAGCATTAGGGGGTGGCAAACAGAGAAATTGCCCTGGGCTTCCATGCCACAGGGAGCCCCAAGTTTGCCTCAAGCTGAAAGAGGAATAGCCTGCAGGTAAGTTGTGGGGGCCCCCTCTCCAGTTGCTGTCCCGGGCCCCTGAATGTTTAACACCATTGCTGGGTCATTCACAAGGTTGTAACTGTTGTTTCTCTGAGGCACTTCATACATGATCAAGATAGAGCTGGCAGAGTGTGTGTGTTTCATGGAGAATAATGAACTTGCGAGCACTGATGATAACAAGAGTCACAGATGGGCTCAGTTTTAGAGAAGGTTTCCTTTCTAACAGTTGGCCACCATTGGGACTTGCCACATTCTGGCAATAACCCTAGGCTAAAAGGAAAAATAAAAACAAAGTTCAAAACAAAACAGCAGAAAACCTAATAATTCTCAGATTGTTTGAGAGGAGTCATTAGTGTGGCACCAGTGATTTACAAGTGGATCATGAGATAAGTCATCCTGTGAAAATTAAGAATGCAGAGCAAAATTAATTATTAATATTTGTTTTTGCTACAATGAAGCATTTAGTGGTAGTGAAAAGTTCTGGATTCACAGCACTGGAAAACAAAGTCCTCCATTTATCCACACAGCTGGTACAGCATTGACAGAGTTGGGCAGGCTTCCCCACCTTGCCTTCCCAATGTTCCTACATTCCAGATTTTGAAGGCACTGGGCACATGAGAGGGTATTAGATCTGGATCCGGACTGAATATATCTGGATAATATATCTGCCGGCAAACAGAACTTGCTTTAGAATTCAAGCCTAGGTAACTATGCTTGCATGTGGTTGCAGGAAAGGTCAGACATTGATTTGTATTGCACTGTACGAGAATTTGATGAGGTGATATTCACCTTTTAACAAAAGAACACTCCAGTTCCCAGGAAATAGTATTTTCCATTGTAGAACTTATGGGGTAAGCCAATGTAGGTCATGGGAAGATAATGACAGTGATGCTTCCTACTACAAATGTGGTTTTTTTAAAGCATGTCCATGTCAGTATGTCACATATGCACATCCATCTCTCATGTATTTTAGAACAGGCTGTATGTCAGCACAGCTGCTTATGTCCAGTATGAACAACCATTTTACAAACGGAAACATCCAAACTATGAATGGAGCAAAACAAGGGACATGGACATCATTGTGGCAGCACAGGAACATCTATGTTATAAAATGGCCACAGATATCCATGTAGAGAAGAGGAGTAGCATAATGGTTAAAGTTGTGGATTGAGAACCAGGGGATCCCAGATCTAATCCTACTTCAGCTGTTTGTGATTTATTTTTTTAACTTCTGAGTTTTCCCAGAAACATATGTTCCTATGGGCGACTTAGCGTTTAGCGCGTGCTAATCATTAGCGAGCACTAAAAATGCTAGTGCGGCTTAGTAAACCGAGCCCTAAGCTTGGTGGCCAAATTAAGCCACCAAAATAGCTGGTTAGAGGTTAGTGCAGCGGACTTTGATCCTGGAGAACTGGGTTCAATTCCCACTGCAGCTCCTTGTGACTCTGGGCAAGTCACTTAACCCTCCATTGTCCCAGGTACAAATAAGTACCTGTATATATTATGTAAACCGCTTTGAATGTAGTTGCAAAAAAAAAAAAACACAGAAAGGTGGTATATCAAGTTCCATTCCCTTCCCCTATCCCTATATATCACCTGCAAGTGTGAATGCTACTGAAACAGTGTATAGCAGGTGAGGGCTCACAATTAAAAAAAAAAAGTCACAAACAGCCAAAGTGGAATTTGAACCAGGGTTCTCTGTTTCTCAGCCCTGTTGCATTAACCATTAGGCTATTCCTCAAAATCCATATAGAAGTCTATTAAGAAATTAATTTTAAAACAATTTTAGTACCATATTCACCATGAACATCAACAGATTCTGAAGCTGTCACAGAATCCACTATCCCTTGCCAGCATTTGGGGGGGGGGGGGGGGGGAGGGAGGGGGACAGCAACCACTGGGGGGATTAAGGAGTTGACTTACCTTAATCTTTCTAATGGAGAGCTGCTTAATCAGAGCACCTTTCTGTAACCTAGATATGCTGAGTACCAGGTCTAATTAACAACGTCCATCTTTTTGGACACAGATGTCCTTTCCCCTTCTGAAATCAGAGTTGGATGTCCATATTTTGTCCTGCCCTAGTTCCTCTCAAAAGACCTCCAGACCACGTCCCCTTCCCATAAGGATATACTGCATCTACTCTAAAGACTGATATGCTACAAAAAGTTCAGGAAAATCTTTGAAAACTTATCTTTTTAAGACATTTGTGGAAGAAGATTAATGTGATGTACTGCCTGTGGAATTTGGGTGCTATATTTTGAACTGTTCCTAGGAATACCTAGCTTCTTAACATTGTAAGCCATGCAAAACCCTAATGGGCCTGTGCGGGATATAAGATCTTATTATACTGTATGACTACATGCTGGTTTTCAGACGTCCAAAACACAAATAAAGCTTCTAAAATAAGGACCTAAATTACTTTGGCAGTTTTTTTTCCTTCTGGTTTCTGTAACCTCTGCGAGAACAAGGAGCTCAATGGGTTAGCTTCATTTTTCAGTTCAAGTTCTAAGCCCACTGTTTTCTGCCACCAGGTTTCGAGTCACTCACATAGGGAAGAGACCAAGCTTTCAGGATTCACATGATGATCCACCTTCTGACGGTAGCAGTAAGCACAATATTGCAGACCAGGCACATGAAGGGAAAAAAACTGAAGCAACTCCAAAGGGATGCAGGAAAAATGGACCAGTTCAACAGGAACATCCTAAGCATGGAACACCGCCAAACAGCACCCAGAAAAAAGGGCTAAAAGGAAGAAAATCCAGCAAGGGCCATCTCCTCCAAGATGGTGCACAGAATGCAGATGTGTCTAGCGTTAAAGATGAGGAATTTCAGGTGTCAGTTACAAAAGAGAATGAAATTCAAGAAGGATCCGTAAAACTGTATATGAACAAACAATATAGGAGAAACAGTTTCCCCACATCTGGCACTAGGGGAAGGAGGAACTATAGAAATGACTGAAATAGAAGAGCACAATGATTCCAAAGTGACTTTAGACAGAAAGCAGGACACTGAAAAAAACATCTAGATTCATCAGGTAGGTAGTTATTTATTATTTTCCATGGTTCCCCTACTTGAAGGCCCTAAAAATCAGGGGCAGTGAAACACCTTTTTGGTTGGAGGGGCCAAACAAACTAATCTCCAGCCCTTTTCCCAAGCTCTCTTATTGATAATGCTGTGTTGGGAAAAATATTGGTCTGACCATGGTCCCAGTGGTCCAAACCACTCCACTGCTTTTGTTGCAAATAATAAGGCCTTTTCTACAAGGATAGTTCAACAATTAGAGGTACATTTGAAACAGGAGCAGCCAATGCAGCCCAGAATGTGCACCCAGCTTTGCTCTAGTTGTAATACAGATTACAGCCACATAAGCATATGTGGTGTTTGCTAAAACTGGAGTTGACAATGGCATAGCAAGGTGGCAAATTTTGGGAACACATGAGCCCATAGGGGGTGGTCATAATATTTTACCTCTGCCTCCCCTTCCCTCTCCCTCTCCCCTCCCATCCCCCTCCCTCTCCCTCTCCCCCTCCCCTCCTCCAGTCTACTCCCCTTCCTCCATCTCTTCCTCCCCTTCCTTCCCCACTGACAATCTGGCATCTCTCCCCATCTCTCAACCCTTCCCCCTTTTAAAACTTTTCTTCAGTTCTTGAGGTCACCGGCAGTGAGCAGCGGTTCACATACACTTTTTGCACTGGCCCTAGAGCCTTCCCTCTGATGCAACTTCCTGTTTCTGCCTAGGTGGGACTGTGCTAGTGTGAAGAAAAGGTTTAAAAAGGTAGGGGGGGGGGGGGGAACGAGTCTTTAGCTAGCAGGGCTTGAGGATTCCCTCCAGTACAGCATGGGTGCACTGCTGCTTGGTGGGCCTGAGCCCAAATTAAGTGGGCCTGTGCCCACCCATGGCTATGCCACTGTCAACTATACTGGACTATGATTCCTACTTTTGGTCTATATTGTAAGATGAAACAAAGGTGATATTATTTTATGGGCCAGGTGTATAAAGATTTTTTTCCCCCTATGGACACAAAAAAGGAGAAATCTATTAGTCCATTGGGCACTGTGTTTAATTGTTGCCAAAATTTGATGTATAATGTTGTAAAGATCACAAGTGAGCAGACATAATAGACCTCATTTTCCCACCTTGTGAGCCGTTCAAAGACGACATTGTTTAGAACAGAATTTAACTTGATGAGAACTATTAATATCTAAGCCAGTGGGAAAAATATGGACTTTAATGAGGATTGACTTGGAACAGGAATGGGATTAAACTGGGTGGATCAAAATGGTCCTTTTCTGCTTACATTTTCTCTGTTTCTCAACCATATTAATATGAACCAAAGCCTAAGATAGCATAGAACTGGTAATGCAGCCAAAATATTTTCTCATTGCTACATCACCCTCAGAAAACAACAGTTTCCTTACACAGCCATCGTCTTAATACTGCAGCTTGGGAGGAGCTTAGCCAAAATAAACTGCTACTTAAGCTACATGAGTTTATTTTTTTATGAAGCTGGATATTATAGTAAATATTTATTTAAGAAGGACAATGTCTTTATTGAAATAAAGCCTTATCGACTGATGGAGTTGAGCAAATCATGAGATGAATTCTCATGTGAAATGAGTCGCTACAGAGGTCTAAAAAATATATTGTTAGTTCTTAAATGCCTTTTTGAACTTTGGCACATATTTTCATGCTGGAATTCAATTTATTCATGTAGTAACTTCCCCTCCGTGATAATATATCTTTCTTGACCTTTTTTAAGTTTTACTACATCCTTTGGCAACAAGTTCCAAAGCTTAACTTGAAACTTAAACTTGAATTAAAAAAAAAAAACAACCCTTTGCTAGACACTAGTTTACAGAACATCTCCAAAACATTAAAAACAAACTACACCTTTGAAATAATAATAATTCTTAGTGCAGATTTTTCCATTAACCTATCTACGAAGGCACCTCATAAACCTCAAGTACACCACTTTACAAACTGTTCCAACAGAGCACAGGAGAAAGGAGGATAGCAGGGCCATCCTTTGTAGCAAGCAAGGTTATAACAGTTACATTAACCGTAGCCACAGGTCTCCCGGTACCTATTATTTCTTATTCCCCATTACTTCAGATGGCACTGGTGCCAAGCACTGAATACTCTGATGATGTGAAGCAACCTCCTTTCCAAACTCTCTCAGATCTTGGAAGTATTCAGAGTATCTGCAGGTGATAATAGCATATAATCAGTTCTCCTGAGAAATGAGGATGAGACTAAGGGGTCCTTTTACAAAGGCGCACTGAAAAATGGCTTGTGGTACTGTAGGCGCGGGTTTTGGGCACGCGCAGATTCATTTTTCAGCGCACCTGCAAAAAAGCCTTTTTTTCCGAAAATGGACATGTGGCAAAATCAAAATTGCCACGCACCCATTTTGGGTCTGAGACCTTACCGCCAGCCATAGACCTAGTGGTAAAGAATTTGGGCGGTAATGACCTACGCGCGTCAAATGCCACTTGTGTCCACTACGCACACCAGAAAATAAAAAATTGAAATTACCGCAAGGGCCACATGGTAACTGGGCGGTAACTTCAATTTGGCACATGTTGAGCGTGCATAGGAGCCTACACAGCTTAGTAAAAGAGGCCCTTAGAGATTAGAGTTTCAATTAATAAAAACTTTAACTGTCTCTGGCACCCCAAAGATATTACCAGTGCCAAATAAAAATTCACTGGTTAATTTCTTTGGACTCTTCATGGGAAAGGAGGAGAACATAATTTTTGGATTCTGCATCTGGAACACACAGGTCTTCCAGGGAAATACTGAGTATTCTTTTTGAGTGTTTGCAGCATAGTCATAAAATCAGCTTCTGGTTGTCAAAAGGCCCGAATTCCAGAAAGACAAACTGCCAGCAAAGATCAAGGTTTTCTGAGTAGATTAGGCCTTTGTTGAGCTGCCCTTTCTCATAGGGTCTAGTCCAGTGGTTCCCAAACCTGGTCCTGGAGGCACCCCAGCCAGTCAGGTTTTCAGGATATCCACAATGAATATTCATGAGAGGGATTTGCATGCAGTGAAGGCAGTGCATGCAAATCTCTCTCATAAACATTCATTGTGGATATCCTGAAAACCTGACTGGCTGGGGTGTCTCCAGGACCAGGTTTGGGAACCACTGGTCTAGTCATTTTTCTGGCAGAAAACCCTTGTACTTCTCTGCTCACTATAGTTGATTGAGGTCTACTTTGTGTTTTATTTCCTCCCACAGGGACACAAAGCAAGACCCCCACGGCAATTACGATTCTCCAACAATGGTGATGGAAACTTCATTTTCTGCAGATTTACTCATTGCTCATCATCCCCTATATATGAGAAGCTCCAGGGATCCCACAAGCTGTCATTCAGAAAGGATCATCCTTTCACCCCCTTATTCCGTGGTCACAGCAATACAACTTTTCCTCATATAGACTAGCACTTGCCTTGAATGATTCTGAAAATCCTCAGTTTTACTGATGCCTTATTCACTCTTTTTCAAACTGTCAACAAGAAGAAAGAAATAAGAGCTGGTTTCACTCTCTGGACTGCAGCAGTACAAATGGCTTTTGCTAATGGTTAATGGCGTTTGGAAAGGTAGGATCTGCCTGAATTTGCAGATGAGGCTTCCAGTGTAAAAAATGTTCTATTTCTGCTCTATATTAAGCAATTACAGTTTCCCCTCCTTTTATGTATATAAAATACAATTAAAATATATCCATGCTATTAAACCAATCTCTTTAGGTTTTGTTGGATATTAGGTTATTTAGCTACCAGGATCATCCATGTTGAAATTGTGGTCCTAGTACTTAAAGCTTCTTATCTGGGTAACAGCATTTGCAAAACAGACAAGCAATACTGACTGGGACCATACACAGATTATCTGGGTAATACTGCTGAAAATCACTACAGACTGCCCCAGCGCTATCAAAATAGTGTTTCCTTTCCTAGCTCCATTGTAATTCTTTTCATGTTATCAACTTCTTATTTAACACTCTATGTAAACTGCTCAATAGATGTTTCTCCTAAGCGATATATCAAGATTAATAATAAACTTGGAAATTTGGGGCATTCTAGGGGGCAGCACTGGGACTTATCCAGAGACCAGCAACATTCAGCACCCGTATCCAGATATATTAAGATGATCTAGATTCATATCCAGATAATGGTGCAGACATGGCCAATTTCCAGATGTTAACAGGTGCACAATCTCTGAATATTCAACTCTAAATGCTATGGCTAGTGTTTAAAAGAAACACTGACCACAGAGTTTAAATATTGCCACTTGTATGTATTAGAGACAACCAAGAGTTATTTGGTGGGTCTTTTACTAAAGCTTAGCTCTAGTTATCTGCAGCAGAGCCCATAGGAATAAAATGGGCCCTGCTGCAAATAACTTGAGCTAAGCTTTAGTAAAAGGCCCTCTTGATTAGCAGAGTCATCCTTTGAAGTTAAATGCATGTGCTTTCCTACCAGCTTTCTGAACATCGGGCTTTGAGGCTCTGAGGATCATACGTCTTTCAGGGGTGTAGCCAGACAACAGATTTTGGGTGGGCCTAGGCAAGAAGTGGGTGGGCACCGAGTGTTCTCCCCTTCACCAACCACCAAAAAAAAAATCTCAGCTGGCAGGAAAATGCTTCTTTCCACCTTAGCAGTCTGCAGCAGGCACGCGCTGAAAACTGAGCATGCGCAGGTGCTGGAATCGTGGAGAATAGTGTTTTCATTATCATCAGGGGGAAGTCTTCAGCTGGCAGAGCTTGGGATCCCCACCTGCTACCACTATACGTGTGCTACTGTTGGGTGGGCCTGATCCCTAATTGGGTGGGCCCCGGCCCACCCAGGCCCACCTGTGGCTACGCCACTGACGTCTTTCCTAACTTCCTCTGAACCCTGGCACGCAGCAGCTTTATTAATTACAGTGAAATAAGAAGACCTTAATTTAAACAATAACAATGTCAACATGTGCGAAGTTAAAACTCCCTACTGGAGGTAACACGCACAGATATATTTACTACAATATCACAACACTACCTTAGTGATGGGCTACTGTGACAGTTTTACACTCTGAACCTGAGAATGAATGTGCCTCAGAAGATCTCTTCTGCCCTCTTTTTCCAGTATGTTTTAAAGGGACTACAAGCACTCCATATTTTTCTGTGCTTGAGAACTTTAAGCTCTTCCATTAGAAGCCTCTCATGGTATCTGTCTGCTCCTGGCATGGGATGAACAGGTGAGACCACTGATTATGCAGCAATTAGGCATCAGTGAGTAAATATGAAATGGTTCTAGGTCAGTTCCCACCTGTACAGTTCCCACCCACCAATTCCCATCTGGACAATTCCCACTGAACCAATTCCCTCCACATCAGGGAGGACAATTCCCACCCATAACCCAAAAAACACACCAGGACAAATAATCTACCTCCCTTTTCTCTTCCACATCATTTGGGGGGGGGGGGGCAGTACACACTCAAAGCCCCCCCCCCCACACATTATCTTTTACACATGCCTTTCTCCTTCCAGACATGTTCATGTGGGGGAGGGGGCAATCCCCCAACACCCCCCCCAAACTAGGTTTCAACCTAATTCATGTTTAATCTGGGATCTAAATGTCATAAATAAGTAAATAAAGAAATAGATAAAAACAAAGTGTAGTTCATGTGGGGGAGGGGCAATGCTCTATGTACATCCATATGCTGCTCTAACCTTCACCATGACTTATGGGACCTGATACAAGAAAGAAGCTACAGGCTAGGTAGGGTGAGAAATGTCCGGGGGGGGGGGGGGGGAGTCGGTGGGAATTGTCTACTTAAGTGGGAATTGTCTTGGGGCGGGGGGGGGGGGGGATTGTCCTGTGGGAAAATTGGTGGGTGGGAACTGTCCAGTGGGAACTCTCCAGGTGCAAACTCGTCTGATAACCTATGAAATGTATTTTCAGTAGGTAATTATACTTGAGCATTAAGGCTTTCAGGAGAGAGTTTGCTCATTATACCCTCTTCAAGAAAATCTTTTCTACTAAACCTGGCAAATGCCCCATAGGAACCCACATCAACAGCTTAGTGAGGATACCAGGCACTTTTTGAACTGTTGACACTGAGACAAGTATTTTCACTCATGAACTTTGCAGCAATTTTTAAAGAGAGTTTCTGATATAGAGATGTGGAAACATTATTATTATTATTATCCAGACGTTGGCAGGCAAAAGGAATTGTGATAAAGTTTCTAATTGTAAAGGATCTCTGTAACAATGTGGTTGCAGATTTCAGGGAATTCTCGGAGCTTGAGGTATTTTAGATTATTGCTCAACCTGAGCAATTGCAGAGACGCTTTCAAGAGCAGACGAAGAAGGGCAACCTTCGAAAGCTAATCAAGAAATGTATTAAGTTATGTTCAATAAAAAAGGTATCATCTTATTTTCTTTTCCATGTTTTACTTTGTTTTATTTCTATTGATTACCTTTAAAAGTGGACTAACACGGCTACCACACCTCTCTACTCAAGAGCAGAAGAGAAAATGCAAAGGCCAAAAATTTAAATGTTAACTGGTGGGGGCAAACTCCAGTCTTTACAATCAACTACCCCACGTAAAACCTATGAACCCTTTCTGGCAGATATTCAGCTGGTGGTGGTCAGCATTTTTATGTCCACTGCTAGCTGTATTCCTGGATAATCAATGCCAGGCCATGTCCAGGCACCAACATTGAATATTCAGTTGTATGTTGCCCACTAAAACATATGCAGTTAAGTGCAATATGCAGCCCTTAACCACATACAGGGGTCCTTTTACAAAGGCGCACCAACGTTTTTAGTGCACGATTAGCACCTGTTAAACACTAGAGACACCCATAGAAATTTAAGGGCGTCTCTAACATTTAGCACATGCTTTTTTTTAGCGTGCACTAAAAATGCTAGCGTGCTTTTGTAAAAGAACCTCACAGGGCTGCTTTTTACGTGGCCCAATTTATGTGGTTATCTTATATAGTTAAGGGCTGAATATTGGCACTTAACCACATAAATGCCAACTCCATCCCTGAAATGCCCACAATAGCCAGTTTCGGCTCAGGTGTTATCCGCGAATATTCAGCAGCATTAACCAGTTAAGGGCTACTGAATATTTGCAATTAGCCATGGACAAGCAATTTATGACCAAGACTGAGCTTCTTATCTTTCCCCCTAAACCAACCTCTCCTCTTCCCCCGTTCTCTATTTCTGTGGATAACATTCTCATCCTTCCTGTCTCATCAGCTCGTAACCTTGGGGCCATCTTCGACTCCTCCCTCTCCTTCTCCGCACATAATCAGCAGACTGCTAAAACCTGTCGTTTCTCTCTCTATAATATCAGCAAAATTCGCCCTTTCCTTTCTGAGCACACTACCAGAGCCCTCATCCACACTCTTATCACCTCTCGCTTAGGCTATTGCAACTTGCTTCTCACAGGTCTCCCACTTAGCCATCTCTCTCCTCTTCAATCTGTTCAAAATTCTGCTGCACGACTAATATTCTGCCAGTGTCATTATGCTCATATTAGCCCTCTCCTCAAGTCACTGCTAACTCCAGACTCCGTTCCTTTTATCTTGCAGCACAATATGCCTGGAATAGACTTCCTGAGAGGGTATGTCAAACTCCATCTCTGGCCGTCTTCAAATCTAAGCTAAAAGCCCACCTTTTTGATGCTGCTTTTAACTCCTAACCCTTATTCACTTATTCAGAACCCATATCATCCTCACTTTAATTTTCCCTTATCTGTTGTTTGTCTGTCCTAATTAGATTGTAAGCTCTGTCGAGCAGGGACTGTCTCTTCATGTTCAAGTGTACAGCGCTGCGTACGTCTAGTAGCGCTATAGAAATGACAAGTAGTAGTAGTGATCTCCGGGTATCTGCTGTGATAGCTAGTGCTTCGGACTTATCATAATTTAACTTGAATCCCGAGTATGCCCCAAATTCCTTAAATATCTCTAAGAGGGACCTCAACGATTCCAAGGGTGTCGTAAGCATTACTAACAAGTCGTCAGCGAAAGCTGACACTTTGAATTCCTGTGTCCCAAACCGCACCCCATGAATAGCAGGGCATGAACAAATATCGCGGATCAAAGGGTCCATATACAATGAAAAAAGTAATGGCGATAATGGACAGCCCTGCCGAGTCCCTCGACGGATCTCAAAATCCTCGGAGTACATCCCATTTACCCACATCCTAGCATGGGGTGATGTGTATAATGCATTAACCGCCCGCACAAACCATCCCTGGAATTTTCAGCGTCAAAACTAATCATAATTGACGATTCGCAAGATGCTTCCAAGTGTTCCAGGGACATCAAAATACATCTTAAATTCCGTGCGACCGACCGCTCCTGAACAAACCCCGCCTGTGCTTCATGAATAATACCTGGTAGTACCCGTCTCAACCAGTTAGCAAGTATTTTTGTGAAGAGTTTTACTTCTTGGTTAAGAAGAAATATAGGTCTATATGATGACACCAAAGTGTGGTCCCTCAGTGACTTGGACAGTACTATAATCTGGGCCAAATTAAGATGTTCTGGCAACCGTCCATGCTCCACCCAAGCATTAAATGCCTTAGTCAACGTTGGAACTATGGAGTCCCCCAACATTTTATAAAACTCTGCTTTAAGTCCATCTGGGCCCGGGGCTTTACCCTACTTGCTGCAACCTATTACCCAGCTCACCTCATCACCGCTTATAGAGGCGTTCAAAAGCCCACACTTTTTGTTTTATACTGGGTAACACAATATTTTCTAAATAAAGATCCCCATGGAAACCACACTCTTCCCCCGAATCATACAGTTGCTGTAAAAAGGATTGAAAGACATCTCGTATCTCTCTATCGGTATGGAGTAATTGCCCTTTGTCATCCCTAATGGTCAAGATCTGTTTAGAAGAGTACTTAGGTGCTATGAGCCTTGCCAACATCTTGTCCCCTTTATTCCCATACTTATAAAGTTGGAATTTATAATACATCTGAGATTTAAACGCACGCTCATGCAACAAGGAGTTCAAAGATGTTTGAACTGCTATCATATCTTGTCTAACCCTAGGTGACATTACCTTTTACACATCCCTTCCACCTTCCAGACATGCAGTTCATGTGGTGGGCAATGCCTCCCCATGCCCCCCAAACTAGGTTTCAACCTAATTCAACCTCTCAAAATGACACACTGATTACGATTTATAACAAATTACTATTCTACCTATGAAAAGTTATTCCGTTATTATATATCCTCTGTGTACATCTATATGCTGCTCTAACCTCCTTGTTTCAGATGTCGTAAAAAAAAAAAAAAGAAGCACCGCCAGGACTTATGGGACCTGATACAAGAAACAAGCTACAGGCTAGGGAAGGTGAGAAGCGTCAGGGTGGGGGGGGGGGGGGGGGGGGGAAGAGTCCTTTGGTGGGAACTGTCCCCTTAAGTGGGAATTGCCCCATGGGGAATTGGTGGGTGGGAATTGTCCTGGTGGGAACTTGCCTGATACCCCTTCCTTGCACCAAGTAGAACTTGCAGCTCTCCAAGTGGTTCTGAGTTAAACTTTAGTTGGACTTACTGTCACATCTGTGGCCGTGACCACCCTCAGCCTTACCTTCTTTCTGGGGGTCAGCAGCTCTGCTGGCTTCTGTCTGTGTTTTTGTTAGTCTTATCTCTGTCCTGGTGTGCTGGCTGCTTCCAGCATGAACCTGATTGCTTCACTAGACCTCACCTGTGTGGGCTATGCCTCTCTAGGGAGCCAGCATCTAAGATGGCTGCCACCGGCTCTGTGCCAGCTTCCAAGATGGCTCCTGCTTGTCTTTCCTGTGGGCTCACTTCCTATGTGTGTCAAGCCTCTCTTTGGGGTCAGTGTACTTCCTGCTTCTGTCCTGCTGCTGGTGACTCATCAGTGAGAGCCTTCATAAGGAAGTGCTGTGCTTGCAGTCAGGGCCTTTTGCGTAAGTGTTATGCTCTTAGGCCAGGTCCCTTGCTCCTGCTAGCTTCTGTACGCCTTGTGTTCCTTGGTCTGTCTTCTGGGTCTTGCTAGTGGCTGTGCAGCAGCACACTGTCTGAGTTTAGTTCCTAGTCTGGTCTCCCTTGTGTATCTCAGACCCAGGGTGGGTCCTCTGGATCTTCAGTTCCTGCCTTATCCTGCAAGTCCTGCCGGCCACCTGCACTTCGGAGCTCAACTCCGGAGGAACGGTGGCTAAGTGCAGGTGAAGCTGTTCCTGCTTCGTCTGTTCTAGTTGCCTGCATTGTACTACTCCAGTCCAGAGTTCCAGTACTGCTCTTCGGGGTATCCAGTTCCAAGGTGGTCTTGCCTGCCGCTGCTGCTCCTCGGCAGTGGCCCAAGGGCTCACGAACTCCAGTCCTCCCTCAAGAACCTGACAGGATGCCAAGGTCCTCGAGAACGCGACCTTACCACTGCTGGCTGCTCTCCCCAAGCTCACAGTCTGCAGAACTTTTACCACACTTGAGAAAGGATGAGGACTGATGCTCTCTCCCTTGCTGTCCAGCAAACCTCTTTCCTTCTCCTTTTTTTTTTTTTTATAAAGGTTGCTGTGCTGGAAAAGGAGAGTTACATAGGAAACAGGGGAGAGGTGACGGGAGGGAAGTAAATTTGCAGGGACCAGAAACAGGGATTTGAAGACCGCCAGAAATGACTCTGCAGCCTCAAGCCACCCGCAAAGCTCAACTGGGGACTAGTTAACCAACTGGACCAGGAGCACAGCATTCAGAACCAGAGGCTGAAAAGTGTTTCCATCTACCTGCTGGAGATAGAAAATACTGAGAAGCTGGATTGGATGCCAAGAGAGATATGTCTCAGCTCAGTTTTCAGTTCTCTATCTCCTCCTGATTGATGGATACAGTTTCCACAGGCTCTGGAATAGTGGGAATTTATGTAATGGAAATGGGTCTCACTTACATGTTTCTTTCACTCTAGGCTCCCTGAAGTGTTGACATCCCTCACAATAACAGAGCCTGTAGATCTTGACATTGTCCTAAGCCTGTTCATGAACAAATACGGACCTCACTCTACAGTTCACAATGTTCATTTCTCTCAAGTCAAGCCAATCTCCAGATGGCAATGCCCTCAAACGGAGACATTTTTAGTCTCGATTTCTCAACTGTGTCCATCTGAAGGAGTGCTTCTGAACCTGGTCCTCGGGTTATCCACAAAGAGTTTACATGAGATAAATTTGCATACACTGCCTCCTCAGTTGCAAATCTCTCATGTACATTTATTGTGGATATCTTGAAAACCCGACTGGCTGGTTGTGCTCTGAGGACTGGGTTGAGAAAGCACTGATCTAAATATTTTAATACCACCACCTATCACCAGCACTGGAATTCCCTCACTCAGCTGAATTCAAATTAATAATTGTCGCGTCTCTCGCGCTTGACGCGCTCTCGAGGACCTTGGCATACCTTCAGGCTTCTTCCCCGGGAGCGCGGGGTTTGTGAGTCCTTTAGGCAAAATCACCTTCCAGGTAGAGAGGAGATAAGACTGGACCGGAACTCCGGACTGGAGTTCTACACCGGAACACTCGGAACTGGAACGCACCGGACGGGTGCGCACTGGAGTGGGGCCCACTGGACTGGACACACTGGAGTGGCCCCACTGGACTGAAACATACGGGAGTGGAACCCGCTGGACTGGAACACACTGGAACGGAAACCGCGGAACTGGAACACCCTGGACCTAGGCTTCACCTACACTTGACTGCCTTCCCCCTCGGGTTGAGCCCTCAGGTTCTGGCAGCCGGTAGGACTTACAGGAACAGCAGGAATGAGGGTCCAGGGGTGCCCCCTGGCACCTAGGCGAAGGCAAGGCAGACAAGCAGGGTTTGTCCGGGTTCTGGCAGTCGGCAGGATTCAACACTGTCTCTGGAGATGGCTAGCAGGACGGCTAGCCTAACACTAGGAACAAACACAGTCTTGGGATAGGGACTAGCAAGGGCGGCTAGTCTAACACTAGGAACAAACACAGTCTTGGAATAGTGACTAGCAAGGGCGGCCAGTCTAACCCTAGGAATAACCACAGTGAACTAGTAGAGCTATGCACAGGCTACAAGCCACCCGGTGCCTAAGCTGGCTAGTCTATCACTGGAAACAAACACAGAGAACTAGCAGAGCTATGCACAGGCTACAAGCCACCCGGTGCCTAAGCTGGCTAGTCTATCACTGGAAACAAACACAGAGAACTAGCAGAGCTATGCACAGGCTACAAGCCACCCGGTGCCTAAGCTGGCTAGTCTATCACTGGAAACAAACACAGAGAACTAGCAGAGCTATGCACAGGCTACAAGCCACATGGTGCCTAAGCTGGCTAGTCTATCACTGGAAACAAACACAGAGAACTAGCAGAGCTATGCACAGGCTACAAGCCAGACGGTGCCTAAGCTGGCTAGTCTATCACTGGAAACAAACACAGAGAACTAGCAGAGCTATGCACAGGCTACAAGCCAGACGGTGCCTAAGCTGGCTAGTCTATCACTGGAAACAAACACAGAGAACTAGCAGAGCTATGCACAGGCTACAAGCCAGACGGTGCCTAAGCTGGCTAGTCTATCACTGGAAACAAACACAGAGAACTAGCAGAGCTATGCACAGGCTACAAGCCAGACGGTGCCTAAGCTGGCTAGTCTATTACTGGAAACAAACACAGAGAACTAGCAGAGCTATGCACAGGCTACAAGCCAGACGGTGCCTAAGCTAACTAGTCATACACTGGAAACAAACACAGAGAACTAGCAGAGCTATGCACAGGCTACAAGCCAGACGGTGCCTAAGCTAACTAGTCATACACTGGAAACAAACACAGAGAACTAGTAGAGCTATGCACAGGCAATAAGCCAGACGGTGCCTAAGCTAACTAGTCATACACTGGAAACAAACACAGAGAACTAGTAGAGCTATGCACAGGCAACAAGCCAGACGGTGCCTAAGCTAACTAGTCATACACTGGAAACAAACACAGAGAACTAGGAGAGCTATGCACAGGCACCAAGCCAGACGGTGCCTAAGCTAGCTAGTCTGAACAAACATAGAACACTAGCAAAGCTATACACAGGCTACAAGCCACACGGTGCCTAAGCTAGCTAGTATACACAAACATAGAAACTCACTCAGAGCAAACACTGAAACTGTGTACAGAGCACTCTATACAGCAGGACCTTTAGATAAGATTAGATGAGATGCAAAGGCCAGGACTGTAATCTCCAAGTGATTAATAAAGCCCTCAACACCAGAGCTACAGCTGCAGCAATCACCTTGCAACCAAACAGAGGCTTGACACTCAGAGCAGGCATCCCATAGAAAGTAACAGCGGGAGCCATCTTGGATACTGGCAGAGACGAAGAGGCGGCAGCCATCTTGGAAGAGGCATAGCCCACACAGGTGAGGTTCAGTAGGGCAATCAGCACACAGAGCCAGAGAGAACCTAAGACAAACACAGACACAGAGACAAGCAGAAGCCAGCACAGACACTGACTCCCAGAAACAGGGTAAGTCTGAAGGTGGTCACGGCCACGGACGTGACAATAATAAAGAATATAAAACTGCATCATTTAATATAACACCTACAGCAATTTAGTGCAGAATTTTGATTTATTTTACTATAAATAAAACTATTATCCATTAACACTTCAATTCTGGAAAAAAAAAAACTTTACATGATATTTCTTTATTTAACTTAGCTCAGCTTGACCACATAAGCATTTGGTACAGATGACAGCCTTGCTAGGCAATGTATAGTACATTACATTTTTTCGGCTTAAATCTGTAAAAACTTTTAAAACAAAGGTTTTACAAAACAAATGTGAACCACAGAACAGTCATGGCAGTTGGTGCTCACATCCCTCTGTAAGATACACAAGTTGAAAGGAAAGGATCCATCCTAGGGCCAAAGCTGGAAGGTGGCTCATTAAATGGGGCAAATTCCTCACACACTAAAAGCATTTCCTGAGATGGCCTGCTATTCCTCTCAAAGATGGAGCCTAACAGCTGCAGTTCAGCTCCCAGCAGATCCAGCATTTTTCAGCCTTTGTATTCATCCCACTGTGGTTGGCTATAATCTTGCATTTTGTAAGCAATTCTGTGTTTTTGAAAGGAAACAAGAAAATGCTGCCCCACACGTGTGTGCCTGAGGGGGAGGTGGGAGAGATGATTTCCAGCAAGCACAAAACCCAATTGTTTTCATGAATGGTAATTTTACCAACAGAATGAACAAAGCAGCAGTTAAACCCACCTGTAGGCCCTATGTAATGTTGTCTTCATAGACATTAAATGGAAAGAAACCTGTAGTGAACAGGCTTCAGTGTCTTAGAAGAGAATGCTTTCTTACTTTAAGTCTACAGACAGTGCATTGCTAGTCAGGACTAAGGGATACACTGAATAAGGTGACAAAGAGAAAACAAAATAAAGACAAACTGAATGGGAAAGTGAGCAGAAGGAAGCTAAAACAAAGGGCAAGAGAGAGAAATATGGGATATGAAAAGTGATGGGGAAGGGGGGAGAGGTTAAGAAATCAGAACAAGACTGGCTCAAGGGGTTGTAAAGCACTGAGGAGCAGAGCATGCTCTCATCCCTGTGAAGCATGAAATAGTGAGGCAAGCTTTTGGAGCCCTTGCGCTTTGATGCCTTACCTGGCTCAAGCCTTACGCTGACTCTAAATCGGGAGCATGTGTAAGTAAACCACGTTTATTTTACAGTACACACAGGACTACTGCAAACATGGAAAATTCCAGCCTTCTTTCAAATGATAGCAGCATGTGCGCTCTCCAGCATGAGCAGAACTTATAGCTTATGCAATACTGTATTAGGTCAGACTCTACCAACATAGACTAATTTCCCCTTCTTTAATCCAGCACTATTTACAATTACTTATATGAGGTTCCCTAACAATATGACATTAGTAGAATCCTCTACCTTCCCACAAAGGCTAAGAGTCTCAGTGACCAATATATTGACCCATTCTGAACTAAGCAGAATGTACTAGACTTCTTTGCTGATATGTGGAGATTCCTGGCACATTAAAGAAGTTCCATAGGAGGACAGATCCTGAGGTGGCCTGAAATAGTCACATCAATGTTATATCATAGAGATGCCATAAAACGTTGTTGCTAGGCCAGTTGGCATTCCTAAACCCATCTTCATAGCTGGGCAATGGAAGGTTTCTTGCTACTGTGCTTGGTCCATGCAAGATACATGATATCTGCTGTGAAGATCTGTAGAATTCTAGGAGAGCTCATAGTGTTCCTCATTGTCTTCTGCCTGTCTAGTAGGAGGTGGAGGAGGAGCTCGGAGCTAAAAAGACACGGTGAGAGAGAAAATCAGTTTAGAAAAAGAACTGACAGAAGCAGGCCCACCCACTTTAAGCTCAGGCCCACCCAATAGCAACACACCTATGAAGTGGCTGGCAGGGATCCCCAAGCCCTACTAGCCAAAAACTCCCAACAACTGTCCCTCTTACATACCTTGTAAATAGCAGATCTTCGCCTGCAGTAAGCAGCAACTGATACATACTGTTTGCACCAGTCCCACAGCCTTCCCCTTAATATATTACCGCCTATGCCCCTCTCTACGCAGCCTAGCATCCTTCTGGCCACAGCACTTTCACCCCCTCCCTTTGCTTGTCTTGAACCTTCCACTCTGTTTTTGTTCTTTTTCTGTGCTAACTCCTTAGTTGCACAAATGTTATGTATTTTATTCCACTGGACAAAGGTACCTAGCAATGGCACCTGCACTGCTAAAACACTGCTAAATGCTTTTTTTGTACTCTCAAGGAACCAACACCTAAATTTAAGTTTAAAGTTTATTTTATGTTTGATATACTGTGAAATCAGAAAACATTTGAGGTGGTTTACAGAATGCAATTGAAAGAAAAACCAGATTATTTTAAACATGATAAACTAAAGAATAAACATAACAAAACCAAATAGGCTATAAAATACAATTATAACTATAAATTACAATACCAAATAAAACAATAATACGTTATCTTTACATAGATGGAAATGATACCAGGAAGAGTGTCTGTGTTGGTGTCGCAAAGGCCGTGGAGACAAAGGAAAATGTTCAGATCAGGCAAAGACATCATAATCACCCAGATGTGCATGGAACATCTGAAGACTTGGGACCTCTCTCATTCTACAGGACACTGCATCATATGATAGTTATTTCCCTTGGGGTTCAGGTGGTTGGGGAGGGGGAGGAGGGAGGGATGGGGAAACTGTATTTGGTTTGGGTATTTGTAGCTTCAAAATGTTTGACTGCCTAAAACTCGGGATTATACTGTATGAATATTTGGTTGTCAATAAAAATGATTTAAACAAAAAAGAAAAAAATCTTTGGATTTGGATAGTGTGATGAATGTAGCATCTGCTTTTCCTCACAGGCATGGCAAAATATTTCAGATACACAGTTCTTGGCAAGCACTTCCATTTAAACAACATCTCACAGTTAGTAAATTGCTGAAATCTTTTTAATTCATTGTATATTAGTCATTAAGAGGCTGCATAACGTTCCAGTCACTGGGAAATTCACAAGGCTTTCAAACCAGCAAGACTGCAAATTCTCATTAGCATGTACCAATGTCTGAGGGATACAGTCAGTATTAAGCGTGAAAACAGTTGTCCAGTTCCTATTTTTTTTACAATTTTATTCTTAGATCACTTTTCAGATATTTGGTTTTATTTTACTCCTAGGATTTCTGCACTTTTTAAGCATCCTTTCTCGAAAATAAAAGAAAACCTTATGGCCAAGTCCTATCTGGCCATTTACCTGTGCAATTCCTCTGGCTGTCATGTGGGGGCTGTGAGAGATACAGAGATGCCAATTTACCTAGTTCAAGGCTGGAGAGTTTTGGTCAGTCCTGGTTTTGAGCTTACATCCCAAAGAACTGTGAGATTTGTAGCGCTTGATTGTGCCCATTGAAATCCGTGTTGCAAGTCCCATAATGCACCTGGACTGTTCCAAAATCTCCAGCCTGGAATAACTTGGCATCTCTGGAGATGTAAGTATAAGCTATGCTTCTACGGCAGACAGCATCGCATAGGCGTAGAGTTTTACACTTGATGCAGGTGTATAGCCCTTATGCTGAGTGAAACTAACAGTGCCCGCATAAGGCAGCCTAGGAAATCACCCTGTTCCCTGACTTGTTTGCCAGTATTCAGTTATACTGAAGATATTACAGTATTTCTGTCAATACTTCAGTCTGCAGATAGAGTATCAAAACAGATTTCAGACTGTATAACTTTATTGAAATCTTGGATTATTTCTCATAGTTTAAAATTGAACACAGATATATACTCTGGAGGAAAGGAGAGATGGGGTGATATGATACAGACATTCAAGTATTTGAAAGGTATTAATATACAAACAAATCTTTTCCAGAGACAGGAAGGTGGTAGAACTACAAGACAAGAATTTAGATTTCAGGAGGGCGGACCAAAGAATAACATCAGAAGTACTTTTTCACGGAGAGTGTGGTAGATGCCTGGGATGCCATCCCGCAGGAGGTGATGGAGGTGAATATATAATGGAATTCAAAAATGCATGGGACAAACACATAGAAATCCTGAATGGAAGGCTTGAAACCAAAAAAGCTTAGTGGTAATTAGATTGCAACACCAGTAATAGAGAAGCAAAGCCAGCACTGGGCACACTTTTGTGGTCTGTGCCGTGATCGTGGCTGGACAGATTCAGACGGGCTGGAGTTGGGCTTTGGTGATAGCTTCAGTAGCAAAACAAAGCTAGTGCAGGGCAGACTTCTACAGGCTGTGCCCTGAAAATGTCAAGGACAAATCCAAGATCAAGTATGCAAATGTAGGATCACATCATACCTTATGCTATGAGTTTATCTTGTTGGGCAGACTGGATGGACTACATAGGTCTTTATCTGCCGTCATCTACTACGTTACTATGTTACAGACAAAACTACCATTTTTAATGATTGGGCAGACTACAGATATATGGAATGATAACATATTGAAGCTTAGTAATCCATATTTTAAATTCAAATCTAATTTGAAGATCTTAGGAGTATTAATATCAAATACACTCTTGCTTGAACCTCAAATAAATCTGTCAGAAAACTTTCCATCTAATGAAAAAACTGTGGAAAATTAGAAATATATTGCAGCCTACTGCTTTCAAGTTAGTAGTTTAAAGTTTAATACTGGGTGGGGGAGGAGGGAAATGGGACTTGATATACTGCCTTTCTGTGATTTTTGCAACTACATTCAAAGCAGTTTACATAGTATATACAGACACTTATTTGTACCCGGGGCAATGGAGGGTTAAGTGACTTGCCCATAGTCACAAGGAGCTGCAGTGGAAATTGAACCCAGTTCTTCAGGATCAAAGTCTGCTACACTAACCACTAGGCTACTCCTCCACTAGCAACATTCCATGTAGAATATCAAATAGGGAAGGGAAATGGGACTTGATATACTGCCTTTCTTTGGTTTTTGCAACTGCATTCAAAGTGGTTTACGTGGAGGGGCATAATCGAAAGGAACGCCCACGTTTTCCTGAGGACATCCTCGCAAAACATCCCGGCGAAGGGGCGGGGAAACCCGTATTATCAAAACAAGATGGGCGTCCAACTTTCGTTTCGATAATATGGTCGGGGACGCACAAATCTGGAAATTTAGGTCATCCTTAGAGATGGTCATCCCTAGACTTGGTCATTTCTGATTTTCGGCGATAATGGAAACCAAGGATGCCCATCTCAGAAACGACCAAATCCAAGACCTTTGGTCATGGGAGGAGCTAGCATTCGTAGTGCACTGATCCCCCTGACATGCCAGGACACCAACCGGGCACCCTAGGGGGCACTGCAGTGGACTTCAGAAATTGATCCCAGGTACATAGCTCCCTTACCTTGTGTGCTGAGCCCCCCCCAACCCCCCCCCCCAAAAACCCACTACCCACAACTGTACACCACTACCATAGCCCTTACAGATGAAGGTGGGGACCTAGATGTGGGTACAGTGGGTTTGTTGTGGGTTTTGGAGGGCTCACATTTACCACCACGTGTAACAGATGGGGGGGGGGGGGGAAATGGGCCTGGGTCTGCCTGCCTGAAGTGCACTGCACCCACTAAAACTGCTCCAGGGACCTGCATACTGCTGCAATGGGCCTGAGTATGACATTTGAGGCTGGTATAGAGGCTGGCACAAAATAATTTTAAAGATGTTTTTTGAGGATGGGAGGGGGTTAGTGACCACTAGGGGAGTAAGGGGAGGTCATCCCCGATTCCCTCCGGTGGTCATCTAGTCAGTTCCGGCACCTTTTTCTGCCTTGGTCATAAGAAAAACAAGACCAGGTAAAGTCATCCAAGTGCTCGTCAGGGACGCCCTTTTTTCCCATTATGGGTCGAGGACGCCCATTTGTTAGGCACGCCCAAGTCCTGCCTTCATCACGCCTCTGACACACCCCGGCAACTTTGGTTGTCCCCGTGTCGGAAAGCAGCTGGGGACGCCCAAAATCGGCTTTCGGTTATGCCGATTTGGGCGAACATGTGAGAAGGACACCCATCTTCCAATTTGTGTCGAAAGATGGGTGTCCTTCTCTTTCGAAAATAAGCCTGACAGTACATACAGGTACTGGTACTTATTTGTACCTGGTGCAATGGAGGGTTAAGTGACTTGCCTAGAGTCACAAGGAGCTGCAGTGGGAATTGAACTGAATGAAATTGGCACGCGTCCATTTTGGGTCTGAGACCTTACCGCCACCCATCCGCTTAGCGGTAAGGTGTCGCGCGTTAACTGGGCAGTAATAGTCAACGTACATAAAATGCCGATTACTACCCATGCGCTGGAAAATAAAATATATTTGCCAGCACATGTAGTGGACGCGCATAAAAAATGAAATTACCGTCTGGGCCACGCAGTAGCTGGGCAGTAGTTCAAAATTGACGCGTGTTGGACATGTGTAGATGCCTACGCAGCTTAGTAAAAGGGCCCCTATAAGAATAATGGTAAAGTAAAGTAAAGCAGTGTGCCACTGGAAAACTACTGAAGAAAACACTGATGTTAATTCCTGTTGTATCAGTGCTTCTCCAGGCAGTCCTCCTGGAGTTGAACTGTCCCAGCTTGCTAGTATAGTTGCATGTATGCCTAATTTTGTTCATTCATGTTTTGATGTATCAGCACAATGCCTAAACGTCTGATCAGAATCAATATTGCGGTGGCTTGATTTAAACTGAGTGGAGTGTGTGCATGAAGCCTTTAAATAGTCTTTAAACATAGCGAATGCTACATACCTGTAGAAGGTATTCTCCGAGGACAGCAGGCTGATTGTTCTCACTGATGGGTGACGTCCACGGCAGCCCCTCCAATCGGAAACTTCACTAGCAAAGTCCTTTGCTAGCCCTCGCGCGCACCGCGCATGCGCGGCCGTCTTCCCGCCCGAAACCGGCTCGAGCCGGCCAGTCCAGTATGTAGCAAGACAATACACTTCAAGGGAAGACACAACTCCAACGGGGAGGCGGGCGGGTTTGTGAGAACAATCAGCCTGCTGTCCTCGGAGAATACCTTCTACAGGTATGTAGCATTCGCTTTCTCCGAGGACAAGCAGGCTGCTTGTTCTCACTGATGGGGTATCCCTAGCCCCCAGGCTCACTCAAAACAACAACATTGGTCAATTGGGCCTCGCAACGGCGAGGACATAACTGAGATTGACCTAAAAAATTTACCAACTAACTGAGAGTGTAGCCTGGAACAGAACAAACAGGGCCCTCGGGGGGTGGGGTTGGATCCTAAAGCCCAAACAGGTTCTGAAGAACTGACTGCCCGAACCGACTGTCACGTCGGGTATCCTGCTGCAGGCAGTAATGAGATGTGAATGTGTGGACAGATGACCACGTCGCAGCTTTGCAAATTTCTTCAATGGAGGCTGACTTCAAGTGGGCTACCGACGCAGCCATGGCTCTAACATTATGAGCCGTGACATGACCCTCAAGAGCCAGCCCCGCCTGGGCGTAAGTGAAGGAAATGCAATCTGCTAGCCAATTGGATATGGTGCGTTTCCCTACAGCCACTCCCCTCCTATTGGGGTCAAAAGAAACAAACAATTGGGCGGACTGTCTGGTGGGCTGTGTCCGCTCCAGGTAGAAGGCCAATGCTCTCTTGCAGTCCAATGTGTGCAGCTGACGTTCAGCAGGGCAGGAATGAGGACGGGGAAAGAATGTTGGCAAGACAATTGACTGGTTCAGATGGAACTCCGACACGACCTTTGGCAGAAACTTAGGGTGAGTGCGGAGGACTACTCTGTTGTGAAGAAATTTGGTGTAAGGGGCCTGGGCTACCAGGGCCTGAAGCTCACTGACTCTACGAGCTGAAGTAACTGCCACCAAGAAAATGACCTTCCAGGTCAAGTACTTCAGATGGCAGGAATTCAGTGGCTCAAAAGGAGGTTTCATCAGCTGGGTGAGAACGACATTGAGATCCCATGACACTGTAGGAGGCTTGACAGGGGGCTTTGACAAAAGCAAACCTCTCATGAAGCGAACAACTAAAGGCTGTCCTGAGATCGGCTTACCTTCCACTTGGTAATGGTATGCACTGATTGCACTAAGTTGAACCCTTACGGAGTTGGTCTTCAGACCAGACTCAGACAAGTGCAGAAGGTATTCAAGCAGGGTCTGTGTAGGACAAGAGCGAGGATCTAGGGCCTTACTGTCACACCAGACGGCAAACCTCCTCCAATGAAAGAAGTAACTTCTCTTAGTGGAGTCTTTCCTGGAAGCAAGCAAGATGCGGGAGACACCCTCTGGCAGACCCAAAGAGGCAAAGTCTACGCCCTCAACATCCAGGCCGTGAGAGCCAGGGACTGGAGGTTGGGATGCAGAAGAGCCCCGTCGTCCTGCGTGATGAGGGTCGGAAAACACTCCAATCTCCACGGTTCTTCGGAGGATAACTCCAGAAGAAGAGGGAACCAGATCTGACGCGGCCAAAAGGGAGCAATCAGAATCATGGTGCCTCGGTCTTGCTTGAGTTTCAACAAAGTCTTCCCCACCAGAGGTATGGGAGGATAAGCATACAGCAGACCTTCCCCCCAATCCAGGAGGAAGGCATCCGACGCCAGTCTGCCGTGGGCCTGAAGCCTGGAACAGAACTGAGGGACCTTGTGGTTCACTTGAGATGCGAAGAGATCCACCAGGGGGGTGCCCCACGCCTGAAAGATCTGTCGCACCACACGGGAATTGAGCGACCACTCGTGAGGTTGCATAATCCTGCTCAACCTGTCGGCCAGACTGTTGTTTACGCCTGCCAGATATGTGGCTTGGAGCACCATGCCCTGACGGCGAGCCCAGAGCCACATGCTGACGGCTTCCTGACACAGGGGGCGAGATCCGGTGCCCCCCTGCTTGTTGACATAGTACATGGCAACCTGATTGTCTGTCTGAATTTGGATAATTTGGTGGGACAGCTGATCTCTGAAAGCCTTCAGAGCGTTCCAGATCGCTCGCAACTCCAGAAGATTGATCTGTAGATCGCGTTCTTGGAGGGACCAACTTCCTTGGGTGTGAAGCCCATCGACATGAGCTCCCCATCCCAGGAGAGACGCATCCGTGGTCAGCACTTTTTGTGGCTGAGGAATTTGGAAGGGACGTCCCAGAGTCAAATTGGAGCAAATCGTCCACCAAAACAGGGATTCGAGAAAACTCGTGGACAGGTGGATCACGTCCTCTAGACCCCCAGCGGCCTGATACCACTGGGAGGCTAGGGTCCATTGAGCAGATCTCATGTGAAGGCGGGCCATGGGAGTCACATGAACTGTGGAGGCCATGTGGCCCAGCAATCTCAACATCTGCCGAGCTGTGACCTGCTGGGACGCTCGCACCCGCGAGGCGAGGGACAACAAGTTGTTGGCTCTCGTCTCTGGGAGATAGGCGCGAGCCGTCCGAGAATCCAGCAGGGCTCCGATGAATTCGAGTTTCTGCACTGGGAGAAGATGGGACTTTGGGTAATTTATCACAAACCCCAGTAGCTCCAGGAGGCGAATAGTCATCTGCATGGACTGCAGGGCTCCTGCCTCGGATGTGTTCTTCACCAGCCAATCGTCGAGATATGGGAACACGTGCACCCCCAGCCTGCGAAGCGCCGCTGCTACCACAGCTAGGCACTTTGTGAACACCCTGGGCGCAGAGGCGAGCCCAAAGGGTAGCACACAGTACTGGAAGTGGCGTGTGCCCAGCTGAAATCGCAGATACTGTCTGTGAGCTGGCAGTATCGGGATGTGTGTATAGGCATCCTTCAAGTCCAGAGAGCATAGCCAATCGTTTTGCTGAATCATGGGGAGAAGGGTGCCCAGGGAAAGCATCCTGAACTTTTCTTTTACGAGATATTTGTTCAGGGCCCTTAGGTCTAGGATGGGACGCATCCCCCCTGTTTTCTTTTCCACAAGGAAGTACCTGGAATAGAATCCCAGCCCTTCTTGCCCGGATGGCACGGGCTCGACCGCATTGGCGCTGAGAAGGGCGGAGAGTTCCTCTGCAAGTACCTGCTTGTGCTGCAAGCTGTAAGACTGAGCTCCCGGTGGACAATTTGGAGGTTTTGAGGCCAAATTGAGGGTGTATCCTTGCCGGACTATTTGGAGAACCCACTGGTCGGAGGTTATGAGAGGCCACCTTTGGTGAAAAGCTTTCAACCTCCCTCCGACTGGCAGGTCGCCCGGCACTGACACTTGGATGTCGGCTATGCTCTGCTGGAGCCAGTCAAAAGCTCGCCCCTTGCTTTTGCTGGGGAGCCGCGGGGCCTTGCTGAGTCGCACGCTGCTGACGAGAGCGAGCGCGCTGGGGCTTAGCCTGGGCCGCAGGCTGTCGGGAAGGAGGATTGTACCTACGCTTGCCAGAAGTATAGGGAACAGTCTTCCTTCCCCCGAAAAATCGTCTACCTGTAGAGGTAGAAGCTGAAGGCTGCCGGCGGGCGAATTTGTCGAATGCGGTGTCCCGCTGGTGGAGAGACTCTACCACCTGTTCGACTTTTTCGCCAAAAATGTTGTCCGCCCGGCAAGGCGAGTCCGCAATCCGCTGCTGGAGTCTATTCTCCAGGTCGGCGGCACGCAGCCATGAGAGCCTGCGCATCACCACACCTTGAGCAGCGGCCCTGGACGCAACATCAAAAGTGTCATAAACTCCTCTGGCCAGGAATTTTCTGCACGCCTTCAGCTGCCTGACCACCTCCTGAAAAGGCTTGGCTTGCTCAGGGGGAAGAGCATCAACCAAGCCCGCCAACTGCCGCACATTATTCCGCATGTGTATGCTCGTGTAGAGCTGGTAAGACTGAATTTTGGCCACGAGCATAGAGGAATGGTAGGCCTTCCTCCCAAAGGAGTCTAAGGTTCTAGAGTCTTTGCCCGGGGGCGCCGAAGCATGCTCTCTAGAACTCTTAGCCTTCTTTAGGGCCAGATCCACAACTCCAGAGTCGTGAGGCAACTGGGTGCGCATCAGCTCTGGGTCCCCATGGATCCGGTACTGGGACTCGATCTTCTTGGGGATGTGGGGATTAGTTAGAGGTTTCGTCCAGTTCGCAAGCAATGTCTTTTTTAGGACATGATGCAAGGGAACAGTGGACGCTTCCTTAGGTGGAGAAGGATAGTCCAGGAGCTCAAACATTTCAGCCCTGGGCTCGTCCTCCACAACCACCGGGAAGGGGATGGCCGTAGACATCTCCCGGACAAAGGAAGCAAAAGACAGACTCTCGGGAGGAGAAAGCTGTCTCTCAGGAGAGGGAGTGGGATCAGAAGGAAGACCCTCAGACTCCTCGTCAGAGAAATATCTGGGATCCTCTTCTTCTTCCCACGAGGCCTCACCCTCGGTGTCAGACACAAGTTCACGGACCTGCGTCTGCAACCGGGCCCGGCTCGACTCCGTGGAGCCACGTCCACGATGGAGGCGTCGAGAGGTAGACTCCCTCGCCCGCATCGGCGAAGCTCCCTCCGCCGACGTAGTCGGGGAGCCCTCCTGGGAGGTGGCCGCAGTCGGCACCGCACGCGGTACCAACGTCGGGGACCTCACCCCGGGCGATGGGCCAGCCAGCGCCACGCTCGACGGTACCGGAGGCGCAAGCACCGCCGGTACCGGAGGGGTAGGGCGCAACAGCTCCCCCAGAATCTCTGGGAGAACGGCCCGGAGGCTCTCGTTCAGAGCGGCTGCAGAGAAAGGCATGGAGGTCGATGCAGGCGTCGACGTCAGTACCTGTTCCGGGCGTGGAGGCTGTTCCGGGCTGTCCAGAGCGGAGCGCATCGACACCTCCTGAACAGAGAGGGTGAGCGGTCCTCTCGGTGCCGATGCCTGCTGGGTGCCGACTCCCTCGGCGACCCAGAGCTCTCGGTGCCGACGCGGGGAGGGGACCGGTGTCGATGCTTCTTCGATTTCTTCCGAAGCATGTCACCGGAGCTCCCCGGCACCGACGAGGAGGACGTCGAATCCACCCGTCGCTTCCTCGGGGCCGAGACCGAAGAGGGTCGATCTCGGGGGGGCTGTACCGCAGGAGCCCTCAGGGTAGGAGGAGACCCACCCGAGGGCTCACCGCCACCAGCAGGGGAATGGACAGCCCTCACCTGCACTCCACCCGATGCACCACCGTCCGACGACATCAGCAGACGAGGTCCTGGTACCACCGACGTCGATGCAGCTATCCGATGTCTCGGCGCCGATGCAGAGGCCCGATGCCTCGATGCACTCGATGCCGGGGCGGCCGAGGAAGATGGTCTGGACGCTGACGACGTCGATGCACTCGAAGATCCCGGTGCCGATGCCGACGAAGAGCCCGAGAACAACACGTTCCACTGAGCTAGTCTCGCTACCTGAGTCCGCCTTTGAAGCAGGGAACACAGACTGCAGTTCTGAGGGCGGTGCTCGGCCCCCAGACACTGAAGACACGACGAGTGTCGATCAGTGAGCGAGATAACCCGGGCGCACTGGGTGCACTTCTTGAAGCCGCTGGAAGGCTTCGATGTCATGGGCGGAAAAATCACGCCGGCGAAATCAAAAGCCGAAATGGCGAAAATTGAAGCACCAAAATTTAGAGGGAGAAAAATCTCGACCGAGGCCGAAAAGAGGCCTACCCCGACGACGAAAGAAAACTTACCGGGGCAAAAAGCTGGAAGTACGGGGAGGATTGACACGAAACCCGGTGGAGGGTTTCCGGAGCACTTCCTGACTTTAGAAAAGCTTTTCCGAAGAAAAAAACACGCTCAAAAAACAATTTGGACGCGCGAGGTCAACTTTCCGGGGCCCGACACGGCGAAATACGACTGTACCGAGTGCGGACAAAAGAAGACTGGCCGGCTCGAGCCGGTTTCGGGCGGGAAGACGGCCGCGCATGCGCGGTGCGCGCGGGCGCGCGAGGGCTAGCAAAGGACTTTGCTAGTGAAGTTTCCGATTGGAGGGGCTGCCGTGGACGTCACCCATCAGTGAGAACAAGCAGCCTGCTTGTCCTCGGAGAATTATATTTCTCCTAAGAATTTGTTATAGCTGAACAAAAATTAGGAAGCAATAATAATTCAGTTAGCAGCTAAAATGAACTGACAAGTTTTCAGAAAACTACTGAGGAGTAGGCTCAGTGCTCAGTGGCAGTGCTGTGCAGTACTATGCAGAAAGCCCCTGCTTCAATCCTTAAGCCTGCTGGGACGCTGCAGAAGGAGGGGACACAGTTCCCATTAGGAGGAAGTGACAGTCAGAGATGTGAATGGAAGGTTTTGTTCATTTCACTTTCCAACTTCTCCTCAATTTTCAGATTTTTTTTCACTTCATTTCAGATGTTCATATTAATAAATTTTTGACGTATGCTAAAACCTTTTTATGAGTGTTAATTTTTAAGTTAACATGTAAAGTCAATGCATGTGAAATTTGATTTTGCATGGACTCAATATTTTAAAGGTGTGCTAACAAACCAAGGGGTCCTTTTACTAAGCCGCGTAAGCGTCTACACGTGCCCAACATGCGCCAAAATGGAGTTACCGCCCGACTACCACGTGGCTTTTGTGATAATTTCATTTTTGGACGTGCATCTGAAAAATATTTTTTATTTTTGGGCGCGCATAACAGACACGCGCCAAATGGCATTTGGCATGCATAGGTCATTAACACCCAGCTACCGCACAAGTCTTTACCACTAGGTCAATGGCTGACAGTAAGCTCTCAGACCCAAAATGGACACGCGGCAATTTTCATTTTGACGCATGTCCATTTTTGACAACAATAATAGAAGGCCTTTTTTTACAGGCATGCTAAAAAATGGATCGGCGCACGCCTGAAACCCGCGCTTACACTACCGCAAACCATTTTGCAGCGTGCCTTTGTAAAAGGACCCCCAAATGCATGCTAATGAGTTTACATCCCTAATGGTCATCACTCACGGCTACACCTAGTGGACAGATTCTGGGACCAGGTATGCAGGATTCTCACAGAGAACCCTGGTATATAGCTCTTACCCAAGGACTGTCAGTGCAATGGTCACACGCATGCTTAACATTAAAATAATTGGGAGTTCTACACTCAGCACAAATAACCTCTTTCTGGACAGTCTCATGGGTACAGTAGATGCTTCAGTACTGACTATACTGAAGCATCTACTGCACTCACAGATCTAGCACTTATTAAACAGCCATGCTAGGTAAAGGGGGGGGGGGGGGGTGTTGAAGGCTTATGGAGGTACACAATAATGAAGCAAAACAGAAAAGTGACAAAAAAGAAGAAAATATTAATATATAATACTATACCCACAAAGTACAAGGAAAATAAATGTCACTCAAGTCCATGTTAATTGGATCCAAGATTTAAAGAAAGGGAAAAAAATAAACAAATAAAATAATGGCAATTAGGCACCTGAAATGACAAGGGCTACCAGTAATAGTAACAAAGAGCTAACATTTATTCTCCTAAAACTTGTTTAGTTACCAACAAGGCAGAACGATGTGAGGGTTCAAAGAACAGGGAGAAGATGTTTATGGGTTTTAAGATTCAATTATTTCCTGATATTTCAAGAGATACCCAATGCTAAAACCAGGTGTTCTTCAAATTGTGGCTATCCTTTTCTTCAGACATCCTTGTAAATGTATCATTAGATATGCCACGACTATTTTTAAGCACCAAGAACATGCCAAGTTGGAGCCTGTCTATATCGAAAAGTAGGCACCCAGTTTTCCTACTAACACAGCAGGTGAAATCTGCACTTCTATTTTAGGGGTGAACACTTACACCAAATATAGAGCTAAAGTGAATGCTAGTGCCTAGATTGTGAACAAACACGTGTATGTTGTAGTATATAATAATGTGTGACCTGCCCACCATCTGCTCAAAAATACACACCACAGCATCTTGACGTGTACCTACAGAATAGCACGTAGCCGGAAACTGCTCATTTACATGCAGATGTATTCTATACAATTTCAAATCTTCTCCGCCACAAGGCTGAAGAAAAGAGCTGAATCATCGGAAAGGCACCTCTTTTCTTCAGCCTCATGGTCGCTTTACTCATACTACCCCTCTCCGTTTTCACATCCTGTTCAAACTTCTTCTACTAACCTATAAATGTACTCACTCTGCTGCTCCCCAGTATCTCTCCACACTCGTCCTTCCCTACACCCCTTCCCGTGCACTCCACTCCATGGATAAATCCTTCTTATCTGTTTCCTTCTCCACTACTGCCAACTCCAGACTTCGCGCCTTCTGTCTCGCGGCACCCTACGCCTGGAATAAACTTCCTGAGCCCCTATGTCTTGCCCCATCCTTGGCCACCTTTAAATCTAGACTGAAAGCCCACCTCTTTAACATTGCTTTTGACTCGTAACCACTTGTAACCACTCGCCTCCACCTACCCTCCTCTCCTCCTTCCTATACACATTAATTGATTTGATTTGCTTACTTTATTGTTTGTCTATTAGATTATAAGCTCTTTGAGCAGGGACCGTCTTTTTTCTATGTTTGTGCAGCGCTGCCTTGTAGCGTTATAGAAATGCTAAATAGTAGTAGTAGTACTAAGATTTGACAGCATTCCATAAGATTTTGTGACCCCTGAATCAGGCAACCTTCGCTGAAATATGGCTCTTGTTTTGAACTGTGAGACTTCTTTTTGACTTCTTGTGGATTTTCATTATCCTATTCTACTTATCTTCTTTGTGGAGAAATGGACAACATCTGTTCAGAACACTAGTTTTGCTTTTGTATAGGATAGTTTGCCTCATATGAAATTAGAAGCTTTAGAGAATGCTTCTTGGAATAAAAATATTAGGCTACTTAATTTTCTCAAAATAAGACTGTTATCACCAAGATGCCGTGAAGTTGGGGCCTATGGAGAAAACTGAAGTGTCCCAGTTATATTATTTGCCATCTGGAGAGAAACATCAGGTTGAAGAAGGTGGAATGGATACTCTTTCAGCAGATAACTTGGATTTAACAGATTTTGTGGAGTCATATCGAGATCTACTAGATGAACACTTGTAGTTGTTCTGAGATCAGAATGGGACAAATCATTACTATTTAAGAATTATTTCAAGTTTATAGAGATTTTCTTTTGTGGTCAAAGGGTGACTGTTTCCAGATGTGGCCACACAGGCAAGATGGAAACTGTTCTTACAGCTTAAGCCGAGACTGTTGGCTATAGGGGTGACTTTTTTTTGCATTTCCCCATGTAGATGCCTCGTTAAACATCAGGATATAAGTTATAATTTTTTTTTACTCAAATCATTTAGAATCTTTTCTTCAGGATAACAGTTCTTTTCAGATTTCTTTTCTGGATCCATCTTGTGGAATTGAGGAGATTGATATATTACAGCAACACTTGATACGAGGTATACAATTTCCTATAAGTTAATTGTTTCCTTTTATTTTTTTCTTTCTTCTCCATAATTAAAATGGACTACAGGAAGCAATTTCTGTTGATTATGTTATAATGAATCATGATGTATTTTTTTTCTGTAGAAACTGTATCCTTTTCCTATACTTTCTATTATTGTATTGAATAATTTTGAAAGCGCAATTTAAAAAAAAAAAGAAAAAACAGAAAATCTAGAGTTAGTTTGGCCCGTTGCTGGAAAGAGCTTACCAGCCATATACCAACGCGGGCTGAATATTGACAAACAAAAAAAAGATGCTCATATGTTTTGGGAAATCTATTTTGAGGCCCGATTTAGAGTAATGTGTGCAGTTCTGGAGACTGCTCCTATGGAAAGATATAAACAGGATGGAGTCGGTCCAGAGGGCGGCTACAAAATTGGTAAGCGGTCTTGAACACAAAAAATATAGGGACAGGTTTATGAACTTCAACATGTATATGATGGAAGAGAGGAGGGAGACAGAAGATATGATAGAGACGTTTAAATATCTCAAGGGCATTAATGTACAGGAAGTGAGCCTTTTTCAACAGAAGGAAAACTCTAGAACGAGGGGGCATATGATGAAGTTAAGAGGGAACAGGCTTAGGAGTAATCTAAGAAAGTATTATTTCACAAAAAGGGTGGTGGAAGCAGTGGTGTAGTCAAGGGTGGGCCTGGGTGAGCCCAGGCCCACCCACTTTGAGCTCAGGCCCACCCAGTAGCAGCACACCTATGAAGTGGCTGGCAGGGATCCCCAATCCCTACTAGCCAAAAACTCCCAACAGCTGTCCCTCCTGCATACCTTGTAAATAGCAGATCTTCGTCTGCAGCGAGCAGCAACTGATACATACTGTTCACATTGATTCCACAGCCTTCTCTCTGATATATTTCCACCTATGCGGAAACAGGAAGTTGCATCAGAGGGAAGGCTGTGAGGCCAACATGAGAAGTGCGTATTAGTTGCTGCTCACTGCCAGTGAAAATCTGCTACTTAAAAGGTATGCGGGGAAGGGGGGATATTTGAGAGACCATATAGCATGCAGGCAAGATAGGGAGAAACCAAATCACTTCTGGGACAGGACGGAGTTCTTCTGCCCACTCATGTTGGGCCCAGGCCCACCCAAACTTGGGTGTCTGGCTATGCCCCTGGGTGGAAGCATGGAATGGCCTCCTGGTGGAGGTTGTGGAGTCGAGGACTGTGTCAGAATTTAAGAAGGCATGGGATAAGCATGTGGGATTGCTTAGGAAAAGGAAGAGTTAGGGGTTACAGAGGATGGGCAGAATGGATGGGCCATTTGGTCTTTATCTGCCGTCATGTTTCTATGTTTCTAGCACTGATAAATGCTACAAAATTTAAAAAAAAAAAGAAGAACTTGGGCATTTATAACTGCTGAGTAAGATCTTAGTGTTTGGTATGTACTGAGAACAGGTGACCAGAAAGTGCAGTTAGTACAGGCCTTGTCAACTGCTTGAAGGGGAAACAAGATAAGCGGTAAATGATGAATTTACTAGGTTCTAAATCAGCTTCTATGAAAACTACCTTTGTCTTTCTCTTAGGGCCACCTGACTAATTCAGAGGGAAACAGGTAGTCAGTCCTGGTTTTTGAAGCTTCTTATTGTTTAGGTTTCTTACTGAGAATTCAGAATGATTTGAAAAATAGGCATTGAAAAACTAGGGTCAGCTCAGCTGCATTTATGAACTACAGCAAGGTGCTCAACCTATAGTATGGAGCTCTGAGTGATGGTCTGGTTTGAGTGTCTCTGAGATTCAAAATTTGGAGACTGGCTCAGAAGAACTCATGACATATTTTGGGACTCACTATCCAGCTTATAATCGAAAGACAAAAACGCCTATATTGCAACCTAAATCGGGAGATAGGCGTTTATCTCCCAAAAACGAATAACGCGGTATAATCGAAAGCCGAACTTGGACGTTTTCAACTGCACTCCATCGCGGAAGCGTACAAAGTTGACGGAGGCGTGGTGAAGGCGGGACTGGGGCGTGGTTATCACCCGAACAGAGATGGGCGCCTTTCGCCGATAATGGAAAAAAAGTATGCGTTTGTAGCTAGAATTTAGGGCACTTTTCCTGGACCCTGTTTTTTCACGAATAAGGCCCCAAAAAGTGCCCTAAATGACCAGATTACCACCAGATGGAATCGGGGATGACCTCCCCTGACTCCCCCAGTGGTCACTAACCCCCTCCCACCACAAAAAATGATGTTTCACAACTTTTTATTTTCACCCTCAAATGTCATGCCCACCTCCCTGGCAGCAGTATGCAGGTCCCTGGAGCAGTTGTTAGGGGGTGCAGTGGACTTCAGGCAGGGGGACCTAGGCCCATCCCCCCCCTACCTGTTACAATTGTGCTGCTTAATGCTTAGTTGTCCAACCCCCCCAAACCCACTGTACCCACATGTAGGTGCCCCCATTCACCCCTTAGATTTATAGTAATGGTGTAGACTTGTGGGCAGTGGGTTTTGAGGGGGATTTGGGGGGCTCAACACACAAGGGAAGGGTGCTATGCACCTGGGAGCTCTTTTACCTTTTTTTTTTTTTTGTAAAAGTGCCCCCTAGGGTTCCCGGTTGGTGTCCTGGCATGTGAGGGGGACCAGTGCACTATGACTCCTGGCCCCTCCCACGAACAAATGCCTTGCATTTATTCGTTTTTGAGCTGGGCGCTTTCATTTTCCATTATCACTGAAAAACAAAAACACCCAGCTCACAAATTGTCGAATAAAACATGGACGTCTATTTTTTTCGAAAATACGGTTCGGTCCACCCCTTCAGGGACCCGTTTTTGGAGATAAACGCCCATGGAGATAGACGTTTTCGTTCAATTATGCCCCTCTATATCTACTATAATAAAAAGCACCTCCAACGTTCTGAAGCTGACTCCGTGGCTTCAGTGAAGGGTTTGTAACGGTGTCACATCTCTCTCTGCCCCGTCCTTGCGTCAAAACGTGATGACGTTGAGGGCGGGTAATCAGAAGGCAGGACTGAGGGAACGAACTCACCTCCAACATTCTGAAGCTGACTCCGTGGATGGCCTGGGCTTTCAATAATGACGCCGCTTCGACGGAGCTAATCTGGGGACATAGTACAATCGCTGGGTAGCTGGAGGGGGGAGCAGGGGACAGAGGAGAATCGCAGGGTGGTTGGGGGGGGCAGGGGACACAGGACAATCGCTGGGTAGCTGGAGGGGGGGGGGGGGACAGAGGAGAGAGCATAATTGCTGGGTGGCTGGAGAGGGGCAGGGGAGAGATGACAATCACACACACTCTCTCTCTCACAGACACACTCGCACCCAGTCTCACTCTCTGTCACACACACACACACACTCGCACGGTACTGCTAACCACGCAGAGGGGGAGGGGGTCCTCAGACCTTAGAGGGGGAGGGGGTCCTGAGACCAAAGGGGAGGGGACCCTGAGACCAGAGGGGGAGGGAGGGGGTCCTCAGACCACAGAGGGAGGGGGAAGGTATCTCTGTCACACACACACTCTCTCACAGTCAGTGTCTTTCTCTCTCACTCTCACACAGTCTCTCACAGTATGTCTCACACTGTATCACATTCACTCTCTATGTGTCACACAGTCACTCTCACACACTCTCGGTCTCACACACACTCTCGGTCTCACACACTCAGTCTCATACACTCTCTCAGTCTCACAGAGAGTCTGTGTATCGCACACATACTCTCTCACACACACTCTCTCACACACACAGTATATCTGCGTGAAACACACTCTCTCTCTCACAGTCACTATGTCTCACATACGCACTCGCACACACTCTCATTCTCACACACACACTCTCTCTCTCACAGACACACTCACACCCAGACTCTCTCTCTCTCTGTCACACACACACACTCGCATATTCACTTTCTTTCTCTCACACAGTCACTCTCACACACACTCCGAGGAAAACCTTGCTAGCGCCCGTTTCATTTGTGTCAGAAATGGGCCTTATTTACTAGTCCCCAATAATTTATAAATATATAAGAAGTACCGTATTTTATTTATAGGGTGTCTTACCGGTCGAATCCCTGATGGGGCCAGATCTGTAGACATCTGTGTGCTACTTGGACCATCCTGCCCTACAAATAGAAATACAACTTGCTTTTACCACTTACAGGAAAACTTTTCTCAAAGCCCCCCCCCCCCCTCCCCACTAAATCCTTCTTCAGCTTCAGTCTCTCTAAAATTCTCCTTTGCCATGTATCCCTTGAGCAGTCATGTTTTAAAGAAACAGCATTCCCTGGTACTACTAAATCATAATGTGGATGGAAGGACTCCAACATCTTGAGTCAAGAGTTGACTTATTGCTGTGTGGCATGAATGATTATTCTCTGCCAGCCAAGTACTGCACCATGGGTGATGTCTCTGTTATGAATGGCCTCTTTCTCTATGTGACATCATGTCTAGAAGACATCACATTAACAGAAAGTTTTCATTCTAAAAGTCATTCACCTACATGCACCAACATAAAAACCACTTTCTTTTGAAAGTTTGTTGTCCTCTCTCTTTTATGTTATTCTTAAGAAACAACAGGGTTTCATTCCTCTGGTAAAGGGAGTGATTCAGGGTCTGATCAATTTACAGGTTTGTAAATGACAGAATAAAGAGTCCAAAGCATTTCCACTTACTGAATGTGCATCTTGTGGTAGACAAGAAAAATATGAATGTCCCAAATACCAAATACAAAGCAAAGCCATTCTATGCACTTACCTCCTAAAATTACCTCAGATGCTGATGATGAACTATGAAGTTGGATTCTGGGATCTGCACCATGAAAAAGGGGTGGTGGTGAGAAGGGTGGTGGAGCTGGTGAGGGCAGTTCCTGCAAATACAAACAGCCTTATTAATGCAGCACACTAGTCCCACTCATTAAAAAAGCTGATTTTATAAGGAATTTCCAGAGTCAGGCTAGTGTTGCGGTATCCTGGCTGCCTACTGACAATAAATTTAGTTCAAGTGTCAGTACTGGATCTACTTACCAAGAGTCTTGGGAGCTATTTACCAAGGACAATTATAACCCAGAAATAATTTTCTTCTGCCCTGATATTCGGTGTCAGCCTCTATGTAGGTATCAGCAATGAGTATCTGGGCTCTGGTAATCCTCTGCATGTGGCCAGAATATTTAGCCCACTACATAGCTAGCTAACTGGGTAGTGGGCTGAATATCAGGTTTGGCAGGATGTGCCTCCTGAACCCACAAAGAGCACTCCTCCCTACTCCCTGAGAGCTTATTTCCCTTTTCAATTCTCCAAAAAGCAGATCACCCATCCTATAGACCCTCCCCCCCACCCCCTTGTCCCAGGTCTACCTTCAGGTCCCTGTTGGTCTAATGGTCATTGGTGCTGGAGCAAACCCCACTAGCTCCTGCCCCTGCTAGCTCCAGAGGTAAAATTATGGGCGCAACTTCTCGCAGTACTCTTGCAGTACTACTGCTAGGGGGCACTTCCATATAAGATCAGCCTTCCGTATAATTGCTCTTATATGGAAGGCTGACCCCTAGCAGTAGTACTGCAAGACTACCGCTAGAGGTCGCAGATGCCATTTTACTTTCAGACCTGGCATGGGCAGGAATGAGTGGGGTTTGCTCCTGTCCTAATGACCCACTAGACCACTAGGGACCTGAAGGGGGGAAGGATTCATCAGGATGGGGGACTGCTCTTCGTAGGTCCAGGAGGTCAGTCTGCTTTTGGTGGGGGTAAATGGTGGTGTGGGGGGCAGGGGAAAACAAAAAGAGACATCAGGCTGTTACCCAGTGTTATGTTTTATTAAAAATTTGCTATACCGCTATAGCTAACTAGCAGGTCACAGCGGTTTACAAAATACATAAAAATATAGAAGGTGGAAAAGAACTACATTTTGGATAGGAAAGATCACATGTACTGGCAAAGCCAACACAGTATTAAAGCTAAGAGTAGGAGGAAAATACAGTAGTCAGGCAAAATAACAAGGAGCTAAAAGGTATAACATACAACCTTAGTGTCCATCTTTCTAGGGGGAACTTGAGCATACACTTCACGTAGGGGAACATGCGTAGGTGGTTTCAAAGGCTTCTGCATAAAGCCAGGCCTTTAACACTGGTTTAAAAGCTTTAAATGAAGTCTCAGCACGGATATGAAGAGGAAGTGAGTTCCAAAAAGAGGGTGCAGAATAGAAGGTGGCATGATTTCTGGTGAACTCCAATTTAGTAGACGTAGGACCTGGTAAAACAAGTCGGTGGTCGTTTAAAGAGCGAAGGAGACGTGGTGGGGAATAAGGAATGGTAAATGTGTTCAAATAAAGAGGGAGTCCTACTGTGTGGGCTTTAAAAGTGAGGTACAATAGTTTGAAAATAATCTGTTGGTGAATAGGCAACCAATGAAACTTCTGAAAGAGTGGAGAAACATGGTCCCTATGTTGTGCGTGTCAGAGCAACCTAATTGACATGTTTTGGAGTGACTGAAGCCTTTTTAGAATGAAATGTGTACAGCCCAGATACATGATGTTACAATAGTCTAAGTGAGGGGTCAGCAGTGCAAGAATAAGGGAGTGAAAAATGTCAGTGGGGAAGTAACAGCGGACCGAGCGAAGCTGCCTGAGAATGAAAAACCTTAATTTGCAGACGTTAGAGATTTGGGGGGAAAATGTCAGGTGGGTGTCAAGAATTACTCCCAGATAGAAGGACGACTCCCCCAGTTGGATAGATGATCCAAAGATGTTTAAGGGGGTTTTGGAACTGATAATCTTCCTGTGAACCATCAACAAATCGACTTTTCTTTGTTGAGTATAAGCTTATGGTTGATCAGCCAGCCGGAAATAAGTCTTAAACAGTCATTTAAAGGACCTAGGTTAGGACCAGTGCTTTTTTTGTGCCGGTACGCAACGGTACGGCGTACCGGCACCTTTTTTTGCCCGCCCCGCCCCCTGCGACACTCCGGGCGAGTCCTGCACTTAGTTTTTTTTTTTTTTAAGACTCAGAACGCGCGAACGATGCAGCCGGCAGCGATTGAAAGAGGCTGTTTGGGCTGGCGTCTGCGTCGGAGCTTCCCTCACCCTCTGTGAGTCCCGCGAAACAGGAAGTTGTAACAACGAAGGCGGGACTCGCAGAGGGTGAGGGAAGCTCCGACGCAGACGCCAGCCCAGACAGCCTCTTTCAATCGCTGCCGGCTGCATCGTTCGCACGTTCTGAGTCTTAAAAAAAAAAAAAACTAAGTGTCGCGGGGGGCGGGGGGGGGGGGGAAGGATTGGGGAGAGAGGGAAAGAGGGAAACCAACAGAGGGAAGGATTGGGGAGAGAGGGAAACCAACAGAGGGAAGGATTGGGGAGAGAGGGAAAGAGGGAAACCAACAGAGGGAAGGATTGGGGAGAGAGGGAAACCAACAGAGGGAAGGATTGGGGAGAGAGAGGGAAACCAACAGAGGGAAGGATGGGGAGAGAGAGGGAAAAACAGATGGAAGGATTGGGGAGAGGGGAAAACAGATGGAAGGATGGGGAGAGAGGGAAAAAACGGAAGGATGGGGAGAGAGAGGGAAAACACAGATGGAAGGATTGGGGAGAGAGGGAAAAACAGATGGAAGGATGGGGAGAGAGAGGGAAAACAGATGGAAGGATGGGGAGAGAGAGGGGGAAAAACAGATGGAAGGATGGGGAGAGAGATGGGGAAAACAGATGGAAGGATGGGGAGAGAGAGAGGGAAAATGGAAGGATGGGGAGAGAAAGAGGGAAGACGCTGGATAGAAGAATGCAGAAAGAAATAGGGGAGACACTGGAAGGATGGGGAGAGAAAGCAGAGCTGCTGGATGGAAAAGGGGAATAGAGAAAGACTGGAGAATAAGAGGAAGGGGCATGGGGAGAACAAGGGTGAGGAAAAGATGAAAAGCCACAGGTAGATGAAGGAAATTAAAGAATGGATAGTAAGAATGAATTAAATCTGGACAGAGAGAGAGCCTGAAAAATATTGAAGAAAGCAAAGAAAAAGGAGACAAAAATGACAAATGGCACAGAAGAGTTAAGCGAAAACAAAGGAAAGCAGAATCACAGACTGGGACCAATATGGAAAGAAAAACAGTCACCAGACAACAAAGGTAGAAAAAAATAATTTTATTTTCATTTTAGTGTTTGTAATATGTCCAATTTGAGAATTTACATTGGCTGTCTTATTTTGCACTGGGTATACTGGAGCTGTAAGAGCTTACAGAGATTATTTATCATGAAAAAAAATCACATTATTTTTTTCTCCTATAGTACTATAATATTTTCAATGATGTCTGTTTATATGCGCCATGGCTGGTATAGGGTGTGTGGTTAATGTGGGTGTGGCTATCATAGGGGTGGAGCCATATGTGGTGACCCCGCCCATAATAAGTACCGGCACCTTTTTTTCTACAAAAAAAGCACTGGTTAGGACTGAAAGGATCAGTTGGGTAAAGAAGAAGAATATCGTCCACACAGAAGTGAAAAGACACAGTGGACTGAATAACGGTAGCAAAGGAGCTCAGGAATAGGTTAAAGAGAAGAGGAGCAGGAACAGAGCTATGGGGGCACCTCGTTTTAAAGAGTGACTAGGTGCAATGGAGGAAGGAGTGGTAACTCTAAAGGATCTATCTTCGAGAAAAGATGAAAACCATGAAAGAACTGTGCCAGAAATTCCTAAGGTGGAAAGACAATGAATCAGAAGTGAATGATCAAGTAGATCAAACGCTGTGGAGAGATCCATGGAGATGGCAAGAACCATCATGTGGTTATCTAATCAGGTATAGATCTTATTCAGCAAGGACTGTCTCAGTACTATGATGCGACCTAAAACCAGATTGTTTGGGATGAAGGGCTAGTGGGTGCCGGCTTATATTCAATGCAGCACTCGCATAGCTAAACAGCCTCAGTTAGGACTACCTTTTGGGCCTTATATAGAATCCAGGACTGCCTTTGGTGCATTATATAGAATCTGGGACTGCCTTTAGTGCATTATACAGAGTCCGAGACTGCCTTTGGTGCATTATATAGAATCCGGGACTGCCTTTAGTGCATTATATAGAGTCCAAGACTGCCTTTTGTGCCTTATATAGAGTCCGAGACTGCCTTTTGTGCCTTATATAGAATCAAGGACTGCTTTTAGTGCATTATATAGAATCCGGGATTGCCTTTCATGACGTCCTAACTGGCTGCTTAGCTATGCAAGCACAGCACTGAATATGGCCCACGTCCACATAACTGGACTGAATCCGTACTAACCAGGCAATACCTAGGTGGTTAGAGTTGATATTCAGTGTGTTTTAAGCAGGCAGGAGCTTCTCCTGCCTGCTTAAATCATGTTGGATAATTAACCCCTTAGTGCAATTTTCAGTATAATTTATGCACTCAACCCTAGCAAATTTTCAGAGGCTAATTTACGATCATAACTCTCAGTTAGGAGCATAAATCCTTTGAATATCGGGTTCTCCTGTTACTACCTTAAAGATCCTATGCACTTGTCCCAAGCTCTCTTGAATTCAGATACTGTTTTCGTCTCCACCACTTCCACCGGGAAGCCATTCCATGAATTCACCACTCTTTCCGTGAAGATTACTTCTGAGTCTGTCCCCTTTTACCTTCATCCTTTGCCTCCTTGTTCCACAGCTTCCTTTCAATTGAGACTCACCTCCTATGCATTTATGCCACATAGATATTTAAATGTCTCTATCATATCTCCCCTCCCGCCTTTCTTCCAAAGCATACATATTGAGATCTTTAAGTCTGTCCCCATACACTTTATGACGAAGACCACTGACCATTTTATTAGCTGCCCTCTGGACAGACTCCATCCTGTTTATACCTTTTTGAAGGTTTGGTGTCCAGAATTGTACACAATATTCTAAGCAAGGTCTCACTAGAGTGTTATACAGGGGCATCATCACCTCCTTTTTCTTACTGGTCATTCCTCTCCCTATGCACCCTTCTAGCTTTCGCCATCGTCTTTTCTACCTGAAAAGGACTGTCCTGTGAATAAACTGTCTCAAGTCAAGTAGAGGAAATTGAATGGCTCTTTATAAAGTACTTTTATATATTGCTGGAAAAATTAAGACACTCTTGGAAATGACATTAAAAGATGTATAATTAAAGAGATTGTTCTATGATCTAGATTCTAAATGGGTTTTTTCCCCCTTTAAAAGACTGCTTTTGAGAACTACACAACTGGCAACTTGAAGCTTTTGTCTAAGGTGTTCAAAGTTATTAGCTAACATCTGCCGATTTGCTGTTTTGGTGTGTAGACTATACTTAAATATACGATCCTCAATGAATAATGGTAGGATCTGAAATGCATCCTACTGAAATCTCTTCAGAAGGAAAACGGCCTCAAAGAGCTCACGGATATCTCGTATCTACAGAGCTTAATCAGATCTAACTGATCCTCTCTTCATCACTGGCCGTAAAAAAACCTTCAATAGAGGAGTACTGCTTGACCACAAATAATTCCACTATAATGGTTCTGCAGTCTCTCTATAGAATAAAGGCTCAAAAAAACAACAACAGACCTTACTACCATCTGGCGAGCATTTAATAATCAAAAGGCACTTATCTTCATTTTCAAGAGCCCATCAATATGTGCTGTGCTAATACACCAGCATCGAGTCTGTGTATAGCGGCTCCTCTGCTCTCGCTTGCAGCGATATATACCCTCTAGCCCCAAGCCGACGGTGGCCAGCGTTTCACTTCTGCATCAGGGTCTTGGAAACTGGGTAATGCTGGATGTAGCCATAACTATTCACTGTACAATGTCATTTACGTTTTGGTGTGTATACATTTTGTACTGTAGCAGATGCTTTAATTGTTTTTATTATGGCTGTTACATGGTCAGTAATTAGAAACTGTAGTCTATAAAAATTTTTAAATGAATGTTTAAAAAGTCTTATGATTCTCTGAAGGAGCCTGAGAAATGTACTCTTTCCTCCAAGAAATAAACCCAGTGATGATTTAGGGGTTATAACATTATAGGACTAATTTCAACAAATGTTTTCTTATCTTTCTTCATTACTGAAACTTTTACCCTATTTCAGCTATCCAACAACCGGTCAGTCAAATTTAAGCTGGATAATTGTGACTCCACTGTATTTCCTTTGTGTATCAAAATGTTTTATTTCTGATAAGCTCTGTGGGAGGACCTAGTTTTATGTCCAGATGTTTCATTTAATTACTATTTGCTGTTGTTTTTGATCTAACCTGTGACAGCAACTACTGAAGACTTGAGCACTTTGAGACCATTTTGCATGAAAAGGTTTTACTGAATTATAGGAGAATATACCAGATGCAGGCTTTTGACACTCAGGGATATACCACCTCTAAGCTTATGGCTGAAGAAGTTCCACAAACAAAACATCTCACTATGGTCATCCCCCCATTAACGCACACAAAAAAAATCTATTTTTCGTTTCGGATTTGCAGAGGGGAAATTGTTCCATTTATCCTTTTTGTTTTTAGTGCACACTGTTCCTTTTTAATATGCAGCAATACAATAAAATGTGCTACCATGAAACAAAAATGACTGAAATATAAACCCACTTCCCTAGAGTCCATTTCCATTTAGTCACTGCCTCCAAACACAAAGATCTCAACCCTCAGCACCAGGGACTGCCAGTCTCTGAAGTAAGATTAGAAGAATTGATGCTCATATTAAAGGGGCGATCAAGGAGGACAAAGCCGTAGCGGAGAAATTAAATGAATTCTTTGCTTCGGTCTTCACCGAGGAGGATTTGGGGGGGACACCGGTGCCGGAAAGAATATTTGAAGCGGGGGAGTCGGAGAAACTAAACAAATTCTCTGTAACCTTGGAGGATGTAATGGGTCAGTTCAGCAAGCTGAAGAGTAGTAAATCACCGGGACCTGATGGTATTCATCCCAGAGTATTAATAGAACTAAAAAATGAACTTGCGGAGCTACTGTTAGAAATATGCAATCTGTCCCTAAAATCGAGTGTAGTACCGGAAGACTGGAGGGTAGCCAATGTTACTCCGATTTTTAAGAAGGGTTCCAGAGGAGATCCGGGAAATTATAGACCGGTGAGTCTGACGTCGGTGCCGGGCAAGATGGTGGAGGCTATTATTAAGAATAAAATTGCAGAGCATATACAAAAACATGGACTGATGAGACAAAGTCAGCACGGATTTAGTGAAGGGAAGTCTTGCCTCACCAATCTAATGCATTTTTTTGAGGGGGTAAGCAAACATGTGGACAATGGGGAGCCGGTTGATATTGTATATCTGGATTTTCAGAAGGCGTTTGACAAAGTGCCGCACGAAAGACTCCTGAAGAAATTGCAGAGTCATGGAATCGGAGGTAGGGTATTATTATGGATTAAGAACTGGTTGAAAGATAGGAAGCAGAGAGTAGGATTGCGTGGCCAGTATTCTCAGTGGAGGAGGGTAGTTAGTGGGGTCCCGCAGGGGTCTGTGCTGGGTCCGTTGCTTTTTAATGTATTTATAAATGACCTAGAGATGGGAATAACTAGTGAGGTAATTAAATTCGCCGATGACACAAAATTATTCAGGGTCGTCAAGTCGCAGGAGGAATGTGAACGATTACAGGAGGACCTTGCGAGACTGGGAGAATGGGCGTGCAAGTGGCAGATGAAGTTCAATGTTGACAAGTGCAAAGTGATGCATGTGGGTAAGAGGAACCCGAATTATAGCTACGTCTTGCAAGGTTCCGCGTTAGGAGTTACGGATCAAGAAAGGGATCTGGGTGTCGTCGTCGATGATACGCTGAAACCTTCTGCTCAGTGTGCTGCTGCGGCTAGGAAAGCGAATAGAATGTTGGGTGTTATTAGGAAGGGTATGGAGTCCAGGTGTGCGGATGTTATAATGCCGTTGTATCGCTCCATGGTGCGACCGCACCTGGAGTATTGTGTTCAGTACTGGTCTCCGTATCTCAAAAAAGATATAGTAGAATTGGAAAAGGTACAGCGAAGGGCGACGAAAATGATAGTGGGGATGGGACGACTTTCCTATGAAGAGAGGCTGAGAAGGCTAGGGCTTTTCAGCTTGGAGAAGAGACGGCTGAGGGGAGATATGATAGAAGTGTATAAAATAATGAGTGGAATGGATCGGGTGGATGTGAAGCGACTGTTCACGCTATCCAAAAATACTAGGACTAGAGGGCATGAGTTGAAGCTACAGTGTGGTAAATTTAAAACGAATCGGAGAAAATTTTTCTTCACCCAACGTGTAATTAGACTCTGGAATTCGTTGCCGGAGAACGTGGTACGGGCGGTTAGCTTGACGGAGTTTAAAAAGGGTTAGATAGATTCCTAAAGGACAAGTCCATAGACCGCTATTAAATGGACTTGGAAAAATTCCGCATTTTTAGGTATAACTTGTCTGGAATGTTTTTACGTTTGGGGAGCGTGCCAGGTGCCCTTGACCTGGATTGGCCACTGTCGGTGACAGGATGCTGGGCTAGATGGACCTTTGGTCTTTCCCAGTATGGCACTACTTATGTACTTATGTACTTATATTTGTTTTATCCTAGCAAACGTGGTACAGAATTGGGCAAGTTGTGACCTGCATGCAGAAGGCTTTCAGACATTTATTTATACATCAAGGTTAGGATATGGGTTGCAGTCCTGTGGAATCAGGCATTGCTCGGAGGAATGAGTGGGGGTGGGAAGGACCTAGACTAGTTCAAATGGCCTAATTAAAGGCTGGTAGGAGGCAGTCCTAGGTATTACTGGGGAAAAGGAGTACCACTTGCTTTATTTAACACTTCTATTTTGCATTTACCTGGGACTGTGACACAGGTGGTCTGAGGAAGTGGAACATTAATGTTTACTCAGACCATGCTAGGGGGTAGTCTGAGGAGAGCATTAAATGGAGGGAACATATACAGCACAGAGCAGATAGTGCTCATGGCAGTTATTGGTCAACTGTTATAAAACAAATACAAATACAGTAAATACTACAACAAATATAGATTTCTTAACAGATTTTAATTTTTCTGTCTTATCGGCTGGTGGCAGCACAACTGCTATGGCCACTCTTTTCCACAAAACAAAAAAATATTGCATTTCCTCTGCTATAAATGTTGGTTGTAAAAAGCTATGTGATGTTTTGGGGTTAAAGGAGGGTGGTGGTGCTGGGGGGGGGGTGGGGTTGTTGGGTATGCCGTATGCCGGCTAGTGAGTGCTGCATGCCTGGGTTAAGTGAGATATGTTGAACAAGAACCAAAACTACTACTGCTACACTAGCATAGCTAACGATAATTTAACCACACATTATTAAGTCATATGTGGAAGTTTTTACTTCTGCATTTCTTTTTTACTTTCTATTTATTTTTCTTAAGAGTACCCTCAGCAAAAACCACTGTTTTCGGGCAATTACGTTTCTATTGCTGAGTGGCATAGCACTTCTTTCATCGGGCTACTCTCTTTTTTCATTTTGTGTACGTGCTATTATATATCAAGTAGTGCTACAACTCAGAATATAAATAAATCAAGAAAATAAAAAAACCAGACCCATCTTCATGACATTGTTAAAAGATACATTCACCAATAAAAACAGGACATGAAACTCTGTTTAATGATTCCCCACCAGGCTACAGTCTCAGATAATAGTGCTCCACTCGATGTTCTCATTAAACCAAGGCGGAATCCCATTTTTTGAAACCAGTTTTTTACACAGTGCCAAAGATTCATAAAGATCTTTGTAATCTACCTGGGCGCCCTATAGTGTCATTAACCGGCACCATCTTGGAACCATTATCCAAATTTATGGACCATTTTTTGCAACCGTGTGTCAAAAAAGCCAAATCATATATCCAGGATATGGCTCATTTTTTGAGATGTCTGATGGATATTGAGGATGTGACTGCAGAAGCGCTTCTTGTGACACTGGATATTGAATCATTGTATTCAAATATCCCTCAAGAAGCAGCCCTAACTATTGTAGAACGAACATTAGGCACAAGCTCGCAGGGTGAGAGAATTCCAACCACAGTCTTAGTGTCCTTGGCTCAATTAGTATTGAAAAAGAACTACTTTATGTTTGATTCCCAATTTTTTCTTCAGACGAAAGGTGTTACCATGGGACAGCAGTTGCCCCCAGTGTGGCAAACTTGTATGTCAGTGATTTCGAGGAACGTCATCTCTATAACACTGACTGGTTTATTAACATCTCACACTGGCACCGTTTTATAGATGACATATTTTTTATTTGGAATTCGACCGAACAGCATTTGTTTTTATTTTTGGGTTGGTTAAACAGAGTGGTTCCGTGTTTGAAATTCACCATGACCAAAAATGACATGAATATTGCTTTCCTTGATACTTGGATTTATAAAGCACATGGACAATTACATACCACTGTTTATCATAAACCCACAGATCGTAACACCTTATTGTCATTTAACAGTCATCATCCTCATAGATTAAAATGGTCCTTGCCTGTTGGTCAATTTCTACGTTTACGTAGAATATGAACTACAGACGAGACATTTAAACAACAGGCTAAAGAGCTGACATCTAGACTTCAGGAACAGGGCTGTTCACACGGTTGTATCTGCTAAGTGTACAAGAGAGCGTGGTATGCACAGCGATCCTTATTATTGTTGGCCAAACCAAAAGAACAAATGGACAAACTGGTTTGTGTGCTGGGATTTTTCACTTTGGCTCCTAAAGTAGCCCATTTATTGCATAAACATTGGCAAGTTCTTACATTTCACCTTACTTTCATGCAACATCCATGTATTGCATATATACGAGGCCGCAATTTAAAAGATAATCTGGTTCATACTTCTCTTATTCAGTACAATCAGCAGACCAAGGAAGGTCAACACAAACCTTGCGGGGAGTGTCAGTTTTGCTCCCAAACTAGGGTTATGCAGCAATGGACACACTTTGGGACACAGCAGACATTTACATTGAGTCATTTTACTACATGTCAATCATCATTTGTAGTGTATATAATTCAATGTCTGTGCCATTTGTACTATGTACGGCGTACCATAAGATGAGAATTTGCCTGACAGAACATAAAAGTCGTTTAGTAACAAGAAATCTTACAGCCCCTCTTGTGACCATTGTTTACAGTTCAATCACAAGTTTTCTGAATTACAGTGGTTTATTATAGATCATGTTCTTGCAACTCTGTTTTAACTCGCTGGGAACAGGGGTGGATTTATAAATTACAGACTATCAGCCCACAAGGTTTGAATGAGAACATCAAGTGAAGCACTATTATCTGAGACTGTAGCCTGGTGGGGAATCATTAAACAGAGTTTCAGGTCCTGTTTTTATTGGTGAATGAATCTTTTAACAACATCATGAAGATGGGTCTGTATGTGCACCATCAGTATACAAACAGCGTTGTACAACATTTAAATATACAAAAAAAGTTTTTTCATTATGTAGTGACATCATGAGAATGATTTCCGGTTCCTGCCTCAAGACGGGCGCATTTATAAGCTACAGTAGTGAACATGGTGAATGTCGCACATATTGTTTTGTCAAGAGAAGACGGTTTTAACCCAAGTCCCTGAGGAAAGACTTCTGAAACCCGCGAAGTCGGGCGTTTTCAGGGGAAGGCAGTCAGAGACTCAATAGTGGTTGTGGTACCTTGAATGAGTGAAGCAAGGACTCAGTGAGAATGCTGATAAAACGTTAAAAGATAAGTTCACATTTTTTTGATTTTCTTGATTTATTTATATTCTGAGTTGTAGCACTACTTGATATGTAATAGCACGTACACAAAATGAAAAAAGAGAATAGCCCGATGAAAGAAGTGCTATGCCACTTGGCAATAGAAAAGTAATTGCCTGAAATCAGTGATTTTTGCTGAGGGTACTCTTAATAAAAATAAATAGAAAGCAGTGCCGTAGCGAGGGCAGCTGACACCCGGGGCGGGTCGCTGCTGCACACCCCCACCCCCCCAGGGTGCAGCGCGGCGCACCCTCCCCCCTCTGGAGCGCACCCCCCCCCATCGGGAGCGTGTACCTACATCCGAAGGCGGCGAGGGATTGGCGGGAGGGCCGATCCGCCCCGACTGCACATTGCTGGGAGCTGTGAACAGGAAGTAACCTGTTCCGGGGCAGAGAGAGCAGTGAACCAGCGGAGCTGACACCCCACCCCAGCGGTGTGCACTCGGGGCGGACCGCCCCACTGCCCCCCCTTCCTACACCACTGATAGAAAGTAAAAAAGAAATGCACAAGTAAATACTTCCACATATGACTTAATAATGTGTGGTTAAATTATCGTTAGCTATTCTAGTGTAGCAGTAGTAGTCTTGGTTCTTGTTCAACATATTTGATTTTTTTTTACCAAAGATTGTGGGATTTTTTTGTGAATATCCTGGGTTAAGTGAGAAGCATCACAAATAGAAAGGTACCTGATTCAGTTCCGACCCATCATTTACAATTTCTTCCACCATCAGAGAGGGGAAGACTCCAACCTGGCCATTGAATTCCCCTTTCCAGAAGCCATCATCTATGCCTCCTTCTTCCTTCTGCAGGACTTGGATTATTGCTCCTTCGGGAAATGTGAGTTCCTCAGCACTTTGGCCTTCATAATCATACAGGGCTCTAGCCAAACACTCTAAAGAGGTGAAAGGAGAGGGGGATAAATACGTGGTCATATGAAAACAGTTACGGAAATGCTGGTTCTCTTTGTAGAGCTTGGGAAAGAAAGAGCAACAGGGTTTGGGGCACAAGGGTCTCACTAATCTTCCCCATCCTGACAAATGATGGAAAAAGAATGGAGCAGCTCTGCAAGATTCTTAATCTGGTCCACACAGATGCTAGGAGTGGAAGAGCTGCTACAAAGATGTGAGAAACAAACCAGAAGAAACTTCTACCTATTAAAAAAGAGTGCATTCCATGTTGTTGCTTATAAAAATTGTCCAGAAATATATTTTCATAGAAGTATATGCTATGAACACATCGTGTGAACTTTTACACAGTATCCCTCTCATTCTATAATTCAGCAATACATTTCACACTTACCCCCGGATTCTATATAAGGCGCGGCAAGTAGCGTGTGACCAATCTATGCACGCTACTCAACTAAGAAGGCAATTAGTGATAATTGGTCAATAACAACCCATTATCACTAATTGGCAATAATTGGAATTTACGTGTGCATCTTTTTAGGCCTATTCTAAAAAGAGGCGTGTGTAAATTCCAATGTGCATAGTTGAAAAGGGGTCAAGGCTGTGGAAGGAGTGTGGGCATGTCTGGGGTTTCAATCACATTTACATGTATTCTTATAGAATTTGGGGGAATGCGCATACATTTAGGCACAGGTATTTACAAAAGGTTTTCAGTGGCGTAAATGGCTGCGTCTAAGTGTACGCATGTTGAGGGGCTTATGCGCTATTCTATAAACTGTGTCTTTCTGTACATAAGAACATAAGAGTAACATAGTAACATAGTAACATAGTAACATAGTAGATGACGGCAGAAAAAGACCTGCACGGTCCATCTAGTCTGCCCACGATAAACTCATATGTGTATACCTTACCTTGATTTGTACCTGTCTTTTTCAGGGCACAGACCGTATAAGTCTGTGCAGCAGTATTTCCCGCCTCCCAACCACCAGTCCCGCCTCCCATCACCGGCTCCGGCACAGACCCCGTATAAGTCTGCCCTCCCCCATCCTAGCCTCTCAACCACCAACCCCTCTTCCCCCCGCCACCCAATTTCAGCTAAGCTTCTGTGGATCCATTCCTTCTGCACAGGATTCCTTTATGCCTGTCCCACGCATGCTTGAATTCCGTTACTGTTTTCATCTCCACCACCTCCCGCGGGAGGGCATTCCAAGCGTTCACCACCCTCTCCGTGAAGAAATACTTCCTGACATCTTTCCTGAGTCTGCCCCCCTTCAATCTCATTTCATGTCCTCTCGTTCTACCGCCTTCCCATCTCCGGAAAAGATTCGTTTGCGGATTAATACCTTTCAAATATTTGAACGTCTGTATCATATCACCCCTGTTCCTCCTTTCCTCCAGAGTATACATGTTCAGGTCAGCAAGTCTCTCTTCATACTTCTTGGAACGCAACTCCCATACCATCCTCGTAGCTTTTCTTTGTACTACTTCCATTTTTTTAACATCCTTCGCAAGGTACGGCCTCCAAAACTGAACACAATACTCCAGGTGGGGCCTCACCAACGTCTTATACAGGGGCATTAAAACCTCCTTTTTTCTGCTGGTCACACCTCTCTCTATACAGCCTAGCAACCTTCTCGCTACGGCCACCGCTTTGTCGCACTGTTTCATCGCCTTTAGGTCCTCAGATACTATCACCCCAAGATCCCTCTCCCCGTCCGTGTCTATCAGGCTCTCCCCACCTAACACATATGCCTCCCTTGGATTTCTACTCCCTAAGTGCATCACTTTGCATTTCTTCGCATTGAATTTTAATTGCCAAACGTTAGACCATTTTTCCAGCTTCTTCAGATCTTTTTTCATGTTTTCCACTCCCTCCGGAGTGTCCACTCTGTTGCAAATCTTGGTGTCATCCGCAAAAAGGCAAACTTTACCTTGTAACCCTTCGGCAATGTCACTCACAAATATATTGAACAGAATGGGCCCCAGCACCGATCCCTGAGGCACTCCACTACTCACCTTTCCCTCCTCCGAGCAAACTCCATTCACTACCACCCTCTGGCGTCTGCCCGTCAACCAGTTCCTAATCCAGTTCACCACTTCGGGTCCTATCTTCAGCCCTTCTAGTTTATTCAAGAGCCTCCTGTGGGGTACCGTGCCAAAAGCCTTGCTGAAATCTAAGTAGATGACGTCCATAGCATGTCCATGATTTAATTCTCCCGTCACCCAGTCAAAGAATTCAATGAGATTCGTTTGGCACGACTTCCCTTTGGTGAAACCATGTTGTCTCGGATCTTGCAACTTATTGGCTTCCAGGAAATTCACTATCCTTTCCTTCAGCATGGCTTCCATTACTTTTCCAATAACCGAAGTGAGGCTTACCGGCCTGTAGTTTCCAGCTTCTTCCCTATCCCCACTTTTGTGAAGAGGGACCACCTCCGCCATTCTCCAATCCCTCGGAACCTCTCCTGTCTCCAAGGATTTATTAAACAAATCTTTTAGAGGACCTGCCAGAACCTCTCTGAGTTCCCTCAGTATTCTGGGGTGGATCCCGTCCGGCCCCATGGCTTTGTCCACCTTTAGCTTTCCAAGTTGTTCATATACACTCTCTTCCGTGAACGGTGCTCTATCCACTTCGTTTTCAGGTGTACTTTTGCCAGTCCCTCTCGGTCTTTCCCCAGGATTTTCTTCAGTAAAAACAGAACAAAAGTATCTATTTAGCAAATTGGCTTTTTCTTCATCATTTTCTACATAGCGTTTTGCTGTATCTTTTAGTCTCACAATCCCCTTTTTAGTCTTTCTCCTTTCACTAATATACCTGAAGAAGTTTTTGTCTCCCCTCCGTACATTTCTAGCCATTTGTTCTTCCGCTTGCGCCTTTGCCAGACGTACCTCTCTCTTAGCTTCTTTCAGTTTCATCCGGTATTCGTCCCCGTGTTCCTCTACTTGAGATTTTTTGTATTTCTGGAACGCTAAATCTTTAGCCTTTATTTTCTCAGCCACTTGCTTTGAAAACCATATCGGTTTCCTTTTTCTCTTGCTTTTATTTACCCTCCTTACATAAAGGTCTGTGGCCCTGTTTATTACTTTTTTTAGCCTGGACCACTGTCCCTCCACTTCTCGTATGTCCTCCCAGCCCATCAGCTCCTTCCTCAGGTATTCTTCCATTTTGTTAAAGTCAGCTCGCTTGAAATCCAGGACTTTGAGTTTAGAGTGGCCGCCATCCACATGAGCCGTTACATCAAAACAAACCGTTTGATGGTCACTGTTTCCCAGGTGTGCAGCCACTCGGACATTTGACACACTATCCCCATTCGTGAGCACCAGATCCAACGTGGCTCCCTCCCTCGTGGGTTCGTTCACCATTTGTCTGAGCAGAGCACTTTGGAAAGCATCCACAATCTCTCTACTTCTTTCCGATTTTGCAGACGGAACCTTCCAATCTACATCCGGCAGATTAAAATCTCCCAACAGCAGCACCCAACAGAGTAGCCATACTGGGTCAGAAAATGGAAACATGGTGCAAATGCTCACGCCTAAATTAGGCATAGGCCCCACCTTATTCTATAATTACATGTGTAACTGACTAACTGACCCCTCCCCTATCCCCCGCTGCCCTCCCTTCCTCTCCCTCCTCTACCCCTCCCCTATCCCCGGTAGCCCTCCCTTTCTCTCCCTACACAGCCCCCCTCTTCCCCCTCAGCCCTCCCTTTCTCTACCCCTCAGCCCTCCCTTCCTCTCCCTCCATAGCCCCCCCTCTTCCCTTTCGGCCCTCCCTTCCTCTCCCTCCATAGCCCCTCTTCTTCCCCCTCGGCCCTCTCTTCCTCTCCCCGCACAGCCCCTCCTTCCTCTATGCCTCCTACCCCCTCTCCCTGACGTCCCCTCCACCCCCCTTCACAAGATTTTTTTTTAATTTTTTTATTTTTTCTCTATTTTGCAGTCTTCAGTTACACAAGCAGAACTTATGCAATGGAAATTAACAGGCTGCTTTCTCAATCCTGCTCATTTACTCAGTCCGTACTCTCTTTTCTACTGTACTCATTCCATATGACCAAGTTGATGGGTTCAAAGCCTGCCATTCAACTTTATTTATTTTTTAAATTATTTTTATTTTTCTGACTTTGCAAATTGTTTTTTTTCCTTCTTTTTAGCCACCATGGGGGCTACCATGATACAAATTTCCAGTATAGTTTTGATTAAGTTGCGGAGGAAGGTAATTGGATGTGAGAATCCCATTCATTTTTGGGATAATTATAAAGGTTATAAGGAAATGATATTTTCAAATATGATAGGTTTCAGAAATGTTTGCAATGTAAAATGGTTTAGCTGTTCATGTATCATTGGATGTGCTTTCTATAAGTGCATATAAGTAGACATTCACATGACAGACCCTTAAGAAAGATTTTCGCAAGACGCGATGGTGAAGAGAAAAGTCGTAGAAGGTGAAGAGGAATTTTGAAAAGTTTGAATGTGGTAATGTATCTGCTATCCTCTGTGCTCTATTTATATGAGGCCTTCTATTCTACCTAAAGCTTTTTGAGTTATAATGCTTTTTGTCTGTCTACACAATAACAACAAACAGTGTTATGCCCATATAATGTCTATATCTTGTTTCTATTTCTCTGTATATGCTCTCAAACAGATCATATTTATTTACACACAACAATAGTTGAAGTCTCTACACAAACTGCTTATTTCGTTTTCATAATAATAAGTACCCTTTCCTGGATTAGGTATTTCACAAGAATGGGTATCCCTTAGTATTTACCCAATGCTGAATTTCCCTAATTCTCTAAATTTTTCTTTTCATAATGCTTTTCTGTTTCTCAGGCAGTATATAACACTTGCTAGCAAAATATTTGAATACAACAAGAGCAAGCTTCTCTATCTAATGTCATTCCAGATCAGTGTATCATCTGCTGTATATCTACTGGTCACTTGTGCAAGGGCCCGGCCTATACTAATTTTACAGATATGCAGATACCTGTGAAAGATAAAAGGTACCTGCTTGTCTGAGTAGATGCTTTCTAAAAATTTTTTAAAACAAAATAATAATAATAATAAATAGAAACTTATCCTTGCATTAAAGAGATTATTCCTATATTTGGCAATCCCTGCAAAATTACTACAGACAATGGTTTTCATTTTTGATGAGTTCCTAAAGTATTTTTATTCCTGTACTAACAATGGCCTAGTTGAGCACTATAATGCTCTTCAAGCCACCCCATCTGCCTTTTTAAAGCTAATCCTGATAACAACTTGCCTGCCAATATTCTGTTTATTATCATTACTTTTTCTGTCTTCGATTTTCACAGGAAATCTCAGTCAGAAGAGGGGAGGGTGATGATAGCCCTTCCCCTGCCACCGGTTATCCAAAAGCTCTCAAAGTTGGAGATTTGGTTCACCGGAAGTACTACATCCCTATTTACATAGGACCCTTCCAGATTAGTTAAGTTGCAAGACCACACCTCCTGGATCCACTTAAAAGACATCCGCATCTACAAGGCTCCTGATTCAGTCCCTTTCAAGCCATCCCCACCAGCTCAGCAGTTACCACTGGTTCTGCAGCCTCCGCCACCACTTCAAGTTGATGGACTAAAAGAACATTTTCCAAGCATCTGACAACTACAGACGTTACCACCTTACCTGAACGGAACATTGCCCATCAAAGAGAGCCTACTACTGCACTTGCCATCTTTCCAGTGGAACCGTGTGATGCAAGTCCACCTACCCACAAGAGGACACTGTACTTTGTACTCCAACAACTGTATCGGGACTTGTTGTACTTCTATTATTCCTAATTTTGTTTCCAAGAAAAGACTCACAGGTTTTTTTCAGTATATATAGTAATAATCACAAAAATCTACCCTAGGTACCCCAACAGTTGATTTACTCTGTTTTAATTGAAACCCTATATCTAATCATTACCTGCCCTTTTTAATTCTATTTAATTCTATTATTCCTGACAATACGAATCATCATTTGTTTTGTTTGATAACTTTGAAATTTTCCAGGGACGTGGACAAATTAAAATTAACAGAGTACGCATCCAATAATCAGACTCTCTAACAGAGAACCTGTATATTTTTGGTATGCCACTTATAGCATTGATTAAAGTGGGTGGCATCCTTGGTTTTTCATCCTCTATTGTCACTATCAAGAGGGGTACTTGATCAATTTAAAGCCAGAAATCATTGTTATACTTACATTCCCAGTAATACTGACACTGATAGGTTCCATTATAAAGGCATTACAAAACCTTTTTGCCTTAGCAGACAAAATTAACTACTAAATCAGGTGTTGATACTGTTATCTGGTGCATTATTCCCTATGTTCAGAGGTTTGTTTTAAGCCTCCTTGTTACTAATCTCAGTACAAGACAAACTACATTTCCACCATAAATGTAGGACCACTGCTATTTATTTTACTTATTTTACTCTTATTGCCTGTAACGCAAGTACACCTCTTTTATTAAGGAAGATATTTATTCTGCTTATGCTGTTTAATTGAACTATCATAGATTTCTTTCTAGTTTGTTATATTTTGCTAATTTGTATTGGCAGGTTTAGATTGTTTTCTCTCTATTTTTAAATTGTTGTACCTTTCATCACTATACCTCAAATAGTAACTAAGCAGACTGTTTTCTACTGTTGATGATTTCTTAATCATCAAGAGAAAGTGAAGCAGATCAATTCATTTCTTTAACACATATTTGCTTCATATTCTGTATAAAGGAACAAGAAGATTATGTTCCTATGTATTTTCCAAAAACACTATAACTCAATAGTGCCTTCATATATGATCTAGATCCATTACACCTAGCAGTAAGATAATGACAAAACTATTATCTTGCTCATAATTACAAAACTATTATCCTGCTCATAATTATAAGACTATTGCAGGTTAAGCAGCAGGCCCTTCATATATAATGTAGGCCTATGACACCCATAGCTTACCTGTAATTATCATACTCATGAGTTTGCAGTAGTTATTCATTATTTGGCCAATATTAATCTTTTTTCAATGCTAAAATGAAATATTTGTTCCCTATTAACACCAGTTTTAGCTATATTTACACATTCAAAGTTTGACTAATGATAAACTTTGATTGAAAAATTTCTTTCTCCTGCCTCCCAACATCAGCTTTGTAATAATGACATATTGATTGCAATCATATACACTCAACCTCATTGATTCCTTTGTATGATACCTAGGCTTATGTGACTTCTCATATTCCCAGGTTTTACCTGTTCCAAAAGAGTAGCTGTTGAATACATAGTTAGGTTTTTTTTGGGGGTGGTTTTACCTTAAGAGGGACACAGCATAGAAGTTTTATATCTATGTACTGAAAGCTTGACTTTCACTACGGCCTCAGTCCCATGTCTTGACAGAGCGTCCCTCCCACTTTAGATATATATCTTCCCCCCACACAGGATTCTATGAGCCCTCTGGAAAAGATGGCCACACCCATAGTCAGGTGTGCCGGCCCTTTTTAGAGGTCCGGCAAGAGGGGAAATGTATATATATGGCCGCCCTTGCTCTCAGTAAAATACAGGTCAATGGCTCAGGCTAAAGAGCTAGGCCTCTACAAGCAAATGGCTCATAATAAGAGCTGGGCTTCTCTTAAAAATCCAAAGTCATCTCTGATACAAAATACATTTTTCAACAGCACAAGCTGAACTGAGTTCTCAGGGAGCTGGCACGGGAGGCGGTCCTTTGCTCTTATAAACATGCCTGGGACTGGCATCAGTGAAGAGTCATGAAAGATGTTTTGGGCTAATGAAAGTAGATAAGGGGGTAGATGTACGTAGTTAGAGAGTACTCAGAGGGAGGGGGAGCTGAGAATAGCTGAGAAGAGCAGAATGACCGATGAAGTCATCTCGCCACCTGTGCTTTGTACCCCTTTTGTGTATAGTTGGAACCTGGGACCTAATGAAGTCACCCGTATCGGTTCCTTACCAACTGATAAGGGATAGCAAGTTCTGCTGACAAAGCTGGATCCCATTGGAATCCATTGGGTTGAGACAGTATAAAAGAAGCACCCCGAGAAGTGTAAGACACAGAAGGAGAGACAGAGAGAGAGAGAGAGAGAGAGAGAGAGAGAGAGACAGACACAGATACAGAGGCAGATGCAGATGCTGATGGAGGAGAGAGACAGAGTACCACCGAGAGCTGATGTGTCGTGTGATTCTGTTCCACTGTATGATTGACTGAATTGCTGGTATCCTCATTATTGGGTAATGTATCAATGCTAATTAATACTAATAAACTATATCTCTTTAACTAATTGAAACTGGGTTCCTCTTTAATTACAGACTTAGCTATGGCTGAGCCTGTACTGAACTGCCATGAGCAGATTCAAGGTTGGGAAAGCTAGATATTTGGAGGGCATATGTAACTTTGCCCAGAGAGAGATGAGACGGGCCACTGCTTCAGCTGCTTGATTAGCAAAGGCAGATTCTGAGAAAATAAACAGAACACCCCTAGTCTGCTCATGACCCTCCCATTTCCACATCCCCTTTTTTGAGTTGCATGTACAATTTAGGCGTGGATTCCGTGCATAAATTTATGCGTGTACATTCTAATCCGTGCCAATAATTGCTTGTTAAAAAAAATCCTGGGTGTCCTGGTTGATCGAACCCTGACGTTGGAGCAGCATGTGAACTCTACAGTCCAGCAAATGTTCTACTCTCTCTGGAGGCTAAAGCGTATTAAGCCTTACTTCCCTCGGGGTGTTTTCCGCAATCTAGTCCAGTCTCTGGTGATTAGCCGTCTTGACTACTGCAATAGTATCTATGGAGGATGTGCAGGTATGCTCCTAAAAAAATTGCAAACGGCCCAGAATACAGCTGCCCGGCTCGTCTATGGGAAATCCAGATTTGAAAGCTCGAGACCATTGCGTGAGCGGCTGCACTGGCTTCCTGTGAAGGACCGCATCGCGTTCAAGACCTGTGCATTGGTGCACAAAATTATCTATGGAGATGCCCCTTCCTATATGGACCCTCTTGTTAACCTACCGCCCAGGAACTCCCGCAGATCGGCCCGCTCGTACCTCACTCTCCATTACCCTGTTTCCCGTGGCCTCAAATATAAGGCCATCTATGGCTCCTCTTTTCCTTATCTCAGCACTCAACTGTGGAATGGGCTGCCTCGTGAGATCAAAATCACTTCGGATCTCCCGACCTTTAAGGAGCGTCTCAAGACCTTCCTTTTTGGCAGAGCGTTTGCCACGAGTCCTGCAGGAGCCGCAGCCTTTTAGCCCACAGCTCACTCTGTGATACCCAGTCACCCACCCTCTCTTCCTCTCCCCTCATCTGTCATCTCTTTCTCCCTCCTGTGACCCTGTCCACTGTACTTTGTGCTATTGTGTTATGGTTTGCTTATTAACTGTTGTACGCCACACTGAGCCTGCCCATGGGCGGGAATATTGTGGGATATAAATGTTATAAATAAATAAATTATTCAATTAAACTGCACATACAAATTGGTGGCATACAATTTTTGCGCTTTTTATAAAATTCGGGCATATAGGTGCCTAACTTTAAGTGACCTGTACAGAATTACCCAATATCCCCCAAATTCTCTAAAAGTCGCTAAAACTTGCACGTGCAAATTTGGGTGCACACAACTTAATTGATTGAGCTAATTAGCACTGATAATTGGCTTAACAATTATTGACACTAATTAGATTTAATTAACATATCCGCACCTACATTTTATGCGTGAATTCAAAAAGTGGGTGTGGAAATGGGATCATTCCTAAAATTTACATGGTTAGTTACAGAATAACAGGGATACGCGCTTAATTTAGGCGTGAAGAGTTGCACCACATTTCAACTGGTGCAAATGGCTGCGCTTAAAATTAGGCGTGGTTCCCAGATGTAAGTGCTATTCTATAAACTAAGCCTAACTTTAAATGCAGTTTATAGAATAGCACTTTTTTGCGCCAATTTTTCTGGCATCATATACAGAATTCACCTCTAAATGTGTAGGTGCTCCTGGGGATGTAGTGGGGTGGAAGCAGCATTTGTAATTCTGTAACATAGTTGGTAACATTTACACACCCATTACAGGTGTAAGTGCTTAGAATAGCACATTCACATGTATAGGTGCACATACACAAATACCAAAATTCCATTTAAGTGCTCTTCTGCATATACCCTCTTAACTTAGATAGTGTATATTTGAAAGGGGGTGTCTACATAGACAGATTTAGGGCAAAGGATAGGCGGGGCTCAAACTTATACGTGTAACTTATATAATGCTGTAAGACAAGGATCCTCAAATCCAGTCTTCGAGGTCCATAACCCAGCCTGACTTTCAGGATTTCCACAATGGAAGCAGTGAATGCAAATAGATCTCATACATATTCATTCTGGGCATCCTGAAAACCAGGCTGGGTTGTGGACATCAAGGAAAGGATCTGAAGACCATTGCTGTAAGATATGTACGTATCTACTACATCCCAAGGAAGAATTGACACAGCACTGTGTTTCGGCAGTCAGCCTGCTTCAGGAATCTTTATAAAATATGTAAAACCATCAGATGTTAAACGAACGTTGATACAAGCAGATGAAAAAATATGGTCTTGAAAAAGACCTTTATAAAAAAACTGAATAATCTGCTTGAAGAGGGCCGTCTCTACTGCCGAAACACGGTGCTATGTCGAATCTTCACCAATAAACTGTTTACCAACATTTGAAGTCTCGTTTGTCCCTGGTTAGCCTGGTTTATTTTCCACTCCCTTTGTTTTTCTGTATCTACTACATCACCTCTACCTCTGGTGTAACTGTAAAACGTTAAATGCATATACATCTGGTTACGCTCCTATGCTATGAACTAATGCCTACATTCTTTTACAGAATGGGCTCCTTCCAGATGTCCATCTCTACATGCAGAAACATCTAATTTTAAGCGGAAAAGGTACACTTACCTCACAGCAAATGCATTTTAGTGTGAGAATTTCAGGGAAGTTATTTTATGAAAAGGTGACCCTATGTGCTTTCCCTACCTTGGCACCCTTGTATAAATAAATTACCATCTAAAAGTGATTCACAAGATTTTTACTCATGGGCAAAAATGGGAGAAAAGGTTTCCTGAGTAAATCCTAAGTGCATATACTCGTTATAGGACTTTTTTTTTTTTTTTAAGTACATAGGAATTGCTAGATTTTACAACAAAAAGAACAACATGGAACATGATTTGTTTCCTTAACTTTATGAAGGTTATTGAAAATCAAAAAGGACCATAAGCCGCACCTTCATTCATATCCATGCAGACACACACACACACACACACACAATTTTACACAACAGATCACCTGTATACACACACAGCCCAATATGTAACACCTTGTCACAGACCTCCTGGCTCCATTGTCCAATGCAGTTGTGCCATGCCCGTGAGTTCTTTGCTTAATGATATACCACTGAACTGGTCTTTACTTGTTCCATCTATCATCATCTGGTTACTGTATGTAAAATTAATGAATGCAAGGTACTTTTCTGGGACGTAGCCAACTTGCCCACTCTTGTTGCGAGCCTGGAGAAGACAGGATGGAAGGGTAGGAGTTGAGCGCATATAGTTCTACATAGGATTATCTGGTAATGGTTGTTGCACAAAGCAAAAAGACAACAGAAGCAACATAAAATATGGACATCACTCTCTCTCAGATTTGTTCTGAATTATAACCTTGGCCATTACAATATAAATTCGCATTAAGGATTTACGTGGCACCTAGAAGAGCAGTCCATATGGGAGCATCACCAGATGGAGCGTGTGGGAAGTGCCATCAAGAAGGGGCCACGTTGGCTCATATGTTTTGGACTGTCCAAGAGTAGCCTGGTTTTGGAGAAGCATACTAAGGCAAGTAACACAGCTCTGGTCTCAAAGATGGAACTATGATCCACAGCTGCTTTTTGGACATCCAAGGCTAAGCAAGCCCACGCCGAAAAGATTTACAGACTTTGTAAAAAGAGCTACAGTGATAGCAAAAAAAGCAATTTTACAGGAGTGGCTGGGGAATAAACCACCATCACTGCAATACTGGCAAACTCAAATGCTCATGCTTTTACGTACAGAACATTTGGAAGTGCGGAACCAGCCCCAGCTGAGGAAACAATCTGAATGCAGATGGGCACCCTTTTGGAACACTTTGACCCCAACAGCCCGGAGCCAGATACTGAACCTATAATCCTAGATGCTGCTGCTCCCGCTGCCTCTGCTTGTTATTGGACATAGAAGGGGAGGGAGGGGAGGGTTTGGGGGAGGAAGGGGGATAAGGAATGGGGAGGGGTAGGGGAGTAGTTTAGGGGGGGAATAAAAAGATACAATACAAATATGATGGTATGTCAACAGTAATTGTGGAAACAATTATGCAATGTGAAATGTAACAGCTGATTGTGTGAACTTTAATAAAAATGATTGAAACATAACCCGGGCCATTCAGATATACCCAGTAGGATTTGCAATGACAGCTGTGCATTCTTTCTTTGCTTTAGGGGTAGGGTTCACATTTTACATTACTCAGCACTAACCTTGACCCACTCTTCCACATCTCCATCCTCTATAATCTCCAGCTGTTCCCCTTGCACGATGGACAACTCATCTGTTTGACTAGCCTGTAATGGAACAAAGAACATTACAAGCAAGCAAATACAGAGATCAACAGTATAAAAAAGAAACAATGAATGTGTACAAGTGTGAGAGATAAAGTCGCATTCAGCGACACTATACTTCTGGATACACTGTCCTCGCTTGGATTCCAGGGCCCTGTTCTTTCCTGGTTCTCCTCTTACCTCTCACTTCGTTCTTTCAGTGTTCACTCTAGTGGATCCTCTTCGACTTCCGCATTCAGTTTAAACTTCTCATACTGACCTTTAAATGCATCCACTCTGCAGCCCCCCATTACCTCTCCACTCTCATCTCTCCCTACATTCCTCCCCGTGAACTCCGCTCACTGGAAAAATCTCTCTTGTTGCCCCCCTTCTCCTCCACTGCTAACTCCAGGCTTCGCTCCTTTTCTCTCGCGGCACCTTATGCCTGGAATAGACTTCCTGGACCTATACGTCTAGCTCCAGCTCTACCTGTTTTCAAATCTATGCTGAAAACTCACCTTTTCATTGCTGCTTTTTAGCTTCCATTACTTCCCTCACCCGTAACTGTCTTGTCTGTCTGTATTATTTAGATTGTAAGCTCTTTGGAGCAGGGACTGTCTCTTTGTATCAGATGTTCAGCGCTGCATGCGTCTGGTAGCGCTAAACAAATGCTAATAATAATAATTTAGCAAAGAAAATAAAATGCAGGCAAAAGGAATGAAAAGAATACAAATATTTATTTATTTATTTATTGCATTTGTATCCCACCTCTTTGCAGGCTCAATGTGGCTTACAATTCATCATGGATACTGGAAGTAGAAGAGAATATACATTTGGTTTTACAGAGGGTTTTGGGTTACATGATAGTGTTAAAGCAAAAGATAGTATAGAACATTGCTGGATAAATTATTGATTGTACAGTTACATGTGTTGATCTTTGTGATATATCTTGTCGAAGAGATAGGTTTTCAATAGTTTGCGGAAATTGATCAATTCATAGACAGTTTTCAAGTTGCGTGGCAATGCGTTCCAGAGCTGCTTGCTCATATAGGAAAATATGGGGTCCCGGTAAAAATAGCCCCAATAAAAAAGCTCCAAACAAAAAAGCTCCCGACATAATAGTCCATGACATAACAGCCACTGTCAAAATGGCCTGCCCACAATATAACCCTTGACAAATTAGCCCCCTGACAAAAGGGCCCAATCAGGCTGCCCAGAATATGGCACTACATTTTTTTCGAAGTCCTCAAAGTCTGTTAAATCAAATCAAATCCTTGGCAATCAGGATAAGGTTGGTAAGACTATAAAAATGATGACAATTTTTTTTTTGTTTTAATTAGAATGTTGATGGAAGAATAGTTTCCTTAAACAGCAGAACAGATCTTGAGTACCAGTTGGTAGCTATAGAATTTTGTTTATCTATATATGCTTTATACAATGGAATGCTGGTAGAAGCCTTTATCAGTGAAAATTTCACATGTAGTTTATCATCTTTTTTTGTTATGTGTTATTTTTTATAGGGGGCTATTTTGTTAAGGGCTGATTTGCCCAGGGCTATTTTGTTACAAGGCTGTTTTGTCGGGCCTATTTTGTCAGGGCTATTATGAAGGTGATGGAAACATAAGACTCATGCACAGAGCAGAAAGACATAGTGTTAGGCTCTCAAGGCAGAAACTAGGTTCATGAGCCCTTGGGCCACTGCCGAGCAGCGGCAGTGGCAGGCAAACCACCCCACACCAGAGACAAGGCAGAACTCTGACAGAAACAGCTAGACTTCACCTGCACTTGACCGCCCTTCCCCAGGAGTTGAGCCCCTGGGTGCAGGTGGCCTAAGGACTTACCGGACAGGGAAGGAACTGGATAGCACTAGGTTGAACAGGGACTGAGGGTCAGAGTGGAAAGGAATATACATGGGCAGCAAGGCTGGAAACTGGGCTAGGACTCACAAACAGACAATACTACACAAGGCAGGAAATGGACAAGCTAAAGGACAGGAATTGAAAGCTGCCAAGCAGCCACTGAAAAAGGGTACAAGGACACTGATAAACAAGAGTCAGGACTGAAACCTGCCACGCAGCCACTAAGAAAGAAACACAGACAAACAGGAACTAGATAAGGAATACAGACCAGAAACAAGACTAGGGAATAAGCAATAACCTAAGCTAAACTACACACAGACTAACTAGAACTGGACAAGAAGCTCAGACAAGAAACCAGACTAGGCAGAAGTGCAACAAAGCACACCAACATACCAGGGACCTTAGATGATGCAAAGGCAAACACAGAACCAGGTGATTAATAAAGCCCATCAGCTGCTGATGTTCAGCTGCAGGAATCACAAGGCAGCTACGGGTGCTGTTCAGGCACAAACAAGAGAAGCAAGTCTGGCAGCCCGGAAGATCTGGACCGGACTGCGCTGAAGTCTGGAATGGGTGACAGTTCATAGCAGCCACCGGTTCTGGCCACCAGAGGGCGAGGCGAGCACAGACAAGGAAACAGTCACCTTCGTGACACATAGTTGTTAATAGGAAGAAAAGACTTGAGAAAAGTGTGCAAAAATGTGAGAGACAGAAATGAGGCAGGAACATAAGAATGCAAGGGACATGAAAAGAAGAGGAAAAAAATCTGAGTAAAGTATAATAACAAACGGGAAGCAGAAACGAGGATGTTGCCCTCCAAGCTTTTTTTTTTTAGCCACGTTGAGCCAATTCATTTTGGATAATTGTGGGATATAAATGCTGTTATAAATAAAATAAATAAATAAGCAAGCACAGAAAATTCCCTACCTGATAACCATAACGCACTCTGCAAGGCAAAGGATATGAACGAGTACCGCTGAGACTCAGACTTGATTCTTCAAATGTCTCATAAGTGTCATCGAAGTCCTCAAACTCTGTTAAATCAAACTCTTCGATCTGAAAACACCAGGGTAGCACAAAATAAAACCATTCATATTAACAATCTGAAGCAACCAATTAAAGAAAAAGCAATGCAGATACAACAATTGCTCTTGAAGATTTGGGATTTCTCTTCCACCAATTACCAGATCTAAAAGACAGTGTATATTAATTACTACAGTTCATGCAACATTACTTTACAGTTATTTATAGTTGGCAGAACCGTGGATTCGGGGCTGCATTTAAGATTCTGGTGCCAAGAGACAGGACTGGAGAGAGCGGAGTTGATTATAAATATCATGGCTGCACCTCTGACATGCAAGCCCTAAAGCAAAGGGGAGCCTTCTTTATCTTGGTTATTTACTTGTCACTAATGATGGACTGTCACTAATGATGGACTGTCATTCACATCAACAACATATCCCATGTCGTTGCATGTTGCTAATGAAGAAAAATGAGGAGAAAAAACCATGACGTTTCATGTTGTCAATAATAACGTGCACTTTTTCGAAAGAATGCACGTTATTTATAAAGAGAGTGAACTCCTTCTAAAACAGTGTGCATTCTTTTCCTGATAAATGCATATACACATGCTATTGGAGGGGGGTGGGGGGTGGGGGGTGGGGAGCGTACCCTTTTTACAAATAGTGTGCACTTGTTCATAAGAGCACAAGCTCAACAACTTTGCTCCCATGATGACAGAATGGCTAAATAAAATTGAAAAAAACCCCAAACATTTTCAGAACTAATACAGAAAACAACACGTTAAGGACAATTTTCTGGCTGCCCATCCCTATTCTACACAGTTGCCTATGCCTAAATCAAGGCCTTGTAATCAGGTAGGTTTGCACAGGCCCTTACATATCCCAGTAACCTTGGCAGAGGTGCAAGAACTAGTAGAGAAGCTTCAGTGTTGTCCTCTACTTTTGATATAGATACAGAAGAATAGTGGTCGTATATTTTTAGTACAGGTGACAGGACTCTAGTTTTACTTTGCAAAACCCTGGGACAGATGCATAGGCTACAGCATTATCCTGTAATTCTGGAGGAAGCACATAGACTCTATTGTTATCCAGTAACTCTAGTATCCTTGTAATACTGACAGAGGAACCTAGTTTCTCTTGTATTTCTGGTACAAGTCAGGGGCGTAGCCAGCCTTCCGTGGGTGAGGGGTCCAGAGCCCGGGGGGAGGGGGCACATTTTAGCCCTCCCCCCGGCGCCGCCCCCCCCACCGCCGAAATTGCCGCCCCCACTCCCACCGCGACCCCGCCGCCGCTGCAGCCTACCTTTACTTTTGCTGGTGGGGGATCCCACTCCCCGCCAGCCGACGTCTTCTTAGTCGCTTCCCGCTCTTCAATTTGTTTGCTGACGTCCTGCACGTTGTACGTGCAGGACGTCAGACTCAGCGAACTTCGCTGAGTCTGACGTCCTGCACGTACAATTACGTGCAGGAGGACGTCAGCAAACAAATTGAAGAGCAGGAAGGACTGAGAAGACGTCGGCTGGCGGGGAGTGGGATCCCCCACCAGCAAAAGTAAAGGTAGGCGGCGGCGGGGGCGGGTTCGCCGGGAGGGGGGTCCTGGGGTGAATCTGCGGGGGCCCCGGCCCCCTCAGGCCCCACGTAGCTACGCCACTGGTACAAGTATAGGGATTGCTGCATAACACTTGGAGGCTTTCATTACTGCAAAGATTCTGATGCATTTGAAATATTAAATAAGGAAAAGGTACATACTAAAATAAACTGATGGAAATAAAAGAGTGGTGCTTACCGCAGGTGAGCCATCTCCATTGGACATCCTGGTCTCACTCAGCCGCCTCTCCTGCTCCAGCTCTTCATTGGCTTGCCCCATAGCACCAGACAGCCAGGTATCTACATCCACATTGGCCTGCCGCAGCACTACTATCCGGGCATCAGCTTTTATTTTATTTATCTAAGGGAGACAACAAGGTTTAGGCAGACAGGACAAGAGGGTTGCTGCAAGGATATTGAGCAACCTAAGTGAAACACCTTTCAATTAACTTTCAGGACCCTTGTAACCCCCCTCCCTTTCATGAGATTTTGATAATTATATTCAACAGTCTTGATCACTCCAATAGAGGGGCAGACTGAGGGTGGTCTGGGCCCCTTGCCCAGCTGCTGCCTGACACCCCCTGCTGCCCCTGTCCTACCTGAGGGATTCTGGTAGTCTGGTGGTCTCTGCGGGGAGGCATATTCTTTCCTGCTCACTGTGCTGCCACTATTCCCTCACCTGCTAGCGCCGCTGTGTTTTCAAAATGGCGGCCGAGACTTCCCACGGTAGTCTTGTGGGTGTCAACAGTCTTGTGAGACTTCTGCTGGGAGTCTCGGCCACCATTTTTAAAATACAGTGCTGCCAGGTGGGGAGGAATAGTGGCAGCCCAGCAGGCCAGGCAGAAATAACATGTTCCCCCCAGCTGAGGCCACTAGATCACTAATGGCATGCTGGGCATCCGGGAGAGCCTCTGGGCCCCAGGGCACTGCCCGGTTGCCCGAATGGTCAGTGCTCTAACACCTCCGCTCCTAGAGCAGTCCAATAAGACCACAATTTCAGCTCATAATTTTTAAATATCATACATTGGGAAGGCACAGAAAACTAATTTCCAAAAACCATTTAACTGGCTAAATGGACTAGTGGAAAAGTCCTGTAGGTAGAAGTATGAGTTAATGGTTCTGAGTTTATGTGGTTGTCAAGATTTATTGCTTTGCTATGACTGCAGCTGCTCCTTGCAGCTCTCATCCTGCCCTCTCCCCTCTCCCTCCCAGAAGCTGCTCCCCTGGGTGAGCACCTAGCTTGCCTAATGGTTAAGCAGACCCTGCAGAATGTTAAAGGAAAAAAGGCAAAGCACTGATCTCCTTCCAGTGTCCACTGTTCAGTTAATGGTTCCTTCCATCTCTGTGAGCAAATAAGACAAGCACTTGGGGCTACTTAAAGGCCTCCCTTCTTAGTCCAGTCACATGGACTCACCAAAGTAAAGAGAAGTCAGTTTCTAAAAACAAAAAGTAAATCATCAGTGTTTTGCTGATGCATCAACATTTAAACATTTTTTTAAATAGAAGAATTTATAATTTTTTGTAAAGCATTTGCTAACAATGGAAAGAGGATATCAGAGAAACTAAACCATACAAATAATTTTAGTTCCCATATTCCTTCAAGTCCAGAACAAAAATAGGACCAAGAAAGGAAAAGTTCTGAAACGCGACTAATAAGAAATGAAAAAAAGAAAACACATTCAGATAGGATTAACACACCGCACTACACAAAACACAAGCTCCATCATAGAACTTGTAACTTCACCAACTCCCAATCCCTACCCACCAGCTAAGGCCATTTACTATCCAAGAAAACCTCTTAATTTGGAGGGTTCAAAAATACATATTGAACACCTTGATACTGAGGAATACATTTATAAGGAAAGTGAATCAAAAAGACAGCATCTAAAAGCCAAAGCCTCAGAACACATCTGAAATTTTGAGGGGAAGTTATCCTGTAACTCTAGATTCCTCATTAACACTGATGGAGACACTTGTGTCTCATGAGACAAATCAGAAAACTGAACCCTCTGACTCAGAAATAATGTTGAATGATTCCTAAAACACACAGTCTCAGCACTGATTCTCTATCTTGAGGAAAAATAAAAATCTAATACAGTACAATAGCTCTTGCACCAGACTCTTCCTCAGAAATATTTAAAATAATGGATGAGATGTTTAGCTACAACTGGTAAAGTCTCTTATGTCCACTCCTCCCTGACCACAAGGACCTGATCCTTTTGCTCCCGGCCATAGGGGGCTAACACATCTTCACTGAAAAAGCTCTAAAAGAAGAGAGAGCAGTTTGTAAAATGTCATAACTCTTAAGAGAGACTTAAGACTATTCTATGTATTTTCAACCGCTTTAAAGTGTTCCAAGGTTTGCTCCAGCTTTTCAGAATTCTCTGTCATAGCCTTAGTATTCAGATCCTGAGCCTACCATTTAGCATGTATTGTCCAAAGTCAGAGTTACAAAAGAACTGCTGCATGACAGCCATGCTATTCAAAAAAGTGTCCAGATAATAACTGTGGGGGGGGGGGGGGGGGTCTTACTAGGGAAGTATTAGTCCTCAATGGAGTTACGGCCCCCATAATTTCTGAGGAGACATTATTGTGTCCCACAATGTCCTGGATCAACAGTTCTCCAGGGAAGTCAGCACAGCTGTATGCTCATCTCCAGGGCCGCCGAGGGGGGGGGGGGGGAAGTGGGGGAAAGTTCCCCAGGTCCAGGCCTCCAAGGGGGGCCCGCACTGAGGTCTCTCTCTCTCTCTCTCCTGCTCCTGACGGGACCAGAGTGATTGCGTCCTGACAGAAGCAGGAGACAGAAAACACCAGCACTGTGGCCGGATCCCCCTTGGAGGCTGGGGAGGACCTGGAGAAGCAACTCCAGCGCTGCTCTTCTGCCCAGCTGAGCGGCAGCTTTTCCTCTCAGGGCGCATGCTCGGTTTTCAAACCAAGCATGCCCTGAAAGAAAAAGCAGCCACAGAGGCAGGCAATCGGCAGAAGAGCAGCGCTGGAGGAAGATGTCTTCTGCTGGCGGGGCCTCGGGATCCCTGCCAATCAACAAGGTATTTCAATTGTGGCAGCGATTGGGGGGGGGGCCAGCAGTGATGAAGAGGGGGTGGGGTGGCCGCAACCCGGGGGGGGGGGGGTGGCCCTGCTGACCTCTATTTAATGCATCAAAGGACACTCCTTGGTCTACCAGAGCCACATTGTTCTCAGCTATTATGGTACTTGCCTTCAGCACTGTGATCAGCAGGAACACCTCCACTCCCCCAGGGCAGCATGCTGATCTGAGGCCAGTCTGAGCAGGGACAAACAGGGAGAATAGTGCCATTGGGGCTGCACCTGATGCAGCACAGGAAGTGGCAGAGAATAACTCTGGTACGGAACCTCGACACAAGGGGCCTACACACTTATAAGCCCCCTCTTGGTACCTACCTACCAACTGTGTCTGAAATTGTTACTTGCCTTGTACTTGAATATTGTAAAGTGAGCAATTTTATCTAAAATCCAAATGTAGTAACGTTGTCATCTTGGGTTACCATCATATGTCAGAACAGCAGTTTTTCAGAAACTGACACATACAGCAGTTTCTCCTTCAAAATGCCACTCATTGAATGGAATACAAAGATGGGTTGGTCTTGTGTCCCACCAGAAGTTCCATGTGGTGCCACACAAAGGTGTGTGTGTATGTGTGTGTGTGTGTTGGGGGGGGGGGGGGGTGAGTTTGAATCCTTGACCAGAATATTGTACCCTGGGCCAGTAAGAACTGGAAAAAACTGTGGAGATAATGCTTACAGCTCTTGGGGATGAAAGCATTGGCTATTGCTAACAATGATATCTAGTCACCAGATGTTGAGGAGGAGTGTGCCTGGTTGAAGATGGTTAGTGTGATGGCTGACCTAACTGAAGGAAAGAGATAAAATATCCTGAAGAGTCATGAAAGAAGACTGATGGCATGGGCTCAGGCTGCAAAACAGGGGAGCAGAATGAAACTACTGGATCATGAAAATCCCACATAAAGCATGCAGATATAGGGAACAAAAAGATGGAGATACAAACAGGCACAGTCATTTCTTTAATCTTTTTCCTGAATACACACACATCTAGGGGGATGGGGGAGGGAGAGACAGCTGCAGACACAGATATTTCCTCCCTTGTTAATCAGCAAGACCTACCTCTGCTTTACGGATGCCTTCTTTCACTTCTTCGATTTTCAGCCCCATTCCCAATGCTTCCTCCTCTGAAGCCTTCTGCCTTCTGGCTTCCAACCTTAGTAGAATCTGAATCAAAAGAATCCCACAGAGATCTCACTGTTAACAGCTGCAATAAGGACCCCCATTCCTTAGTGACCACCCATCTCTGGGGTGAAAAGCCCTCAGGCATGCAATGTATCCTCTGTCACGTCAAGATATAAAAGCAAACCAGAGCTACCTATGGAGAAATGGACAGAGCTGCTTCATTGTGTAATTGTTGCAACAGGAAATTCCATACTTGAAAGTACGTATGTTTCAAGTACTTGGGGTCACAAGGTTGGAAATAGAACTCCTGCTGCATAGTGGTTTCAGCTATTCCAGGGAATTCTGGAAAGGACTCATCTGCTCTGCAGATTAAACCTTGGCCTAGATATGCAGATGTCTGACTAGATCATACAGCTGTGAACTCTACAGGCCCTGCATTCATTGCATCACCCACCATTCACTATCATCAACTCTCTGTATCTGAAATTAGATTGTAACCAAAATGAATCAGTTTGTATAATTCCATGCACATTAATAGTGTATGAAAACATTTGGGTCAATTCTCTGAGGGAGTCAACCGGATAGCAGTGGCTCCTACCCGCTTAACTCCCCTTGACCGGGTAACTGGCCAGATATTCAGTGGAATGTAACTAGACAGCACCTATTGAATATCTGGTCAGAATGCCCCAGTACTATCTAAGCAGCGCAGGAGCATTTGGGGGGCAGAGTTGAAAGCTATCTGGGTATCACTGACATTCAGTTACCAGACAGGTCCGACTGCATAAATAAGAGGTCCTAAACTGTGTGGATAGATGTCGGGTATCAGCACTGAATACTGGAAGTGCTCTGATAACTTCCAGCAGAAAATCTCTCTCATGCCTATCAATTAGGGATATTCTGGAAACCTGACTTGCTGGCATCACTCAAGGACTGGAAGTGAAGAGCAAACATTATGATTTTATGTTTGGTCTGTTTCAGAGCATTCACAACATTGATTTGATTTATTAACTTGATATAATGCTAAACACAAGATAGTTTTAAAGTGGTTTACAATAAACATTAAAATTATATCCAAAGCAATTTACAATAAACATAAAGCCAAATTCTATAAAAGGCGCCTTAAAAATTGGTGCCGAAAAAACTAGTGGTTAGCATGATTCTATAACCTACATTTAAAGTTATAATATGTGCACATGTTGTTCTTGTGACTAAATTTTAGGTGTACTCATTTAGGCCACCTAAAACCAGACCTAAATACCTGCACCTAGGTTAGGCACAGATTGGGTGTATTCCATAAGAACATAAGAGTAGCCATACTGGGTCAGACCAATGGTCCTTCTAGCCCAGTATCCTGTTTCCAACAGTGGCCAAGCCAGGCCATAAGTACCTGGCAGAAACCCAAATCGTGGCAGCATTCCATGCTACAAATCCCAGGGCAAGCAGTTGCTTCCCCATGTCTATCTCAATAGCAGACTATGGATTTTTCCTCCAGGAACTTGTCCAAACCTCAGTGCCGTAGCGAGGGCAGCTGACAATCGGGGCGGGTCGCTGCTACGCACCCCCCTCCGGGTGCAGCAAGGCAGTGGCGTACCAAGGGGGGGACGGTCCACCCCGGGTGCACGCTGCTGGGGTGGTGCCACGTGCACCTGTCCTTCGTTCGTTCCATGCTCCCTCTGCTCCGGAACAGTCCTGAGGGAGCATGGAACGAATGGACAGGTGCGCGCGGCACCCCCCCCCCCCCCCAGCGGCATGCACCCGGGGGGGGGTTCTTTTGCGTGTGGGGGGTGTCCTTTCGCCGGGGGGGGGGGTCCGCACTGCATCCGGGGGGGCGCTGCACCCGGGGGGGCGGGGCGCATCGGCGATCCATCCTGGGTGTCAGCCCCCCTAGGAACGACACTGCAGCATGGTGCACCCTCCCCCCTCTGGAGCGCACCCTCCCCCCTCCGAAGCACCCCCCCCCCCCGGAGCGCGTACTTACATAGGAAAGCAGCGAGGGACGGGCAGGAGGGCCAAAACCGCCCTGAGTGCATGTTGCTGGGAGCTGCGTTGGCTCTGCTGGTTCCCTGCTGTCTCTGCCCCGGAACAGGAAGTAACCTGTTCCTGGGCAGAGGGAGCAGAGAACCAGCAAAGCCGACACCCCCCCCCCCCCCCCCAGCGGCTTGCACCTGGGGCAGACCGCCCCACCACCCCCCCTTCCTACACCACTGCCAAACCTTTTTAAACCCAGATACGCTAACACTGTTACCACATCCTCTGGCACAGTTCCAGAGCTTAACTATTCATTGAGTGAAAATAATATTACCTCCTATTTGTTTTAAAGTATTTCTGTGTAACTTCCTTGAGTGTCCCCTACTCTTTGTACTTTTGGAACAAGTAAAATATTGATTTACTTCTACTCGTTCTACACCATTCAGGATTTTGTAGACCTCAATCATATCTCCCCTCATCCGTTTCTTTTCCAAGCTAAAGAGCCCTAACCTCTTTAGCCTTTCCTCATACAAGAGGAATTCCATCCAAGGGTACTCTCAATTTTTGTAGGTGAAAAATAAATTTCCTTACTAATTTGTTAATCTGGTATTCATAAGAGAGCCTTGAGTCAAGGATTAAAACCAGTACACTTGTCTTGATATCAAATTTTAAAGAAGTACCTGTTTCTGAAAAAAAAAAAAACAACTTTTGCTGATCTCCAAACCACACTAATTTTGTTTTTTGTGTGCCCAATCCTCCCTTGTCTCTATATAATATTTTAAAAAGAAGCCGTACTTTCCAAGGAATTTTGTACAGGACACAAGATAAATATACCATCAGTGTATGCATATTTAGTTCTTTGAGGGGTCATTTTACTAAGCAACGGTAGCTTTTTTAGATTTCTACTGCGAATCAGCTGGCTGTAATTGCTGAGACACCAATAGGAATATAATGGGTGTCTCAGCTTTTACCGCCAGCTGATTTCTATTGTGAGCTAAAAATGCTAATGCGGTTTAGTAAAAGACCCCCTACGTTTCCTCAAACAGGGCTTATGTACAGAGCCAACATAATTTTCGCAGCCCTTCTCTGGATCATCCCTATACTGTTTATTACAGAGGTAAGCAACTGTAGTTCTCAAATACCACACACCAGTTGTGTTTCAAGATGTCCACATCAAATATGCATGAGATGTCTTTGTATGTACTGCCTCCATTGTATACAGATACATTTCATGAATATCCTGAAAACAAAACTTACATGGGGCTCTAGAGGACCAGAGTTGCCTGCCCCTGGTATACTGAGCTTGGCTGATGTGCTGCCTCAGAACTGAACATACTACAGCCTCTGCAGACTTCATGCTTTTCCCCCTCAGCCTTTATTTTACAGTTGTTGGCATTAGCAACTTGCCTGGAACTTCTGCTGTCTGCTGTTCTGAAGTGGTCTGCCTAGAGGCCTAATCTTGAACATTTCATTCTGGGATATACCAAACACTCTTATGTCCTAGGTTCCTCTTATTTATTTATTAGGATTTGGTTCATGTCTTTTTCAGTTGTAGCTCTTTAATTGTGTAATTAGACCCTCTAAAACACATGCACAAATGAATACTTGGCTACCGAGTAGGCTTTGTGATCCATCTCTAAGGAAGATACCAACTGTTCAAAGAGCTCTTACCCGCTCTCCATGTGCCTTGAGCTTGTAATCTCTAGCAGCTCGTGATGCCCACCTCCGAGCCTCTTTCTCCAACCCACTTTCCCCATTCTGGCTACTGTTCCACGTCTCTAGGTGACATACCTAGGGAAGAATGCACATGAAATGAAAAGCAGTAACTGGATTACCAATTTACATTCACTGCTTAACTCCAACAGGGCTGTCTGGGATTATTAACTATTTTAAATTTCTAAGAAAATACACAATTTCAGAAACCTCAAAAATAAATAGACACATTTAGGTTACCTATTATTAGTTCACTTTTTTGGGATATAATGGCATAATGATTGCTTGGTCCGAGCACAGATGATGACAAGTGTAGCTTTTTTTTTCACTCTGCTTGAATGACAGTATTTGGAAATGCTGTATGCTTAGCTATGAACAGAAGCTGACAAAAACCTCTATAAGGTAGAAAGTTAAACCTAACATCAATGTATTACTATATCAAGTATATTTTTTATGGACCCTAAATATGAACACCATCACTCTGATATTCAATGCTATTTAACCGGTCAGGACGGCTGCTGACCAGTGAAATAGCACTTAACCAGCTATCCACTGATAATCAGCAGGGGATAACAAGCTAGCCCCCGCTGATTATCCCCAGTTAACGGCTAATGGCTAGCTGGTTATATCGTGTGATATAACCAGCTTTCTGATGACTTTTAGACCGGGTTTATTGGCCATATTTGACCACATTGCATAGTGGAATATCTTTGGCTGGTTTGAAGATAAACAGCTAAGTCTGAATATCGACTTAGCCAGTTATCTTCAACCTGGCCAAAAATAAACCAGATATTCAATACCAGTCACCGGAAACAGCCAGGCATTGAATATCTGGGTTAGCGCCGACCCGGGGAGTTACCCAGTCTAACTACCACGGTTTGAATATTGGCCTTCATGAATGTAGCAGGTGCAAAAGTCTGGACTCCCTTTCAGTTCGAACTTTGTCACATCTCCATTGACAAAAGTAGCAACTTCCAAACATTTCCTTAGCTAATTATTCTTGCTTTCGGAATATTTTTCATAGTCTAGCTCAGAAATATTCTTAGGTTTTCTTGTATGCACTGCATATTTTCAATAATATTGAAGTTGGGAGACTATAAATGCCATTCTGAAAAACTTCATTTCTCTTTCCTTAACTATTTCATCATTGACTTTGAGGTATGTTTTGGATTACTGTCTTGCTGAAACATCCAATCATTTTTCAAATTCAAATCAATTCTTGTGTACCACTAATATCCCCTTTCCAGAGTTCAGTGCAGTTTACATTCTAGGTGAGACAAAAGCTGATAATGTTAGTGTGAGGTATGAGAACAAATAGAGACCATTGGTGTAATACATGAGACCAAAAACATTATAGGAAAGGATAATGGATGATACTAGGAGGGAGAAGTCAATGGATTGTTATGAAGCAGTCTTTGGGAGGAGAAAGGTTTTTAGCCTCTTCCTGAAGCTAAGGTAGCTGTTTTCTGTTTTGATGGCAATAGGTAGAGAGTTTTATATTTTAACTCCAAGTACAGGAAATAGAGAGCTGAAAATCTTCTAATTTCAAATTGTCTTTTGAAACAGTGTTTTTTCAGTCTGTTAGACTGGACTAAATGTAGAGAAGTGGTCTTAGGGGTATGTTTACTAAGTTGTGTTAGCATTTTTAGTGTGCGTTAAATGTATAGACACCCATAGGAATAGTATAGGTGTCTATATGGTTAGGCATGCACTAAAAGTGCTAGCGTGCTCTTAGCACTGCTTAGTAAACAGGGGCGTTAGTCAGCAGCTCAAGGGTGAAACCCTGTAAGATTTAAAAACTAAACAAGCAGCTTTGAACCTTTCAGGTAGGCCGGCGAGGGGCATGCCGAGCAGCCGCACATAACATGGCGGCTGCTGCCCGGCAGCTCCTGCGTCAGAGCGACCCTTCCTTTCTGGCTTCCCCATCGGCGATTGAGATGACGTGGCAGGACACCCCCTTGCCGTTGGTTGGGAAGCCGGAAGGGGCAGGGCTACAGGGGAAAGCATAAAAGCTGCCAACGAGGGCTAGGGAGCCTCTTGTTGGCAGCGAGCGGCGCGGGAGTTTCAATCGCGGTATTAGCCGGCTATCAGATCAGCTGATTTCCCTCCCTTTTTTAATTTTCTCTGTTTCTCACAAAAGCCGGCCATTTCCCTTTCCTTTTTCGCGATCGTGGTGTAGCGGTGTCGCGCCTTTTTTAAAATTTTGCTTTTTCCACAGAGCCGGCCATCTCGCAATCATCACGGGCAGAGAGCGGCGCAGGAGTTTCCAACATGGCTCCCCACACGGTAAAACCTGCTTTTCTTTGTTTCCCTAACGCGTTTCTAGCCGGCTTACCCTGTAAGATTTAAAAACTAATCAAGCAGCTTTGAACCTTTCTGCTATGAGAAGTCTGTGCAGTTTGTTATGATGAGTTGAAACACTAGTATATTCTATTCAACTGTATTCTGTATGATTTGCAGTTTTTTCTGATATTGACACTTAGTACCAAGAAACAGAACGTTACAGTAATCCAAGTGAGGTAGGACTAACATTTGGACTAGCAGTGCAAAGGCTTTTTGGTCGATAGTTACAGGTATACCTAATATTTTCATAGTGATAACTAACAGGTAAGTCATATCTATAGTGAAGATTCTAATAGCCATAGGGTGATAGGGATTAGTCAGGATTAGGAATTCGGTTTTGTCTTTGTTTAGTTTTAATTTGAAATCAGTGGCCCAGGATTCCATCAGATCCAAGCCAGATTTGATAACAGGCAAGATTTCAACTATATTGTCTATAAATGTGCAGTTTTGTTTCATCAATCCAAAGCACTTTTCAAGCATTTCTTTTGCATACTGTAGATGACCTTTTGATGAAGTCAGAGAAAATATTTCCTTCTGATAACTCTCCCATGCAGATCAATGTTATGTAGTGCACACCTGTGGATAACCACTTTATGGACGTAGTTATCAAATGTGAGTTACTGTTAAGATGTGTTAATTTACCACTAACTTATGCTATTTTAGCACAGGTCCCATTTTAGGCAATGAGACCTAGTTACTAATAAACCATGATTGACATTAAAATAACATGTCTTAAGTCCATGCTTATAACTACCCTTCTTAATGAATGAAAAAAGAAATATCTCTAGAAATCAAAATCACTGCTATATGTAATAAAAGTGAGCCAATTATAGGGCAATCAAGCCATTGTGACATCACTGATGAGGATGGCTCTCAGGCATTGGTGGAATGAGACATTATGACATCACAATAGCAGCTCTGGTTACCAGAGACTGAAACTCTTCACTCTAAGGAGGGGAAGTTATCAATGTGGGCTACTGTTAAGATGTGTTAATTTACCACTAACTTATGCTATGTTAGCACAGGTCCCATTTTAGGCAATGAGACCTAGTTACTAATAACCATGATTGACATTAAAATAAAATATCTTAAGCCCATGCTGATAACTACCCTCCTTAATGAAAGAAAAAAGAAATATCTCTAGAAATCAAAATCACTGCTATATGTAATAAAAGTGAGCCAAGTATATGGCAATCAAGCCATTGTGACATCACTGATGAGGATGGCTCTCAGGCATTGGTGGAATGAGGCATTATGACATCACAATAGCAGCTCTGGTTACCAGAGACTGAAACTCTTCACACTAAGGAGGGGAAGTTATCAATGTGGGCTACTGTTAAGATGTGTTAATTTACCACTAACATGCTATTTTAGCACAGGTCCCATTTTAGGCAATGAGACCTAGTTACTAATAACTGGGGTTAACAGTAAAATAACACATCTTAACAGTAGCACACATTGATAACTTCTCCCCTTAGTGTCAGCTAACAACTTTGACACGTTGTGTGTGATTCTATTTTACAGATTCGACCAATTTCAGCTAGTTCTATCAGTGATTTTTGGATTGTAAATTCATTTCTTAACAGAATTTCTGGCCAGCTGGAACCATTTAGAGATGTTTAAATATCTGCCTCCTGCTCTGTAAGAGTAAATTATCTTTATTTTCAAATGCTCAGTTGCTTAAAGGAGCCTATGATTGTTGAAAAATAGAACAATCACTATTTGAAAAGAAGGACAGGTCAAAGTATCTGTTCAACCATGAAATTGTGTACATCTAATTTTAGGCCTACTGAGTCATTAACAATTTTTTTAAGTAGTAATAATGAACTTAAAGAGTCCAAATTTTTGCACCTGCTGTATTCATTATTACTTTCAATCTGTCAAAATCATCAAATAAACAGTTATCATGCATTACCATTTGCAGAAAAATGTTGTATTTAACCTAGTACCATATAAAGGTTGTATCAGTTTCTGTTGGATGCACTGAAACATACAATTGGACCAGGGGTGCCTAAACTTTTGCACACAATTATATAAGATTACATTCTCTCTCTAATACTAATAATATTCATTTCTATTCTGGTTTTGCAATGCTGACAGCCTACGCTGCCACATGGTTTCCTGTGGTCTGTACATTGAGCTCATGAGAGGGAGAGAAGACGTTTGCATAAGTGACAGGCACTGTAATTTGAGAAAAAAATGTAAAAAGGAGCTCACCCACAAGCGAAAAACTGCATTGGTGCTAAACTTGTTCTGTAACCCAATTCTACTCTAAGTAGCACAAATCGAAAATACTTAATGGTGCAATTAAGAAACTTTTGCCTGTGAGGGGCCTTTCCTCTGCAATCGTATGCAATTCTGTAATTTATTCGGTCAACTACAATGTTGAAAAACAAATGAGTAAAACAGCTTTCATTAGGTCCTTGAATTTCTCCACAACATTCAATTTGTAGTCCACTATTGAAGTTTAAAACATATTGATTTTGTTCTGTGCATTTTACAAGGGTTCTTGTTATAAAAGGGGAATGAAATCCTCACTGAATTTTAGGCTGCTTCACAGTGGCCTTCAAACTGAGTAAGTTGACACCTGTCATATTCCTTGTACACCCTATTCATACCCTCAAACGCAAGCTAAAACATCCAGTCAGTTTGCCCAGTTCTTCTGATGTTCTAGACATACACCCCCTCATTCTATAACTTTAGTGCCTACATGTATGCGTCATCCCCCAGATTCTATAAATCGCGTTCATATTTTTACGTGATCCTGATATCCACATGCAAATAAGTTAGTTAACGAGCTGTTAATCAATAAATGGCTAAAAATCACTTATTGATGTTAAACGGCACTAATTTGGATTTGCTCACGGATCTGGCCATATGATTCTATAACAATCCATACCCAAATCTGCCTGTGTGCCACCGAAAAGGGGGCATGGCGAGTCAGGGGCATTCCAATGAATTATGCATAGAGGCATATTTTCAAAGCACTTAGCCTTCCAAAGTTCCATAGAAACCTATGGAACTTTGGAAGGCTAAGTGCTTTGAAAATATGCCTCATAGTGTTATAGAATTTGTGGGATAAACTCCTATTGCAATACAAAAATAGTTTATCTACAATGTCACTATCAGAAACTTCCTATGTGACTGAGATGTAAAGATAAACCTTAATATCCTCACCCAAGACCTCAGCAGTGGAACTCGATGGTTAACATTTCATCCATCAAGAATTAAGCACTATCATCATCATTGGTCTTTTAAGTATATATTACTTTTATGTTTTTTATCTTTCTCATATATGTGCGCTTTTATCTTTGTCGGCTCAGGGGTAATTCATCCGACATGAATTATGTTTTGCAACTATGCTGTATCAAGGACATACTCCCTGAAAAATCAAAAAAGGCATGTAAGAGTATCTTAACTTTATCTCTAAAACTTATAAAACAAACAAGAGCCCCAAACTTTTAGACAAAGCCTCGCTGGTGTAAGATACTCTCTATAAAAGACTTTAATCACATTCTCCTTGATGGGAACCGCCATGGAGGATTTCAACAAGGCCTTTTCCATAACAATCCAGTCATCAGCTGAAATGGAAACCCCCAATTCTTTCTCCCAATTAACCTGATGTAAATTGTAGGGTGGAGCCTTTTTACACAAACAGCCATACAAACAAGTAATAAGCCCACAGATGTTAGTCAAGCCTTCACAAAGATCTTCCAAATCGGAACACAATTTTTAATGGAAGGGCTAGTCAAAAAATGCTTGGCCTGAACATAAGCGTAATGATCAGAAGGTGAAAACGGATAATCCTCAGACAGGGAAGGTATCATCAAAACCTTCCCCTAGGTATTCAACCCCCTTTGAGCTCAACAAGTAAAAACAGTTCCCCCAACTCCTGGCAGAAACAAAGGATACCCCGCAATAGGCATATGATGCGACAATGAACCCTGAGGGATGACAAATAACGAATCCCAAAAGGAAAGTATAGCAGCTATGGAAAGCCACAGTTCAGGTGGTAACTTGAAAAACTTTCTAGGGAGTCAAATCAAATGCTTCAATAAACAGGGACCAACTACAGTTTGCTCCACATGAACCCACAAATTATTAGGTGTGGCATGAAACCATTCGATCACAGCCCATGCCTGTGCCGCATGGTAGTACCAGAATAAATTCAGAACACTCAAGCCTCCAAGCCACCGACCTTTTACAAAAATTCCTGAGGAAGCCATAAACACATACTATTCCACACAAACCAAATAAGACAATCCTGAAGGCCAGACAAAAAGGCCCACATTAGGTGCAATAGAAGGACCTGAAAGATACATTAATTCATTTTCAAAGTAGCTATTCTGACAAACCAAAAAAGCTCCAGAGGCGCCCAATGCTTCATATCCCGCACCAACTCCTGAAGAAGAGCTGGGTAGTTAACCTGGAATATATCATGTACAGTGGGGGAAATAAGTATTTGATCCCTTGCTGATTTTGTAAGTTTGCCCACTGACAAAGACATGAGCAGCCCATAATTGAAGGGTAGGTTATTGGTAACAGTGAGAGATAGCACATCACAAATTAAATCCGGAAAATCACATTGTGGAAAGTATATGAATTTATTTGCATTCTGCAGAGGGAAATAAGTATTTGATCCCTCTGGCAAACAAGACCTAATACTTGGTGGCAAAACCCTTGTTGGCAAGCACAGCGGTCAGACGTCTTCTGTAGTTGATGATGAGGTTTGCACACATGTCAGGAGGAATTTTGGTCCACTCCTCTTTGCAGATCATCTCTAAATCATTAAGAGTTCTGGGCTGTCGCTTGGCAACTCGCAGCTTCAGCTCCCTCCATAAGTTTTCAATGGGATTAAGGTCTGGTGACTGGCTAGGCCACTCCATGACCCTAATGTGCTTCTTCCTGAGCCACTCCTTTGTTGCCTTGGCTGTATGTTTTGGGTCATTGTCGTGCTGGAAGACCCAGCCACGACCCATTTTTAAGGCCCTGGCGGAGGGAAGGAGGTTGTCACTCAGAATTGTACGGTACATGGCCCCATCCATTCTCCCATTGATGCGGTGAAGTAGTCCTGTGCCCTTAGCAGAGAAACACCCCCAAAACATAACATTTCCACCTCCATGCTTGACAGTGGGGACGGTGTTCTTTGGGTCATAGGCAGCATTTCTCTTCCTCCAAACACGGCGAGCTGAGTTCATGCCAAAGAGCTCAATTTTTGTCTCATCTGACCACAGCACCTTCTCCCAATCACTCTCGGCATCATCCAGGTGTTCACTGGCAAACTTCAGACGGGCCGTCACATGTGCCTTCCGGAGCAGGGGGACCTTGCGGGCACTGCAGGATTGCAATCCGTTATGTCGTAATGTGTTACCAATGGTTTTCGTGGTGACAGTGGTCCCAGCTGCCTTGAGATCATTGACAAGTTCCCCCCTTGTAGTTGTAGGCTGATTTCTAACCTTCCTCATGATCAAGGATACCCCACGAGGTGAGATTTTGCGTGGAGCCCCAGATCTTTGTCGATTGACAGTCATTTTGTACTTCTTCCATTTTCTTACTATGGCACCAACAGTTGTCTCCTTCTCGCCCAGTGTCTTACTGATGGTTTTGTAGCCCATTCCAGCCTTGTGCAGGTGTATGATCTTGTCCCTGACATCCTTAGACAGCTCCTTGCTCTTGGCCATTTTGTAGAGGTTAGAGTCTGACTGATTCACTGAGTCTGTGGACAGGTGTCTTTCATACAGGTGACCATTGCCGACAGCTGTCTGTCATGCAGGTAACGAGTTGATTTGGAGCATCTACCTGGTCTGTAGGGGCCAGATCTCTTACTGGTTGGTGGGGGATCAAATACTTATTTCCCTCTGCAGAATGCAAATAAATTCATATACTTTCCACAATGTGATTTTCCGGATTTAATTTGTGATGTGCTATCTCTCACTGTTACCAATAACCTACCCTTCAATTATGGGCTGCTCATGTCTTTGTCAGTGGGCAAACTTACAAAATCAGCAAGGGATCAAATACTTATTTCCCCCACTGTACATCCCGAGGGATCTGAATCCCCAAGTAGATGCCCAATTAAAAGGAAAGGAAGTCCTTAATGCCTCAAAAATGGAGGGTGGTAAGCTGACAGGCAACTTCACTGATTTAGTGGCATTTAACTTGTAACCCAGTACCTCAGAATAGGCCTAGATCTTCTCCAACAAGTTAGGAAGAGAAATTAAAGGACGACTCAAAGACAGAATGTATAATGTATTCTGAAAGCCTGCTGACATGGAGGGTGGTATGCTTAAACATTTAGAACAATACAAAAAGGCAAAGTTAAGTCCTTTTATATATATAGTTATTTATATATAAAAGGACTTAACTATAGTACATATCTATATAAATAAATCCCACCTCGAACGTTCTGAAGCTCACTCCAAGACAGTGAAGCACTGAACTCCTGTAGTCTTCGTAGGCTAGGCTATCAGGACCAGTCACCCTCACTCATACACCTGCCCTCAGCCACACCCCATCTGTACATAAAACGCTACCTCAACATTCTGAAGACAACCTGCTGAAGCCATCTGCACACTCCCTAAAGAGTTCGTTAGTTCAAGGTGGTGAAGCCATCCAACTCACCATGTCTCTCTGCCCCGCCCTTGCGTCAAACGTCATGACATCGAGGGCGGAACACAGAGAGTGAAGGGATCGATGAACGCGGACGGCGGTCAAGAAGTAGCCACCCCTACCAACCTGCAACCCCCTCCAACCTACAACGACCCAGGCAGGGGCAGCGTGTTTCCCTACTCCTCCCCCTGCCTAGGAATCGCTACAGACTGCTGTCAAACTCCCCAACCACACACGCACAATAGCCACCCACAACCCCCCCCCCCCAAACAGGCTCATCGGTGCATTTGATAAAGAAGGACAGGGGGTGCCTACGAAACACCTCTAACTGCACCCCCTGGCGCATCACCACAACAACCACTGCGCAACGGTGCATCACAAAGCCCCTACCCCCATTCCCTCCTCGCCGCATCACCCAACCCCTCCCCCCGCCGCATCACCAAGCCCCTCCCCCCCATCGACCGCCTCGCCACCCGCAACCGCTAATACAAACTCGGTCCAGCCGCTGCTGCTTCTCCTATTCAGCAGCAGCAGCTGGTACATAAAGAAAACAACAACAACAAAAAAGCTCTTTCCTAAAACGCACCTCTGTAGACAACCATCTCACATTGGCTGACGTCTCTGCAGCCGCTCCTCATCTCCCCTCAACATCACTGCCCCTGCAGGAAGACCCCGGAGGAACGCAGAGACGTCAGAGGGGAGAGGAGGAGTACCTGCAGAGATGTCTGCCAATGTGAGATGGTTGTCTACAGAGGTGCGTTTTAGGAGAAAGTTTTTTTTGTTTTGTTTTCTTTATGTACCGGTTGCTGCTGCTGAATAGCAGCAGCGGCCGGCCACCGTTAGTATTGGCGGTTGCGGGTGGCGAGGGGGTCGATGAAGGTGGGGGGAGGGGCTTGGTGATGCGCCGGGGTGGGGTCGGGTGATGCGCAAAGGGGGGGAGGGAAGGGGATTGGTTTGGGTGCTGCACTGGGGGGGAGGGGGGTGTCGCTGGACATGGGTGGCTGGGAGCAGGGGGAGGGGAGGGTCGCTGGACATGAGTGGCTGCAGGGGGGGGCAGGGAAGAGGGAGATGGGAAGGGGGTCCACAGACCACATGGGTGGCTGCAGGGGGGACAGGGGATACAGGAGGGACACTGCAGGGCAGGCAGGGGGAGAGAAGGGTTGCTGGTCATGGGTGGCTGCAGGGGGGGCCAGGGGAAAGGAGAGGAGGGTCGTCGGACATGGGTGGCTGCACAGGAGAAGAGGATCAATGGACATGGGTAGCTGCAGGGAGGGCAGGGGGAGAGAAGGGTCGCTGGACATGGGTGGCTGCAGGGGGGACAGGGGAGAGAGGAGGGACGCTGCACATGCATGCCTGCAGGGGGAGAAAAGGGATGGTGAGGAGGGGGTTCTGAGACCACATGGGTGGCTGCAGGGGGAGCAGGGGAGACAGGAAGGATGCAGCAGGGGAAGAGGAGTGTTGATGGACATGGGTATCTGCAGAGGGGGCAGACTAGAGGAGGGCCCATAGGCACGGGTGGCTGCAGGGGGATGCTGGACATGGGTGGCTGCAGGGGGGACAGAGGGAGAGGAGGGTCGCTGCACATGGGTGGCTGCAAGGGGGCAGGGGAGAGGGAGGGGGTGAGGGGGTTCCTCAGACCACACACTCAGTCACTCACTCTCTGTCTCTCACATACACTCTCGCTGACACACTCACTGTCTTTGTCCCTCTCTCTCACACAGTCTCACACAGACAAACAAACACTGTCTCTCACACACTCTCTCTCTCACACAAACACACACACTCTGTCTCTCTCTCACATTCTCTCTCTGACACACACGCTCCATCTCTCACACACACTCTTTCTGAAACATACACTTCGAGGAAAACCTTGCTAGCGCCCGATTCATTTCTAACAGAATTGGGCCTTTTTTTACTAGTTATATATATTTCTTTGAAAAGATCTATTGCACCAAATAATGCTGGAGGATAAATGACCAAAGACTTTAAATATGCATTTATAGAAAAAAACTGGGACTTTAATTAAAGCAGTAAATGACAGCGCTTTGTTCAGCACTAAGTGAAATTGCTGTATTTGTTGGGCAGGACTTATTGCCCTTTATATGATGGTTCCACCACACTAAAACAGATGAAAAAATATTCCTATGAATTATCTTATTATGAGCCTAGTTTGAATAGTACAAGTTTTTTTTGCGTTTATTTTTTGGATATATCACGCAGGCACTCTTTTATGAAACAACCCCCTCTACGGATACTTATATTATTTCTGTCATGATAAAATCATGGGACTATAAGTTAATTAATTCTGGTCACAAATGTTTGGACTACAGGGGTAGCCCTCAGCATTTTTTCCTATAGATACATATACATATACATATATATATATATATATATATATATATATATATATATATATATACACACATATCTACCAATCGTAGAGTGGAGCCACCGTAGCACGGTGTCTCACCAAAGGTGGTAGAAGGCCGCTCCGAGGGCACAACAAAAGCGACGTGAGACGTTCCGAAGACGGTGGAAGGCCGTCCCGAGGGCGCTCCAAAGGCAGGAGAGGCGCTCCGAGACTGATCCTAAAACGACGAGAAGCGCTCAGAAGACGGCGGGAGGCGCCAAGCACCAGAAAGACCGCAACTCACAAGGGAAGGGCAAGAAACTCGACCGACGTCTCTCCAGAGTCAAGTGAGGCGATTATCCTCTCCGACAGTGAGGCTAGCGGGAATCACAGAGGTGCACCGACACGGGACGGCTAAATTCCCCAACTAAAGCGCCGAGCGGACGCTTGGACCTTCCGCGTGACACGCCACGTAGACGACCGAGCAGTACCCGACCTACAACCATCTTCTAACCACCGAAATAGATGGCGGATAAGCGGCAGGCTGCAATTCGGAACCCCAGCCACGAGGGCCAACTAAAAATCCCAGCCACGTGGTCCAAACAAAACGGCATTCAATGAACTTCAGCTACAAGACCAACAGAAATTACAGCAAGGAATCTAACGAAACCAGCAGAAACCGATGCTGCGGATGCTGTGCGGTGTGGAGAACAACGAGCAACCTGGGGTTACAGGGTGAGGGTGAGGAGAAGGAGAAAACCCCTACATGTGAGAAAGTGCAGCCGAGAGGTCAAGGGAGGCGAACAGACTCGACAGAGCACCACTAAGTCTTGGAGTGAGGACACTTACACAAAAGGATACAGGCAGTCTCAGATCTTGAGCCTTTCTCATTATGCTTGTTAAGAGGTACTTTTTTTTAAAAAATCAATTATGGCTTCAGATAATGCAAGTATTTGCTTTTTACTTGCTTGTAACTACTAGACCCTGCCTTTAACTGCACATTATCCATTGATTGATAAGATACCTTCCTATCTTCTAATTTGTAATAAGAATTATTACATTATCAGAGATCTCTAAATTTCTCATGCACATGAGAGCACTATACCAAAACGTAGTAGTACTCAATGTCCTGATGATTTTTTATTTTTGTTACATTTGTACCCCTCGCTTTCCCATGACTCTATATCTCTGATGTACTTGATAGCATACATCTGTTAAGATCTTCATTAACCACATTAAGAATCATTGTCTCAGCTGTTTACTCTAGATGCTCTTGCATTTGATAGCAAGTCACATTATTGACAGCAAATCATCTTACAACAGGACAATGAACTACAGCAGGACTCATACAAATGTGGTCAATGTATATATTGCTACACTGTATAATCACCTGTTTATTGTTTTAAACACTAAATGCTACAATTAATGTTGCAGTTCTAACATAATATTTAAGAATAGAGGGAATTGCTCAGAGCTTGCGGTCGCAACATGTGCTGTATTTCTAAGTTTTAAGAGATATTTGATGTTTTAATGTTTTAAACACTATATGCTTTCATTTACCCTCTGTGTACCACATAGCATTACACTGAAATACCCATCTACTCCCCAGGCCCACTCTGAATCATATCAAACAATTCTACGGACTACACACACTCACACTGAACTACACAACTGACTGTTAATTCAAGCAACCACCTCTGTTCCACGCGGCGCAACACCAAACACACGAACGGCAACATGAATACTAACAAACTACTCATACTCATCTACTGTCTTTACCTAACTCACCATGCACTGATAATCCCCCTTGCAGACAACAATCTACCCACAGCACACAAACCAGGCACACAGCCCAAATACAACGCACCTAACCAAAAGACTAAAAAATGGAACAGACAACCCATCATCTATGGAAACACCCAACAGAAAAGAAAGAAGGGCCACAATAAACTGAAAGACCAAGACGACAGACACTTAATAAAAATCAACACTTCCCCGAACCCAGCTGAGCCTTACCGAACAATACAAATAGGCTATGTAAATGCCAGATTTGCAGTTAACAAAACCACGACAATAACCGACTGGATCACAACAGACAATCTCGATATTCTACTTATAAGCGAAACCTGGATTCATGATCTTAAAGATCCCATAATCCTAGAGCTATGTCCGCCAGGATACAAGATCTCCCACTGGACAAGGAACGGAAAAAGAAGCGGAGGCATAGCTTTAATCTACAGATCCCAATTCACAGTCACAACAACAGCCGAATCCATACTTCCCCTACTCGAAATTGCCTCAGTCAGACTCAACCACCCAACCCTACAAGACCACCTAAACCTTATCCTCTTCTACAGACCACCAGGCAATTGGCAAGATTGCCAAACACACCTCATGGATTTCATATCGAACACCTGTGTCTCCTCTCAAAACCTCCTCATCGCAGGTGACATTAATTTCCACCTTGAAGATGCTAACCTAACAAACGTTTGTGAATGCAAAGACCTCCTCCAACTATGGGACTTCCAATGGCCAAACACAATCCCCACCCACATCAAAGGACACACACTAGACTTAATCACATACAAATTCTCACATGAACTAAATATCACAGTAACAGATACAAAATGGACAAGCATACCCTGGTCTGATCATTACAAAGCGAACCTCTCTCTTCACTGGCGAACAAAACACTCACAACATAAACAAGAGCAAACCACCTACACCACAAGAGGCAGATTAGACCCACTGTTATTCTGGCAACAAGTCTATGATAACGAACGGACAACAACAACAGACTCAACCCAATTTATCCATGATTAGGACAACAGATGCAGAATCATTTTAGACAACATAGCACCACTTCAAACCAGAACCTCACACAGAAAAAAATCAATACCATGGTTTACTGAAGAACTAAAAGAACTAAAGACACAAGTCAGAAGGCTTGAACGTGCATGGAATAAGAAAAAAGATGACCCCACACTAAATGCCTGGAAGCAACTACACAGAAAATACAAATACTCTATCAGACAGACTAAAAGAACATATTATAAAACTAAAATCGGTCCAGGCTACAAGGATACACATAAACTCTTCCAACTTGTAAACAACCTATTAAATACCACACCGGTTACTTCCAACAACACAGACACCACATCAGCAAACAACATAGCCAACTACTTCAAAGAGAAAATCATAAAACTACGTGCTACTATACCCAGCAACACAATCTATTATGCAAACCTCCTTGAGTGCCTAGATCCATTACATGGGGAATACCCAGCAGACCGATCATGGACCAACTTTGATGCACTATCAACTGAAAATATCTCCCAATTACTCAAAAGATACGCCAAATCACACTGCAAACTAGATATCTGTCCTAACAACCTGATAAGAAGCACCCCCCAACAATTTATAACAGACCTCACGAAACACTTGAATTACATGCTACAAAATGGTCTTTTCCCAAAGGATAAAGGAAATATTCTACTTACTCCACTACCTAAAGACGCAAAGAAAAGCACAAATGACCTAACCAACTACCGCCCAATAGCATCTATCCCATTAATAACCAAACTCATGGAAGGTGCAGTGACGAAACAACTCACCAACTACCTAGATAAATACTCAATCTTACACGAATCTCAATCAGGATTTCGAGCGAACTACAGCACAGAAACAGTACTAGTTACCCTAATGAATAAATTTAAACAATTGCAACTGGCAATAACATACGTCTCCTACAATTTGATATGTCCAGTGCCTTTGACATGGTCAACCACGGAATACTACTACATATCCTGGAACACTTTGGAGTTGGAGGTAATGTTCTTAATTGGGTTAGAGGATTCCTGACAACCAGATCATACCAAGTAACAACTAATATGGCGACATCAGACCCATGGATACCTGAATGCGGAGTCCTCCAAGGATCCCCTCTCTCACCAACCCTCTTTAACCTAATGATGATACCACTAGCCAAGCTATTAGACAATCAAAACCTTAACCCATACATATATGCAGATGATGTCATGATCTACATTCCATTCAAACAAGAACTAAAGGAAATTACCAATGAAATCAACCAAAGCTTCCAAATCATGCACTCCTGGGCGGATGCATTCCAGCTAAAATTCAATGCGGAAAAAACACAATGTCTTATACTCACATCACAACACAATACAAATAAATTCACCACCTTAACCACCCCTAACTTCTCCCTCCCCATCTCAAACAATCTGAAAATTCTAGGAGTTACCATTGATCGCAATCTCACACTCGAAAACCATGTGAAGAACACAACGAAGAAGATGTTCCACTCCATGTGGAAACTCAAAAGAGTTAAACCTTTCTTCCCAAGGACCATCTTTCGAATCCTAATACAATCCCTGGTACTAAGCCACCTGGACTACTGCAACTCACTTTACGCTGACTGTAAAGAACAAATCGTCAAGAAACCCCAGACAGCCCAAAATACTGCAGCCAGACTCATATTCGGTAAAACAAAATATGAAAGTGCAAAACCCTTAAGAAAGAACCTACACTGGCTCCCACTGAAAGAACGCACCACGTTCAAGATATGCATGATTGTTCATACAATCATTCATGGAGACGCCCCTACCTACATGCTAGATCTCATGGACCTCCCACCCAGAAATGCTAAACGATCCTCCCGAACCTTTCTCAACCTACACTTCCCCAGTTGCAAAGGGGTCAAATACAAATTAACACATACGTCCAGCTTCTCCTACATAAGCACGAAGATGTGGAATGCACTACCAACTCACTTAAAAACGATCAACGAACTAAATAGCTTCCGCAAAGCCTTGAAAACCTCTCTCTTTAACAAAGCCTACCACGAAAATCCATAATGAATAGAACACAACCCTTACACTCCTTTATTCAGAATGTCTCACTGACCCTCCTGTCTTCAATTACCCCTTTGTAACACCAATTGTATTTCTCCTCTGTTACGGCGATGCCATAACAGATTTCTGTAAGCCACATTGAGCCTGCAAATAGGTGGGAAAATGTGGGATACAAGCGCAATAAATAATAATAATAATAATAATAATGGGGAAAACCTTAACTGTGCATATGTTATGATTCTGCTAAGACAGGCAGGGGAATGAATGGGACTCGCTTCTGATTGGTCTGTTAGGGATTCAGCTGACATCTGAGGCAGTAGAATCAGAAGTCAGATCTATTTAAACCTAGCTCTCCCTACAGGCTATGCTTTAGCGTTGATCCCTGTCATCTGAAGCCTGTTACCCTTTCTCTGTCTGTGCTGGTTGCACACTATGCTTTCGTGGGAGTTTGTTTACTCCTCTCATTGCTCGTAGCTTCTCTGTGTGCTGGTTGTTCCTAGCGTATGCTTGTTTGTTTCCCTACCTAAGCTGCTTTCCCTGATTACCTTGCTTCCCTGCACCTGTGGGTGCTCTGTTGCTCTGTCTCTGGGTGCTGACTGAGTTCTGGTAAGAACATTGTTTATTTTTCCCTTTGTTTGCTTTAAACCTTTGATGGCAGTGTAAGCCCTGCTTCTTCCTGATGTGAGTGTTGATAGCAGCCTGTCCCTTTAGCCTGCTCTAACTCTTTGTCTGCTGTGGTTATCTCCTGATTCCTGTAGCATTGCTCCTTATCTGACGGGTGTATGTAAAGGCAGCTTTCCCTGTTTGCATGCTCTTCCCTTTGTCTCTAGTGTCTGTTATTTGACTCTGTGGCACAGCCTTGTGTACTCTTGTGTGTGGATTCCCTTGACCCTTGAGTGCTGATTGGCACAGTCCAGTGTATTCCTGTAAGTGGTTTCCCTTTACCTTTGAGTGCTGTGTAGCACAGCCTTGTGTATTCCTATAGTTTTCTTCCCTTTTCCCTTGGGTGCTGTGTGGCACAGCCTAGTGTATTTGTGTGCTGTATGGTACAACCTAGAGTGTTCCTGTGGAGCTTCGCTCCTATAGAGTCTGTGTCCCATTCTGTCCTTGGCTTTCTCTTCCTGTGTGTCGTCCTTCCCTTGTGTTTAGCTGGCGCTGTGTGAGTTGCATGTGCTCCAGTCCCTTCTGGGACCCCTTCTTGTTCTTTTCCCCTTCCCTAGTGTGTGACTCAGTTCCAGATCGGCCGTGAGGCCCGTATGCTTGGACTCTGTACGAGTGGGTTCCAATTCGGCCGTGAGGCCCGCCTGAGTGGTCTATCTCCCTTTTCTGCTGGTGCTAGTTGAGTGTCCTGAGTGTGCGGGGCTTTGTGACTGTGGTATTGTGTAGCACCTGTTTGGTTCACCCTAGGCCTTGGCCAAGATCCTTCCTAAGCCTCGGCCTAGGCACAAGGGCTCACAAACAAATTAACAGCATATTAACCTAAAACCAAAACAGAAGGGTATATAGACCTTCTGATATCTGCAAGTCAGGGAAGCTCTTCCAAGGGAACTTAACAAGCAGTTTGGTACAGAGCATGCATGAATCATGTCCCCTTATGGCAAAATGTGGGAGAAACATCTGAACACTTGCTTGTTAACACCCTAAAGTGGTTATTTACTCAAGCATTACCTCTTGAACATTCCTAACAAAGCCCCTTCTATCCCTCCCCCCCCTGCTCCCCCATCCCAATTCATTTAAGGGAGCATTATACCTTATCTGTTCCAGAAGGCTGGAACTGGTGAGCAGGAGTTGGATTGAAGACTGTGGCATCCTGCAAGAAAAGCTGAAGATTCTGCTCCCGGGATACCTACAAAAACCACAAAGGCCAAGCAAGATGCCAGACAGAATGAGAGCAAAAGATGCCAATGGAGAGAAGAGATGAAGACAGACATTATGGAGAAAAAGAAAGCATGAAGAAACAGAAATGAGAAGAAAGAGGTATCAAAAAAAGGAAGAATGGGGAAAATGCATGACCAGGAAGCAGATGAGGTGAGACAAAGAGGTGAAGGAGGGACAAGAAAAGGTGAAGGAAGAAGCAAAAGCTGATGAATTACCATTTTATCTTTCAGAAACGAATTTCCATCCCTGCAGTCTATCCTCGCTCTCTAATATGTTATGCTAAGTCTGACTCCTATACATGGCAGCTTCCATTTGGACTTTATTTGGTTGTCACCTACAATTACTGTATTACTTTTAGTTGAATAAATGGTACAAAGTGGGGGGGATAACCTGCGATAATTAAAAAAAACACAATATAAGAAATAAATAAACGGGCTGTAAAATATGTACTGGATTTAATAATGACCCTTTCCAAATATCTGTCCTGCTACGACAAAAACTCCCTGTTGAGGATTGAAGCTTTGGTTCACTTTCAGGCTTATTTTCGAAAGAGAAGGGCGCCCATCTTCTGACACAAATCGGGAGATGGGCGTCCTTCTCTCAGGGTCACCCAAATTGGCATAATCAAAAGATGATTTTGGGCATCCTCAACTGTTTCCCATCTTGGGGACGACCAAAGTTCACGGGGGCGTGTTGGCACTGTAGCGAAGGCGAGACTGGGGCCTGATTAAGAGATGGGCGTCCTCAGTCGATAATAGACAAAAGAAGGGCGTCCCTGACGAGCACTTGGCCGACTTTACTTGGTCCATTTTTTCTTGCTGTGAAAAGGTGCCCGAACTGACCAGATGACCACCGGAGAGTATCGGGGATGACCTCCCCTTACTCCCCCAGTGGTCACCAACCCCCTCCCACCCTAAAAAAAAAAAAAAAAAAAAACTTATAAACTATTTTGTGCCAGCCTCTATGCCAGCCTCAAATGTCATACCCAGCTCCATGACAGCAGTATGCAGGTCCCTGGAGCAGTTTTAGTGGGTGCAGTGCACTTCAGGCAGGCGGAACCAGGCCCATCCCCCCCTACCTGTTACACTTGTGGTGGTAAATCTGAGCCCTCCAAAACCCACCCAAAACCCACTGTACCCACATGTAGGTACCCTCCTTCACCCCTTAGGGCTATGGTAGTGGTGTACAATTGTGGGGGAGTGGGTTTTGGGGGGGGGGGGTTGGAGGGCTCAGCACACAAGGTAAGGGAGCTATGCACCTGGGAGCAATTTCTGAAGTCCACTGCAGTGCCCCCTAGGGTGCCCGGTTGGTGTCCTGGCATGTCAGGGGGACCAGTGCATTATGAATTCTGGCTCCTCCCATGACCAAAGGGCTTGGATTTAGTTGTTTTTGAGATGGGGTCCTCGGTTTCCATTACGGCTGAAAACCGGGGATGACCATCTCTAAGGTCGACCATCTCAACATTTAGGTAGACCATCTCTAAGGGCGACCTAAATGTTGAGATGTGAGCGTCCCCGGCCGTTTTATCGAAACGAAAGATGGCCGGCCATCTTGTTTCGATAATACGGGTTTCCCCGCCCCTTTGTGGGGCTGTCTTGCGAGGACGCCCTCATGAAAACTTGGGTGCCCCGTTCGATTATGCCCCTCCACTTGGGCCAATGAAGTGTTATTTGTATTCAAGAATGTGTGACAGATCAATATGCATTTTCTTTCATTGTTGATATCAACACCCCCTCCCCTGAAAGCTGGAGAAGCATCCATATGGAAGGCTCCAAGTAAAACATGGCTAGGGGCACGGTGGCAGGGGTAGCTGTTTATGTATTTGTAGGCTGTTTGCTGGGTACCACATGGCATATGTAGATATGGGTGCAGTTTGTGCTGCCCTCCTAGGTATCTTTCAGAGAAAGGGGTTAGCGTAAACAGGAAAAAAAAAGTTGTGTGGATACTACAGTACCTGTTTTGAGGCTTCAAGGATTCCTCTGAATTGCTTCTGAGTCAACTGACAGGTTTCAAGCTCGGTCTTGCTAATAAGAGTTAAGTGATTCCTCAGCCGGTCATATAGATCTCCATCTAAAAACTGAAAACAGTATTTTGGGAGATAAAACTAACAACTTACGCAAAGATGAGATCATGGCAATATCCACACCAGTGAATTTGCAGTGTTCTGCTAGTTAGTAGGTACTGAGTGAGGATTTTTATGGATTGAAAGGTTAACGTTATGCTGATGGAGCAGAAATGCAGAGCCTGTCTTTTGTCCAAACAATTCAGGAAGCTGACTCATATTCTGAGATACCAATTCTATTTTATGGCTGTTGCATAAGCTTTATTTTTTTAAAAAAATCCTCCTTCTAATAATGCAGGAAACCAAATCCCTCGCTTTGGTTAAATTGAAGAATTTCTTGTTTATTGTTATTATAACATTTGCTATACCACATTTCCATGCTATCAGAGTTGCATCCAAAAATGAATTAAACCTGAATAAAGAAAATAGGAGGTCCTTTTACAAAGGTGCACTGAAAAATGGCTTGCGGTAGTGTAGATGTGGGTTTTTGACGTGCGCCGATCCATTTTTCAGCGTGCCCATAAAAAAGGCCTTTTAAAAATTTTTGCCAAAAATGGACATGTGGCAAAATCAAAATTGCCATGCGTCCATTTTGGGTCTGCAACCTTACCACCAGCCATTGACCTAGTGGTAAAGTCTAAGTGGTAACTGGGCAGTAATGACCTGTGTGCGCCAAATGCCACTTGGTGCATGTCCAATACGCGCGCCCAAAATAACTTTTCGCTGCACGTATCGGGCACGTGCCAAAAATGAAATTACCCTAAGAGCCATGCGGTAGCTGGGTGGTAACTCAATTTTGGCGCGCGTTAGGCTAACACGACTTAGTAAAAGGGCCCCTAAATGTTTTAATCTTTTTTTGTCATCCTACATATGAAATACTCTACGTAGAACTTTAGCTGTTTATCCAATATAATAAACTGTTGGGTCGATATTCAAAGCAATTTAACTGACCAGAAATGGCTCCTGGCTGATTAAATCGCTTGTTAGGTGCTAACCGGTTATTTTCAGTTTAACTAACCAGTTAGGCACTGCTGAAAATGACTGGTTAGCCCCAAGATTGAAACCAGTTATTTTGGGATGAAGTCACACTTAATCGGCCAAGGTAACCACATAAATAGGATGGCATAAAAGTCAGTCCTATCTTTATGCGGTTCGCCATAGCCAGTTAAGTGCTCAATATTGCACTTAAATGGCTACGTTAGTTGGCTCTACAAACCCAGAAATTCAATGCCATGGGCGGGGTGTGGGCATTTCAAAAAACTATGCGCACTATTATGGAATACACCGATCTGCGCCTAAGTTATTCGCAAGTATTTAGGCCTGGTTTTAAGTGGCCTGAATGGGTGTGCCTACATTTTAGTTGCGAGAATGGTGCATGAGCATATTTTATACACTACACCTAACTTTAGGTGTAATTTATAGAATTGCGCTAAGCGCGTGGTTTTTTCGACACTGATTTTAAAGCGCCATTTATAGAATTTGGCCCTCAGTGCTTCTGCACTAACTCCAAGTGCAGTACTGCACGGTATCTGCAAAATTTAATGTGGCACATATAACAGCAAATGCTGGGAATGCCCCAATGTCTGCCACATTAAGAAGGTCTTTTACAAAGCGGCGGTAAGCCCAACACGGGCTTACTGCTCACTAAACCAGAAGTACTGCCGGGCTACCGCAGCAGCCTGGTGGTAGTTCCCACCCCCAGTGCACGCCATTTCTGGTGCTACAAAATATTTATTTTTGTCGAGCCGATGTTTACCCAGCATGATGGGTGGCGGTAAGTGCTCCCCCCCGAAATAGCCATGCAGCAAGTGCTTTTACTAAGCTGCAGTAAAAGGGGGCCTCAGTGCATATCACAAACATGCACCGACGCCAGCACAGGCCCCCCTTTGCTGCAGCTTAGTAAAAGGACCCCTAAATTTGCAGCTACCACATAGTAAAATCCACTTTAGGCCTTGATAACTGCAGACTTTACTGCGGCTTAGTGAAAGGGCCCTATAATGATTTACGTTCCTACAAACTCTGGTTTCTACAATGAGATTACACCATGGGCATCATTGCGTTTATTTCTTTTAAAAAAAATGTATATACCGCCTCCTTTGTAAATGCCAACGTGGTTTAATCACATTTAAAAAAAAAACACACTCACGGGGCGATCTAAGATGGCGGCGTAACAGGACGCATGAAGTAGCAGCTCTGGCCCTGAATCGGGAAAATATTAATTCTATAACAGAATGCCACATACTAAACGAAAGGGGGCGACGCGGATAGTCCCCCCACCTACCTCGTCTCCCTCGAAGTCTCAGACGGCGCTCGAGCGCTATTTTCTGCCAGTCTCCCATATAGTAGGAGATACGGATCCTATAGCAAGGTCTTCCGGGGAAGCGGAGACACTGCTAGGAGAAAAAATATCTCTGTCACCACCAGCAATTGTGAGGCCTCCGTGTCCGGCGTCTACAGCGGAGCCCGAGGAGCAGGGACGCCCTACCGGAAGTGTCGCGGGCGAGACTGCTTGTGAGGGGCGGGAAACGCTGGAACAGACGCCGAGAACAGAAGGAAGAACAGCAGGGTCATCGAAGGAGGTAAACCTGGACATGATATGGACTGTTTTGAATAAAATGGATGCTACACTACAACGAACTTCAGGAGAAGTGAGTACTTTTGAAAAAAAATTCCAAGAATTGAATTTAAAAGTTGACCAGTTAAAAACGGACATTGCTGAAAAGGTAACAGATTTCCAGAACAAAGTAGACTCTTTTCAAGAATTTAAAGTTGGTGTGGTCAAAGATAATACAGAAATACGAAGAAAATTGGAGCAAATTGAGAATTTTAATAGAAGATTAAATCTACGATTACTAAATTTCCCCAAACTCTCTGGGATTAATCCTCATGACTTGTTCAAAAGATATTTGAATGATGTCTTAAAAATTCCCCAAGAAGCGATCCCGCCAGTTAACAAGATTTATTATATTCCAAATCCCAAGGGAGAGAAAGGGAAAAGACAAGAAGGACTACAACCAAACTTAGATTTAGAGAACATCTCAGCAATACTAGAGAGTTCAGTGGACGAAAATACAGAGAGGTCAACTTTGATAGTTTCCTTTATTTTTGAACAGGACTTGAATAATATCATGAGACTTTACTTTAAAAATTTACAAACTTGTTTTGGCGGAGTAAAAGTACAAATCTTCCCTGATGTTACAAAATCTACCCAACAGAGAAGGAAAGCTTTTCTAGCACTGAAAGCAAGAACTCTAGAGATAGGCGGGATGTTTTTCCTCGCCTATCCGTGTAAATGTCTGGTTAGGTTGGGTCAGGTTAAATATACCTTTTATTCACCAGACAGTCTAAAATCATTCCTGGAAGTTAAGCAATTGAAATAATTAAATAAGGGAGGATTTACGCCACCTAATTTCTTTTTTTTTTTTTTTCTTTTATTGTATACTGGAACTTCCCTAACTCTGATCGCCCAATATTTGTAAATGAGGTCTAAGGAAGTATAAAGAATGTGTTGTTAAGAAATGGAATGTATCTTATTATTTGCCTTTTTGGCTTGTTGTTATGAAAATTATTAATTATTAAGAAAATTACTATGGCTGTATTTCAAACAAGTGAATGCTTGTTAAAATTGAAAACGAATAAATATATTAAATAAAAAAAAAAAAAACACACTCACATTAAAATATTTGCTTCTGAGAATCAGCATTTGAATAGCAGAAAGTAGATTAACAAAGGATATTGTATTAGTAGCACCACTGATCTTGTTTGATATGTATGTTATTGTATATGATATTTTTATGTGAATGTATTCGCTGTGAACTGCTTAGGTTTTAAGCGGGTTATACATTTTTAAAATAAATAAATAAGCACATAAAAACAGAAACATAACACGAAACAGCCTATGCTCATCAAAATGGATCCACATTCACCCTTTAATAAAATCTATCCCCCAAGTGATATGATGGACATAGGTGTGCTTTCAATTTCTGTCAAAATGTTATTAAATCCCATTCAATATGCATCTAATTAGATTGTAAACTCTGTCGAGCAGGGACTGTCTCTTCATGTTCAAGTGTATAGCGCTGCGTACGTCTAGTAGCGCTATATAAATGATAAGTAGTAGTAGTAGTAGTATCTCATGAAGGATACTATTCTATAATCTTTCAGATAACTACATAGAAAGCCATACCATGTCAAACATTTTCTCAGAGGGCACAGTTAACATATAATCTTGAGAAGACTGGACTACAACTTATCTGACTGCATAAACTGACTGTTAAAAAGATAATCTTTAAAGGTGCGGAGATGCTAGGATCAGGATCATTGTAGGAGAAGTGAGCTGTAACAGAACAGAAGTGACTGCTTGCCGCCACTGAAGAAATTGTAGTGCGGTTTGTACCACCTCGGAGCCAGTGTGATATTCCTGGCTTCCTTCAATACTTGCATCTTTTTGATGTCATTTTTAGGAGAGATTTTTTTTTTTGAGGCTGAGAATTGTTAACTAGCATACGAATTAGTGATCCCTAATGCAGATTTTTATTGAAATACGGCCATAATTGGTCTTGTTATTTTTGCTATTTAAGAAATCATCATTTTTTTTAAATATTTAGTGCTGTTTCATTTTTCTATGCAATCTAAGGCCAGAAAGCAGCCACAACAGAAATAAAAAGAACACGACAGTCTGAGAAGGGAGCACAAAGGTGGGCAATGAGGGACAGACTTTGGTAAGAAGTGGAGGCATAGTGGAGGAGTAGCATAATGCTTAGTACAGTGGGCTTTCAGCCAGGTGACTTGGGTTTGATTCCCACTGCAGCTCCTTGTGACCTTGGGCAAATCACTTAGGGAGTCTTTTACAAAGGCATGCTAGCATTTTTAGCACATGCTAAACACTAGAGATGCCCATAGGAAAATGAGTTTATCTTGTTGGGTAGACTGGATGGACCATACAGGTCTTTATCTGCTGTCATTTACTACGTTACTATGTCTCTAGTGTTTAGCGCACACTTATTTTTAGCACTTACTAAAAACACTAACACACCTTTGTAAAAAGCCCCCAGGTACAAAAACTTAGATTGTGAGTCCTCTAGGGACAGAGAGAGTACCTGCATATAGCGCTATAGAAATGATTACTAGTAGTAGTAGATAAGAAAAAAATAAAAAAAGGAGAGAATATAGTGCAATAAGAAAAAAAAGAAGTCATGCTGACTGTCAGGTTCTCTAGTTCTAAGCAGAAGAAATGCATCTGTATGAAAGGAATTGGGAGGAGAACACCAAAGGTTGAAAACAAAACCACAAAAGCACACAAAAACAATTGCAAGGAGTTTCAGACACATAACCCACGAGTGGAGGATTTTCATTAGTTCAGACCAAACTAAATTTCACAATGATTTTTTAACAGCATTTCAATATTTGACTCCCTGACTCACTGGATGAGTATAAGGAAGGAAATGATGGGAGAGAAATAGGCTTCCACCTACATAATGTGTTTTATGAACCTTAAATCCAGCATTCTGAATGAGAAACGATTCCAGCCTCGACCTGCCACTACATCCATGGAAATAATGTCTGTTTGAAGACTTCAGCTCAGTTACAGTATAGGTATGTTGAGTTCTATCTGGAGAGTGTCCTGGTCTTCCCATACACAAGTTCTGTTTCATCAATTGTTTTCTTCCATTCGTTGGCTATGAAACAATCTTGCTAAAGATCACTCATCCCCTTCTCCACTACCAGAGTCACAAAATCTATTTCATCTCCAAAGTGAAAACATTTGAAAAAAGGAACAGAAAATTTTGTATCGCCTCACTCTAACCAATATCATCATATTGGCATCAACCTCTCACAAGTTTATATTTTATTTAGATTAGCCTGTGACTTGTATTCCATTACATCACGAGACAAGCTAAAATGCTGCACATTGACTAGAAACCACAAGAGAAGGAAGAAATTCAGACAACATTAGTGGTGTGATAGTGTCTTGTCTGGGAATACATGTAAAACTGACAGAATGAGCTCAGATATGCTCGGCAAGTGGGAAATTCCAAACCCACTTTTCAACTAACGGCCTCTCCTGCTGTCTGCTCTTTCAACCGATGCTCATTTTCAGTAGTCAAGAAGGAGCCTAATTCACCTCCTCTTCTCTCTTACAGCAGCCATAAAACCACAAAACAAAAACAGACAATATAAAGAGAGAAGGACTGGATGAAGAACTAGAATGTAATGGAAACTTCTACAGAGACTGTATCACTGAATTTCAAGCAACTTCGTAGAATACATTTTCCACAATATAACATCAATGAATGAGAGAGACATGTGGCTACATGCAGTGGTGGGAAAGATTTTGAAAAGCTTGAATATAATGAGAATTACAAGTTCTTAACATGATACCCTTGTTTAATTGAAGCTAGTATTTTCGTATGTAACAAGAATGGTATATATTAAACAGTTCTATCTTTCTTAAGATAATAGTTTTCCAAGCAGGAACAAGAGTTACTCACTGAGACTGAAACAGTAAGTGAACCCCTTGTTTACTTAGCAAAATTTGGGTCAGATTCTGTAAATGGCGTCTAAAATCTAGACAGGTTCTTCAGATCCCAAATAAAACCGTTTAAACATTAAACGTGTTTAGCACTATTCCATAAACCGTGCCTAAAGTTAGGCTCAGTTTAAAGAATAGCATACAGAGCTGGGGAACACGCTTACATTTAGGAGTGGCCACTAACACCACTGAAAACCTGCTGTAAATACCTGTGTCTATAGGTAGGCACGTTCCCCTGAATTCTATAACAACACATGTAAATTTGAGTAACACTCCTAATACGCCCACACTCCTCTTGAAACCCCCTTTTCAGGAAAAGAGATGGCTGAGGGAGTTATGATTGAGGTCTACAAAATCCTGAGTGGTGTAGAACAAGTAGAAGTGAATTGATTTTTTGCGGAAATGTTAAAGGAAATCAGGGACGCAAACAAACTGGGCAACACAATAATAATGGGGGATTTCAATTACCCGCATATAGACTGGGTTAATGTAACATCTGTACACGCAAGGGACATAAGATTTCTTGATGAAATCAAGGACAGCTTCATGGAACAGCTAGTTCAGGAGCCGACAAGAGAAGGAAAAATACTAGACTTAGTCCTTAGTGGTGCTCATGATCTAGTGCAGGGGGTAACGATACGAGGGCCGCTTGATAACAGTGATCATAATATGATCGGTTTTGATATTGGCATTGAAGGAAGTGAAACTAGGAAATCAAGTACGCTAGCGTTTAACTATAGAAAAGGTGATTACGACAAAATGAGAAAAATGGTGAAAAAAAGACTGAAAGGAGCAGCTCGCAGAGTAAAAAACTTGCATCAGGCGTGGATGCTGTTTAAAAACACCATCCTGGAGGTTCAGGACAAATATATTCCACGTATTAGAAAAAAGGGAAAAAGACTAAACGTCAGCCGGCGTGGCTAAACAGTAAGATAAAGGAAATCATTAGAGCCAAAAAACAATCCTTCAGAAAGTGGAGAAGAGAACCAACTGAAAGTAACAGGATAGATCATAAGGAATGCCAAGCCAAATGCAAAGCGGAGATAAGGAGGGCCAAAAAAGGACTTTGAGAAGAAATTAGCGTTGGAAGCAAAAATACATAGTAAAAATTTTTTTAGATACATTAAAAGCAGGAAACCGGCCAAAGAGTCGGTTGGGCCGCTGGACGAAAATGGTGTTAAAGGGGCGATCAAGGAGGACAAAGCCGTAGCGGAGAAATTAAATGAATTCTTTGCTTCGGTCTTCACCGAGGAGGATTTGGGGGGGACACCGGTGCCGGAAAGAATATTTGAAGCGGGGGAGTCGGAGAAACTAAACAAATTCTCTGTAACCTTGGAGGATGTAATGGGTCAGTTCAGCAAGCTGAAGAGTAGTAAATCACCGGGACCTGATGGTATTCATCCCAGAGTATTAATAGAACTAAAAAATGAACTTGCGGAGCTACTGTTAGAAATATGCAATCTGTCCCTAAAACGAGTGTAATACCGGAAGACTGGAGGGTAGCCAATGTTACTCCGATTTTTAAGAAGGGTTCCAGAGGAGATCCGGGAAATTATAGACCGGTGAGTCTGACGTCGGTACCGGGCAAGATGGTGGAGGCTATTATTAGAATAAAATTGCAGAGCATATACAAAAACATGGACTGATGAGACAAAGTCAGCACGGATTTAGTGAAGGGAAGTCTTGCCTCACCAATCTAATGCATTTTTTTGAGGGGGTAAGCAAACATGTGGACAATGGGGAGCCGGTTGATATTGTATATCTGGATTTTCAGAAGGCGTTTGACAAAGTGCCGCACGAAAGACTCCTGAAGAAATTGCAGAGTCATGGAATCGGAGGTAGGGTACTATTATGGATTAAGAACTGGTTGAAAGATAGGAAGCAGAGAGTAGGATTGCGTGGCCAGTATTCTCAGTGGAGGAGGGTAGTTAGTGGGGTCCCGCAGGGGTCTGTGCTGGGTCCGTTGCTTTTTAATGTATTTATAAATGACCTAGAGATGGGAATAACTAGTGAGGTAATTAAATTCGCCGATGACACAAAATTATTCAGGGTCGTCAAGTCGCAGGAGGAATGTGAACGATTACAGGAGGACCTTGCGAGACTGGGAGAATGGGCGTGCAAGTGGCAGATGAAGTTCAATGTTGACAAGTGCAAAGTGATGCATGTGGGTAAGAGGAACCCGAATTATAGCTACGTCTTGCAAGGTTCCACGTTAGGAGTTACGGATCAAGAAAGGGATCTGGGTGTCGTCGTCGATGATACGCTGAAACCTTCTGCCTCAGTGTGCTGCTGCGGCTAGGAAAGCGAATAGAATGTTGGGTGTTATTAGGAAGGGTATGGAGTCCAGGTGTGCGGATGTTATAATGCCGTTGTATCGCTCCATGGTGCGACCGCACCTGGAGTATTGTGTTCAGTACTGGTCTCCGTATCTCAAAAAGATATAGTAGAATTGGAAAAGGTACAGCGAAGGGCGACGAAAATGATAGTGGGGATGGGACGACTTTCCTATGAAGAGAGGCTGAGAAGGCTAGGGCTTTTCAGCCTGGAGAAGAGACGGCTGAGGGGAGATATGATAGAAGTGTATAAAATAATGAATGGAATGGATCGGGTGGATGTGAAGCGACTGTTCACGCTATCCAAAAATACTAGGACTAGAGGGCATGAGTTGAAGCTACAGTGTGGTAAATTTAAACGAATCGGAGAAAATTTTTCTTCACCCAACGTGTAATTAGACTCTGGAATTCGTTGCCGGAGAACGTGGTACGGGCGGTTAGCTTGACGGAGTTTAAAAAGGGGTTAGATAGATTCCTAAAGGACAAGTCCATAGACCGCTATTAAATGGACTTGGAAAAATTCTGCATTTTAGGTATAACTTGTCTGGAATGTTTTTACGTTTAGGGAGCATGCCAGGTGCCCTTGACCTGGATTGGCCACTGTCGGTGACAGGATGCTGGGCTAGATGGACCTTTGGTCTTTCCCAGTATGGCACTACTTATGTACTTATGTACTTATGACTAGGGGACCCTCAATGAAGTTACATGGAAATACTTTTAAAACAAATAGGAGAAAATATTTTTTCACTCAACGAATAGTTAAGCTCTGGCACTCTTTGCAAGAGGATATAGTAACAGCAGTTAGTGTATCTGGGTTTAAAAAAAAAGGTTTGGACAATTTCCTGGAGGAAAAGTCCATAGTCTACTATTCAGATGAGATAGACATGGGGAAGCCACTGCTTGCCCTAGGATTGGTAGAATGGAATGTTGCTATTATTTGGGTTTCTGCCAGGTACTTGTGACCTGGATTGGCCACTGTTGGAAACTGGATACTAGATTAGATGGCCAATTGGTCTGACCCAGTATGACTATTCTTATGTTCTTGCTCAAAACCATTTGGACCATGTATAGGAGAACTGTCCAAATTCATCTATGTAGATTTATGCTGCAGGGTGGTTTACTTGTTAGCCAATTATTTACTTATTTAGATTTTGTTCACATCTTTTCAGAAGTAGCTCAAGGTGCGTTACATTTGGGTTCACTGGTTATTTCCCTGTCCCTTAAGGGCTCACAATTTAAGTTTGTAAATGGAGTGTTAAGTGACTTGTCCAAGATCACAAGGAGCAGCAGTGGGATTTGAATCGGCCACCTCTGGATGTCAAGACCAGTGCTCTAATCACTAGGCCACTCCTCCGAGACAGGCTGCAGAAATGACGGGGCTGAGACAGGAGCTGGGTCCTGGCTGCTTGGAGACAGAAGCATCTGTACCTCTTGAATAGAGAGGGAGTGATCCTCCTGGCGCCAACGCTTCTCGGATGCCGAATCCCTTGATACCCCTGAGCTCCCGGCACCATGCATCAAGAACTGATGCCGATGCTTCTTGGCCCTCGCCCGAAGCTCGGCGTTGAGAGTCCTCGGTGCCGACAAGGATGACGTTGAATCCTCACATTGCCTTGGGGTCGGGTCCGACACTGGCTAGTCCAGGTGGCCCTGTTTAGCAGCAGGCATCGAGATAGGTGGAGACCCACCTGACACACTACTGCTCCTAGTGTCTATGGGTCTTGAAGCAGTCATATGCACCGATGTTCCTGATGCCAATGCAGTCTTTGATGTTGATGCCACCGACCTCGATGCTGAAGTTGAGAATTCAGACCTGGCTCCAAAACTCTTCTCGCGTTGAGCCTTTCTGGACACCTGAGACCTCTTCTTCATCTAAAGACAAAGGACACAGTTGGCAGGGCTATGGTCAGGTCCTTAGTACTGAAGACACCAAAAATGGGTGCTTTTTCCAGAGATCGTCCGATTGCACTGGGAACAGTGCTTATAGCCACTGGGAGCTTTAGTGGATATGGAAGGAAAACTTTCCAAAGCCAAATCAAAAGGTGTGATAGTACCTGAAAAAAGAGGCAAGGCACCACAAAAGTCACTGGAAAGACCCGACTATGTCATGGAAAATAAAGGAAACACCAGCAAAAAGAACTAAAAATATACACAAGAGGAGGAGACAAAGGCCTGAACAAGGCACAGTGAAATTTAATTAATTCAAACAGTTCTCACACATCACAATTACAGCCTTATAACCTGATGAACATACGGAGGAAAAAGCCTCAGTAGACCTGGATACATAGCTACAATCTATAAAGGTACTGTTACTCGATCATCAGCATAAAGAACCTCCTTATCTCAATGTACCTCTAAAGTATTTATTTAAATACAAAAAATGAAGTAAGGAAGAGCTCCATATAATCTTCACAAATGGAGTTCTTTGCTTGAAAGCTTGAAACCACCACACTTTGCCCGACAGTGGCCAACGTTTCAAGGTCTGTGTCAGGGACTAGCGCTGTATAAACTGTGGAGCCAACAATTTCACAAATTAAGGAACTCAGCCATGCATGTAGAACAAGTAAATACAAGTGTAGATTAGCATATTTTAGAATCAATGCATGTACTTCATGACTATCTGTGCTCACACAGACTGTACCCCCCAACAAAGTCTATAGTAAAAGTATATGTGTAAGACATATGTGTAAGACATACACATTGAAATGACTTCATAAAATCCCCCCCCCCCCCCCCAAGATGTCAGAGTTGAACCACTTCTGCATGAAAGAATGGGACATTTCTCAAGAGTGATGCAAGACACAGCTCAACATTTACAGGAAACATTTAATTGAAACTATTGCTGCATGAAGAGGTGCCATTCAGTTACTGACAGGAAGGCTCACATACTTTTTCAGGCATGATACTACTTTTGTCTGTTATTTATTCAAGGAGCTATCTTTCTTTTATCAGGATTCTGTTCAGGATCTAATTTGGAATCCTGTTTAGGATGGGCTGGGGAGGGAGTTGACGGAACTCCAGTAATCTGGGACATGACGACAGTGCCGGGCAATCTTGTACATTCTGTGTCCCACAAATCACAAGATGGATTTGAATAGGATGCAGTGGGCTTCGACAGCAACTTCAGTAGTTGGAACCTAAGGACAGGGCCAGGCAGACTTCTATGGTCTATGTCCCAGAAATGCCAAAGAGAGACAATGATCAAGTATTTTATCTCATATTCATTGTTCGTTTAATCATGACTTGATAATGAGTGTGACTGTTGAGCAGTCTGAATAGACTGTTCAGGTCTTTATTTGCTGTCATTTACTATGTTAATAATGTTTTGAGTATAAATTGTGCTAAAATACAAACCATCCTACAGAGTTTACTAACTTTGGGGGTAATTCAATAACCTGGGCACCAACATATACACATCTTAAGCATGTAAATGTTTTAAATACTAGGATAAAATTGCCCTGTGTATGCTCTGGAAAACAGCACTAGCTTAAATTTTAAATATCACCCCATGCTTGCACACTGTGATAAAGTTCTCAAAAATGCAGAGGACTGGCCTTTCGAAAACAAAGCTGATCATATAGTCAGCAGTACTGAAATCCACTGAACATGTGCATGGCAGAGCTACAAGGCCAGGATGAGGTTTCTCTTACAGTTGCCTCATGATGGTTTTACAATGCTGAAAATGATGAAACATAGTAACCCAAGTTCCTCTTATAAAAGAGCCAAACTTTCTAGAAAGACCTGATTCATCAAGGTCATTTCCCTAGACAAAGAATGGGAGAAAAATCTCTCTTACTGAATCAGACTTTCATTGTATGTAGCTATTAGCCAAAACTAGTGCAACAAACATTTTAAGTATTGTATTGTGGAAGGCTAAAAGTACTGTAAATGAAAAGTCCAATAAGGAATGCCAGCAAACTCTAGCCAGGGTGGAAACTCAGTCTCCTTTTCACATCCCTCTTCCTGCCCTATGAATCTCTACCTACTAAAGCTCCCCTCATACGACAGGTACACTTTGAAACCAACACTTCCTACATCCTCTTGGGGGCTTAATGACTGGTGGGGCTAAGTTGCCATGGCAGAGACATGGGCATTCCCAGAATTAGGCATGATATTAGAACATAATAATAAATATGGAATCAAGCATAGAGGAGTTTTTTTTAGGACTGATGAAGAAGCAGGGCGGGTCTCAGACGTGACCTGAGCCACTGAAGTCCTGTTTCCTTGTTTTGCCTTTTACCCTTAGCAAATTAGATGTTACTTGCTAGTTTTGTACAGAACATAAGAAGGTAGAACAATGAGGCAGACCTTGTAAAAAAACAATGTCTTTATTAGTCAATTAAAAGCTCCCAGATATTCAACATAAAATGCCCGACATAGCCATGTTTCACCAGTATAAAAATGGCTGTGTCAGGGACAGTGGGTCATCAGCTGATATAAAACTTCAAAATCAGGCTGGTGTGGCTGTTAAAACATAGAAAGCTAGATTCTGGGAGCAGTCTCTCAAAAAATGCTGTGGTGGCAGCTTACAGAGTTATTATCGTAAAGAAAAAATAAAATAAAATAAAAAAATGAGTGCTAACAATCAACAGAAAGTGTGGGAAAGGGAGGAGGAACTCTATAAATTTAAGAAAAAGAGGGGGAGGGCACAAACACTGGGGATGCTCTTAATTGAGGGAAATACCGAGGCTGCCTACACTAAGGGAGTATTTAGCCAAAAGCGTCTTGGAACAGGAATGTTTTAAGGTTGACCTTGAAGGAGGGCAGAGATATCTGATGTCTTAAGGGTATGGGTACTAGATTCCAGAGGCAGGGTCCCTGGACTGAAAAGATGGAAGCGCAGGTATGCTCATGAGTGATTTGTTTGTAAGTTAATATGATTAGACTATGGACTTTTCCTCCAGGAACTTATCCAAACCTTTTTTAAACCTAGATACACTAACTGCTGATACCACATCCTCCAACGAGTTCCAGAGTTTAACTATTCATTGAGTGAAAAATATTTCCTCCCATTTGTTTTAAAAGTAGTACCATGTAATTTTCTTATACTTTTGAAAGAGTAAAAAATCTATTTATGTTTGCCTTTTCTACACCACTTGGTATTTTATAGACCACTATCATAACCCCCTCAGGCATCTCTTTTCCAAGCTGAAGAGCCCTACCTCTTAAGCCTTTCCTCATATAAGAGGAGTTCCATCTCCTTTATCATTTTGGTCACCCTTCTTTGAACCTTTTCTAATTTGCTATATATTTATGAGATACAGTGACCAGAATTGCACACAATATTCAAAGGTGTGGTCACACCATGGAGTGACACAGAGGCATTATAATATTCTTTCTTATTTTCTATCCATTTCCTAATAATTCCTACCATTCTGTTTGCTTTTTGGCCACTGCTACACACTGGGCAGAAGATTTCAGCTTTTTTCCATGATGATACCTAGATCTTTTTTCTTGGGTGCTGACTCCGAGGGTAGAACCTAGCATCAAATAACTATGATTTGGATATTCTTCTCAGTGTGCATTACTTTGCACTTGTCCACATTGAGGCATATTTTCAAAGCACTTTGGGAGGCTAAGTTCCATAGGTTTCTATGGAACTTTGGGAGGCTAAGTGCTTTGAAAATGAGCCTCATTATCTCATCTGCTATTTGGATGCCCATTCTTCCAACTTTCTATGCGATGCACATTGGGAAGAACAATCCAAAACATAGTTACCTGATGCTAGGGTCCACCCTGGGGGTCAGCACTCAAGAAAAGATCTAAGTGTTGTTGTAGATAATACGCTAAACTCTTCTGCCTAGTGTGTGGCAGCAGCAAAATAAAGCAAACAGGATGCTAAAAATTATAATGCTTCTGTATTGCTCCATGGTGCGACCTATCCTTGAGTACTGCATCCAGTTCTGGTCATCGTATCTCAAAAAAAAAAAAAGCAGAATTAGAAAAGGTTCAAAGAAGAGCAACTGAAATGATAAGGGGGATGGAATTCTCTCATACGAGCAAAGGTTAAAGAGGTTAGGGCTCTTCAGCTTGGAAAAGAGACATTACATTACACTCTGGCTTATATCCTGCTAACACCTTCAAGTTTTAAGCAGGTTACAATTTCAAGAAAACCAGAACATACTCCTGGGAACATAATTCAAGAAGGACCAGATCAGGTCACAAATGTTCTAAATAGAAAAGTTTTCACGTTTTTCCTAAAAGAGGGTATGAGTGAAAATAAGACACTTTCTCAACTATATCCCTCCATAGCGATTGAGGGGAAATATGATTGAGGTCTACAAAATCCTGAGTGGTGTAGAACGCCCCCCACAGTAGAAATTATTTTCTACCATGGGAAACAGTGTATGCCAACTTCAGAATTACCACTGGGCACCTGCGCAACCCTGACTGTATTGTCGATTAGGTGCGTGCTAGCCCTACCGTGTTCTAGTAAAAGAGGCCCCTTAGGAAAGGCAACTAATGCCAGCCACTGACCTTCTGTAAGTGAGCATGCTTAAGCTTTTGGCACGCCAATACACCTGTATGCTAGTATTTTATATTGGCTTATGCGCACCTTGAAGCTATTCTAGAATTGACACTACATGCACCCAATTGTGGTGCCTGAATTGAAGAATGAAGCTATAGAATTACCACATAGAGGGTGATTTGATTAAAGGGTGCCTACTACAGATGCTTGTTATGGCACCCATTTTTCTTTATAGAATATTAGTGCAAATGGCTGAAAACATATTTGCTTCAATTACTTACACCAGCCCTAGAGTGGTTGTAAATGCCCACCTTTAGTTTTGAGCTAAAATGCATTTACATTACAGTATTCTATAATGTATGTGTGGGTACACGTGTGTGAGTTCTGCCAATGTGCATGCCCACTGATAAAGCATGTGCCATTAAATCACGGTGTGTACTTTTCCACAAGTCAGAATTTTGTCTCGGGGGCAAGGTATCCAAATGGGTTATTTTTGCATATACCACAACAGTAATGAACCTCACTCTTAAGCCGGGGGATTGTGGAGTAGGATCTCGGTTTCTCAAATTCACTAATGCTCCCCATAGTACTTGCATTGTGCCAAAGAAAGCTTCCTTTTGAAGTTCATAAGATGCAATACGGCTAGGCAATTTATCCATTAGAACTAAATCTACCAATATCGGACACCCTAAAAATTCTTGGAGTCACCATTGATAGACACTTAACACTTGAGAGTCACGCGAAAAACACAACCAAAAAGATGTTCCACTCAATGTGTAAATTAAAAAGAATAAGACCATTCTTCCCAAGGACCATCTTCCGCAACTTGCTACAATCATTGGTACTTAGTCATCTAGACTACTGCAATGCACTCTACGCTGGCTGCAAAGAGAAAATACTCAAAAAACTCCAGACAGCCCAGAATACTGCAGCTAGACTCATATTCGGAAAATCAAATATGAAAGTGCAGACCCCTACGAGGAAAAGCTACATTGGCTCCCACTCAAAGAACGCATCACATTCAAAATATGTACCCTAGTTCACAAAATCATTCATGGCGATGCCCCAGCCTACATGTCAGACCTGATAGACTTACCACCCAGGAATGCCAAGAAATCATCTTGCACATTCCTCAATCTTCATTTCCCCCAACTGTAAGGTCTAAAGTACAAACTAACGCACGTATCAACCTTTTCCTATGAGCACACAATTCTGGAATGCACTGCCGCGCAATCTAAAACGATCTATGAATTAACCAACTTCCGCAAACTACTGAAGACCCATCTCTTCAACAAGACATACCAAAAAGAACAACACAAGTGAACTCCTCTCATGTATCCAGAAATGTCTTATAATGTTTGTGTTATATTACTATCATGTTTTATCATTATCATGTAACCCAAAATCCTTCTGTAATACCAAATGTCTATTCTCTCTTACCTCCACTATTCATGACATATTGTAAGCCACATTGAGCCTGCAAAGAGGTGGGAAAATGTGGGATACAAATACAATAAATAAATAAATAAATAAATAAAATAAATAAACAAACATAACATAAGAACATAAGCACTGCCCATCAAGCCCAGTATCCTGTTTCCAACTGTGGCAAATCCAGGTTACAAGTACCTGGCAAGATCCCAGAACAGTAAAACAGATTTTATGCTGTTTATTTTCCCAAGTCCATCTTAATGATGGCTTATGGAATTTTAGGAAATTATCCAAACCTTTTTCTTAAACCCTGCTAAGTTAACTTTTACCACATTCTCTAGCAATGAATTCCACAGTTTAATTACTCGTTGAGTGAAGATATTTTCTCCGATTCATTTTAAGTTTACTACTTAGTAGTAGCTTTGTGTGCTCCCTAGTCCTAGAATTTTTTGGAAAATACCTGCTTTCCAACCAGGACACAAGTAAGGAGTGTATCAAGATGGGAGCAGCTGAAGTTATGTTAGGTGCACTTGGAAATTCTTTTTTTATCAAGCCTGGAGTACCCAAAATGACAGGAAATATTTCTGCATCTTTCTGCCACATTTTCTTGGTTTTAGACTGCGTTTCTGGGTACTGCACTTTTTTTTTCACCGAGTAATCGCTTGGGACCAACACCTCTATAATCAACGCCATTTTGGTGTTTTTCTCTTAACTCCTATATCCAGTTTTCTTGCATTCAGCTTTTTATCAGTCAAACTGGGGATGTCCCAGGCAATCATAACTTCTTTGGTTTTCACAGTTCTCCTGGGGCCATGATCCCCATGCTTATCTTGTACACTGATGTTGGAATGTTTACAGAGTTTCCAATGAACGAGAAGTGCCATTTGTTGTGCTTTTCTGTATAAACATTTTACACCATCAGCACGTCACATCCAGCCTTGAGATGAGTAACTATTTGTAGCTCTTTCTTAAAGAATCTCCAGATGTCTGTTGTACCAGTTTTTTCTATGCTTGCTGTGAACCATCTCAATTGTAATCCGCTGTTCTGAGCTGCAACTATCAATCTCTCGTCCTTAGATTTCAATTCACCTCTCTTTAACCATTCATGCATCCGGAGAGATAAATTGAAACATGCCATTAAACCATGGTGCATACTTTTCCATTAGTCAGTATTCTATACATGGCATTTATGTGCCTTCATACTGCCTAAAATTATCTGGCTCCTTACATAATTAGCCCCATAATGACATTCACAAAATAGCATGAGCATAAACAAAAAAGGGACTCATGCAGTCAGTGCCACCATTTGAGTACTGATCCTGTATCTACAAGACCCAAACAATAAATCCAAAGTATGTACCTACTGCAAAAAAAAAAAAAGCCTGCACAGAAAAAGAAAGTCTTTACTAATTTACCAAACTGTAAATAATCAATTTTCTTAAGTTCCATAACAGAGGCCCTGAAATAGCACAGGCTTTCAACCGTGTCTTAGCAAGACAAGCAAATTTCACCAAAGGAACTAGAAGGAAGTAAGGCCTTATCAGTAGGTCTCTGTTACTGCAGAGAAGAATATCTACTGAGGGCAGCTTTCAAAAGAGAGGTGCTATCTCCTTCAGGGTCTATAAACCACAGTAGCAAGTTAGAATTTAACTCTCAAGATGACTGGTAGCCAACAACGGTTGCATGGGACTGAAATGATATGACCAAGATAGCCATAACCCAACAAATGAGGAGCAGCTGCATTCTGTAACAGCTGTAAAATTCACGTCACTGAAAGTGGTGGCTCATAATATAGTACAAAAGCAGATAAGTAATATCATTCTGGGAAAGACCAAAGGTCCATCGAGCCCAGCATCCTGTTTCCAACAGTGGCCAATCCAGCTCACAAATACCCGGTCACAAGATCCCAAGTGACTAATAAACTATTGCTGCCAACACCATGGCTTACAGAAGAGTCCTAAAATTACCAGATCAACTTCAGCTTATAAAAAGTTCAATTTCCCCCTCACTTTGGTACTTCTCTCTTCAGTTGGCCCTTTTTCCTAGCTCCCAGGTCAGTGGTTGACTAGTGGGGTCCAGTTCATTCTATTTCCTCTGGGGATAGGGCCTGGGCACACCATCACCTGTGCTACTCAGGTCTGTAGAAGCATTTCTTTAGCCAGCAGGGCCTGGGCTGCCCACCAATTGTGTCAGCAGGAATAGAATTAATTACTACTACAATACTCCCTTGTTTGACCTCATCTGCGACAGGCAGACTGCACCTAGTGTTTTAAACCATGGGGGTAATTCTGTAAGTAACTATCCGCTATGTTTTGATGCTGCTCGCTTTGCTAGTGGGTTTGTGCATGGGTAGATACTGGGCAGAGTGTGCAAATGTTTGTAAATTATAGAATACTATGATTTACACATGTTCTGGGTAACATTTCATCATGGGCCTCTACACTAGCTATAGGGCTATTGTAAGTGATCAAACCTTAAATGTATGTGTACTGCCTGTTCATGTGGGCTAGATTCTATCTATGGCGCTTGAAAATTCTGCATGAAAAAAAAATAAGCCTAGGCGTATTCTATAAAGTACGCCTATATTTTATAGAATAGGGTTTAATTTTCTGTGCGGTAATAGAATACACCGAGCGCCTGTCCACATGACCAAATTTAGTCATGGCCATTTACTCCATGTTTTACTTGGAGTAAATCCTGATGCCCAAATTAGGCACAGAGTGGGTGTATTCTATAACAAAGTGCATAGATTTTAGAAACGCCCATGGTCCCCACCCCCTTCTCAACTATGGTAGTATATGGCAATAACTAGTTACACGACCCCTGGCGAGGGTGGCCAATGTAACGCCCATTTTTAAAAAAGGTTCCAGGGGAGATCCGGGAAATTATAGACCGGTGAGTCTGATGTCGGTGCCGGGGAAAATGTTAGAGGCTATTATTAAAAACAAAATTACAGAGCACATCCAAGGACATGGATTACTGAGACCGAGTCAGCACGGCTTTGTGTGGGGAAATCTTGCCTGACCAATTTACTTAAATTCTTTGAAGGAGTAAACAAAATGTGGACAAAGGGGAGCCGGTTGATATTGTGTATCTGGATTTTCAAAAGGCGTTTGACAAGGTACCTCATGAAAGGCTACAGAGGAAATTGGAGGGTCATGGGATAGGAGGAAAAGTCCTATTGTGGATTAAAAACTGGTTGAAGGATAGGAAACAGAGAGTGGGGTTAAATGGGCAGTATTCACAATGGAGAAGGGTAGTTAGTGGGGTTCCTCAGGGGTCTGTGCTAAGACCGCTGCTTTTTAATATATTTATAAATGATTTAGAGATGGGAGTAACTAGCGAGGTAATTAAATTTGCTGATGACACAAAGTTATTCAAAGTCGTTAACTCGCGACAGGATTGTGAAAAATTACAGAAGGACCTTACGAGACTGGGAGACTGGGCGGCTAGATGGCAGATGACATTTAATGTGAGCAAGTGCAAGGTGATGCATGTGGGAAAAAAGAACCCGAATTATAGCTACGTCATGCAAGGTTCCACGTTAGGAGGTACGGACCAAGAAAGGGATCTGGGTGTCGTCGTCGATAATACACTGAAACCTTCTGCTCAGTGTGCTGCTGCGGCTCGGAAAGCGAATAGAATGTTGGGTATTATTAGGAAAGGTATGGAAAACAGGTGTGAGGATGTTATAATGCCGTTATATCGCTCCATGGTGTGACCACACCTTGAGTATTGTGTTCAATTCTGGTCGTCGCACCTCAAGAAAGATATAGTAGAATTGGAAAAGGTGCAGCGAAGGGCGACTAAAATGATAGCGGGGATGGGACGACTTCCCTATGAAGAAAGACTAAGGAGGCTAGGGCTTTTCCGCTTGGAAAAGAGATGGCTGAGGGGAGACTTGATAGAGGTATATAAAATAATGAGTGGAGTGGAACAGGTGGATTTGAAGTGTCTGTTCACGCTTTCCAAAAATACTAGGACTAGGGGGCATGCAATGAAACTACAGTGTAGTAAATTTAAAACAAATCGGAGAAAAACTTTCTTCACCCAACGCATAATTAAACTCTGGAATTCGTTGCCGGAGAACGAGGTGAAGGCGGTTAGCTTGGCAGAGTTTAAAAAGGGGTTAGACGGTTTCCTAAAGGACAAGCCCATAAACTGCTACTAAATGGACTTGGGAAAAATCCACAATTCCAGGAATAACATGTATAGAATGTTTGTACGTTTGGGAAGTTTGCCAGGTGCCCTTGGCCTGGATTGGCCGCTGTCGTGGACAGGATGCTGGGCTCGATGGACCCTTGGTCTTTTCCCAGTGTGGCATTACTTATGTACTTATGATTTAGAATTCAAGCGCACCGCGTTACAGAATATGCTTAGCGATTTGTGTGCGTATATCTTAATTAATGCCAATTAGTGCTGATTGCTTCCCATCCAATTAACAGCACTGATTAGCTGGTTTTTCAATTAAGTTATGTGCATTGTTATAGAATATGCTTTGATTTCCGCAAGGAAATTAAGGCGCCATATAAAGAATCCTGGGGTAAAAGTGCAAGTGTTTTTTTGCCACTTCTGTAAGTATTCTGTAAAGAAAAGTAAACAACTTCTTTTTCTTCTAGAATAGGCTCACCCTCTTATTCTAGGTCCCCTGTTCTAGAATTATCCTCTGTGTACCACCCGTTCATGTATGTGTACATATTGGCCCTGGAGTCAAACAGCCAAACACCCAATATCATCCAGGCAACAATAATAAAAACTATCAAAACAGATCCTATTGCATAAAAAACAATAAAGAAAGAAAGAGTGTGTGACTTTAGAAATGGATGTAACATAGTAAATGATGGCAGATAAAGACCTCTATGGTCCATCCAGTCTGCCCAACAAGATAAACTCATTTACATGGTAAGTGATACTTTAAATGTATACCTGAGTTTGATTTGTCCTTGCCTTCCTCAGGGCACAGACCGTAGAAGTCTGCCCAGCACTGTTCTTGTACTAAGTTCTGAAGCTAACGTCTAAGCCCCTTAAAATTTACACTCCAGCCCATCCCTATTTAGTCACGATCAGGGCATAGACTGTAGAAGTCTGCCCAGCTCCCATTTTGTTTCCCAATTACTGGCGTCGCCACCCAATCTCCGCTAAGATTCCATGGAACCATTCCTTCTAAACAGGATTCCTTTGTGTTTATCCCATGCATGTTTGAATTCCATTACCGTTTTCATCTCCACCACCTCCTGCGGGAGGGCATTCCACATATCCACCACCCTCTCCGTGAAAAAATACTACCTAACATTAGTCCTGAGTCTGCTCCCCTTCAACCTCAATTCACGGTGCAAACTTTTTAAAATATTATTTTAAAAAGCACCAGCAAAGACTTCATAAAAACAGTCTATGTGGTCTAACATTGCACAGAGCAGCTGACAGTCATAGGCTTCAACAGATCTGTGCAAGACTGCAGAAGGAAGCAAAAGTTGATGGCAAGGTTTTTTTTTTTTTTACTGCTAGTAAGGGGGACCCCTATCCTGAAGGATACCCCTTAGTGAAGGGCACTGAATTGAACAATATAGATCCTACCAAGAGTAAGAACTGATCCATCCTCTATTTGTCCAAGGGGAGTCTTAAAAGGCCAGAAATCTAATAACTAACTATGTAAATGTAATTAAAGAAATCAGTAAGAAAATGCAGGTAGTCCAATTCATCTAACTGAGCTCACCTCTACAAAATAAAAAAAAGTGTCTCTCAGTATATGATTCTTTGGTAGTAATATACCACCCCCACCGCTATGTATTGTTATTAGTTCTGAGAAAATGGAAGCTGAGACTTGAATCTCTTTAAACATGCCCAAATATCTGAGGGAAAAGAAAACGTTTGAAGAGGCATTCTAAGACACTTAAAAATTCATGAACTTGAAATGCCCTGTAAGAGAATAAATCTGAAAATATAAAGCTATTAAAAAAAAATCACACATTTGAGACATTGAGATCACATTCAACATCTCCTGGATTACAAGTGATGTTCACTCATCATGATATTACTACTACTACTTATCATTTCTATAGCGCTACAAGGCATATGCAGTGCTGTATACCATACACAAAAGGACAGTCCCTGCTCAAAGAGCTTACAATCTAGATAAGACAGGTAAATAGACAGAACAATTAAGGGTAAGGGAATAAAGAGGTGAGGATAAAAGGACAGGGCAAGTGAGTAGAGGTTAGGAGTCAAAAGCAGTGGTAAAGAGGTGGGCTTTGAGTCTGGACTTGAAAACGGCCAAAGACGGGGCTAGACGTACAGGCTCGGGAAGTCTATTCCAGGCTTGAGGTGCATCTGAAAAATATTTGTTATTTTCTGCCACATGTAGCAGACGTGCGCCAAGTGGCATCTGATGCGCATAGGTCGTTACCATACAGATTCCTTATCGCTAGGTCTATGACTGGCGGTAAGGTCAGACATCCAAAATGGACGCGTGGCAATTTTGATTTTGCCGCATTTCCATTTTTTGGGGGAAAAGGCATTTTTGGTACGTGCGGTGAAAAATATTTTAGCGTGCGCCCAAAACCCGTGACTACACTAGCGCAAGCCACTTTTTACCGCAGCTTAGTAAAAGGACCCCTATATTTTTGCACTGTACTACTGCAGGGAGTTAACCACATTGAAGAATAACTGACATTTTTTTGTCTATGTAAAGTTCTTTTCAGGATCCTCACTAGCTCATGTCTGGACCATGCCATACCCCATAGGCGGTTGGTGGCCCAACTGTTTGGGGAGGCTAAAGGGGGAAGGGTTAGGGGTGGGGCCAGGGGCGGGCTTACATCCATAATTGTCTGACAACACAGAAAAAAATAAGTAAAAATAAAATAATCACAATTAATACCTTTTATTAAATTTAGATATTAGATATGTATCATATGTCAAAGAATAAAGTGGTTGCTCAAAGCATATACTAACCACAATCGCTCAACTGCAAAACACTATGCACAACTTTGTGCAAAAACACACTCATAACCTTACTGTACCATAAATATTACACTGGGCATACCCTAATACACCAATATGCCACCCATACAGAAAATGCAGATCGTCAACAATATGAAACAAGGGATCATAATATCACAATTCTCATGTAGAGCCACAAAACACCCTTTTATGGTGGATAGTGTTCACAATGAGCTCCTTTTATTAACGACCATATGTCGATCCTTCAAGAGTAGTGTGTCATGATTTAGGCTCTACACCCTTTCTGATGTTTTGGTGCCACCTCAGTAAGGCCAACACACAATCTCTCCACTGCAAAATACTATACACAAACTTATGCAAAAACACACTCATAACCTTACCAAACCATAACAGCACTAATTCCAAGGACAGGACGAGCTACAATCTTATGCGTGGAAAGGCAGCACTATAATTACACCGGGCTCTAAAACACCAGTACACAACCTAGTGAAACATAACCAAAAAGGGCTGCAAATACTACACGCTAGCAGAATACTGCATCTTGATCACACATGAAAAACACATGACACAACAGATATGAAGGCAAAATACTGAACTGGAAAGTTACCTCAAGAAGTCAGACTTGGCATGCAGCAATACTAGAAAAATTGAAACTTACATGCAAAATATCACTGATGCACATTTCCAAAAGCTGACATATTCCAATTAATACATTCTGAATAAATAATGTTTTCTACCTTTGCTGTCTGAGCATTTAGTCCCAGTGTCTTCTGTTTTATGCAGTGTCTTCTTTCCATTTGATATTTTTTCTCTCATCATGTCCACCATCCTTCTGTCCCCTTATGCGTCCTGTCTACCATCTGTAGCCCTGTCCCTATCCTTTCTCCAGTTTCAACATTTGCCCTCAAAATGTTCAAATCCAGCCCTTAAATTCAGCAATTTCCCCTCCATCCATATCCAGCATTTCTTCTCACTCCCATCCCCTCCATCCATGTGCATCTACTTTCTCTGTCTTCCCTCCCCTCCATCCAAGTCCAGTATTTCTCCTCTCTTCCCTCCCCTCCATCCATGTGCATCTCCTTCCTGACTTCCTCCCCTCCATCCATCCATGTCCAACAACTCTCCATTCTCCCCTGCCCTCTCCTCCATCTATCCATATCCAGCAAATTTCCTCTCCCCGCACCACTTTGTTGCCCCTTTCTCTCCCTTGAGTGCAGCACCACTTTGTTGCCCCCTCTCCCCCTTGAGTGCAGCACCACCTTTTTGCCCCCCTGCACCACTTTGCTGCCCCCCGCGCCTGGCTCTCTTTTCTTACTTTTAATTACTTCGCAGCCAAGTCAGGATCGGGGAGGCAGACAAGCAGTATGCAGTGTGACCCAATAAGCGAGAGGCAGGTCAGGGATGGGAAGCAAGCTCGCGGTTCCTTCAGGGACTGGGAAGGTGCTTAACCTATGGCACATAGGCTCCATTTTCTTTGAAAATCTGTTTGGGGGGACCTAGCTACGCCACTGGCACTGCCTATCTAACTAGAACAGCTTTAGCCTTTTTACAGGTGGACCCAGCATAGGCAGTCCCTTATTTCTAATGATCTTTTGGCTATTGTTTTCAATAACATTTACTACTGTTTTGGGTCAAAGGTCTAGATAGCCTCCCCTGACTCCTGCTTTATCTAACCTCCTTACCTGTTGCTTTCAACCCCCCTCCCCAAGCCCAGCACCACTTCTGTTTCCCCTGGCTCCCCCTCCTCGAATCCAGCACCACTGTTCCCCACTCTCTCTCTCTAACCCCCTCCCGAGTTCAGCACCGCTTTGTTGCCCCCTATCTCTCTCTCCTGAGTCCAGCACCGCTTTGTTGCCCACTCTCTCCCTTGAGTGCAACACCACTTTGTTGCCCCCCTCTCTACCACCCCCCCCGGGTCTGGCAATGCTTTGTTTCCCTCCTCTGTCCCCTCCGAGTCCAGCACAGCTTTCTGTCTCCCCCCCTCCCCGGGACCTTCCAACTTGCTTCGTTTAACAGCCCCTGCAGCACTAGCACCCTGCCAGAGCCGGCGTCAACTCCTTCCCTCTACCGCGTCTCGATCTAGCTCAGACACTTCCTGCCTGCGCGAGGGTGGAACTCATGATGATGCAAGCAGAGGGAAGGATCATCCGATGCCCGGCTCAAGCAGTTTGTTGTTGCTGCAGGCAGGAGTTGTTAAACAATGTAGGCTCACTGCGGGAGGGGGGGCGGTGAAGAGGGAGAACAGAGAGTCCGGGAGAGAAGCTTGCAGTGGAACGGTGGGAAGGGAGGGGAGAGAAAGGACAAATTAAAAAAAAAAAGTGCCAGACTTGCTGTGGAACAGTGTGGTGGGAAGGGAGGGGAGAGAAAGTGCAAGTACAAAAAAAAAAAAAGTGCCGGATGGCAGACGCCGTTTCAAAATTACATAGGCGCCATTTTTTAAAAGAATCCGTTTGCTATGCCACTGGCTTGGGGCTTGCGGCTGGGGAGGCTTAGCCTCCCCAAGCCCCTTTTACCGGGCGCCTATGCCATACCCCTTCCACTACAGCATCCCCTGCTGGGAGGGCAGCCATGGATCTTTCTATCCTTATTTAAGCCAGAGACCACTTGAACGTGTGTGATGGTGGACTTACTTTGTAGTGGATTAGCCAAAAGTTCTATGTGTGGAAGACTCAGCATTTGAACCTACTACAGTGTGAAGTCTCCCTTGAAGCTTGAGTTAGCTGCCTTTGTGTGGCTTACAGGCCAGAGGATTTTGTCACCCCTCTGCCTGGCCTTAAGAGTAAACCAGAGATCTTGAGCTAGAAGCTGATGAGAGAAAGGAGAGACAGATGCATCAACTAGGAACTTCACTACAGGAAAAAAAAAAAAGGTACTGTATGGAAATATTCCCAGAGAGAACGAGAGTCTGTCTGAAGAGGATCTCATAGTGGAGGGCCTGTTCTGCCCCCAAAATTCTGTGTGAATGGTTACATTTATTTTGTATTTGTAGTTGCAGTGTGTAAGCCAAACCAACAGTAACTTCCTGCTAGAGCTTTTAATCTCTGTTCTTATAAGTCAAACCTAGCATGTGATTCATTTCCTCCAGTTACTGCCAGGTTCAGGCTTCAGCCCAAGGTACATGCTGTGATCCTGTTAGGTTATTTCCTGAGGCTCCCCTCATGTTTGGGATATTCCTTGCTGCCTTCCTTGCAGGGCAGAATTTTCCATCATGGGCTCAGTAGTCCACAGCCTCTCTCTCTCCCCATCCACTTCTGGAAAAATGCATCTTCCTTTTACCCAATGCCCAATATTCTCTCCTCACTGGAGTGGAGGAGTGGCCTAGTGGTTAGAGCCCTGGTCCTGGCATCCAGAGGCGGCCAGTTCAAATAAATAAATATCCTCCTTTCACTGAAGCTTAATATCCATCTCTGCAATAATTCAGAATTCATCTCTCCAGTCACTCATCATCCACCCTTTCAGTCAGCCAATTGATCAGGGCAGAACTCTTCTCTAAACTACCTTCATTCAGTAAAGTTACTCATTTTACTTATTTGTAAATAACAGTTGGAATTCAAGAGAAACGAGTCTTTTTTGGGATGCTGGACTGCTTTAGCTGTTCAGTAATGCATGGAATACACATTCCCCTAGATTCTATATATGGCGACTAAAGTTGCATATGCAAATCAGCGTACACAACTGATTTGCACATGCAACTTAATTGATTAATGAGCCAATCAGCACCAATAATTGGCTGCTAACTAATTATTGTCGTTAATTGGGAATTGCGCACACACTGTATTCTATGACAATGTGCGAGTAACTCCTATAGCGCATAATTTCAAGGGGGTGTTTCAAGGGTGCTCCTATGAGTTACATGCATTTTTAAAGAACAAGGCCGATCTGCGCCTAATTTAGGTGTCGGCATTTACACCTGGTTTCAGGAGGCGCTCATTAGACGCTATTCTATAAAGTGCAAATACCCTTTATAAAATAGCGCTTGGCGCATAATTTTTTCTGTGCTGATTTTTTCACACGATTTACTGAATCTAGTCCATTATGAGAAACATCCTAGGGACTGTGAAGTTTTAGTCAAAAAGGGAACAGGTGCCCAGTTTGTGGGAAAACCAAAACCAACAGACTATCAAGTATTGAGAGGGATCATAAACAAACACAGAAGAGGAGATAGCAAATGTGTTTTTCTATAGTGTACGTGTAATGCTGTTCAAGCTCAAGATATAAAGACTACCTCAGAGAGACACTTATAGTACAACATCGATTATCTGGACTATCCTCTGCCGGGGGTGGTCTGGATAATTGGAAAAAACTTTGGAATATTAAGAAGAGCAATTTTAATTTTTCAATTATCTGTCGGGCAATAGAGACCAGGGGGGGGGGGGATGCAGGTCCGGATAACTGGACATCCGGATGATCGGACCCTACTGTATTTTGCACCAATCCTCAGTAAAGTCAGTTGGAGCACCCATGTCGTCTCTGAGCATTTATATAGGAAAGCGGGGCAAATGCCTGAGCTTTGAAGGGATATCCCTTCCCCCTGCAGAGAATTTGCTCCCTTGGGGAAGAGTGTGTGTTTGTACTGAGCAAAGGAGGGGAGAGATCCAGGAGAAAAAAGTCCTGAGGGGCCTTTATAATGAAAGCCACCTGATGGTCTACCCCGAGAAAAGGTACACCTTAATATAAGCAGCATTGGTAGATTTTCTATTTTTAACATTATGCTAATACAGGTCATTTCTTTCCATTGCCAAGTTCTCACCTATAAAATAAGTGCTATGATGTAACAGTGGTTACTTCAAAACAGAGTTCACCTGTATAATGCCAGGCCATTTCAGGGCCGCCAAGAGTGGGGGGGGGGGGGGGTCGGGGGGAGAGCAAACTTCCCTGGGCCTGGCCCTCCAAGAGGGGCCCGGCGGCGGGGTCTTTCTCTCACTCCTGCTCCTGACGGGACCCGTGTGATCACATCCCGACAGGAGCAGGAGAAAGAAAACTCCTTGGAGGACCCAGAGGAGCACCTCCAGCACTGCTCTTCTGCCCAGCTGAGTGGCTGCTTTTCCTCTCAGGCACACATGCTCGGTTTTGAAACAGAGCATGCCCTGAGAGAAAAAGCAGCTGCAGGGGGCAGGCAATCGGCAGAAGAGCAGCGCTGGAGGAATACAACTTCTGCTGGCTGGGCCTCAGGATCCCCGCCAGCCAACAAGGTATTTCAATTGTGGCAGCAATCGATGGGGGGGGGGGGGGGGGGGGGGGGCAGCGGCGATCCAAGGGGAGCGGTGGCCACGATCTGGGGAGGGGGAGGGAGGCAGCCAATTTAATCTCTCAGCAGCCCTGGGCCATTTATGTGACTACTGGTCTGGTCTTACCTTCATGACTGCAGGTAACTCAGTCAGGTAATAGTGCTCCACGTGAGCATTTGCTGCTGCTAACGTCAAGATATACTCATTCCGTGCCTCTCCAAGCTGCTTGGTGCATCCTGCCAATTGGGTAGAGAACTATTGGAGGAGAAATAAAAAGACAGATAAATTGTAAGATCAATTTGTTTTTTCCCAAGTACAATGTCAGCAGGGATTCCCTGCCGACCTCCATAGTATTATGCACTCAAGAGGTTTTCTGTATTCTTAGTCTTGTCCAGACATTTATTCTTTCTCATAATCACATCACAAAGCAACATAAATATGCACAGACATGTTGGGGATCGCTATCCCAGCATTGCTGCTTTATTTTATATGTATTTTTGAGTTTGTGGTTTATGTTCCAAGCTATTGGCTGTTTGCTACACTCTCAGTTTCATATAATGTACATGGTTTCCCTCTGTACTGCATTCATAAAGAGGAAAAAAAAATCTGCACAAATACCAATTCTTCTATTCTCATTAAAGGAGTTAACAGGGTACCGAAAGTTTTACAAAACCTCCCGAATTCTCTATCCATGGAGGTAGGAAAGGATAGACAAAGTTCGCTTGTGAGAGAAAGAGGGAGGAATTCCAGGGAATGCAGAAAATCTTAAACATTAACATTGAGGCTATTGTGACACGTTAGTTGCATGATAGCTTGATAACAGCAATTCCAACCTTCACCCCATCCCTTTTTGATTAGAAGCAGACAGACACTGTACGATACCTTGGCACTTAGCTTCTGTAAGCTGGTCTTTGAGTGAAAAATCCCATGGTCACTTCTTTTTAGCCTGCAGGACAGACATACAAAATATCAGATGCCTGCCCAAACCAGGCGATGGATTCTTTCTAATTTTGATTCAGTCATGGAGCACTCTTTTTTAAAGGCTGATAATAGCTTAGGTTTTCATACAGATCAGGGAATATGGTCCACAAAATATCAAACTCTAGGTCAATCGGTGGCGGTAAGGTCTCCGGCTCAAAATGGACATGCACCAATTTTTATTTTGCTGCACATCCATTTTCAGCCCCCCCCCCCCAAAAGGCCTTTTATGCAGGTGCGCTGAAAAATGGACCTGTGCGTGTCCAAATACACACATCTACACCAGTGCAGGCCATTTTCGGCGCACCTTAGTAAAAGGACACCACAGTGAAATTCTTTGAGGTGCCATGTATAATTCATCCACATCTCTCTCTTAACAATAATAGGCATTATGTTTAGGTATGTTTGGAACACATTTCCAGCTCTCCAAAAACTTTTACTGTTTCACTGATCCATAGATTGGGAGTACAATTTTCAAACTGGCCATGGTGTGCAGGGCTGGTGTTAAAACATGCTGAGGGAAGAAATTTAGGAAGGAGTCACAAAGCCCACTAGCAGACTTTATCTTCTTCAAGTAGCTTGGGGCCCAGGGCAATTGCCTTGTTTGCACTCTCTTATGGGCAGATGATCAAAAGCCCTGGGATGTTCCAAATAGCACTCTAAAAATAGCTGACAGTGGGGGCTTTACTGCACCTATGATCAGAGATAATTGCATGCAAATTAAAGCATGTAATTCTCTCTGATCATGGGGTGGAAGTGAGGGAGGATTGTGACTGAACGCCTCTCGCACTTGTTTGACAGGTCTGGGCTGTCAAAAGCCCAGACCTGTCAAACATAGGGGCTGTAGGTCCATGGGATCACCAGACCCCTACTACCCCTGCCCCGAGCCAAGTGAAACAGTCAGTGGCGTACCAAGGGGGGGGGGGGCGGGGGGGGGGGGGGTGGTCCCCCCGGGTGCACGCCGCTGGGAGGGTGCCGCGCGCCTGTCGGCTCCGCTCGTTCTGTGCTCCCTCTGCCCTGGAACAGGTTACTTCCTTTTCCAGGGCAGAGGGAGCATGGAACGAGTGAGGCCAACAGGTGCGCGGCACCCCCCCCCCAGCAGGTAAAAATACACCCAGGGGGGTGTCCTTTCTCCAGGGGTGGGGGGTCGCTGCACCCGGGGGGGGGGAACATCTGCGATCCGCCCCGGGTGTCAGCCACCCTAGGAACGCCACTGGAAACAGTCCCCCCAACCCCCCCGACACAGGTACAGGGGAGGTTGGAGATCCAGTGGGTCACCAGGCTCCCTAACTGCCCCCCAGCATTCCTGAGAAGTCACTGGTGGCCCAGTGGGCCGCGGTCAATTCCCCCCACTCCCCTTCCTTGTTGGAGGAGGGAGGTGGCCTCCCGCTTCTTCCACTGGTGCCGCCTGCAAAATGGCGGCGCACAGCCCTGTCCAGTGTATCCTGGGATGCGCTGGGTGCAGCTTCACACCGTATAAGGGAGAAACTCCCTTATATGGTGTGAAGCCCCACCCATCCGCCGGACCTCCAGCCTCCTGTTGCTGGGGGGGGGGGGGGGTCGTCGGTCGGGTCGAGGTTCCTACGGGGGGCTGCTGCATTGGGGGAATGGGGGCCTGCTTGCATGCAAATGTATGCTGGACAGGGCTCACCATTCCTCCCCAATGGTCTGCAAACCCTAACACCAGATCCGAGCTGGGGATGAATAGGTTCAGCATGCATTTGCATGCTACTTGCGATAAGATCCCTGTTTTGCATGCTAGTTGTGTTCAGAGCCCGCGAGTGCGTTGTTTCATGTGCTCAGGGGCTCTGATCATGGGGTGGTAGCAAATGCAGGCACTGTTAGTATGGCGCTAGCAGCCTCTAGTGCTTGCGTTTGCTTCTGATCATCGGCCCATTAATGCTGGTCCTGGTGAATTGCCCCACTGAGCCTCTCTTTGACATTTGCACTAGAAGTGATCCTATAGGAATTCTGTAGATAAAGGGAAAGAACCTACAAGGATTTCAAAATGAAATCCCTCTGCATTTAATTTGAGGGCTCTCCTTCACCCTGCCCCCAAGTACTGCCCTAATTCCACCAGGTTTCTGCACAGAAGGGGAGAAGCAATTTTCAAAGGCATCTTTTTTCCACAAGCATAGATGATTGCCCTGAATATATCTCTCTCTCTCAACAGACATGAGAAGTTTAATTTTCTAATCAGGTATGAAAATGAGGTGTGAAAAACCTTTTATATACTTGGAGCAAAGAATTAAATGGTAATTTTGAACTATCCTGCAGTGGTTGATAGATCTAATAGCAGTGGTGAGATAGCAGTTTCTCACCTAGCCTCAGTATCCATGGCTTTCTCTCTGGCCACTTCAAAGACCCGCTCCAGCTGCCCATAGCGCTTCTTGGTTTTGCTCAGTTCCTTCATGGTCTCCATCAGCTCCATCTGCACTTTTGCAAGCTGCTCAGTACTCTGAGATCAGAAAGACACAGTTAAACCTATCCAGTAAACCTGGGTTCCTAACACTCTTTTCTTGGTTGCTCAGTATAGCTCGATTTGTACTTTCATAAATGCAGTCAATATATCATTACCTTGAAGAAGTCAAAAAGTTTGATCTAGCACAATATTTAATGTGTCCTAGGATCCAGCATATACAAAGCCCTTTTCTAACTGCATGAATAAATCATATGAAATCAATCATCTTTTCTCTATCTTTATCTCTCTCTCTCTCTGTCTCTTGTCTTTCCTCCCCCCCCCCCCCCCCCCCCACCCAATACAATTATGTCTTGATCTCCTACCAGTTTAGGAGTCCCTACTCATCTTATAGCTTCACCTTCTTCAGCAGGTGCTCCTTTGCCGTCCGGGCTGTTTTAGCAGCTTCTCCTGTCAAATTTCGATAATTTTCTGCAGCAGTCACCCTGGCTTGTCCCACAGAAGCAGCACCTTCAACCACGGACTTCCAGACCACAAAGACGCTCCTGGAAAAATGACTCTCTTATATTGGCTGCAGGGCCAGGGCAAGATTTTTGCCATCTTAGGAGAAATCAAAATGTGGTAACTCAGCTGGCTGCTCCCCCTCCCCCCTTTCATTCCTTCTGCTTTCCTCTTGTGATAATTGCCTTATGCAGCACTGTTTTAAAAAAGCAAAAATCACAGAGGCTGGTGGCACCCTTATAGGCTAACCTGTTTATTAAGGCATGAGCTTTCCTGGCTAAGATCCCTCTTTTTCAGATGTCTAGCACCTGAAAGATTAGATCTCTGTTCTTCCTTTTGTTAAAGCATTGACAAGCACTAGTATTGGAATAAGGGAGACAGGAGGGGGAGGGGAAACAGTGGTAGTGGAGCAAAAGTTCGGAAGGAGGACTAGGGTTTAACTTTCACACTTTTACAAAATACATCAGTATAAAGTTTCAGTTACAGAAATTAACTGAATATAATACTTTACAGGCAAAATTATTACCAAGAGAGTTTTACCAACGAGGAAGCAGAAAAAGAGAATGTCAGCTCCTCCTCCTTGGAAAAACCATATTGAAGGACAAATAAAATAATTGTGAGCAGATCTATCCTTGATAGATGTGTACCTAAAAGGATCAAAGAAAATGAGAAAGATCCAAAACATCAAACTGAAAAATGCTGCATTAACGGAGGATCTTAAGTTCATATGCTCTAATAATAAATTGAAAATAACAGCTGAAGCATAAAAATTGCACAGATATGCAGAAAACAGAAAAAGGGGGGGGGGAGCTACAATTATTTACCAATAACTTGTGCTATTTTAGCACAGGCCACACTTTATGCAATGAGACCTATGGGCCGATAGTCAAAGTCATTTAAACGACCAGGAGAAGCTCCTGGCCATTTATAAGTGTCTGTGTAGGGCTATCCAGGGATATTCAATGGCACTTGTGCCGCTGAATATCCCCTCTAATCACCTATGCCAAAACCGGCTAGACTGTGGGCAGTCTGGGGTGGAGTTGGAGCAGAGCAGAAACTTAGCCTGTTAGCAGCGATTTTCAGTCTGTTAACTGGCTAGGTAACCTCAAAGTTACAAAAACTGTTTTATTGTCCCAACGTTATTCGGCAAGTTAACCGGGCACCAGTCTGAATATTGAACGATGCCTAGTTAACTTCTGGATCGGCAGTTATACCTGGATATTCAATGCCAGGAGCCACGAGCATTGGATATCTGGAGTTAGTTCAACTCATGGTTGGAAGCTGCTTGCCAGCCGCTTACTGCTGTGGGCTGAATATCAGGCTCCTAGTTATTAATAACCCGGGTTAATAGTGAAAATAACCCATTGCAAAGGTAGCCCACATTGATAACCTCCCCCAGTGGCGTACCAAGGGGGGGCGATCCGCCGGGTGCACGCCGCTGGGGGGGTGCCGTGGCGCGCGCCTGTCGCCCTGTCTCCGAGTTCACATGTGTTCACTGCTCCCTCCGCCCTGGAACAGGTTACTTCCTGTTCTGGGGCAGAGGGAGCAGTGAACACATGCGAACTCGGAGCCGACAGGGCAACAGGCACGCGCCCTGGCACCCCCCCCCCAGCAGCGTGCACCCGGGGGCTGTCATTTTGCCAGGGGGGGCGCCGTGCTGCACCCGGGAGGGGCGCATCGGCGATCCGCCCCGGGTGTCAGCCAGCGTCGGAACGCCACTGACTTCCTCCCTAAATTATTTACAGAAAATCCAAAACAGTTTCTTTTCCATTTCTTTGTAGAAAGCACCCACTAAAATTGAAAGAGAATGATCTGGAAAAACTTACCAAAGACCGTGTGGAGCACAACCAAGAAGCAAAATTACAACTAACGAATAGCCCTAAAATCACAAAATAGTTGGAATACAGGTTAAAAAGAGCCCCAAACTGGAAGAACCTTGGCCCAGATAGAGTGATCCCTTCACCACGACATGGCAAACTGCAAAAATGAATTGATCAGGCAGCCAGATTTAACACCACATTGGTTAAATAACAGGAAGAATGCTTCTACTTCCAAAGGGAGATGAAAGTAACCTTCCAAAAAAAGAAAATTAACAACCAATAACCCATCTACTTGCAATCTATAAGCTGTTTACTGCAATAGATGTCGACAAAATATATGATCATATTGACTTTAACATTACAATAGATCAGAAGGCAACAAGAGAGGGGCATTTGTAACAAAATATCAGTTCTTGCTAAATAAAGCCTTTATGGTTAGTGCTAAGAAAAGCAGAGATCTCAGTGTAGCATGGACAGATTATTAGAAAGCCTTTGAAAGCATTCCACACTTCTGGATTAATAAATTGCCTTGAATAAACTCTAAATTGATGGGAGTACATTAAACGTTACCATGAAAATGTGGCAAACTATATACCATCTACTATATGAAAAAAGACAGTATATCATTCCTAATATCAGAATCTAGCAAGGAATATTCCAGTGAGCTTCCCTGCCACTTCTTGTTTTGTATAGCACTTAACTCTTTGGTTATGGATTTAGCCTTAATCTTAGAGCTGGCAAAGACCCAGAGGTAACATTACACCTGCTGTTTGTAGATGACTTGGAGTTCTACAGTTCCAGCGAACAACATATGTTGAACAACTTTGCTTAGTAAAAGGCTTTTCAGATGACATTAGAATGACTGTTGGCCTGGACATTTTAAGGGGGAAACTGAAAACATCTCTCTGATTGCTGATTGTGCCATCAAGGAATTTGAACAGGAAGGTCTATATATGTATCTAGTTCAGGAAGGACCAACAATCCAGTATGAAGCTCTGAGAAAACAGACAGTAAAGAGTATCATAGGACATTAAAATTGATACAGGAATGTGATCAAAGATACAAGCCATCAGCCAGCTTGTGATTCCTGTACTCTCATACAGCTTTGGAATTGTGGACTGGCCTCTTAAATACCTTGAAAAATTGGATGTACAAATAAGAAAATTCCAGTTTACGGTAAGATTGTATGCCCCTAGAGCCAAAGCAGGAATGTGTCTCATAGAAATAGACTATACATTCAGCACTACCATTGTAGGCTTCCAGGCCTATTTAATAGCATCAATGGATCCAAACACAGCAAAAGGTACTGAAGTATGAAAGCAAGTATCCATAATCCAATTCCAATATTAAACCAGAGTAGGCATCCTGACGAGCAGAAGGAATGAGTGGAAAACCACCTGCATGCACAGGAAAGGAACCAACAGAATATGTAAAGCAGGAGAAAAATAGCTCTTTAAAGAATCGTGGCCAATGCAAAAATATAAAGTGTTACTTCATCAATCAAGCCCGGAGACATGAATGGTTAAGGAGAGGAGAACTGAAACCTAAGGATGAGAGATTATTAGTTGCAGCTCAGGACAGCAGATTACGGATCAGATGGTTCACAGCGAGTATAGAGAAAACTGGTAGGACATGTTAAACATCTTGCAGCTGGCTGCGAAGTGCTGATGGCAGAAAATTTCTAGATAGAAAGGCACCACAAGGTGGCATATCTCATTCATGGTCAGTTCAGCAGGCGAAAGTGGTTTCATTTCCCACTGTGACTCCTTGTGACCCTGGGCAAGTCACTTAACCCTGGTACAAAACTTAGATTGTGAGTCCACTAGGAACAGAGAGAGTACCTGTACGTAATATGTGAACCACTTTGGTTCTACTACAGAAAATGGTATATCAAAAATCTATTATTAATAATACCAACAACAACAACATTGCTGTACCAAAAAAGCATTGAGATTGTGAACCTAACAGAATGACTTTGATTTACAAGTATGTAAAATATGCACACAGCCAATCCCCTTTTCATAGAAAAGGGGATTAAGACACCTAAAGAAATCATCTTTTTTTTTTATTTTAAATTTATTCTTTATTTAAGTTTTTACCAAACATAACAATTATGAGTGATATTAGACAGATTAAATTAAATTCATTCAATACAAAAATTTTTTTCTACATGAAATAATACTCTTACTAACGACCACAATAATATGAAATCGATCCAAGAAAGAAATAGAAAATTTTTTTTTCCTGCTTAAATAAACAGTTTCACATAAATTAAATCAAACAAGTAGCTACATTCCCGAGTGGGTTACTCAATAACTGCATACAGCGTTGCATACGTGACTAGACTTGTACATTGACCTCTTCCCTGCTTTTTTAGAAAATCTTCCAATTGATTTGGGTCAAAAAATCGATATTGCTTAGACTGCAAGATTAATCTACATACACATGGGTATCTCAAAAGAAACTCTGCCCCGATCGCCAAAGCTCCTGGGCGCAGCAACAAAAACATCTTGCGTCTCTTTTGAGTTTCCCTGGATAAATCCGGGAAAACTCTCACTTTTGATCCCAAAAATAAAGAATCCAAATGCCTAAGGGAAAGTCTAAGAACTGCGTCTCTATCCATTTCCAAAGCAAAGGTTACAAGCAAAGTAGTTCTTTGTGTTATCACTTCAAGAAACGACTCCAGGAATGCCGTAAGACCCATTGCTCTTTGTTCTGATAGATTTGCTGATGTTTTAGCATCAGTCTGTAAGTAAAAAGCTCTAGTTATTGGAGGCAATGAGTTTTCAGGCATACCCAGGGTCTCCATGAGATATTTTTTTAACCATTTGCGTCAGAGTTACCAATGGTGACCTAGGAAAATTTATAAAACGCAAAGTTAGTCTCTTAGATTGATTTTCTAAATATTCCAGGCGTCTTAAGGTAACATTTTTGTCTTTTAGCAAAGTTTGCTCCACTAGTTCAATCTTTCCAACTTTTTCAGACAGTCTTTTAACTTCAGAAGCATAGCTTTCATTAGTCTTTAGATGAATTAGCGCAGTCTCTGATAAAACTTTTATTGTCCCCATGTTTTTTAGGATTACAGTTTGTAATGCAGATTGGGTCTTAGAAGTCAAGTCCCAAAGTGACTCTAATGTCACTACGGCTGGTTTCACTACCTCTCCCATTATACAATCCGGTAGAGGGGCTTTTGAAACTTGTTCCAGTATACTCACTGTCCTTAATGAAACAACAGGAGTAGTTGTTAGTTCTGGTTCCTCCAAGTTTCCAGCTCCAGCTCTCTTCTCCTGCAAACTCCCTCCCTGCACAGCCTGGTCTCTCTCCATAGCAGCAGGGCTTGCCTGAAGATTCTCCCTTCCGGGTTGTGGGGGCGCCGCACGCTCGACAGGGCTAAGGGAAGCCCCGTCTACGCTGTTGTCCTGCTCCACAAGGCAGGCTCCCGCAGTTGAAGTAGATGCCATCTCGGGACCGGGCAACACCGTGAAACGGTCCATCGTCGTCTGCTGCAGCTGAGGCGTTCCACTCGGGACGGAGGGAACCTCCCGAATCTTGCCTCTCCGCTTGCCCATCTTCCGACGGGTAAGGTGCTAACAGCGGCGTTCGTTGGGGCCGATTCTAATTTTCCGTTTGCGCTACTCAGTCCGTCGCCATCTTGGATCAACACCTAAAGAAATCATCTTGACAACATCCTCCTGTCTCTTTTGGGACCAGGAAATAACTTAGAATAAAATCTCCATCTTCTTTCTCCTGATCTGATCAGCTGAACCACTTTGGGCTTTGAGTGGGACATTGATATTGAGATTTAAAACAAGAGCACCTCAGAGGGCAATATAGTGGGATTCTGAAAAAGACAAAGTCTGCATCTGATCTTTACTGTTTGGAGAATCCAACTGTCTGAGGGAACACCGGGCCAATGGATTACAAAATCCTCAGCCTCTCCCCAACAGGAAGTTCTCTAGCATGGATACTGTAAATATTGGCCACGTCACCCTGAATCTGATCAAAACCCTATTGCAGGTTTTGTCTGGCATGCTGCCTAGGGCTTTGAGGCTCTGCACTTTCAGGATGAGAGAGAAGACCCTATTGATAATGGGGATATTGTTTCTTCTCACAGGCCCAACTCAAATACCTCCTTGACATGGAGGATAGATGACAAGTGGCTACATAAAGCATCTAAACAGTAGAACAGTGGCTTAAATTGATCCACTAGCTTCCTTATCCTTATCTCCAAAGAGAACATCTCCCTTAAAGGGCACACCAGCAAACATATTTTGCATATCAGACTCAGGTCTTAATTTCACAGGTATGAGCAAATGAAACATTTTTCACATTCTTTTCCCATGTCCATTAGCTGAAGCAGATCATCGAGGTTTTCTTGAAGTTGTCTGACAAATCCCTTGCCTTTTGTTAGGATGGAATGCATATATTGTTCTTTGAAGAACTTATAAGAAGCTATGCAAGATATAATCATAGCATTCTGTTAAATGTTTCTCCCAACAAAGTCAAGAGGCACTGGAGAGCAACTTCATAAGCTCCTGACCTTTTTGAGAACAGATTCGACCACAACAGGCTGGTGAGGTAGTTGGGAACTTTCAAATCCTAACGTTTTCCTATTAACAGGAAGTACTGTTCTCCAACATGTCCATCTGTACCTCTCTTAGGATCTCATGGATGGGTAATACTATAGAACAGTTAGGGAGTATGAGAAATTGGAGGACATTCTACATGATCCCAGGCTCAAACTCCTTCAACTTACTGTACATAAATAAATGGAATAGCTTATGCCAGTCTCTTATTATTAAAAAATCTTTTTATTAAGATGCAGAGCATACTAGAAAGCAGTACAAATTACCGGCAACATAAAAAAATATATAAAGGAACCACTAACATCGTGGAAGAAACCCACTGAACAGTACAAAACTTCTCACCTCCTCCCCCCAAACAAATCTGTAACTTGGTCGAAGAGCATTCTAAAGGATATCCTCTAGGGTCTGAGACCTGTGCTCTTATGGTCTCAAACCTAAGCCCCCCCCCCATACACACAAACAGAACAACCATATCTAACCCCCCCTCCCTTACAGCTAAGAATTAAGCCGAGAACCTCAAAATTTATTGAGCACTTGGCTACAGGCCATAGGTGAAGCAGAATCCAAAAATAAGGGTCCCACACCATGAGAAAACTTTTCAGTCTCCTAAGATAAGGATGAGCCGCCCGGGTCTTTATGCCATTTTCTTAATAAAATCTGCAAAGAGACCTTCTGGAGAAGCTCTACTCCTTATCTATAGAGAAAAGGGATCTAAAGGAAGCCCTGTAGACTCCACCCGGCCAGACATGGCTCCTGGACAGTTAAATTGTAAATTTTCAGCAGCACTTAACCGGTTAGCAACAAACTGAAAACCAGCTAATTTGGGAGCACTGCAGTGGTGGAGTTGGCTGGTTAAGTGCCAATATTCAGCATTTAACCAGTCAAGATCACCGCATACATAGGACTGCATAAAGTCAATCCCATCTTTATGTTGTAACCCATAACTGCTTAAGTGCTTAGGGGCCCTTTTACTAAGTTGCAGTAAAAAGTGGCCTGCACTAGTGTGGGTGTGTGAAATTGGTGCACGCTGGGCCATTTTTACCATGGGGGGAAGAAGGCCTTTTTTTAAATGGGGCAGTAAATGGCTGTGTGCTAAAATTAAAAGTAGCGCGTGGCTATTTACTGGCTGAGCCCTTGCAGCCACCTATTTACTTGGCAGTAAGGGCTCACGTGCTACTTGCACAGTAATCAGGCAGCACACGGCAATGTGGCCATGCTGCCGATTACCGCCGGGAATGCCCCCGTGGTAGAAAATAGAAGATTATTTTCTACCGCGGGAAATAGCATGTGCTAAATTTGGAAATACCGTCAGGTGCTCACGCTACCCCGGTGGTAGTACCGATTTGGCACATACTATCCGTGCATTAGCCCTACTGTTACTTAGTAAAAGAGTACGTTAACCGGCTATGCATTAGCTGGCTCTGGAAACCCGAAAATTCAATGCCGGTGCCTGGACAAGGCCTGACACTAAATTTCCAGGTTTAACGCCGGTGGTGATCAGCAAAATGCCGATTGCCACCGGCTGAATATCTGGTCTGTAAATAATAACCCAGCTGCACACTAATCCGTAAGTATGTGCCAATCTTCACTTGTGCATACTTTGCAGGTGGGTGTTCACGTGGACAAAGTTTGAGTGAAGCATGGGCAGGGCACATACCCAGTTGCCTAAATTATAGACTGCTATGGTTTCCTCAATCTATGCATGAACATTTATACCAACTCTGTGGCTGGCATATGTACTCGCATATATTTAATCAGTTACACTTGCATTCTAAAAAAGAAACCAGGTGCCTATTTTTCTTAATCGAATAGGCTCTAAATAGCTGTGTTCTTGGCACCTAAAATCAGGCATCCTCTCACAGAATTGCCCTTTAGGTTTGTGTGCTATGCATAATGTTAATAGCATAATACACATGAGCCGCCCCCCCCCCAACATAAGATGCAGAAAGTTGGCATTTCCCTAATTCAAACAAACAAATCTCAAGTCTCCTACACACCAGTATCCTCTCCCCAACTCCCCTACACACCAATATCCTCCACCCACCTGATTCAATAATACAACCCCTCCCCTGATCAAACAAAAACTCAACTGTATCCCTAACCCTTCCCTCAAGACTCCCTAAAGTGCCAATGTCCAACCAGCATGGGACATTCTTCCCAACTATTGTCCAAACATATTTAGACCCACATAGACTTGGATTGAGGGGGGGGGGGGGGAAATCACAGAGATCAGGAGATGCAATTGCACATTTTCACCATTTTATTGGGGGGGGGGGGGGGGAGGAGAGAAGGCCTAGAGCATGGACTATTCCCAGTAGTGAACTGCTTTATGCCCAATCAGCATGCAAGCAGTTTATCACTGCCTCTGAAAGAAGCTCAATAGTAGTGTGCTAAAAGCAACTGTTAAATTTAGCTACAGCTGAAGGTCTTTCCATATTGCAGTTAATATTACGTATTTGTTTAGAACATGTCTGTGCATTAATATTTAAAATGTCAGAACATGAGCTAAACTTTGCTTTGATGCCCTTAATATACAAACCCTTATACGTTTCACCCACAATCTTGTTTTATTCCCTTTAAAAGAGCAAAAAGCAAGAACACAGACACCCCTTTCTCCTATAAAAAGACAGTGAGATATGCAAGCAGATGAGTATATTCTAGCAAATAATGATGAAAAATAATCCATATATTGATTCTGTGACACTTTATTGCATGTTCAGAATCAGTTTTAGCGCAAAGAACCCTGAGCTTCCAATTTGCTTTTTACGACTCTTCATATCTAATCATTGGGCGTCAGATCCTACCTGATTCCACTGGGCTCATTTTTCCCCGGATTCCAGTCTCTCTTCAGATACTGACTTGCCAGTCTCTGTAAAGCCTAGAATCACAAAAGCTGTGTGTTCACAAAATTCTCTCCCACATGCAGGCAGCTGCCTCGTAAATAAACATAGTAAAACACGCTGTTCTTCCAGCAAGTCTATATCACATTCCATAGTCCCTTGTGAGACTGGCATGCACCACCTGAAGGTCACTTTTGGTTGTTCCAGGGGTTGGGGAATATCTTACAAGCAAATGTCAGAGTGTCATGGATTTGGAAAAAGTGAGGATACCAACCAGCTCACAGGAGAGAAAGCACTGATCAACAAGCAGAATCCTAGCATTTTAGCACACTACTGATCACATTGAGGGGGAATCTTAATGACAGCACTGGTTAGAGGTAACAGCAATCTAATACACAAATAAAATCCACAGGGTAACAAATAGGAAGGGAAAGAAAAGAAAAGAAAAGAAAAGAAAAGAGAATCTTACAAAAGAGCGAGAGAACAAAAAAGAAAGATGATCAAAACTGCTCTGGATAGGAGCAATATCCTAAAAGTGGTTATGCTCTAACCCCCCAAATTCTGCATATGGCGCCTAGAGTTACGCGCTAGAGTAACGGGCATTAAATTGGGCACACATCCAATTTACACGCATAATCTAACTGAATAATGAGCCAGTCAGCACTGATAACTACTACTACAAATAATTTCTACAGCGCTACCAGTCGTAACAACCAATTATCAGCACTAATTGGGCTTAATTGGGAGTTAGGCACATATCGGATACGCATCTGTGATGTTACGCAGCGATCTGATGTGTGCCTAACTTCAATCGCATGTAACTAGATGGGGGGTTTGGTTAGGGGCATTCCCAAAATTTGCGTGCATATATATAGAACTGTGCCTAAATATAGGAGCCTGCAGGGTTTGTACACTGGAGCTCTGAAAAAAGCAAACACATTCGAGCCCTATATAGAAAACCTGTCATAGTAATAGAAATAGAAACTGAAACGCAAGGTATCAGAGATGCACATTTCCCAAAGCTGACATATTATAATTAATACAATCAGAAAACAATACTTTTTTCTACCTTTTCTTGTCTCTCTTTTCTGCTTTTCTGTTTTTTTTTTAATGAATATCTTTTCAGAGTCTTCTGTCCTTTTGACATTTGTTCTCTCTTTATTCCCACTATTCATCTTTCTTCTGCATTCCTATTCTAGCATCTACCCTGTGTCCCTGTCCCTATCCCCTCTTCCATTTTCAGGACCTGTCCCTTCAGTATCTTTATCCCTCCCTCTCTGTCCCTGTCTCTACGATCCCTCCATAGGCAGTATTTCTTTAGTGTCCCTTTCTCTCCACTTATCTAGGTTATCTCCTCTCTTTCCCTCCTTCCACAACCCCCCACCACAGGACCAACATCTCTCTCCCCCCTTCTTTCTCCTCCATTCAGCCCCTTGTGTCCAGCATCATCTCTTACCTTTTCTTCCCCAGGTCTCTCTCTCTCTTCCTTGTCCCCTCATGCAGGACCTGGTATCTAGCCCCTCCCTCTCTCCCCACCTCTACAGAGGTCCTGGTATCTACTCCTCCCTCTTCCCCCCACCTCCACGCAGATCCTAGTATCTACCCCCTCCCTCCCCCCCTCTCATCCCCACACAGGTCTGGGTATCTACCCCTTCTCCCCCCACCCCTACACAGGTCCTGGTATACCTTTCTTCCTATGCCTCCCTTTGTGGTCTGGCATCTTTCTAACCCCTCCTCTCTCTGCCCCCCTGCAGGTTCCAACATTCCTCCTTCTTTCTCCCTCCCCTCCCCCAACTGCAGGTCAGATATTACCTCTCCTCACCACTGGTCCCAGTCCCAATATCTCTCTAACCCCGCTCTCCTCACCCCACAGCTCTTGAAATCCGTGGCAGGCAGCCGACATGGGCAGCAAGGTAGACAGACTGCCTTTGGCTAGTGCCACCAGGCTCAAAGAGGCATTAGCTGCGCTGGCAGGATGCAGTTTGTCTACCTCGCTGCCTCTGCTGGCTAGGTTAAGGAGGCCTAGAGGGAAGCAGCGATGGCCAAGTTCAACTTAGAACCTTGAAGAGTTGTGTTTTAACCTGACTGCTGCAGGCCAGCCTTGTCCAACTGCTAGAAACTGTGCTGCTGAGTCAAGGGACCAGGCCAGAGCCCGGAAAGAGTTGCTGCTGAGCTGAGAGACATTCATGTATGCTGTGGACCTGCAGGAGAAGGTCACCCGAGGACACTGTTATGTTTACAAAACTAGCTTTGAGTATTGTCTCCTCCCTTCCTGTGAAGTGAATAGGAGCCCATACTGGACACCTTTAATAAATATTTGCTTCCACCGTAATTTGTTGTGTGCGTGTGGCTTGTTTTATCTGGCTCCATGGCCCATCATTGCTCGTTATCACAGGGCCCTTTTACTAAGCTGACACCTAATGCAGTTTAAATTGACATACTGAGGAACGTGGTCAGGCATCCTGTGGTATCAATTTAGCGTGTGCTAATCCACGGGCTAAAAAAATTTCTATTTTGTTTGGGAAGGGCATGTCAGGGGGCATTCTTGCACTAACCAGATAGCACAGGGTTACCACGTGAGCCCTTACCACCTACAAAATGGGCAGCTGTAAGTGCTCCTGTGGTAATTTTTTTAAATAGCCATGCACTAATGGTAACATTAGCGCACAGCCATTAATAGAAAATTAAATGGAAAATCTGCAATTTTACGGCTGTGGCAAAAATAGCCTTAGCACGAAGAAAAATGCCTGTGCAAGGGTGTGCTAAGGCCACTTTTTGCTGCATCTTAGTAAAAGGGCCCCTAAGTTTGTACCTGATGCAATCAAAGATTAGGCGACTTGCCCAACAGCACAAGGAGCAGCAGCAGGATTTGAACCTGGCTTGCCTTGTTGTCAGCTTTATCTACTAGACTACTTCTCCTCTCCACATGTAAATATCATTATTTGAAAGGAATAATAGCACCTACTTGACAGAATTACCCCCTCTGGGTGGCAGCTGGAATAAATAGATCCTTGGTAATGTGAAAAGGAAAGATTAGACAGACTAGCTGGGCTTCTCCTACCAAATTACTCTGTCGTGCAGGTGCTTTGTGCACAACGTACTTTACCTCACAGACTTTAGTACGTTTCTGAGATATACCGACTCCTATGGAAAGAGAGTGAGGATGGACTATCTGTGAGCCTCACATCATTTCTTACTGTGATGCTCATTGGGAAGAGAGAAATGGCAATGCCAGAATCTACTGTGGAAGGCATTTTCGATATGACGTCTAAGCCCAACAGAAAAACGTCTATCCTTTTTTTTTTTTTTCAAAAATTGCTTATTGCTAGATGTTTTTGTGCTCTGTGTGTTTAACTTTTTGGTCCATTTTTGAAAAAAAAAATGTCCAAGTGAAAAATGCACAAAATCAAGCCATTGGGATGTAGGAGGAGCCAGTACTCTTAGTTGATGGGCTACACAGATATCCCAGGAGAGCAATGAGGCACCCTTGGAGGCACTGCAATGGACTTCAAATAAATGGTCTTAGGTACACATCTCACCGTTGCTCCCTTATCTCGTCTGCTGAGCCTCCCAAAAGCCACTACCCCCAGCTGTACACCACTATAATAGCCCTTATGAATGAAGGGGGCACCTATATGTGGGCGCCCCTCGCAGGACATCCTGCCCTTAACATGCCCCTTTGTGATTTTAACACACTTCTGAGGGACTTTATAGAAAAACATCATTTGGACGTTTTTGTGCGAAAAACGGAGTGGCCTAGTGGTTTGGTCCTGGGGCACTGAGGAACTGAGTTAGATTCCCACTTCAGGCACAGACAGCTCCTTGTGACTCTGGGCAAGTCACTTAACCCTCCATTGCCCCATGTAAGCCGCATTGAGCCTGCCAAGAGTGGGAAAGCGCGGGGTACAAACATAAAAAAAACCCCAAAAACGTCCAAATGCAGATTTGTGCCACTTTTTTGGATGTTCTTCTGTTTTGAAAATGAGCCCCATAGTCTGGTCTCCTAATGTTATTCCTGTCTAAAGAACCTGCAAATCACTGTTAATCATTCCCTCAACACTATTTTCTTGGAGGATATTTAGGAGAACATAAACACGACATCCGATTGGTATTTATCCCATTAGATACCTCTTCTAATTACTCACATTAGTGAAACAATGTATACTACCCTGGAAAAGAACAAAAATTAAACATTAACTATTTTCCAAGGCAGAATATTGAGCTCCTGACCCTGGCCATCTGGTATGTTTTTGATGTGTCCTGAAGATAATAATTAAACTGATATCCATAGCTGCTGACCAATTCAAAGGCCAGTTCTAGCCAGTAAGGTTTTAAACTCTCGTTTGACCAATCTGCAAATTTGCAATCTTTTATTATTCTGCAAATGAGCTGACAAGCTGGAACTTAAATCCCAAAATCTGTACAGATGAATGTTTGAAAGCCAGTTTGAATTGTGTCATCAAAATTTGAGTAACAATATTAGGACTCCAATGCTGAACACTTTGATCTAAGCTTTGAACAGTGCTCACCTCCAACAAGTTTAGCTAATAATTTCCCATGGGGGAATTCAGTGCAACTGCACAATGCAAATTTGTGCATAATTCCACTCTGTGTCATAGCTCACCAACCTTCCCACAGAATTTGCGCTTCAGTCTAGATCAAAAGGGAGCAAGAGCCAGAGAGAACCCTCCCCAGCTTGTCAGTCCCACCTGACCCTACCACTGCTGTCTTCCTGCCAGTGGCATAGCCACAGGTGGGCCTTGGTGGGCCATGGCCCACCCACTTAGGGCTCAGGCCCACCCAACAGTAGCACACGTTTTGTGGTAGCTGGTGGAGCCCAAGCTCCACCAGCTGAAGACTTCCCCCTGATGGTAATGAAAACGCTGCTCTCCATAATACTGGCACCTGTGCATGCTCAGTTTTCAGCACATGCCTGCTGCAGACTGCCAAGGTAGAAAGAAGCATTTTCCCACCAACTGGGATATTTTTTGGTGGTGGTGTGGGGAAAGGGGGGAGAACACTTGGTGCCCACCCACTTCTTGCCTAGGCCCACCCAAAATCTGTTGCCTTGTTACATCCCTGCTTCCTGCACTGCTCTGGAATAGCCAACTTGTTCTGACACAGTGCAAATCCCAGCTTGTCTGAGCCACGTAGTGCCAGTATTCTTGCACTGTTCTCACAGAAGTAGGACTAGGAGTTCAGCTCCAATGTACAGGCACCTCATGGCTCAGATAAACTGAAAGCTGCATGGTGTCCAAATGTACCAACTGTTCTAGAGTGGGTCAGGAAGACGTGTGATAAATCACTGTGAATGAACAGTTGTCTGCTTGTTTCTTTGGGGCGATGGGGAGGGTGGGAGCAGGGTGAGCTTAATCATGAGGCAAACTAGGCTGTTGCCTGGGGAGGCAGCATCTCAGAGGTGGCAAAAAGCAACTGCAGTGAAGTAAAAAAAACTATACGTTCCTGATGGCCAAACTCACTCAAAGAACCAGCAATGCAGGAAGGGTGGCCGACGTTCAGATACTCTATTTACTTGGCTAAATGTCTGTAAAAAATTGAGGGCCCGATGTTCAGCAAGACCATACTCAGATTTTCAGCAGTATTGTGCTGGAAATCTCTAGAGATAAACCCTGCTGCTATTTGGATAGTGCTAGGGCAGTCTGGGAGTTAGCCAGATTCTAGTGACATGCAAATAATTACCCAGGCAACTATCCGGATAGCAAAAAAAAGCTGTAAAAGTGCTGAATATCACCATTATCGAGGTGTCTCCCAGCTCCACCCATTATATCTGGATACTGGCGCCGAATATCTGGCTTTAAATAAAGCCAGGGGCTGGAATTTAAAACAAACACTGAACACCGAGGCTGAATATTAGGCTGTGCCTTCATTATGTATATCTATCTACCTATATCTATTACATATATATAAAAAGTTAATTATTTAAAAATAGGCAGATCATTATTCAAAAAGCACTTATCCAGATAATAGCACCTGTTCTCTAGGTAAGTGCTGCTGACTGGGATATTCAGAAACAATGTCCCAATAGAGCCTCAGAATATCCTTATAGACTGCCTTGCATTGTGCTACTAGCCGCCAGGTTGGGCACAAAACTTATCCAAATAGTGGCAGTAGTCTGTCTTTTTGTTTATTTGGATTTTGCTCACACTGTTTTTTCAATAGTAACTCAAGGTGAGTTACATTTAGGTATACTGGATATTTCCCTGTCCCTGGAGGGCTCACAATCTAATTCTGAACTGGAGGTACTAGAGGGTTGAGGTGCCTAAGACCACGAGGAGCAGCAGTGAGATTTGAACTGGCCACCTTTGGATGTCAATGCCTTGCTCTAACCACTACGCCATACCTCCACTCCTGCTCTCTCCTATCTGCTTATTTGGATAACAAAGGACAAATAAAAGGTTACCCAAAGTTATCTAGATATCAGATGCAATATTGACACAATCTGCCTAATTTCTAGCACTTATTCTAAATCTCAAAATGAGCAAACTTAAGGATACTCATACTCTATACGCTAATCAAATCTAATCCTAAGTATATTCTACAGCATGTTGTCTTCTTTTTACTTGGAGGAAAAGCCTCACGTATCGTGATGTGACTCCAGGATTTGCAGTTATACTGTCATACACTTATGGAGTACTCACTAGCATCGTTGGCATAAAAACCTCCAGTATGTTTATTTTACTTAATTCTATCATGTATCAAATCCAGAGTTAAGTGTGATATTCAAATAGTTTGACTTATCTTAGCAGTCATCACGTATCCACAGACCCTGAAGGAGGTTGTGGACAGTACTAGACTGGATGACTACTAAGATAAGTCAAACTATTTGAATATCACACTTAACTCTGGATTTGATACATGATAGAATTAAGTAAAATAAACATACTGGAGGTTTTTATGCCAATGATGCTAGTGAGTACTCCATAAGTGTATGACAGTATAATTTCTAGCACTGTCAGCCTTATCTAGATACTCAGCACCAGCCACTATCTGGATAGTTCTGCTGAATATCCAGAAATCGTTTTGACTGCTGCAGCCAGTGTTAAAATAAAATGCTGATTGCAGAGGCTGAATACTGACCTGATGATGTGCAATTATACATTTTTACAGTATTGTTTTTTTCTTTTTAAATATTTATAGTAGTTTTTAACAACATTTTTACAAGTCATTCACTTGTTAACAGAAACACAGCTGTAGAAAAATATCAATAAGAAAAAATTATTGTCACAAAAATTAAATTACATCAGCTTCCTTAGACCACATGTGGAGGGGCATAATCGAACGCCCATCTCCATGGGCGTCTATCTCCGAGAACGGGTACGTGAAGGGGCGGGACAAACCATATTTTCGAAAAAAATGGGTGTCCATCTTTTTTCCGATAATACGGTTTGTGCCAGCCAAATGCATCGGATTTGTGCGGATTTGAGCTGGGCAGTATCGTTTTTCAGCGATAATGGAAACCAAAGGCGCCCAGCTCAAAAACGACCAAATCCAAGGCATTGGGTCATGGGAGGGGCCAGGATTCGTAGTGCACTGGTCCCCCTCACATGCCAGGACACCAACCGGGCACCCTAGGGGGCACTTGTAACAATTAAAAAAAAAGCAAACTACCTCTGAAGTCCATAGCTCCCTTCCCTTGGGTGCTGAGCCCCCCAAATCCCCCCCTCAAAACCCACTCGCCACAACTCTACACCATTACCATAGCACTTATGGCTGAAGGGGGGCACCTAGATGTGGGTACAGTGGGTTTTGGGGGCGGTTTGGAGCGCTCCCATTTACCACCACAAGTGTGATAGGTAGGGGGGGATGGGCCTGGGTCCACCTGGCTGACGTCCACTGCACCCACTAACAACTGCTCCAGGGACCTGCATACTGCTGAGATGGAGCTGGCATATAGGCTGGAAAAAAAAGGTTTTAAAGTTGGGGTTTTTTTGGGTGGGAGGGGATTCCCTCCGGTGGTCATGTGGTCATTTAGGGCACTTTTTTGGGACTTATTCATGAAAAAAAGGGTCAAAAAAAAGTGACCCAAATTTGCGCTAAAAACGCCTTTCTTTTTTCGATTATTGGCCAAGGACGCCCATCTCTCTTCGGCCGATAAACACACCCCAGTCACGCCTTCACCACACCTCTGACATGCCCCCGTCAACTTTGGCCGTTTCCGCAACAGATTGCAGTTGAAGACGCCCAAAATCAGCTTTCGATTATACCGATTTGGGCGCCCACGGGAGAAAGACACCCATCTCCTGATTTGGGTCGAAATATGGGCATCTTTCTCTTTTGAAAATAAGGCGGATAGTGGAGGACGTGAAATAGAAACTAACATAGGAGTATAATAGGAAAATTTCAATAACTTTAAAGGCTACGTGTGGTGCCTCTAATTTTTCTTTATCCAACATTATTTTATCTTTTTCAAATCTAGAAATGCTTTCAATTGTTCAGGTGTATAAAATATATATTTTGTCTCTCCAAAATCGTGTCAAACATTTGCATGGATAGGCAAGGAAGAATCTACCCCCGAGTTCCAATACTTCATGCTTCATAGACAAGAAAATCTTTCTCCTTTCTTGAGTTGTTTTAGTAACGTCTGGATAAATCCAAATTTTTCCACCCCGAAAAGGTTTTTTGGAGTATTTAAAATAGAGTCTTAGAATAGCATTAAGGTCTTGTTCAAATACAAAGAAGACTAGTAATGTGGTTCTCTCCGTAGCGTTTTCTATCGATTGTTCCAGAATAGCAGATATATTATTCAAGTCAATAGTTTCTCCCCCACCTTTGAAGTCCCCTTCATTTTTTCCAGGCTTTTTAGGAAGATAATAAATCTTATTGATCAGGGGAACAGCATCTTGAGGTATTACATTTTTACAGTATTGTTCTCAGAAAAGTAACCTGCGCTGGGGTGATCATGACTGTTGCATTTGCCGGGGAGGAGGCAAGGCTTAAGGTTTGCCTAGGGCACTTTATACCTTTGCTCTGGCCTTGGAGTGGGGGGAGGGAAGTAGACATCTGCATGGGAACGGGGACTGTGGGAATCCCGTGAACACACGGGGATGGAAGAATTTGCCTTGGGAATGCTGCAGGAGTGTAGTCAAAATCTCTGTGACTCAAGAATGAGGCTTGGAATGCACTGAGGGAGGCAACTGGAGCAGGGGAGTAGCCACGGGCGGGCCTGGACAGGCCCAGGCCCAGCCACTTTCCCTCCACGCCTGCCTATTCAACATCCTGCTGCTGTCACTGCCTTTTCTCCTACGGCTCCGCCGGGTCCGGGAAGCAGCTTTCAGCAGCGTTGCCTGCCTGCCTTTTAAAATAATTCGTCTCCACAGGCTCCGCTGCACTTACTTCTTCACTCGTCGCAAAGCGCTGCCGTTCGCACAGGCAGCTCCGCTCCCCTTTGCCGCGTCCATCTGGCCCTACGTATCCACTACAGGAAGTGGATCAGAGAGGGCCGGATGGACACGGCAAAGGGGAGCGGAGCTGCCTGTGCGAACGGCAGCGCTTTGCGACGGGCGAAGTAAATGCAGCGGAGCCTGGGGAGATGAATTATTTTAAAAGGCAGGCAGGCATGCAGGCAACGCTGCTGAATGCTGCTTCCCTCCACGCTGGTGACTGGCGCAGGGATGAGACTTCTCAAGCCTTGGGGGCCTCCTGAAGATTCTTCAGCTGGCAGGACCTGGAGATCCCCACCAGCCCAGGTATTTATCTTTATGGGAGGGGGATGGACAGAGAGGAAATATGTGGGTCATGCCCACCCAGTCCACCCAAAAATTGAGGTCTGGCTACGCTACTGAACTGGAGTACCAGAATGAGGCTCAGAACATACAGAGAGGCAGCTGGAGTGCCAAAATGAGGCTTGGAACACTCATTGGTTGAATAGTGAATACCATCCAAAAAACTATGGGGTGGGGGGAAGGGGTGAAACAAGTAAACAATAGCGTTGATTCCTGTGGGTACAGGTGGAGATGAGTGGGGATGGAATGGATCTTAGCAGGTGCGGGTGGGTAGGGGTTAGATTTCTGTCCTCGTGCAACTCTCTAAAGGGAAGCAGAAAACTGGCTGTCTGAGGGGGGAAGAGGTGAGCTGGGAGGGAGTTGCAGGCTGACGGGCTGTTTTGGAGTTAGGGCAGGCTAACTATTGGGAGAAGAGGAGACTGAAGGAACAAGCATGGGAGGCAGAGGGAGTGAGAAAGTGAAGGTGACCAAAGCAGGCATGAGTGGTCCATATGGATGGACATCTAGGCTGACAATGATCAAAAGTAAATGTGGGTGCTAGAGGCCATTAGCGCCGTACTAGCACCCAAATTTACCAGCGCAGAAGGATCAGAGGGGTCTAGAGCAGCATACAATGAGCACACCAGGCCTTGGCACAGATTGCATGCAAATGTAATCAAGCTCATTTAAAAATCAGGTCATTTTGTATTCCTCTCCAATGATCAGAAAAGAGTGCCCAAAACAAATATGCCTTACTGCAGTAAAAATAACGGCAGGTCCAAGCAGGCGTTATGGTGTTAGATGAGAGGATTTCCCATGATTCTCATGCTTCTCTCACGATTCATTCTGCAAAACAGGGGCGTAGCTATGTGGGGCCACGGAGGCATGTGCCCCCACAGATTTAGCCCTGGCCCCCTCTACTTTCGACCTCCGCCGCCAGGTACCTTTGCTGGTGGGGGTTCCCAATCCCCGCCAGCCGAAGTCCTCTTCAGCGCCGGTCTCCGGCGCATTCGCTGATCTGTTTCTGTGAGTCCTGATGTCCTGCAGGACGTCAAGAGTCAAGACTCACAGAAACAGATCAGCAAACGTGCTGGAGACCGGTGCTGAAGAGTTCGGCTGGCAGGGGTTGGGGACCCCCGCCAGCAAAAGGTACCTGGTGGTGGCAGTAGGGGGGGGGCTAAAATGTGCCCCCTCACCTCGGGCTCTGGACTCCCCCTCCCGCCGAGGTCTGGCTATGCCTCTGCTGCAAAATCTACAGGTTTTGATTGCTTTTGGAAGCAGAAGGAAGCCCGTGCAAGCTTGAGAAACAGCAAACACGAAGGTGAAGCATACATTGGCGCTCTTGTCTTGTGTCTAAATTTAAAGCGGCCATGGTTTTTAAAAACAAAAAACAAAGCACATATTGGCCTCTGTTACTTGCATCTAAATATAAGCATTGTGTACTTCACGTTCGGGTTTTACCAGGTGCAAGCGCACAGGAGCTGAGCTTACCACTGAACTGTTCTGCGCACACACCATGCACAATCCTCCGGCAGAAATCCCTAATGCTCAAAGCTATGAGCATGCCTATATTTGTATCTCATTAGCTTTGAGCATTAGGGCGCTGTTCTGTGCTGTTCCAGCGCTATTTTTATGGCACCTGATATCTGTTCCCTGGTGTTTGAGATTTTAATTTGACAATTCGTGCAGCCTGTTAGGAGTTCTGACCTCTTAAAACTACTGCCAGATCACAAATATTGACAGCTGATAAAAACTGACACTGAGCACAGATCAAAGATCTCAAGCTTAACAGAGTAAAAGTCCAAAACCCTAGAATCTCTAGTTATGGTGCATTATTATAGACCTCCTAGGAGAATTCTGCACCACCATCTAAAAATATTGCACACAAAAGAAACGATGTTTTTCTGTTTTGTTAGTACTCAAAGACAGTAATAATAGTGTCCTTTTGACAAACTGTTACAGAATTTTTATTTAATTTTTTGCCATGAATTCCCACAGGAACAAAATAATATTGCAGAAAATAGGTAGCTGAAGCACACAGAAGGGTGTTACAACCTCCCCGTACCAGACTTTTCTTTTAATGCAAGGTTTATCCATAACGCTTTGAAATTTCACATATTTTGCAGCTGTATGTTGGATGTCATTGAGTGTCTGGAAGGTGGGAGAATGGCCTATTGGTTACAGCAGCAAATTAAGAAACAGATAACCCAGAGTTCAAATCCTGCTTCTCCCACTGATGCTCCTCGTGACCTCATGCAAGTCACTTCACCCTCTCATGCAACAGAAAAATAACTTGTGTACCTGTTTGTGATGTCTTTTGAGCTTGGATTTGGAAAAGGTAAGTAAAAAATCCAAAACTGAAGAGAGGAAAACCCTTTGGAACTAAGCACATCTGTATCATTGCACTAACATGCATGTGCATATGAAGTTTATTTGTGAGCTCCTAAAAACATGCATTTGTATTTATTTGGATTTTGCTCACACCTTTTCAGTGGTAGCTCAAGGTGAGTTACATTCAGGTACACTGGGTATTTCTCTGCCCCTGGAGAGCTCACAATCTAATTTTGTACTTGAGGCAATGGAGGGTTAGGTGACTTGAATGAGATCACAAGGAGCAGTGGTGGGATTTGAACCAGCCACTGCTGGATGTCAAGACTGGTGCTCTAACCAGTAGGCTACTCCTCCACATCATTTTTCATATGACTATGAGCGCATGCTTTATAATTTAGTACTTAAGCACATCTGTGCAGTTAACTCTGAACGAATATATTTTAACGTTAATTTTGGTGCCTGGCTGCCATGATACTTTTGAAAGGGAAGGAAAAAAGAATGATGTTACAATCAACTGAGGTTCAGTGAGAAAGGGAGTCAATGGCAGGGCACTTCAACTTTTTAAGGACTAGGTCATACCACTCCTTAATTACAGGGAATTTTACATGAACATTACTGAAATTTTAGGATTTATTTGGCTGAATGTAAACAAATCTACTCAACTATTGGATGACAGCTAAAAACTCTGTTACAGTAATTTCCACTTGTACCATGTGTTGTCCAGTCCAAGGGGCCTGGCTGAATGTTGTGAAATACTTATTTTTCCTATGCGAAGGAGATCAGCACACGTGCTTGACCAGGCATTCTGTTTCTATCAGAGCACTTAGTGCTGCATTGCAATACCGTTTTGTAAAGTGCATGATTCATGTATGCACAGTCTTTCTGAAGACCATAGAACTTTTTTTGCCAGCTGTATAATCCCCTTCTCACTTCATATCATCAGACTCCTGAGGCAGGCACACTTGTGCCAAAACGCGATGCAGTGTCGAGTCTTGAGTTTTGATTTTGAATAGTGTGCATTGTTAAAATTTTTATCTGTTGATCCTGTGGTCTTGTCCAGCCACCCTTCGTTTCCCAGTTTCTTGTGTGTGGTGAAATACTTTTGTCACATGTGGCCTCTCAGAGTTGTACTTCCATTGTCTTTTCCTTAGTCCATCGCTATGTATTTGTATGAGAGGATTTCATGTTACAACTTGTTCCATTCACCAAACACATCTGAATGATTCATATGACCCATCTCACCAAGCAGAAATGAGAAAGCAATGGAGTCAGTGACAGAACACAATTCCCACGAGTGGGAAGCTGTTTATAACTCAGTTACATGCAAGATGTTATTAATATCCTTTACTGCTCATCTAAAAATGGTGTATGGGAGATGCCTCCTCCTGAAAAAAACGTATTTGGAGTTTTCCCTAAAACATAAATGAGAGAGAGGGAAGGAGAGAAACAAGATATAGAGATGGACAGGAAGGAAAAGATAAATAGCAAGTATGAGAGAGAAATTAAAGGGGAAGACAAGGAACAAGTCATTATGAAACACAGCACAGTGAGAGAAAAGAGAAACAGGGAAAACAAATGTGAAAGACTAGAAAACCAATACTATATAAATTTGCCCTCAACAGTAACCAAGGAATTGCCTATAAATCACTTATTAAAGAAAGGAAAACCTCAACTGCCAGGGATGCCTTCAAAAGATTGAAAGACTGAAAAAAATATTTTGATGGATTCCTCCTGAGGCAGATATGAAACAAGGGGGGCCCTTGTCAGGGAGTTACATTGTGCTACAGTTGATCTACTTTTGGAGTTAACCTTTGCTGAAATTCATAAGTTACGGAGACCATCTGGGTGGATAAGCTAAGTAGTATTTTCTTCTGTGCACATGTAGAGACTGCACTTTTTCAGTATTTTGATACATTAACCTTGTGGAATATTGTTCTAATGTATTTTTTGTTACAAAATTCCTCAGTTTTTTTGGCTACAATAGTTTTTTCCTCAATTTGGAGTTGTTTTCTATTATGGCTTGTTTCAGAGCCCAACACCATACTCCTCGCCCAGTTGGCCGTGGAGGTGGTGTTGGGCTACTACTTTCACCCTCTTGTAGATTTCAACCTTCTACCTCAGTCTCACTGTTTTTCTTCCTTCAAAGTCCACTCCATCAGTCTATTTGCTCCTCTACCTCTCCGAGTAGCAGTCATTTATCGACCCCCTGATAAGTCCCTTTCTTCTTTTCTCACTGACTTTGATGCTTGGCTTTCCTTCTTTCTTGAACCTTCATCTCCTTCCCTCATTCTTGGGGATTTTAACATTCATGCTAATGATCCCTCTGACTCTTATGCTTCGCAGTTTCTTGCTTTAACATCCTCTTTCAATCTTCAACTGTGCTCCACTGCCCCCACTCACCAGAACAGCCACTGTCTTGATCTTATCCTCTCCTCAAACTGCTCACTCTCCAGTTTCTGTGCCTCAACTCTTCCCCTCCCTGACCATCATCTGATAACTTTCCCGTCCAATCTTAACCAATACATTTAGGAATCTTCAGGCTATTGACCCTTCTACTCTGTCCTCCAATGTTTCAAATCTCTTCTCTACCACTATGTTATCTAAGTCTGTCAATGAGGCTGTCTCTTCCTATAATACTATTCTCTCCTCTGCTCTGGATACTCTCGCTCCTCTCATTCCCCGTTCTGTAAAACGTACCAAACCCCAACCTTGGCTGACCTCTAGAATCCTCTACCTACGTTCCTGTGCCCGCTCTGCCGAACGCTTTTGGCTGAAATTCCGTGCCCATGCTGACTTCATACATTTCAAATTCTTGCTGACCTCCTTCCAGTCTGCTCTTTTACTTGTCAAACAGGACTATTATATCCAGTTGACTAATTCTCTTGGCTCAAACCCTCGTCGTCTCTTTGCCACACTGAACTCTCTCCTCAAAGTGCCTTCACCTCCAACCCCCCCTTCACTTCCCCCCCAGACTCTGGCTGAGTTCTTTCATGATAAGGTTCACAAGATTAAACTTGAATTCTCAACCAGGTCACCTCCACCTCTCCTTCCCTTAGTCCATTCTCTCAACCCTCCAACCCCTGCCTCCTTTTCTTCCTTTTCTAAAATCACTGAAGAGAAACTACACATCTTCTTTCCTCCTCGAAACTAACTACCTGTTCCTCTGATCCTATTCCCACCCATCTACTTAACACTATCTCTCCTACTGTCATCCCGTTTATCTGTCATATCCTCAATCTTTCACTGTCCACTGCGACTGTTCCTGATGCCTTCAAACATGCCGTAGTCACACCACTCCTTAAAAAACCTTCATTGGACCCTACCTGTCCTTCCAACTATTGCCCCATCTCCCTCCTCCCTTTCCTATCCAAGATACTTGAACATGCTGTTCACCACCGTTGCCTTGACTTTCTTTCATCTCAAGCTATTCTTGATCCACTTCAATCTGGCTTTCGCCTCCTTCATTCAACTGAAACAACGCTTGCTAAAGTCTCCAATGATCTGTTCCTAGCCAGATCCAAACGTCTCTATTCTATCCTCATCCTTCTCGATCTATCTGCTGCTTTTGACACTGTTGATCACAGCCTACTCCTTGATACGCTTTCCTCACTTGGATTTCAGGGCTCTGTTCATTCCTGGTTTTCTTCTTATCTCTCCCAGCGTACCTTTAGTGTATACACTATTGGATCCTCTTCTATTTCTATCACACTGTCAGTTGGTGTACCTCTTCTCTTCTCCATCTATACTTCTTCCCTTGGTACTCTGATCTCATCCCATGGTTTTCAGTATCATCTTTAGGCTGATGACTCCCAGATCTACCTCTCCACACCAGAAATCACAGCCAAAACCCAGGCCAAAGTATCAGCCTGCCTGTCTGACATTGCTGCCTGGATGTCTCAGCGCCATCTGAAACTAAACATGACCAAGACTGAGCTTCTTATTTTCCCCCCTAAACCAACCTCTCCTCCTCCCCCATTCTCTATTTCTGTGGATAACACTCTCATCCTTCCTGTCTCATCAGTTCGTAACCTTGGGGACATCTTCGACTCCTCCCTCTCCTTGTCTGCACATATTCAACAGGCTGCTAAAATCTGTCGTTTCTTTCTCTATAATATCAGCAAAATTCGCCCTTTCCTTTCTGAACACACTACCAGAACCCTCATCCACACTCTTATTACCTCTCACTTACACTATTGCAACTTGCTTTTCACAGGTCTCCCACTTAGCCATCTCTCTCCTCTTCAATCTGTTCAAAATTCTGCTGCACGACTAATATTCCGCCAGGGTCGTTATGCTCATATTAACCCTCTCCTCAAGTCACTTCACTGGCTTCCTATCCGTTTCCGCATACAGTTCAAACTCCTCTTATTGACCTATAAGTGCATTCACTCTGCAGCTCCTCAGTACCTCCTGCAGCACTCTCATCTCTCCCTACATTCCTCCCCGGGAACTCCGTTCACTGGGTAAATCTCTCAAATCTGCACTCTTCTCCTCCACCGGTAACTCCAGACTCCGTTCCTTTTATCTTGCTGCACCATATGCCTGGAATAGACTTCCTGAGCCGGTACGTCAAGCTCCATCTCTGGCCTTCTTCAAATCTAAGCTAAAAGTCCACCTTTTTGATGCTGCTTTTAACTCCTAACCCTTATTCACTTGTTCAGAACCCTTATTTTATCATCCTCACCTTAATATTCCCTTATCTCTTGTTTGTCCTGTTTGTCTGTCCTAATTAGATTGTAAGCTCTGTCAAGCAGGGACTGTCTCTTCATGTTCAAGTGTACAGCACTGCGTACATCTAGTAGTGCTTTAGAAATGATAAGTAGTAGTAGTAGGACTGATGAAACCCGTGATAAAAGCTGTTTAAGGGAAGGCCATCTTTGTAGGCATCCCTGGCAGTTGAGGTTTCCTTTCTTTAGTATATGATTTACAGGCAATTTCCTTGGTTAATGTTGAGGGCAAATTATACAGTATTGGTTTCATATTATATTTTTGCTCTTCAGTATGTTTTTAAATGTTAAAGACTAGAAAAGCAAGATTCAGTGAACAATCTTAGGCTGTAAACAGTATTGCATTGAAAGGACCACCAAAATGCTACCTCACAACTTTTTTGCTAACTTTGTTCTCTCCCTTCTCGATTCCCCTTCATCGTCAAATCTGAATACTAATTAAATCTTATACTTGGTATAAAATCCTAGGGCTGGGAATTCAGAGAGTAATGTTCATTTGTGAATATGACCAACACATCTTTAATGAATTTCAAGTTGTATTTAAAAAAATGTTCACTCTCCCTTCCTCTAGTCGCTCTCCCTATTTTTTCCCTTCTTCAACTTTGTTCACTCCCCTCCCCCCCACACTCTCTAAGCTAAATTCTAGTCTTGTTTGCAGAGAGATATTAAGATAAATAGAAGCAATGTGTACGTTCTAGCCTGCTTGCTTTCCCTCATACTTGTTTGCTCTTCCCTGGCTGCCAAGTATATCTCACAGTTTCACCTTAAGAAGCATAGAGCAGTTTTAAAATCCTTCCTCCTCTCACGTGGACCTGTCTCACCTAAGATATAGCTTCTCTATACTGAGTCCTAGTGTTCTACTTCAGTGCTTCTCAACCCAAGTGTGGTACACCCAGTGTGTCAGGTTTTCAGGATATCCACTGGTAGATCTGCATACCAAGAAGGCAGTGCATGCAAATCTATTCCATGCATAGTCATTGTGGATATCCTGAAAACCTAACTGGCTGAGTGTGTCCCGAGGAGTGGGTTGAGAACCACGGCTGAGGGGAGATATGATAGAGGTCTATAAAATAATGAGTGGAGTGGAACAGGTAGATGTGAATCGCTTGTTTGTCCAAAAATACTAGGACTAGGGGGCACGCAATGAAGCTACAAAGTAGCAGTGCTGTAGCGAGGGCGGCTGACACCCGGGGCGGGTCGCCGCTGCGCACCCCCCCTCCGGGTGCAGCACAGCGCACCCCCCCGGAGCGCATTCTTACCACTGGCGTAGGAAAGGGGATGGGTGGGAGGGCCGCTCCGCCCCAAGTGCACGTCGCTGGGAGCTGCATCAGTTCCGCTGGTTCCCTGCTCTCTCTGCCCCGGAACAGGAAATAACCTGTTTCGGGGCAGAGAGAGCAGGGAACCAGCGGAGCCGACACCCCCCCAGCGGCGTGCACCCAGGGCAGACCGCCCCACCCCTTCCTGAAAAGTAGTAAATTTAAAACAAATCAGAGAAAATATTTCTTCACTCAACGTGTAATTAAACTCTGGAATTCATTGCCAGAGAAAGTAGTAAAAGCGGTTAGCTTACTGGGGTTTAAAAAAAGGTTTGGATGGCTTCCTAAAGGAAAAATCCATAGACCATTATTAAAATGGACTTGGGGAAAATCTACTGCTTATTTAAGCAGCATAAAATGTATCGTACTATTTTGGGATCTTGCCAGGTACTTGTGACCTGGATTGGCCACTGTTGGAAACAGGATGCTGGGCCCGATGGACCTTCAGTCTGCCCCAGTATGGCAATACTTATGTACTTACGTACTCACAGAGGGCCACAACCCAGTCAGGCTTTCAAGACTTCTACAATGAAATATGCATGGCATTGATGTGCATGTACTCCTTCCACTGTATGTAAGTAGATCTCATGCATACTCATTGTGGAAATCTTGAAAACTCAACTGGGTTGTGGCTCTTGAAGACCATGGTTGCCCACACCCTGACCTATTGAGTATATCAAACCAGCAATTTCATGAAATAAAAAAAACATGAATAATAATTTAGGAGTTCAAATACATGTAATTTAAAAGAGAAACAAAAACAGAATAAACTACAATAAATGCTGATAAATACCAACAAATATTAAAACACCAAATATTTATGGGGCTAGGAGGCACGATATAATAAAGTACAGTTAGAAAACCATCATTCTCTCTGTGCTTGTTTATCAAGATATTGTTTGTAAATGTTTTACTTTTGTTGCTGTATTTATGGCATGTCATACTCCATTTAATAAAAATATATTAAAAATAAAGAATAGTAATTTAGGGGATTGTTACTGCAGGTGACCCAGGTACAATCTCACACTCCATTTTCTAAGCCTGGGATACAGGTTCTTTTCTCTGAAATACTAACACCTCAGCAGAGGGTAGAAGGAATGAGAAGTTGATGCTTGCTGTAAGAAATGGAGGGTTGTCACCAGTGGTATAGCCAGACATGAATTTTGTGGGAGCCAATGAATAACGAGTATCCCCTTTCTGTTTCCTTCCCTCCCTCCACCCCATATCGACATTAAAATTAATGCTTTAGCTGGCAGGGATCCTTAAGATGCACCAGCTGAAAAAAATCTGGAATCTGCTCCAGGTCAGATAAAGCATGGCCATCAGTGCAGCACTTCGACTGCGAGGCTGGTATCACAAGCATGCTCAGTGTTTGTGGGGCACGAATGGTGCACTCAGTTGCTGTGTGGGCCTGAGGCAAAAATGGAGGGGCCCAGTCCACTTGTGGTTATGCCTCCGGTTGTCACTAACAGCGGTGTGACAAGCAAAATCTAATATACTGGCATAGTAGTGAAAGCAGCTCACTGGGACGTCCTTACCTGTCCATATTCTCTCTCAATTGCAGCTCTCTGCTTACTGAAACTTCTAGAAGGAGAAAGGAAAGGAGTGTGAATGTGAGCAAGCATGACAGGAAATCATACTCATGGACATGTCCTTTCAGAAGCTTAAAGCAATCATCGGTTATCAAAATGCTCCAGGACAGCATGAGCGTCCCAGCTTTGCATCCTGGGGCCTGCACTTTCAGCTTTCTATCAAGCTCTTCCCTCCTCCCCCTTTCCCTTTTCACTCAGGGGATGATGTTTAAAAGTCCCTGTTAAAAAAAAACGTGTCCATTTAGATCCACAGTACAAGATATCGATTTTTTTAAATAGTGAGAGCGATGCTCAAAAGAAATCACACGCAAATGAGATTCACATAAATTTAGCAAGCAGCTCAGTAGGGAAAGCAACTAGCACATGCACAGAACAGTCTCTTGGTAAATGTCCATGTTCTGCACATGCCCAGGAATCCCTGTTGTTGTACTGCTCATTTTAATACTAATCAACTCATTGTAATACATTTGCTTATGATTATTGATGCCTGCTACTGCGATCGGTAAGATGGATGCAGAATCACTTTGTGCATTGCTCACTAATAACAAGCATGCTAAACTGGATAGAACCAGTCAAAAATTGGACGTTCCTAGCACGTTAACCTTTGTGCGTTGGCCCCTCATGATCTGAAAGGAGGTAAATATTATGAACACAAAATATATTCATGGGGAATATTCAATAAGGACCTTCCCCATTTTTTGCTTGTGGCAAAATCTTTATTGAATAAAAAGATCTTTAAACTAATGCTTTATTCTAATTTAAAAAAAACATAATATGGAAACAGTTCTGTTCTCCAAAGGGGACAGGAGACTAGGAATGAGAAAAACAAAGCTCCTCCACAAGCTTCAGATCTTCTCTCCCCCCCCCCCCCCCCCCACATGATGACAGCAAAGCTCTTAAGTCTTAACGGACCACTATGAACAGCTAGGTAGATTACAGATTCATTATATAATCCTCTGTTCCTGATTTTCCTGGTTAATGATTGCTTTGGAAGGCTGCATACAAAAACCTAGAGTTAATCCCCACTACTCCTGTACACCATGTCAGAAAAAAGTCCTTTCATTTGGGATTTAGACATGCTCAGGTGACAGGTCTATTGAGACTACATATGGCACTCAGGAGCATCCTGAGCTGGAATTGCGTCTTGGGCAAAACACTCCCTAGTGCCTCCCACCCAACCCTCTGCACTGCAGGAGAGACAATGGACAGGGAGTAATTTTTGTACCCCCATTTCCCTCATGTCCTGTGCAGCTGTACCACCCACAGAGCCCTGGGACAGCCCTGTTGAGGCTACCCAAAAGGGACATGGAGATCATGCCTAAACTTGTCCTAGCATTTCAGTCCAAGCCATTGCTGCTTTAGCTCCATTCAGCCCTTGACAATCGAGGCTAGAACACAGACAATGATGTTATACTAGGAGTGTTGACTTGGGTGAATTAAAGTTTGGAATCCTTACATGCATCCGCAACCCCGTAAACATTTAGAAATGGAACACTTAACATCCCATGTGATTGTTGATACCATTTGTTTTTCTCTCAAATGAACATATCTGTCCTTGTTTCAGCTCTACACCTTTTGAGAAAAGGTTTGTTGTCCACAATCCTAGACAAGTGATGATTTCGCCATCTCTCCATGTTAGAGCATTAAGCTGTGACTCAATCTCCGCTTTCATTTGGCTTTGCTTTCTGTACAAGTATGAATGTGATGCTGTTGCTTTGCCAGTATATCCTGTTAAATTCCAAGTCCCCCACCCCCCCCCTTTACTTCTGGAGCATTGGATCTTATTTACATTCCCTCCTCCGCTGGGAGGCAAATGAGGAGTTCTCACAAAATATTTAACAGAAAAGAATCTGACACCAACATTGACCTAAGATTCCATGAGACTGACATGAAGAGGCCTTCTGCTCCCTTTCCATTTCCTATTCAACAGCGACTATCTTTCACCCAGTTTCTGCTCTATGCTTTGTCAGCCTCCCCATCATTACAAAATATGCAGAACAAGCAATGCAGGACCCAGTCTAGGCTGGCCTGACTGAACCAGGATAAGAAAGCTGCAGTTCAAGAGTTTGTGAACCTATTAGCAAAAGTAATACTTTACCACAAACATTTTTTTATAGCAAAACCATTTTAAATGTGTTTCCTTCTGCCAAAAAAGTGGTTTAAAAATCTATTTATTTTTTCTCTGCTATTTTTTCCTTTACCTAATGTCTTCAAGGAGGTCTGTCTCTTGTTGCTGTTTATTCTGGAGACTAGAAAGCTGCTCTCCAAATCGGACTTTCACCTCCTGAGTCACTTTTACCTGCCAAGAAACAAATTCCGCATCAGTTTCTCAAGGGACACAGAGGATGAGACACCCAAGCTCCAACCTCACTCACAATGCAAGTTAAATGAGCTCTGCATGTGCTCAGACAGAGCGACAGTGAAGTACAGTCAGTTCAATACTAGACAACAGGAAATACTCAAGGATGAGCCAAGTTGCATTGGCAGAGCTGAGTCTAGAACAAACACTGCAAAAAAGGGAATTAAAGACCAAGATTAAAGTGCTTTGGCTGATCTGTGCCTATCTGCAATTTCACTCTGTCATCAAAAACCAGCAGCCCCCAGGCACTGATAAAAGATAAAGTTTCCTCCTAACATGAGCATGCTAAACAGAAGGGCATGCAAATGTGATACAAGATGCAAATACAATGTCACTGATGCCAACTGCATGTGTCTTGTTCTATTCAAATGTTTAGGCTGGTTATTCGCACAGATTTATCCCAATCGACTCTGTACTATACATCTTGTCCCTGTCTATGTATCTGCACTTTGCCCTTTGGCTACACAGCAAGATACTTAATTGGATTGGAAACCAGCATCAGCATCATATCATTTTTTTTATTCAAATGTTCTAATGCATGCTTATTAGGTGCTTCATTGGTATTATGTCATTTACCCTGTGTTATCCCCTGTTCCTTCCCCTCCTGTCACTTTCTGATTCTAGGCCATCATTGTCTTGTATTGTATCCACTTGATTTATTGTAAGCCTGCTCATGTGGGTAAACGTGGGGTAGAAATGCACTAAAATAAATAAATAAATAAATAAATAAAGTATGGTGACACTACATTATATCTCTGTGATTTGAATATTCATCTATGCTTTCTGTTCTGGTATCATTTGTATTGTACAGATATTTATCATATTTGTGTTATTTGATTGTTCTACGGTGCTGTTAAATGTGTATATTTCTAATAATGTTTCATGTTGGTCCTATTACTAGGTTTCAATTTGCTGTTTCATCTCATTTCTTGTATTTATGTTTACATTTGATCATTTTACTATTGTTATGCTGTTAAAAAAATTGCAAGATTTATGCTAAACTGCACTTGCTGTACACCGCCTTGAGTAATCTTCATAAAGGTGGTTAATAAAGCCCAATGAATAGATAAATAAACATCTCTTTCCAGTTAATGCACAACTCTTAGAGATGGGCTGGGGTCCAGCTGAAAAGCTTTACAGAGAGCAATGAAATTCAGTCATTTTTTTTGCTGGCCTAATTTATGAGGTCACCATACAAATACACATTCAACAGTGCTACTTAAATGTATAGAGTACAGTTATTGCGATAATATTACAATTTTTTAAACTGCTGCCCTGAAAGACACTCTTCAGAGTATCTACCTTTCTGAAGAGCTCCACCGCATCCCCCCCCCCCCCCGGGAGCACCCCTACAGGCCCACTTTACGGATGCCCTGGTGGTCTAGGGTAGGGCAAGAGAGATTCCCAATCACTCCTACCCGTGCCAGTTCTGGGTTTAAAATGGCAACCGCGACCTCTAGCAGTAGTATCATGGTACTACTGCTAGGGGTCAGGAACCCAGTAGTAGAACCACGAAATTAACATTAAAGATCATGACTGCCATTTAGAACCTGGAGTCAGCAAGGGCAGAAGCGCCTGGGGTTAGCTCCTGCCTGCCTAAGCATAGACCACCAGGGCATCTTTAAGATGGGCTTGGGGGGGGGGGGGGAGGAGTATGCTAAATTTAGACCACAGTTATCAGTGTTAGCAACATTTACAATTTTAATTGTTGTTACAGTTTGCAAGGCACCTGGTTTAAGAGAGCGAATGTGTGCTTATGTATGTCTCAGAAATTGCATCTATCTTGTGGGCGCAGATAGTTACATCAGCCCTGCACCTGGTGTAAATGTCTGCACACAAATTCATCATGGACACATGTAGATTTAGTGTAGATTTTATGATCTATACACATCTACTGTACAGTCAAGCCAATTTTTATTTTATAAGAGATCATACAGAGCCACTGAATATATGGATAAAGTAAATTACCACCACCAGGGCTGTACTTTATATGGTGGCAGCTGCCAATGTGTTTATGACTCATTAATTCAACATTCATGGACTATTCCAGAGATTATTAAGAATGCTCTATCAATCTAGACTGTGGTATAAGATTTTTTGTTCAATATAAACCAAAATAAACTAACATATGAAGGAAAAAGGCCTCAAAGGTCCATCGTACTGAATGACCAATGTCAAAGATACTTTAGTACTGCCACAGACATATCCTTCATCACTGGCCTGAAAAAACCTACATAAAAAATACACAAACATTTTTTCTTCTCTTCTCATCTAATCTTCTTTCTATTCATACAGTCTCCTTTTTATAAAAATCTTTCCATAAAACCATTGTTCACACCATCACAGCATTGTACTTTGTTACAAGTTTTAATAACTTGGAGAAAGTGGCACTTATCTGCTGTATCCCAACAGGGGTCCCGTTTCGCCTTCAAGCTTTACCAAGGGGAACGCTTTTAAATGTGTTATAGTAATTTAACATCTCTGTTTCCTTGATGCTGGACCAATAATGATGGACATGTCTGTGGGAGTACTAAAGTATCTTTGACATTGGTCATTGAGTACGACAGACCAGAGGCCTTTTTCCTCCATATTTCAGTTTATTGTGGTCATAGGAGCCAACTTTTCAAAATTATTGGGGGTGCTAAGCCCAATGGAAATGACCCCTCCCTGGACACATACAAGGAATTTTCTCAATATTGGGGGTGCTCAAGCACCCACAGAGTCGGCTTCAATGATTGTGGTTAGTGTTAAGCAAAGAAACTTATTCCGCAGTCTAGATTAATATGACTCAAATTAGACATCTTCAGCAAATGACAAAGGATGCAAGTGGGTCACTCAACTTATCTCTTGTTTGTCCTGTTTGTCTGTCCTAATGACATTGTAAGCTCCGTCGAGCAGGGACTGTCTCTTCATGTTCAAGTGTACAGTGCTGCGTACGTCTAGTAGCGCTTTAGAAATGATAAGTAGTAGTAGTAGTAGTAGTCAACTTATAACGCCACTTACAACATTTGGTCCTATTCTCTTTTACAAACAAACGCAACCATTTTGTATTGTGTTCTCCAGAAATAACGAGGGATGGGCTGTTATGTTGTTGACATTTCTCATGTCTTCGTAAACATCCCATATTGTAGCGAGTTGTTAAACAAAAACATGACAAATTTGTGTTTTTTTCATTAGCCGATTATACATACGCTTTTCCAGTGTGTCCATATGAACCCCTGCACATCTGCAAATAGTACACGAATGTTTAGGTTTGTGCCCTCTTTGCAAATAGTGTACATACTTTTGAAACAGTACACACTCTACAACATTGCTGCAGTGCTAGCATAACAGCCAAATGAAAATGAATGAAACAAACATTGCCAGAAAAGACACAAAACGAAAAATGTTCTGGTTGACAGAATTTGATATTGAAAAATACATAACTGTATGCTCAAATGTGTAACAAGAGATCACGATGTAGAACAAAAGAAAGGAGAGGTAATATGACCTCTGCTGAAGCTCCATCTCAATTCCAAAAAGGCTACACCTTCATATAGTTATGGATAGGATAGAAGGAGCACAGAGAAACGCTACCAAAACGGTACAGGACCTGCAATGCAACCCTAGATGGAGAAGCTAGAGAAAGCAAAATGTACTTGCTGGAAGACAGAAAGGGAGATAAGATAAGATAGAAACATTCACATTTTTAGCAGATTTTGATATAGGAGGTGGCATTTTCCTATGAAAAGAAATTTAAGTATAAGAAATCATGATATGAAGCTGGAAAGAAGGCGACTCAGAAGAAATTCTTTTTAGGAAGAGGATGGTGGATGCCTTGAACAGCCAACCAGCAAAGAGTGGCAGTAACCAATTTACAGGCCTGACAGAGCCTAAGCATAATTGAGACAGATGAGGCAGGCAATGGATTTGTAAGCCAGAAGGAAAAAAAGGGGGGGGGGGGGTCTGGTGCACTGGAAACCTAAATGTTCAATTACATAAAACAGCAGGCGGCCTAACAAAAGAACACAAAGCTAACTTGCCAAGAACAAAAAGGTTGTGTCACACTCCCAAGAGGTGACAAGATCAACCTAGAAGGCAGCTAGGTTTGATACATTCTTATCATTGGAGGGAGGTGGCCAGTTTTCTAGCATGCAGCACAGGTCAACTTGGTTACATTGCCCAGCTAGGAAGCAGTGACAGCCTGTAAGCAGTCAACCCTGCATGGCTATGAGCTGACATGTGACATCAACTAGACTGGACAGTCAGGGAGAACTAGGCAGCTGGAATCAGAATGACATGGGCCACATGAACCTTATATGCAATTATCTGCTGTACCATTGCTTTTAAAGTTTCAGTTAAATCAGCACTTTGGTTTTTAAAACTGAGAACTGGTCAAGTTTAAATGCTCCTTATGTATGTTTATAGCGCTGTACACACATCATCAAAAGAAACAACATTATCCCACTTCTGCATACTGAGCTGTATTCCAACCGCCCTGCTGAGCAAGATCTCCTGCCTTTTTGATGACCCAGATGGGTGGCTTATGAACTCCAGATCAGAATAATCATAATAAGCAAAAACTGATCATTTGATGATTCTTTCCATTATGTACTGATCTTTGTAAAATTGCATGTGGTTTTCTTTCCTTTCCTGACCATCACATGGAGGAGAGCAATATGTTCTTGGTATATGCTGACTTTGAAATATATGTCCTTAAAAACTGCAACATATAAAGAGCATGTGCTATTACTCTTAAACACCCCCAGAGGGTCACTTCAGCATATCCAACTTTCAGGTCAGGTGTTTCACTTTCAAAAAACATTTAAAAGTGTCTCAGTGTGCAGGACTTTTATAACCTCAATACTTAAAAAAATATTTATATAAGAAAACCCCAATACATTTATTGCAAAATTTAGATTCTATCATTAGGAAGATCTTTCTTTTGTCCAGTGGTTCCTTCTTTCCCTTCTCCCCTACAGCTCAGTTAGAAACAGTGCTAAGGATTTTTCCCTGTTTTACTAGAGCTGTCCACTGTGTCTAATCTGGGGGTCCTTTTACTAAGGTGCACTGAAAAATGGCCTGCGGTAGTGTAGGCGCGTGTTTTGGGCGCACGCAGAATCATTTTTCAGCGCACTTGCAAAAAAAAAATGCCTTTTTAAAATTTTCTGCCGAAAATGGACATGCTGCAAAATGAAAATTGCTGCGCGTCCATTTTGGGTCTGAGACCTTACCGCCAACCATTGACCTAGCAGTAAAGTCTCACTCAGCAACCGGGCGGTAATGACCTATGCGCGTCAAAAATGCCACTTGGTGCGCATACAAAAATAAAAATTCATTTTCGGCTGCATGTATTGGACGTGTGCCAAAAATGAAATTACCGCAAAACAGCCTTGCGGTAGCCGGGTGGTAACTCCATTTTGGTGCATGTTGGACGAGTGTAGACGCTTACACAGCTTAGTGAAAGGGCTCCCTAGTTATTGTAACATCAGTCCTCAAGTCTGCAGCCTTTGCAAGCACATACCATAAATGGACCACTAGCTGTCACTCTTAATGAAGACTATGAATACCTGTACCTCCTTCCCCCCCCACCAACAGAGCTTTAAGTATATGGCCTGCAGAGAATCTCCAGCCAACTCTAGGGTGCAGAAATCCCTCATTCAGACCTTCTACATGGCAACGCACAGCAGTGAACCCCTAAACAGGCGACAGCTTCTACCTTGTCTAAAAACAGCAGTCTGAAATAGGATGTGCAGATGGGAAAGGGGAGACAGCGGGAGCAGGTGGAGAAGACTGGCTACAAGGAGTCTGGATCAGCTAAGTACAATGTCATTTATTTTATTTATTTATTTATTTGTGACTTATATCCCACATTTTCCCCACACATGCAGGCGCAATGTGGCTTACAGAGAATTAAATAACCCCTTTTTGGCTCACAAACGAAGGACAGGGTCTCAGTTGCAAGGTGATCACGATGAAGTTAATAGTCTTAAGAATACAGGAGGAATACTGCTTGTGGAAAAATAATTCTATACAATTCTGCTCCAACTTTTCCAGGGTGGACTTATCACAGTATTATTGCAGTGCTAGGGGAAAAAAAGCATACAACGTTTTCAAGGTCTGATAAATCATCACATGTTTATCTCCAGAGAGGTTTGCTGTTCCTGATTATTTTTAAATAATCTGGAGGATAAAGAATCCCCTTTCAGCCCTCTAATCATGAAACATCCCCCTCCAAAACAGATTTTCAATTTAGATATGGCATCTGTCCACTGATAATTGTATGTGGTCTGCATCAAGGCTTACACATCCATCTTCCCCAGTACAAGTCCGGAAACAAGGTATTGCTTCTGTGACTTTTAAACATACCATGTGGTTGCCAAAGTAGTAAAGATGTTAAGAGGGTGGTGGACCTACAAAACCCAGAAAACCCATTAGCAATCCCCTACCCATTGTTCATCCTGGGAATGTGAACCAGGCACTTCATTTCTCATGTTCAGAGCCTAACTTATTTGCGGAAAATACCTTTTAACCCTTTCTTACTCTTTTCTCTGTACACTGCCGCAAATAGGTTACTAAATATGTCACATTAATAAAGTCAGAGTCTAATATAGCTATTTGTGAAAAATGGCTTAATGGCAAGTATTCAACTCATTATGACAATTAATGTTAGGGAGAATGGCAGTTCTTTTTGCTCTATTTCTATTTTCTCTCTAAATATACACATGTTTAAATGAATTGTCATCCACATTGAAAGCAGCAATATGCATTATTCATTTTTTTTCAGCAAACAACAGCATGCTTATGCACTGCTTTTAAGGTACTTTTCAAAGATTAAATGTTTCGTATGCGGTAACAAGAACTCAAATGCTTGTCTGGACTCCTTACAGTCTCCCAAAGGAATGACATGATCATCTGCATTCTCTGCATTTTGCATCTCAGAGAATATCTGGATGGATACTAAAACACATCTTGAGTCTGCCATTTAAACCCTGATGAACTAAGTTTAGGTCCCTCCCACCCCCCTCCTCACATAACACAACGAAAAAAAGTAGGCCATTGATTAAACTGAATTATTTTCAACGCAGGAAGTCTCAAAGGGGAGAACTGTCAGGTAGAGGTTAACAGTGAAACTCAAATCTGGAAGCTTATTTTCATTAGAAAAAAATCTTTCCCAGAAACACATACTACTGTTTTTTTTTTTCATTTTTTTTTTTTAAACGTGCATATTTGTTTTTATTGATTTTTTTTTTTTAAAGAGCACAGCATAATCTACCGACATGCACATCGATTGTATACACCAGCAAAAACTATATAACAAACTACAGAGTAGGATGAAATCAAGGCATACAAGTACCAGGAAAGAAAATTTAAAAGCAAAATAACACAGAGAAAACCATTCCTGAATACTGTACTGCGCACCTGGGCTACCTGTCTATCTTACTAGTGATTCTTTTCCCCAGTGCACTGATCAGGCCTCTTGTCTTTTGCCGGAAATATACTTCTGCCTCTAGTATGCTCATAGTTCTACACAAATTATTATTAGTAGTAGTAATAATAGTGAGCATGTCAGCACATGTCGAGTAGTGATCTCCCTGCAGCAGGGACACGCGTTGTATGTAACTTTTCAGTCTTGTCTAGTACCTAGGACACTTTCCCCTTTGCTTTTACTTCCTAGTGTTTTTCTTTCCCTAGTTTGCACAGGTGCATGACACTAGCGTGTAAACAGTGCGGTGCCCGCCCCCTATCTCGTCCCTTCTCGGGATCGCCCTTTCACTTTCAGCCGCTCGTAAGACTCACTTTGCGGGGAGGCGGTTGCATCCTAGAGGGGTCCTGCTCCGGAACTGGCTAAGCTCGCGTCTCCCAGCTTCTGGCTGCCAAGTGTCCGAAAGCAACTTTCACTTTCAGCCAGGTCCCTCCGGTGTCACAATGCCGAGTCCGCTCCGCAGCTCCTCCTCCTTCTGTCCAGCTCTGGAAACGCCTTCCCACAGCTCCTCCCCTCCCTGTCACCACTCCTGGACTTCCTTCACCTGCACTGCAAGCATCGCTTTTCTCTTTCAGGCCAGCTTCACCGGCCACTACTACTGCTTTTCCCCAGTTCCTTCCACCCGCCGTCCTCTCTCCTTCTCAGATTCGGATGCTGAAATTCCTTATACTGCCTTGGTTTTTCTTCCTCTCTCCTGGCTTTTATTCTCATTGTTATGCGCCTTGTCTTCCGTTCTCTCAGGTCTTCTCCATGATCTGTTAGTCTTTCTTCTGAAGCTGTCCCCCAGACTGCTACAGTCCCCCAGAAAGATATAGTATATCTTTCTCTCCCCCTTCCCCCATCATGTTACCCTATTTCTGATTCTCTTTGTAGTCATCTCTCTCATTATCTGCAGCCTCTTTTCCCCTTCTGATATCTTATCTTCTTGTCCTCTACCTTTTTACCACCAATTTCTGCTTGTAGTCGTAGGGGCCACAATGATTGGGGGTCCTCACCTGGGCACAAATTACCAAATCCATTAAAAAATGCATTAAAGCATGGTGAGTTGCTAACACAACTGGCTGGGCTGTCTTTAAATGTAGAAGACAGCAGATGGAGGACATACTGGTAAAATATATGTTAGGGGAAGCACTGCAAGACCCACCAGTCTCTCTTCCTCCCCAAACCCAACTCATCACCATAATTTACCACCCTACTCCCAACCCATCTACACCACTCACGCTGTGCCTTCCAGTCTACCCTGTCCCATCTATACCCAACCAAAACAAATGGGGAAAATGTGACTCTGCAGTTCAGTCGCAAGCAGTAACAGCCAGGGACACCTTTCCTTACAAGTCTTTAAAGACCAGTCAGCGGGTGTCATGAGACAGCTCCGGCAAAACATGGACCATGTCGGTATCCGTTTCCAGTCTTTAAGCTAAGTGAAAGTGTATCTGAACACTGGGTTACACGCAAGATACATGGCACTCGGAGGCATTTCTTCACACTAAGAAAATCATGCTATGATTATACGCTTGGACAAATTTGAAGATCTTTGAATTTGTAATTGTCCTCTGAAAACATAAGAGCACATCCCTATACATTCATATCTAGGGGCACGTATTGTTTAAATGAATTGAATGAAAAATATTTGTAACACTGAAAGATTTTTTGTTTTAGATGGGAATATGTAATGGACTCCATCTGTACAACCCACATTCTCCCCCTCCCAACCAGTCTTTCCTACCTAACCTGTGCACACCAAACACTTTCTCTTCTCTTAGATCATCCTTACTTCTTTCTCAACCCTCATCTTCCTTCCCTCATCTTCTCATTCTATTTCCCCTCATGTCTTTCTCTCAATGAATAGCTTTACTTTTGTTTTGGAGTAGGTTGCTTAATACCCCCTCCCCCCCTGTGCTTACTCCGCTCCCCCATTTCTACACTGCTCCCTCCCAACATGACCTGCCGTGCTCCCTACTAATATCTCCCCCCATTAGGTTTCTTCTCACCCCACCTTGGTCAGTGCCCCTCCCTTGCAGACTAGGCTCACAAATCCCTCAAATCCCCTAAGCAGATTCATCTCATGTTTCACATTTTTTATCCCCACTCTTCCTGCTAAGGATCATTCTCCTGCTCCTCCTTCCCATAGTACCTCCATGACCCGACACCATTCACATCTTCTTATTTATTTGTTACATTTGTATCCCACATTTTCCCACCTATTTGTAGGCTCAATGTGGCTGACATAGTATCGGAGAGGCCTTTGCAGGCTCTGGTGTGAACAAATACAGGGTGATGTTGTGAAACTCAACAGATTGAAGTACAACAGCAGTTCAGATTCTGAAAGGCCCTATGAGTTGCTCCATCACCTGCATGCACAAATCCTGGAAGCTCAGCACTCAGTTGCTCCACACCCCCAGGGTCACATTTGTATGTGGTGTTTCCTGCCCTCAGGCTGAAAACCTCAAAGATCACATGCTGAGCAGGAAATCAGTGAACCCAAAGGCATCTATTCATATCAGCCCACTGTATGCTTCAGCTCTAGCGGTTAAAGTGGTTGGCTTGAGGAGCTGAGTTAGCAGGGCTTTCTGCAAAAATGGAAATTGGCACCTCATTTGTTAACATAGTAACATAGTAAATGACGACAGCTAAAGACCTGTACGGTCCATCTAGTCTGCCCAACAAGATAAACTCATTTTACATGGTATGTGATACTTTATACGTATATCCAAGTTTGATTTGCCCTTGCCATTCTCAGGGCACAGACCGTAGAAGTCTGCTCAGCCCTGCTCTTGTACTAAGTTCTAAAGCTAACGTTGAAACCCCTTAAAATTTACACTCCAGCCCATCCATATCTATTCAGTCGTGATCAGGGCATAGACTGTAGAAGTTTGCCCAGCACCAGTTTCGCTTCCCAATTACCGACGTCACCACCAAATCTCTGCTAAGATTCTGTGGAGTCATTCCTTCTAAACAGGATTCCTTTGTGTTTATCCCATGCAAGTTTGAATTCCATTACTGTTTTCATCTCCATCCAGGGCCGGTCTTAGGCAGGGGAAACAGGAGCGGTCGCACAGGGCCTCGCGCCTCCATGGGCTCCGCAGCGCTTCTTGTCGCTCCCTGCCATTGATCCTCAGCTGCTTTCCTTCCAGCCGCCTTGCGTTTAAAAAGTCGCAGTTAAGATCCGGCGGTGATAAAGTTGTTTCTATCCCCAAGAGAGCCACCGCTCCTCCTTCGGTTCTGAAAGCAGGGTCAACCGCTCCAATCTGTGGGACACCCGTCGCATAACAATCGATCGTCTGCTGTATCAGGGAAGAGGTTCTGGCCAGCGGCAGTTGGCTCTTCACCATCCCCTTCCTTTTGGCATGCGGCATCTGGTAAGAAACATAAAGAAAGAAATGCCAGCAAACGACTCAGATCTGTTAGCAAACGTGGACAGGTCGCCATCTTGACACGCCCCCCCCAACCCTCCACCGTGTCCTGCGTTCTTTGGACAGGGTGCAGAGGATCCAGCTGGGATGGGAATCGGCGGCAGCTGGACCTTGATCGGCAGTGCACCCCCCCCCCCCCCAGACCGCAGAGGAAGTGATCTTGGACTTTCAGCTCCCAAGGAGGTCACGCTAAAGTCTATTTGGAAGGCTATTCAGGAGTTAACAACAGTGGTAACAAAATCAACCCAGGATATGTCTTTTCTCGTGAGTAAAATTGACACTTTAACTGAATCTTTAGAAAAGATTAAACAAGATTCTAAGAATCAAAATTTACAAATGCAGCAAGAGATTAATCAATTAAAGTCTATTACTGGAACAATGATTAAAGATAAAAATGTGATTTACAAGAAGATAGAGCAAAAAGAAAATTACAAGTGATTAAATCTAAGGATTCTGAATTTTCCTATAGTTATGAGTATAACCTCAACAGATTTCTTTAAAAAATACTTGATGGAAATCCTGCTATATCCCTCAATGGCTATTCCTCCATTTAATAAGATATACTATTTACCTAAACCTTCACAATCTGTGGAGCCAACAAATTTACAGAATTTGTAGGCAAACCAGGAACTAGAACAAGGAATTCAGTCAATAACTTTAATAGTTTCGTTTGTATTTGAGCAAGACCTAAATAACGGAACATTGTAAGCCACATTGAGCCTGCAAATAGGTGGGAAAATGTGGGATACAAGTACAACAAATAAATAAATAAAATAAAATACTTCAAGAACTCTTTACAAATATTTTGTGGTCAAAGAGTTTGGATTTTCCTGGATGTGACCAAAACTACACAGGACAGAAGGAAGCAATTTCTAACTCTTAGAGAAGAGACTAGGGCTATGGGAGCTACATTTCTACTGGTACATCCCTGTAAATGCCTTATAAGATTTCTGGGTAATAAATATGTATTCTTCAAACCAGAACAATTTCAAACTTTTTTAGATATGAAAAATGAGTGAATGATGGAAGTAGATCAAGTAAAGAATATAATGGGAATTTAAGGCCAGGCCATTTACTGTTTTCTTTTACTTCTTTTATTTTTGATCGCCTCATCTGTAATTCTCTCCCCCCTAGTTAAAGATTGTGGTCTAAGGAAGAGATTGATTACTATAATAGTTTCATTGTATTACTGTTTGCAAGTGAATCTTGTAATTATGATAAAATTGATAAATAAAATATATATATTTTTTAAAGTCACAGTGGCGGCAGCGAAAAAGCAGGCTCGCCTTTAAGCCTTCCCCTTCTCTCTCAGCATGCACTGTGCCGCCTTCACGGAAACCGGAAACATGAAATTGCATCAGAGAAAGGTGGCTTAAAGGCTAGAGGTCAGCCTGCTTTTTCGCTGATGCTGCTGCCTGCCACTGCTGCGACTTTTTAAACGCAGGGCGGCTGGAACTGGAAGGAAAGGAGGGCTGTGGAAAACTGAGGGCACAGGTGGGGCTAGGGTTGGGAACTGAAAATCAGAGGCTGAAAAGGGGGGCAAGTTTGGGGCTGGGGCGAATCACTGGACATGGAGAGGAAGGCAGAGGAGAATCAATGGACAGGGATGGGATGGGAGGGGAGGTGAGGGCAGGGGACATCACTGGATGTGGATGAGGGGAGGACAGGGGGCAAAGGAGAATCACTGGACATGGATGGGAGGGGAGGGCAGAGGAGAATTTCTGGACATGGATGGGTGGTGAGGGCAGGGGAGAGAGGAGAGATGCTGGACATGGATGGGTGGAGGGGAAGGCAGGAGAAATGCTGGACATGGATGGAGGTGAGGGAAGAAAGGAAGGAAGGAGATGCACATGGATGGAAGAGAGGAGAGAGAGAGGAGAAATGCTGGACATGGATGGGATGGGAGGGCAGGGGACAGAGGAAAATCACTGGATGTGGTTGAGAGGGGAGGACAGGGGGCAAAGCAGAATTGCTGGACATAGATGGGAGGGAAGGGCAGAGGAGAATTGCTGGACGGATGGGTGGGGAGGGCAGGGGAGAGAGGAGAGCTGCTATAGATGAATGGAGGGGAGGGCAGGAGAAATGCTAGATATGGATGAAGGTGAGGTAAGACAGGAAGGAGATGCACATTGTGATATCCCCCTTCTCACTCAGGGTGACCTGGTTCTCAATATGCAGATCAGATGCAAATTAGTGTGCTACCCCTTCGAGCTCAGGGTGACCTGGTTCCCACTCAGCAAATTAAACAGGTCTCACCAACTGCATATTTCTCAGGCAACTCTTTATTCCAGCCCCTGGGCACACTTCTTCTAGCTTAATACTTTCTGCTTTCATAGATCTTCACACTGAGCCTCCCCACACAGATACATGGGCTCAGTACTACACCAATACTTTGGGGACTCTCAACCCCAGGCTTTGCAGCCTGCTTCTCTCAGTACTTTGGACACACAGTCCTCCCTTTGAACACACAGTTCTGGACACACAGTCCTTTCTTCTTTGGACACACAGTCCCCTCTTTGAACACCCAGTTCTGGACACACAGTCCTTTCTTCTTTGGACACACAGTCCTTTCACTGAACACACAGTTCCTATAAGTACTGAGGACACACAGTCAAACACTAATGCTTTAGGGACTTCTTACCCCAGGATTTTCAGCCTGCTGATCTCCTTTGGACACACAGTCCCCCACAAGTCCCTAGGGCTAGCCAGTCTCTTCCAGGGGATCGCTCTTCTGCTGCCAGCTCACTTCTCTTCCTATCACAACTCAGGTGGGGTATAAAGTGGTTAATAGCTAAACAGGACCCAGCCCATAACCACCTGCACCTGTGGACATCCCAGGGCTCTCCCCGGTCCTAGCGACCTCCACCTATTCTCCTACCAGCGCCCTCTAGTGGCCTCCCCCGGATAGGACACCCTCTTACTTATTACAAAATGGATGGAGGGGAGAGGAGAATTTCTGGACATGGATGGAGGAGAGGAGAGAGTTGAAATGCTGGATATGGATGGAGGGGAAGGAAGAGAGAGGACGTGAGATGAAGTGAGATGAACATGGATAGAGAGGAGGAGAGAGAGGAGAAATGCTGGACATGGATGGAGGAGAGAGGAGAGAGAAGAGAGAGGAAAGAGATGCATATGGATGGAGGGGAGGGAAGAAAGAGGAAGGAATGCATACTGACGGAGATGAGGGACAGGGAATATTCAATCACTGTTTCGTTATTGCTACCAAGTATTACATATTAAGGGGATTAATTTTAATTAATTTAGCTAGTCCTTACGTGCATATGGTTTTGCTTTTTAAACCGAAAGGTTTCCTAGTATAGCATTTTTCATGTTTGAATTAGTTTTTGTATACAAGTTTTGCTTGATTTGTCTTTATTTGAAATAAAAGAAAATGTTTAAAACATATCTTGTCAACAAGGGGCTGGGTAGGGGTGGGACTGGGGGGGGAGCGAACTGGTTTGCACAGGGCCCCGCAATTGCTAAGACTGGCCCTGTCTTCACCACCTCCCGCGGGAGGGCATTCCACGTATCCACCACCCTCTCTGTGAAAAAATACTTCCTGACATTACTCCTGAGTCAGCTGTGGCACAATGTCCCCTCCTTTCACTACAGCACAAAATTCCTGTTTCTCTCTCTTTTTACCAACCATCCCCTTCTTTTTTCTCCTTTCTCTGCTCAGCACCTTTGTTTCCCCACTCCCCTCTTTCCCTGACCCACATGATGTGGAAGGACATGGGGGTGGCACATCACTATAGCAGTACCCCCTCTTTCATGGTGCCCTGTACAGTCACACAAGTCACACACCCCAAAACCTAGCCTGAACTGAGTCAGAAGTTGAGCAGCAGAGCTGTGCTGGGAATCAGAATGGGAGCCGGAGGTTAGTAGCTGAGTCAAGAGGGAAACCAAACCAAGGAACACATTTAGTTAGAGGGCAGTGTACCCCTTACCCTCCTCATGCTGCTGCAGTGCTATTTGTTTTGTGGGTTAATACAGCATAATGGGCACATTTAGTCCAACGCCACTGTCTCCTGTAAGACGTAATGTGGGAATGACTTTTATTTTTGTGAAAAAAAAGCAGAAGTTGTTACTCTCTATTCCCCTTTCAATTTCAGAATCGATCATCAGTCTCTGGATTACAATGTAATTCTAGACATGCCAAGTCACATGTATTTGGCCTCTTCTCCAGCTCACATGTTTAAGGGGCCTAACATCACACATTGGCTTCCTGCTCCCCGGAGACCTGGATCTCTTCATTTTCCTTCCTCTACTCACACTGCTCAGCATCTCTTACTTTCTCCAGTGCCCGCCTTGGTGGTCTTACAATCTTGTTTGCAGTGGTAGCACTACAGAGAAGCAGCTACCAGACAGTGTGAGGCCTTTCTTTGGCTGCAACTTCGGTTTATTTGATTACCCGCTTAGGGTCAGACCATCAAAGCGGTGTACATAGATTAAACAGAACACATAAAAATACAGCTAAAGCGTACAAGCAGCATTATAGAGAGGAATACATGCATCCTAGATGGTACATGAAGAACAAGGAATTCTGTTATTTATTTATTTGTTACATTTGTATCCCACATTTTCCCACCTATTTGCAGGCTCAATGTGGCTTAAATAGTACCATAAAGGCGTTCGCCAATTCCGGTATGAACAAATACAGTAAAAAAAAAAAAATCCAAACCATATAAGTTTCTTTTTTTAGGAACTCATTATGGATATAACCTGAATCATACATAGATTCAATGAATTAAATATTTTAAAAAGGACCATCAAAAGCAGTACGTCAAGGTGCTTAACATGCCACAGCATCAGTTTGCTTGAAACCACTATACTCTTCATTGGTCACCCTGCCCGGACTCCACCCATTCTCCACATCCAGCATGCCAAAGTAGGTGCTTACTTTGCCGCGCGCCAATCTGGAACTTCTACCAGGTTTCCGCAGATGCCCGGCGGAAGTTCCCACCCCCAGCAAACACCATTTCTGGCGCTCCAAAAATATTTTCTATTTTTGTATTGCCAGTGCTGCCCGGTTACCACCGGGTTAGCACGGGAGCTCTTACCACCACCTCAAAATGGTTCACTTAACGCATGACAGCAACAAAAAAAGGGATCCAATTACCATGTAAAAATTAGAACACTACTAAATACAAATGATGGTTAGTATGTAGAAAACACCAAAAGTCCCCAAAAAATAGGGAGGAAAAGACCCCACAAAGACCAAGACCATCAATGTCCACCTGTTATTGCCCGGCAGGCCCCAAAAGGATCGACTGCATGCCCCTATAAGTGGGCTATTCCAGTTTGGGGGATGGGGTGTGGCAGAGGAAAGACACTGGGTCAGTCAGCAGCTGCGTCTCTTATTATTAACATTTGTATAGCGCTACCAGACGCACGCAGCGCTGAACACCTGACACAGAGAGACAGTCCCTGCTCGATAGAGCTCTCTTCAGCACTAACAGCCACAATTTAGGTTGGAGGACCACAGGAGTGAGGGGCAGCAGAGAAAGTGAGATGTGAGAGATCTGGGCCATGGAAGTAAGGGAAGGAAAGTGAGAGAGATAGAGTTGGGGAAAGGAGAAAGGAAAGGATGCCAGATAGTGGGGTGGGGGAGAGGAACAGCTGCCAAGATTGGGGTGGGGGGAGGAAGGAACAAATGCCATAACCTACAGGGAAAGAAGAAGAGAGAGAGGTGCTGGACCTACAAAGGGGAGACAGAACAGGAGCGAGGGAAAAGAGGAACACTTGCTGGTTCCTTGGGGAGGGGCAGAGGGAGAGAAGAGATGCTGGGCTGGAGGGGGTGAAAGACAGGAGGGAAGGAAGAGATAGGGCGAGCTGCTGGCACATGGGGGGGGGGCATAAGGATACAGAAAAGTTATAGCGACAGAGCAAGAATAGGGACGCAGAGATGTGAGATGCTTAACATGGCGGGAAGATAGGGGCAAGGGCATAAGGGTGATGCTGGATAGAATAGCTAGGGATGCAGAGAGAAGATGGATGGTGGACATGGCGAGAAAAGAAGTGCCAAATGGACAAGGAGACTCTAGCAAGATAGTTAAGAAAAGAGAAGAAAGCAGAAAGCAGAAACTGGGACCAACACCATTAGAAAAATAAAATGACCAGATGACAAAGGTCAAAAAAAGAATTTTATTTTCTATTGATTGGACTATGTCAGTTTTTGGAATGTGCATCTGCCAGATATGGTTTTAGACATGGTGGGGGCCTGTGAGAAAAACCTCACTCATTGGCCTTCAGTGTCCAGCATAGCAGTGATAAATCTCCAGCTTTGGGAAGGGCCACCCATGATGTCTCTGTAATTCTGGTGTCTAAAAAATCAGGGTCATGCATTTGGGCTGCAAAAACCCAAGGGAATGGTACAGTTTAGGGATGAAGAACTTTTGTACAGGAAAGAAGAACAGGACAAGGGTGAGATCATGGTGAAAGCTAGAGGGCTGCTTGGGTGCACAGGGAAAGGAATGGTTAGTAGGAAATGAAATTGATGATGCCCCTGCCCTGTATAAGACTCTGGTGAGACTTCATTTAGCATATTGTGTACAATTGTGGAGACCACACCTTCAAAACGTTATAAACAGGATGGAGTCAGTCCAGAGGGCAGCTAATAAAATGGTCAGTGGTCTTCGTCATAAAGAGTATGCGGACAGATTTAAAGATCGCAATATGTATGTTTTGGAAGAAAGGTGGAAGAGGGGAGATATGATGGACGTGTTTATATGGCATAAATGCACGAGGTGAGTCTCTTTCAATTGAAAGGAAACTTTGGAATGAGGGAGCAAAGGATGAAGGTGAAAAGGGATAGACTCAGAAGTAACTTGAGGAAATACTTCTTCAGGGAGAGAATTCGTGGAACAGCCTCCTGTTGGAGGTGGTGGAGATGAATACTGTATCTGAATTCAAGAAAGCTTGGGACAAGTACATAGGATCTCTATGGAAGTGAAAAGGAGAGCAGATGGCATGGGTGGGCAGACTGGATAGGCCATATGGTCTTTATCTGCTTTCATCTTTCTATGTTTCTAAGTTTAACCAAGATGACATCATTTTGCTTAAATGTTGACCACTTAACTTCTATCCATATAGGTAAGCAGTTTACTTTAGGCCAGAAACATGCTGTCCTAAATTAAATTGCTCAGCTATATATGACATATCAGCTGTTAGTCAGTACCTATATGTACTATCAGCAGTCTACACATATATTCAGCTCTGATGACTATCCTGACAGTGATGCCACAGCCAGTGTTTAAAAAAATCTGCTGACCACCTGGGATGAATAGTGACCTAAAAGTGTCTGGCAGGTTCTTCTGTTTGGATTCTTCATGATGGGACTGGTTAAGTAAATCAGGGTCCTACTTTAGTTTCTAACGTTTTTTATTGATAGTAAATAAGCACACATTTCCAACTAACAGGCAAATTTATAATACAAAATGCAGATGTGTGATCTTCTTAAACAGAAAGAAACTGTCTACCATCAAACTTTTCTTCCATTTTCTCCCCCCTCCCCATCTTCCCTCTTACAGATCTCAACTTCTTATATATATAAACAGTTTATGAATTGCAGAAACCAGAACTGCAATTACAGTGTTACATCATGAAAACATACCTAAAATAACCATCAACTAGCACTGCAATATCATCTGATCTCACAGACATCATACCAATATGTTTAAAATATGAGTAGAGATCAAACAACTCAAGGTATACAATAGTAAAATTGTCACTTGTTTTTATTTCTAAGGGCCCTGTTTACAAAGGCATGCTGGCATATTTACTGCTTGCTAGCTGTTCATCAATGCATCATACATCCACATCCACTTATGATCTCCCATCCCCCATAATTCAACACTACTCATACATTTACTCACAAAAATATGTACACCATATGCCTTTGTGTCTTAACACTGCCCTTAAGCTTCATGTTGATGTCCCATTGTGATATTCCTAATGATAATTCGAGTATCTCGCATAACTTGTACAATATAACCCATAACCAAGTTGTAACAAATGTATTTTCATTATTCTTATCTTATTGTAAGCCACACTGAGCCCGCAAAGAGGTGGGAAAATGTGGGATACAAATGCAAACAATAACAATAATAATAATAATAATAGATGCCCATAATATTCCTACGGGCTTCTACATGGTTAGCGCATGCTTTTTTTTAGTGTGCACTAAAATGCTAGCACGACTTTGTAAACAGGGCCCTAAGATTATAAAAATAAATAGAACAAATGAGAAGGAAGCCTAGAGATTACATCTAAGAGGGAGCAACAGAGCTGAAAGATAGTTGAAATTTTGGAAAACTCTTGCTGGCACTGTTGCTTTAAATGAATGCAATTTGCTAACTTCTGTGCCTAAATTTTATTTTTTTCCTTTTTTTTTAATTAACATTTCTGAGGATTTGACTTATTGGAACCTACTCAGCAGAAACACTACAAGCACAATTCTGTTTACGATGTCAAGGTGGGAAATGGAATGTCCAAGTCAGGACCTTCACACTTTCCTGTGTATTTTGCAAAAGGTTCTGCTGCTTGTGCTGCTTTTGGTCAAATAGGTATAAGGAGATAAGCCAATACAAATGCAAATGCCAGCACTTCCAGCAGGAGCCACCATTTCAGTACAAAACACATCCAAACACAGAGAGGTTTTGCTCATATAAATGCCAACATCTACCTGTGCAAGTGCTGATTATGCAATCTGTGTGTGTAAATGTCAGTACATTGCATGTGCAAGTAACATGCAACCTGTGCTTGTAAATGTAAATGTCAGTATATGCATGTGTAAGTAACATGCAACCTGTGCTTGTAAATGTCAGTACATTACATGTATAAGTAACATGCAACCTGTGCATGTAAATGTCATGTGTAAGTGCTCAGTTTTACGCAACTAAACAGTCAGAATCAGCCCCTTTAGGAGTGCAGTGAAATAACTCATTTAAGGGAATTTTGGAGGGGGGATGTAAAAATCAGAGAGGTACACATAATTACTCCCTCAATAACTGGTGTAAACTACTGGACCAAATGAGCCTCTGAGTAGGTGTAAATACCGATATCAATAGATTTAACAAATATATATACATACTGCCACAGTAAAATCAGAAATACACACGTAGTTTTCTAGCTTGTTCAGAACATGCCTAGAAACCTGCGTCTTCCATGGCTTTATAAAAATCACCGTTTACAGTTTATTAAGATTTACTATACTGCCTTTACTGAGCAAACAGGACAAGGCAATGTATAATAAAAAATATATACAAATATAGAAAAGCACAAAGAACATCACACACACACACACACACACACACACACACACACACACACACACATCATATAGGAAAGTACAAAGAACATCACCCCCCCCCCCTCATATCTGGTTGCTTACAGTCCCTCAAATACTTGCCAATAAAAAATGTTTTTTAGCAGAGATTTAAATTTTTTAAAAGATAACTCAGCTCAAAGTTGAAAGGGAGGTCCATTCCTAAAGCTTAGCACACGCTAACTGAATTAGTGCATGCTAATTCCGTTAGCATGTGCTAAGCTTTAATAAAAGGGCCCTGTGAAGAAACAATGTGTTTCAAGCCTGTAAAGTGTATTGGATATTTTCCTGCATTGATTATGTACTGAAGTGTGTTTCTCCTATTTGGCCAGCAGATGGTGCATGTTTATGCTTAAAGCTGTTACAGAGGATTGACAGATAATAAGAAGTGCCTGTAGTGATGTAACCATGTTTATTTGAAACTTGACTGTTTTGGGCTCTGATTGGCCTGGTGTTTGAAATTACCCAGCAGATGCTGGCTGATGCTTCAGTTTTAGCCTGGGAGAAGATAGAGAGAGAGAGAGAGAGAGAGAGAGAGAGAGAGAGAGAGAGAGAGAGAGATCTCTTTGCTGAAGCACCTCGAACAGATATATGTCCTGATCTCCCCAGGTACTTTCTAGAAAGTTGATATTTCAGTTACCTGCTATTGTTTTGCTGATTGCACATTTTTTGTTCATTGTTCTTTTAGATTGTAAGCTCTTTGAGCAGGGACTGTCCCTCTATGTTAAATTGTACAGCGCTGCGTAACCCTAGTAGCGCTTTAGAAATGTTAAGTAGTAGTAGTAGTAGTAGTTCAATCTTTAAGACAATAAATAATTATTTATTGCCTCTGCCTATCTGGACTGATAAAGAATCCTAATGGTTTGTGTGTTGGGTCTGTGAGTGCTTTCTGGGAACTGTGGGACCACTGGGAGTATGACTCCAGTAATCTAGAAATCACTGGGGATATCTGGAGAGTGGGAGACTCACCCAGAGGTGGTTGTGACTCAGTCAGTGGGGGGAGGGTGCTAGTGTAGATCACAAGCGGCAGGTGCAGGCAGACCTGAGCTGTAATGGGGATAGACCCTCTAAGTGGCTGTGGGGTAACTCCAGATGAGTAGTTAGGTATTTCATGACAGGCCCCTATGTTGTGTTTTTTTAAAACATTTTATTTGTATGCAATTTCAGTATACAGTACATAAGAATAACATTTGATAAGAGAAATTAGAGATGTTATACAGAAAAAAAGAAAAGACAAAATAACTATAATAAGTAAAATGTTATGTTATTTTTGATTGGGAGCAAGAACAAAACCTCTGTATTATGATCAACTAAAAAGGCATTTCAGCTGTATTCACTCAAATGTTAACTAAGTTGGCAGGCTCCTTGAGGATGCTTTGATCTAAAATATACCACTCTATGTCCCTTTATATTCAAAGTTATTTTTGCCATGGCTTCATGGATGTCCTGTAATTCACACACAACCTATTGTTGAGCTACTTACAGCACCTGAATGCAACTCACCTTGAACTATTAGAAAGGCAAGAGGTAACGCCAAATCCAAATCCAGAGATTTGTTTGAGTCTGCAAAGCAAGGTTGGTGGATAGCCAGCCCATAAGCTACATCTGGCCTGCAGGGCATCTTTATTCCTATGCCTACTGGCAGCCAGTATCCAGAGCCAAGAGAAGACATTACACATCGATATATGTCATCACTGATGAAACAGCTGCAGCAGCGCGAAGAATAAAAGATGCAGCTGCTACTCTGGAAGAATTAAAGCCATCGTTGGAGTTATCTCCAGCATAACTAGTCTGTGTCTCTGGCTCTTTCCCTTGCCAAATCTGCTGTTCACTGTGAGAAAAGAGCAACTGAAGGTTGATCATGGAGAGAAACAGAGCATCTGCTAGGCCTCTCGCTCCTCGGGCTGGAGGAAGGCAGTGACACCCTCTATTGAGTTGGCCTGCCTAAAACTCAATGCTTGAGCCAGGTTGCTGCTACTGTTCTGAAAATCCAGGATCAGCTAATGTGGTGTGCCACCTCCTACCCCACCCAATGGTCTCAACATTAATGGGGCCCTTCACCCCAAAAAAGATCCCTTCCCTCGCTTTAAAGTAAAAGTGCCTCTGCTTTAGGAGGGATGGCCATGCAGAAGAGAAAAAAAAGGGGGGGGGGGGGAGATTCATGATGAGGCTCAGATCTAGGAGTGGTCCTCAAATCTAGCTGAAGCAGTGGCATAGCCACAGGTGGGCTTGGGTGGGCCAGGGCCCACCCATTTATGGCTCAGGCCCACCTAACAGTAGCACATGTTTAGTGGTAACTGGTGGGAATCCCAAGCTCCACCAGCTGAAGATTTCCCCCTGATGGTAACGAAAACGCTACTCTCCACAACAACGGCACCTGCGCATGCTCAGTTTTCAGTGCATTCCTGCTGCCAAGGTGGAAAGAAGCATTTTCTCACCAGCTGAGATTTTTTTTTGGGGGGGGGGGGGGGGGGGGAGAACACTTGGTGCCCACCCAATTCTTGCCTAGGCCCATCCAAAATCTGTTGTCTGGCTACGCCCCTGAGCTGAAGGGCTATACTTTTTTCTGCTTTGGCAGGTGTGGGGTCCCCTGTGGCATGAGGGCCCGGGGCAATTGCCTTGCTTGCACTCCTCTAATGCCAGCCCACAGAGAAAAGATAAGAAATAATAAAGAAGAAAGAGCTAAAGCACATCAGGAAACAAAAAGAAACAATTTGGGTAGAGTTTTAACAAGTGTGAGGGATTAAACCATAGAGGGACTGAGGGACTGAAGATCTGTTTTGCCCTGATGCTGCAATAAACATTGTTGGGGATTGGTCAAACCTTCTTGCACTTCATTCTGTATTTTTTTTAGAGTGATTCTAGTTGCACTGCTCTGATCATCAAAAAGGATCTCAGTATGTTTTGTTTCCCTTCCCCCAGCCACATGCATTCATTAAGCATCCTATTCCCTGCCCATCATCTTAGACCAAAGTACTACGCTTCAGATGGGATGTATTTATTGCTAGAACAGCAAAGCCCAGTTACAAAATGTGAAGTTCCAAGCAGCATGAATTGCTTCGATAGGAGATTTATTTATATTCTGCAGTAGGTAAGCACTTCTATCAGATTACGCTTTCTGTTTCTCTGTCTTGACTCCAAAGTTGATTGCAAAAGGGAAGCTCAGATTTTAATTTTAAGACATTTTTCTAACACAGAAAGGAAAATAACACATACATTAAGGAACTATAGAGGCCCTTTTACTAAGCCGCTTAAGCGTCTACGCGCGCCCAACATGTGCCAAAATAGAGTTACCACCCGACTACCACGTGAATCTTGCGGTATTTTCATTTTTGGCGCACGTCCGATAAATAATTTTGATTTTTGGACCCGCGTAGGTCAATAACACCTGGTTACCCCTAGGTCAATGGCTGGTGATAAGGTCGCAGACCCAAAATGGATGTGTGGCAATTTTGATTTTGCCACACATCCATTTTCGGCAAAAATAAAAAAAAGGGCCTTTTTTACAGGTGTGCTGAAAAATGGATCAGTCTGTGCCCAAAACCCATGCCTACACTACTGCAAGCCATGTTTCAGCGCACCTTAGTATGCGAGCTAGGAATTTCAAAAGTTGCTTAGTATGCTGAAAGTAAGAGTACTTCCCCCTCTTACCCCATATTTTGATGAGAAGGGAATGTAATTCAATGATTAGTACTTGTTCATCAAAAAGATCTCCAGTTGAGAAGGCTCAGTATAAACATAATTGGCACCTTGATATGAAATTAAGGATCTACACAGCAAATGTAAGAAGGAAGCAGTGTCAACAGGCAGAACCCTAGATTTAAATTGCAAAAACTGTTTTCTTCTCAGCTGAGTGGGCCTTGATAAAACAGGAAATATTATAATGCTTTATCCACATGTATCACTTCATGTTTAGAAAACAAACTTTAAGAACTGCAATTTTATCTATTTCAGGGGTCCTTTTACTAAGGTGCGCTGAAAAATGGCCTGCGCTGTTGTAGCCATGTGTATTGTATGCGCACAGGTCCATTTCTCAGTGCAAAGCATCAGGTCACTTCAGGTTTGTTTTGATACAAATCTTTCCCAGTAAAGCAGTGATTTTCAACCTTTTTCATCTTTCACCACACTTACAAGGCACAAAAATTGTCAAGGCACAACACTGGATTCTAACCCATACCTGCCGGTCTGTGCTAAGATCCATTCCTTCCCCACCCATCCCCGTAAGTAATCTTCTCCATCCCCTTCAATACCTGTAACCGTCAGAAGTTGTTATTTCATTTAATTATGCTACTGAAATACATTTGAGCATCAGTATTCAGGGGCGTAGCTACGGGTGGGCCTAGGCGCACCCAATCTCAGCTCAGGCCCGCCCAGTTTGCCCTGACAGGTGCCAGACTGCATTGGGAGTAAACACTGGACAGCAGTGTTGCCAGGTGGGTGGTTTTACCGCCCAATTGGGCGGTTTTCCGCGACTCGCCGCAGGAAATTTTTGCCCGCGGTGGGTTGCGGTTTTTTGGGCTTGTTTTGGGTCTTTTGGGCGGTTTTTTACGCGGTTTTTTCGGCCGCGGGGGGCGGGGTTAGTGACGTTTTGGGCGGGGCCGATGACAGGGGAGGCGGGGCCGATGACGGGGAGGCGGGGCCGATGACAGCGGGGGCGGGGGTGATGGCACGGGGGTGGGGGTGTCAGGGGCAGGGTTTGACTTTGGGCGGGTTTTGGGCTGGATTTGGGCTCGTTTGGGTGGGAAAACAAGTTAACCCTCACTGTCAGTCGCCCTCACTCTCAGGGTTCTGCCTTGCTTTGCCCAGCTCTTGTGGCGCGCACACCAGTGCCGCAGGAAAAAAATCTGCCATCGGTGCATGGCTCCTTCTCACTGTCCATCACCCTTGCCTTTCCTTGCTTGCCCCCCAGTGTCCCAGTGTTGCGCACACTAGCGCCACAGGAAAAATCAGCCAGAAGTTTCGCGGCTTTCTTGAGGATAGTACTCTCTGGCGAGTCTGCTGCTGCAAAACGTGCACACTGCACACAAATTTGGAAAACTGAAGCCCAGCTCCTCAGGTAAAATGCCTTTTTTTTTTGTTGAACATGTACAGTGTAGTGGTGGTGGTGGGCTCTTCACTGCTTAGGGGAAAAAAGGTATATTTAATCATTAAATATACCTTTTGTTTCCCTAGGCAGTGAAGAGCTCACCTCCACCCACCCAGAAACCCACCAACAATGAATTTTAATGTTAGTTGGTTTCTGGGTGGGGGTGGGCTCAGTTCCCAGGTTAAAATAAAAAAAGGTACAGAAGGGAAGGGCTGATGCTGGCTATGGGGATGGCCTTATGTCTGGTGAAGTTTGATATGGCATAAAGTAACTATATTCAAAAATACTGTTGGGCAGCTGTTGGGCAGACTACTTAGAAATCCATCATCAAGGTTATTCTAAGGCATTTTTTGTAGTATCCCAAGAAACACTAATCATACCTATTTACATAGTGCCCACCCATATTAGCTCTGGGCCCACCCAAAATGTCAAGTCTGGCTACGCCACTGGTATACCTACTATACAGATTCCTACACAGACACCACATGCCAGCAGAATCCTTCACCTTAGTTTCAGAATGAGAACATGACTCGCAACCACTACAAAATAGGGAACTGCAAAATAACATGCAGACAAAACCTGAAAGCAGATATGCCGGACACCGCATGTTGTGCAACATCAGAGAAATAGAAACAAATGCATGTCCTCCTGTACAGAGCAAAATAAAGCTGACAGATGTAAATTCTCAACACCAACATAATTCAGTCACTAAACTGAAAATAAAATAATTTTTTCTACCTTTGTAGTCTGGTGATTTATTTATTCCAATCATCTTGTACCCAATCTTTGGCTCTGCTTTCCTCTGTCTGTGCTTTTAACTCTGTTTCCAGTGCCTTTTCTCACCTCCTGCCCTGTGTCTGTTTGGTACTGACCGCTCATGTTCAGCTTGCTTCAATTTCTCTGCCTCCTTCTCAAATCTATCTTGTTTTCCCACTCTCTCTTCCTTTCCGTATGTGTGGAGCATATTCCTGCTCTTGTCTTCCCTTTCCTTCCCTATATATCAGCCTGTCTTCCCTCATCCCGTCTCTTCTCTATATGTGCAGCCTGTCTTCCCTCTTCCTCGGGTCTAATCTTTTTTCTATCCAGTTTAGAGCACAAGTAGTAAACCGGGACATTCACAAAAGGGTTCTCCAAGCCATTTTCCTGTCACGGTAGCAGCCAAAGAAAATGGAATACAAAGCTAATATAATGAGCTAATTACTATTATAATGTGCGTGCATGCAATGCGATGCACTACCGTTTCCGACCCCATGCACAAAAGCAGTCCCTACCTTTACCGTGGAAATTTTAATGGGCGGTCTGGACCTGCCGGTTCTTCATTATCACAAGTAGGAGAAGGGGAGAAACAAGGCAGGGAAGAAGAAGCACAAAACCCCCCCAAAAGTACATCGGCTTACATGCAGCTTCTTTGTGTGTATGAAAGCCCTGCCATGATTCTTTTCTCAAATGACATTTTACTGGCAAGAAATGGGAGGGGGGCAGTAAATGTAAAGCATAAAAGTAATGGTGACTTACCAAAAATGCAAGGAAGGAAGACAAGGGTCAAACAGCCTCTGCTGGGAAACAGCATCCCCCATGCTTCGAAACACAACAGAGAGGGGCTAAACCAATTGGACAGTGTCAGCCTGGGATGTCCCGCCCACTCACTACTGGAAGGGGACACCAGGAAGTTCGGATCCAATCAGCTCACATCTCTAGAGTGATGTCATCAGGGAAGCCCTGCAGGGAGGAGAAGTTGGGATGGCAGCCAGCCAATGGAAGTCCATCTTCAGGGAGATGGGTGTTCCAGGATGTCAGCTGGCCAATAGAAGGAAGCAGTAGGAACAGCTGGGGGTGGAACCAAGCCCTGATGCTGATTCTTCAGAGCCCAGAGCAGCAGCGAGCATATTCTAGGCTTTTTCTACTTTTTCCCAGCAGCGGGGAGGCAGGAAGCCCCAACACAGGTCTGTCCATCCAAAACAAAAAAAATGCGCTTTTGTGCTTGCAAAAAAAAAAAAAGGGCTACATCTACTGCTTTCACACACGCAGCTTGTCTGTGTATATGTGAGCCGTCTGTAGCATATGCAGAGCAGCCACTCATAGCAATTGACTATTCTGCGCATGCTCAGCTCACCGACTGGCTTCCCCCATATCGCATGCAAATGAGCTTGGTTGCAAAAGCAACGAGCAGCTCATTTGCATGTGATTCTCTTTGTGAATCCCTCTGTGTTCCTAAATCGGTACATTTTTACCGATTTGGAAAAGCAGACGGATTCTTAACGGGGCCTTTGTGCATCTGGCTCATAGAGTCTATAGAAATGGTAGCAGATGCTGCTTGGGAGAGAATACATGCCTGAGTGACAGCTATTAGTTCAGCTGCCTGAGCACCTGTAGAAGGAAATGGAAATTTAAATTCCATACCCATACTTCAATTATAACAGCGTACCTGGAGGGGCATAATCGAAAGGTCGTCCAAGTACGAATTAGGATGCCCTTGCGAAGTCGGCCAAAATCCGGTAGGTATAATCGAAAACTAATATGGATGTCCTTAGACATTTGATTATTGCAGTTCAAAATGCCCAAATAATGGCCGCACAAAAGGTAGTAAAAAGGGCGCCTTTAGACATTCGATTATCGCAGTTGAAAACGACCAAATCTGGCCCGCATAAACTATAGTCAAAAGAATGTACCTAGTTCCGCAAGTACAGTGCATGCAGTTCCGGACATCCAGGTACGGGAAATATGAGGAACGTTCATAAGCATAAACTACAGGAGGATCATGCCGGTCCACCGAATATTCCTCATATTTCCCGTATCTGGATGTCCGGAACTACATGCACTGTACCTATGGAACATGCAGCTATATGCATTTTGTATATGTGAAAAGGTTCGTAATCTTCATACTGATCTATAAAAGGAAAGCTCCACACGCATCAAGGGCCCGTACGCATAACAAACATTCGTGCACGTCAGGGACGTCTATGCTTACGACGGCGTCCACGTGCTGACTCGGCCATATATGGAATGGTAATCCATATATGGAGCTGTTCACGAAACGACGTCCGTCACTCAAGGGCATCCATATAAGGCGCTTGTTTTCCAACGCTTATTCACTGAGAAAAATGGAAGAGCTCCGGAGAGAGCCTGTTGCTGGTGCGGCTGTGCCTTAGGCACCGGCACCGGCTGTTTATCCACCACCACCACCTGCCCCCCAGGATACAGCCAATGAGAGCCTGGTCCTGCATAAGGGACAGGCTGGAAAGGTAAGTGTTTGATCCCCCTCCCCCCATCAGGTCCCCCTCCTGTAGCTACACATATAAAAGCTCCGTCATCAATGTAAGCACTAACTGAAGTCTGCATTCAAGGATAATGAGTAATATGTGTACATGCACAATCTACTATAATAAAACGCTCCCTCAACGTTCTGAGGACACTGACGTCACTGCAGGCAATCACACACCGGTTCGTAAGTTCATGGTGGTGAAGCCATCCAACTCACCATGTCTGTGCCCCGCCCTTGCGTCAAACGTGGTGACGTCGAGGGCAGAGCACATACACTCGACCAAACAAAAAGCACACCCGTGAGAGAGAAGGAAGGGAGGGAAGCAGGCAAGCAAGCAGGCAGCAAGCCTGAACGTCCGAGGGAGGGACGGAACGAAGGAATCTGCGAGCCAGACGCCCACACCCCCCAAAGTCCCCGCCCCTCACCCCTACCAACTTCCCAACAGTACGACGCCATGGCCCCCCAATCACCACCCCTCACCCTTAACCCCCCCAAGTTCCCACCACCACCACCCTACACCCCCCTAACATGTTGCCACCGCTCAACACCTCCACCTCCACACCTGTACTCATTAATGCAAATGTAGTGTACAATATCAGTTTCCATGTGGCTAATAGGCAACTAGTAAGTCATAACACCTGTGTCCCAGATCAAGGCCTCAGGTTGCAGGTGTCCTCCCATGAGTGTGGCTGCAACTTCCAACCAACCTCCTCCGAGATGAATTAGATGACATGCCTCACTTTAGTATCCCCCTTTCTGGAGTGGGTGGATACTGGTTCCTGGTAGTCCTGCCTGAGGTCCTACTTTTAGTGGATGTCATTGCCTCATATTAACGTTATGTGCTAAACCCCCCCCCCCCCAAAAAAAAAACAATGCAAAGAACAAAAACACGTCAGCAAACCCTAGTCACATATCATAATGCAAACATGCTGGTCACCAATGAGTGTGGTCTGCCAACATGTCCTGTGTGTTCTGTGTCAGAGCATCTTCCAGGGTTCCCTGTCATGTCATCACGCATCTCAGCCCCCATGGGTATAGGCCACGCCTCACCACACCTTTCCCCATCCCCCGCCTCAGGCCACCCAGCTCCTGCACTATGCAAGCCATGTTGCATGTGCTGATCTCAACCACAATCCTTTTACATACACAGGGCTCCAGCAGCAGGAGGAGGAGGAGGAGGCAGCTGAGGAGGCCCAGCAGGAGGAGGAGGAGGCGGCGGCTGAGGAGACCCAGCAGGAGGAGGAGGAGGCGGCTGAGGAGGCCCAGCAGGAGGAGGAGGAGGCGGCTGAGGAGGGCCAGCAGGAGGAGGAGGAGGAGGAGGAGGGGGTCCTCATCATTGATAAGGGCATTATGGAGGAGCTCTCACCACCTGCAGCTCCATCCCCTGGGCCAGCTCCATTCCTTGGGCCAGCTCCATCCCCTGGGCCAGCTCCATTCCTTGGGCCAGCTCCAGCCCCTGGGCCAGCTCCAGCCCTGCACCTCCTGCAGCAGCTGGTAGATGGCCAGAACCAGGTGCTGCAGGAGCTCAGAGCCATAAGACAGGGTAATGAGCAGCTCCATAGGCCACTGAGGGTGCTTCTGGCGCTGCTCATTACCCTGCTACAAAGGGCACTACACACAGGGTATGGCCGCCCTTGAAAGACTTTGGGGGGTGGGGGGGATTTGTAGGGTTTGGGGGGATTGTAGGGTTGGGGGGGATTTGTAAGCTTGGGGGGATTTGTAGGGTTGGGGGGATTTGTAAGGTTGGGGGGGATTTGTGTCCCCATGTTTGAATAAATATATGTTTTTCTATATTGCATATAACAGGGTGTCTGTGTCTGTACCTTGTGCATTACATATTATCAAATGTGGGTGTTGATGTGAGAGGAGGCAGCAATATGCATTGCATGAAATGTGAAGTGTGAAAGAGAAATTTGATGCATATCTGTGATAATTGTGCCCATACAGAAGGCCACCTGTTCATTCCAACCTGCATGGCCATATGTGCAGGTTGTGTTGAGGAACACAAATGGCCATCCAGCCTATCTCCCTCCCCATTACCATAGAGCTCCACAGCACAGAGTGCTGTAAATAATAGATTTGTTGTGTAGCACTTGTGATCTGCCAAGTAGAAACTTGCAGATAACCCTAGGTAGCGCATAGACGATGTTTGCTCTCTGATCACCAGGCACCCTTGCCCACAACCACACCACATTGGTGGGGGCCACCAAGGAGCTACAAGCAGCTGGGTCATCTTTTCACATTCAATGCATCAACAATGGTATGTAGTGCTGAGGAGAAAAGGGAAAACAATGGTCACAGTATTTGATGGATATTTATATCAGCACAATTGCAATATAATACAACATGTACAGAAGGGCACCCAAATATATATATATATGTGTTTATTTATATTGAGTTTGGTCACTCCTTTTTCAGTAGTAGCTCAAGGTGAGTTACATTCAGGTACTTTGGATCTGTCTCAGTCCCAGGAGGGTGTTAAGTTTGCACCTGATGCAATGGACAGTAACTGACTTGGCCAAGTTCACAAGGAGCAGCTGGGATTAGAACTGGCAACCTGTGGATTACAAGACTGGTGCTGTAACCACTACAACACGCCAGCCACCAGGCTGAAGGCAGCTGCAGGTAATTTGGATTAGGAACTGTAATCAAACAGGGCCGTGCCTAGGGTCTCTGGCGCCCCCCTGCAGACTATCAGTTGGCGCCCCCCCTGCAGACTATCAGTTGGCGGCGGCGGCCCTCCCCCCCCCCCCCGTGAAAATGATCGCTCACCATTTGCCACACTGACAGGAATTGTCAGCAATATTCTTAGAAAGAAATTGCTATACGTTGCAAAATAAGATAGCAGATGTAAATTCTCAAAGTGGACATATTCCAAACACTAAAATGAAAATAAAATGATTTTTTTCTACCTTTGTTGTCTGGTGACTTTCTTTTTCTGATCATGCTGGCCCAGTATCTGATTCTGCTGCTATCTGTCCTCTTAACTCCGTTTCCAGGGCTTCCTTTCCATTTATTTCTTTCCTTTCCTCCTTTCTTCTTCATTTCTGGTCCTCAGCTTCTGCCTATTTTCTTCATCCATGTGCAGTTTTTCTCCTCTCTTCCTTTTCCCTCATTTCATCTCCTTCATCTTTCTTCCCTCCCCTCTATGTCCAGCAATTTCTGCTCTCTCCCTGAGCCCTGCCCTCCCATCCATGCTCCTCTGTCCCCTGCCCCCTTCATTCATCCTTTTCCAGCAATTCCCCTCTCTCCCTGAGCCCTGCCCTCCCAATCCATGCCCATCCATGCTCCTCTATCCCCTGCCCCTCCATTCATCCTTTTCCAGCAATTCCCCTCTCTCCCTGAGCCCTGCCCTCCCAATCCATGCCCATCCATGCTCCTCTGTCCCCTGCCCCCTCCATTCATCCCTATCCAGCAATTCCCCTCTCTCCCTGAGCCCTGCCCTCCCAATCCATGCCCATCCATGCTCCTCTGTCCCCTGCCCCTCCATTCATCCTTTTCCAGCAATTCCCCTCTCTCCCTGAGCCCTGCCCTCCCAATCCATGCCCATCCACGCTCCTCTGTCCCCTGCCCCCTCCATTCATCCTTTTCCAGCAATTCCCCTCTCTCCCTGAGCCCTGCCCTCCCAATCCATGCCCATCCACGCTCCTCTGTCCCCTGCCCCCTCCATGCATCCTTTTTCAGCAATTCCCCTCTCTCCCTGAGCCCTGCCCTCCCAATCCATGCCCATCCATGCTCCTCTGTCCCCTGCCCCTCCATTCATCCTTTTCCACCAATTCCCCTCTCTCCCTGAGCCCTGCCCCTCCCATCCATGCTCCTCTGTCACCCTCCATTAATCCCTATCCAGCTATTCCCCTCTCTCCCTTCCATGACCCCCCCTCGCATCCATGCTCCTCTCTCTCCTCTCGCTCCCATGTCCCATCATGTCCCAGTTGGCCTGGCCCGTCCTCTTCTCCCCTCCCCCTTCGCATCCATGCTCTCGTCTCTCCCCTGCCCTCCTGCTCCCATTGTTCAACTGCCCGCCCTCTTCTCTTCCCCCAACATCCCTTTTCTTTTTTTTTCTTTTTAAATTTAACTCCGTGGCGGTTCCGGCAGTGCAGCGTCAGTGAAGGAGGCGGTGCTCCCGACGTCTCTAGCCTTCCCTTCGCTGTGTTCCGCCTTCTTCTGATGTCAAGGAAATGACATCAGAAGAAGGCGGAACACAGCGAAGGGAAGGCTAGAGACGTCGGGAGCACCACCTCCTTCACTGACGCTGCGCTGCTGGAACCGCCAGGGAGGTAAATTTCAAAAAGGAAAAAAAAAAGAAAGGGGATGTTGGGGGGGGGGGGGGAGAAGAGGGCGGGAAGTTGAACAATGGGAGCGGGAGGGCGAGCGAGGTGAGCATGGTGCTGCGGCGCCCCCCAGAGGGAAGCGCCCCCCTGCCATGCTTACCTCGCTTACCGTGTTGGCACGGCCCTGTAATCAAACACCCTCACCGTCACCATGACTGAAGGGCTCAGTAGGCAGGTACCTGTGGCCACCTTGCAAATCGTTTGCAGACTACAAGTTAGAAATGCTTCACTTCCATAACTATGGAGAATTATAGGAGTGTGTTCAATAATGTGGAAAATAACAAAAGAGAGGGAACGAAGTACAAACTAAAGTCCAAACAAAAAAAAAACAGCACCACGGGCCTTTAAAAATGGAACACAGTTCTTTAATGAATGAGCCTTTATAAAAAGACCCGACACAGGCCGTGTTTCAGTGACTAGCACCTGCGTCAGGGGTCACAGTGATGACGTGGAAAACTTGGGGAATAACTCAAATATATTCCTCTACAATATATTATTCCTTACCCCACGTCTCATATAGTAAAAGCTACAAAGCACCAAGGCACTTTCACTTTCTGTATCCAAAACTCCAACGGCAACACCACACAGTACAGCCCTGAAGCAGCACCAATAAGTGCCATCAACGTCCACCACTGCACAGCATCCACCGGCAAACCTGGCGAAAATAGAAGTAAAAGTTGAATGCAACCAGAGAATGGGGAGCCCTTGAACAAGTGGCTGAGAAGTATGAGCTTACCTTGAACGTGTGTGGCAAGATTCAAAGCAAGCACCCACCTGCAAGGGAAATGTCACTGATGAGGAAATGGAGTTCAAGGGATGTGGAACACTGCAAACAGAGGTGGCGGGGCCAACCCCCCAGCAGATGACACGAAAAAGAAAAACCCTACAAACCAACAGGTGTTGAAACGCATACACCCCCCCCCCCCCTAATGTAATGGGCAATCGGTAAAGCAAACAGCCCATTTAAAAGGCCAGCACTAAAAGAAATGCAGGTGAGGACGCCCATACGGCTCCGGCCATAATCAGAATCGCGCCCAAAACACAGAGCAGCTGGGGACGCTCATAATGCTCTGCCCATAATCAAAATCGCGCGCGCCAAATCGCTGGAGCAGCTGGGCACGTGTAGAGATTTTGTCCATAATCAAAAAATCAACGCTTATCTCAAGGCCGCCCATCCTCCTTTCAACATGGGCGTCTCTGGCGAGTATTTAGGCGTTTTTCTCCGGATTTTCGAATCGTATTGCTACAATGGCACCGAGGCTGCCTCCGACCCGCAAGGGTAACTTAAGCGATGCGGAAATCGAGCTCCTGGTCCAGGAGATAGACAGGAGACATCTGTTCGCTCCCACAGGCCAGAGACTCGCTGCTACTACCAAGCAGCGGGAATGGCAGGCGGTACGGGACCGGCTGAATGCAGTCTTCCACTGTGGCAGAGAGGTGGAAGACTGCAAACGCAAGTGGCGCAGGCTGAGGCGGGATGTGAGAAGGAAGGCTGGTGGCAACCCCCCAGCACATGACACCGCTAACCTGATGCCCCTGGAGCAGATCGTTCACCGCCTCTTACCCTAGGAGGGCATTCATTTCGTGCCTGGGACCCTTGACACATCAGCACAGCCTGAGGGCACAGGTAGGTTGACCCTTATGAAGCTGGGGTATCTGTTGTGCTGCTGCACTACACTCTGTTTTACACAATTGGGGGACAGGAGGAGGGAGGTGGGGGGGAGTAGTGTCAGCAATGTGTGTATCTGACTGTCCTCAAACCTAGCCTAAAAGGCCACCTTTATGATGCTGCTTTGAACTCCTAACCACTACTCACTTGCTCAGGACCCTTACTCACTATCCCCACCTTAGTAATTTGCTTCCCTCTTAGTTGCCCTGTCTGTCTGTCTGTCTGTCTGACTTAATTAGAATGTAAGCTCTATTGTGCAGGGACTGTCTCTTCATGTTCACATGTGCATATGCATAGTAGCGCTATAAAAAGGATTATTTATTGCATTTGTATCCCACATTTTCCCACCTCTTTGCAGGCTCAATGTGGCTTACAGAGTTTTGTTATGACACTGTCATTCCAGGATATCAGATACAATTAGTAATGAACAGAGTTTAAGTATGGAAGGAAAAAAGGAAAGTGTTAGGCGGGTAAGTATAGAAGGTGGACTTTCATAACTGGGTGGGTTGGCGAGGTAGTTTAGATTAGTAGTAGTGTGTAGGTTGGCACTATCTCACAGCTTTGGAGCCCTTCCCCACTCCCTCCTCTTTTCCCATTTCCAAACTCTGCATATATCCTTCCCACACCTCTGTGCTGTAGCCAGCAATGTGGTTCATACACCAGTTACAGACAGTCTAGCAACAAAAACAAAAAGGATGTGGAGGGACATCTTCAGAATTGGTGATTGCTGTCCTTCTCTTGGGTCTTCCTCCAGCACCTCTGCCTTTCACATCAGTCTCTCCTGGTCTCCAGCTCTGTCCCATGTACAATCACATCTGTGGCTTGCCTGCCAATCCCATTCCTCAGCATCTCTTTGCTGGGTCTTCAAGTGTGGGGCCATGTATACGAATGCTGAAAAACAAAAGTGGGTTATTTTCACCAACACACTTCCTCCCCCTTTTGCTATGCAGGTGATGACAGCCACGCAGATGAGGCTGGCCCTAGTGGGCTCCAGGCCCACCAAAGCACTGCAGCAGCAGCAGCAGAAGACGCGCTACCTCCACCACCTGCAGCAGCGGTAGCAGCAGCAGAAGAAGAGGCGCTACCTCCACTTCCATCACCTCCATCAACTGCAGCAGCAGTACAGGCCATACCTCCAGCTACTACTACTACTACTATTTAGCATTTCTATAGCACTACAAGGCGTACGCAGCGCTGCACAAACATAGAAGAAAGATAGTCCCTGCTCAAAGAGCTTACAATCTAGTAGACAAAAAATAAAGCAAACAAATCAATTAATGTGTACAGGAAGGAGGAAGGAGGAGAGGAGGGTAGGTGGAGGCAAGTGGTTACAAGTGGTTACGAGTCAAAAGCAATGTTAAAGAGGTGGGCTTTCAGTCTAGATTTAAAGGTGGCCAAGGATGGGGCAAGACGTAGGGGCTCAGGAAGTTTATTCCAGGCGTAGGGTGCAGCGAGACAGAAGGCGCGAAGTCTGGAGTTGGCAGTAGTGGAGAAGGGAACAGATAAGAAGGATTTATCCTTGGAGCGGAGTGCACGGGAAGGGGTGTAGGGAAGGACGAGTGTGGAGAGATACTGGGGGGCAGCAGAGTGAATACATTTATAGGTTAGTAGAAGTTTGAACAGGATGCGAAAATGGATAGGGAGCCAGTGAAGCGACTTGAGGAGAGGGGTAGTATGAGTAAAGCGACCCTGGCGGAAGACAAGACGGGCAGCAGAGTTTTGAAGCGATTGGAGAGGGGAGAGGTGACTAAGTGGGAGGCCAGCAAGAAGCAGATTGCAGTAGTCTAAACGAGAGGTGACAAGGGTGTGGATGAGGGTTTTGGTAGAGTGCTCAGAAAGAAAGTGGCGGATTTTACGGATGTTGTAAAGAAAGAAACAACAGGTCTTGGCAATCTGCTGGATATGAGCAGAGAAGGAGAGAGAAGAGTCAAAGATGACCCCAAGGTTTCGAGCTGAGGAGACAGGGCGAATGAGAGAGCCATCAACACCACCTGCAGCCTTTGCTGATGATGAAGAGGATGGAGAAAGGGGGTCACCTCCTCGGCAGAGGCTATCCAGCCACAGGAGGCAACTGATGCGTGTGACCACTCAGTTGCTACGCCACAATGTCGAGCTGCATGACCACCGGCGGCAGAAGCTACAACTGCAGTGGGAGGCGGTCCAGGCACAGCAGGAGGCAGTCCAGGTGCACCGGGAGGCAGTCCAGGCACAGCAGGAGGTGGTCCAGGTGCACCGGGAGGCTCTCCAGGTGCAGCGGGAAGCGGTACAGGCCCAACATGATATGCTCCAGCAACTCCAACGGCTGGAGCATAGCATCGAGGGCCTGCGCATGACCTGACACCACCTACTCCAGCCGTGCTGCAGCAGCAAGAACTGGCCTCAACGTCCTCCACTGCACAGCAACCATCGGCTAAGAGGAGGACGTTGAGATCGTCCGCCTCCCCAGCCACTGCTGCACCACCCACCAGACCAGCTCCCATTCTGGGTCCTGTGGCCAGGTTGCAGGCTAGCACTGCAAGGTGGCCTGACTTTCAAAGGGCAGCTGAGGAAGCAGGCTGCTGTGTGCATACTGAGGAGGACAGTGAGAGCAGCTCAACATCAGAGCACTCTGAGCAGACTTCCCCTGCAGCACGAGCTGCAACCGAATACGGTGGGAGGGGTAGGAGGGGGAAGGGACGGGGCCAGGGGAAGGGAAGGGCCCACGGGAGGGGGCGTGGAAAGTGATGGGACATGCGGGGGGGGGGGGGGGGGGAGGGGGGTGATGGTGGTGGGGGGTGATGGTGTGTACATATGTGATTGCTATGAATAAATGCCAACTTACTCTCACAGAAAACTTGTCTGGATGAGTCGTTGCCTTGCTTTGACCCCCAGCTGATGTGCGGTCTGCTCTGCTCTGTGGGTGTGCTGCTTTGGTGGCTGTGGCTCCTCTGGGAGAGGCTGTCCTCTGCGCAGGGCCAAATTATGGAGCATGCAGCAGGCCACGAAGATCTTGGCCACCTTTTGGGGGCTGTAGAGGAGCTCCCCTCCAGAACGGTCCAGGCACCAGAACCTGTTCTTCAGTAGCCCAAAGGCCCGCTCTATGATGACACAGGTGGTCCGATGCCTGCTGTTGTAGGTCTCCTCCGACCCTGGTTGTGGATGCACCAGGGGGGTCATGAGCCAGCTCCGTTGCGGGTAGCCTTGGTCACCTTTGAGGAGAAGCAGAATGAGAAAAATGAATTGGTATTGTTTGGAGCTGTGTGTGTGGGTTGTGGATGAGGTCTAGGTTGGGCAGATCCATGCTGCACTTACCTAGGACAAATACAAATTCTTGATATCCAGTCACGATTCAGTTAACACACAATCAGAACTTCTTATAGCATCCGATCAAAACATTTAGACCTTTATATCTTCAGATCATATCATACAAATTTCCCCAGAACCTCAGTGATGTTAATCGTTATCATGTACATGAAAATGATAGCGATTAACATCACTGAGGTTCTGGGGAAATATGTATGATTTGATTTGAAGATATAAAGGTCTAAATGTTTTGATCGGATGCTATAAGAAGTTCTGATTGTGTGTTAACTGAATCGTGACTGGATATCAAGAATTTGTATTTGGACTGTTGTGAGGATCCAGCTTCAAAAATTATTAATTTGCCTCAATATTCATTCTTGGCACTTACCTAGGAGCCATCAGCTGGTGATCTCCCCTTGCTCAAACCTGCGGAAGATGCCCGAGTGCTGTAGGATGTAGGCATCATGGGTGGAACCCGGGTACCTGGCACACACGTCTAATATCTCCCCCTGGGCATCACACACAACTTGCATGTTCATAGAATGAAATGCCTTCCTGTTTCTGTAGGTGGCTTTGTGTGCCCAGGGGGGGGGGGGGGGGTCTGAGTGCGACGTGTGTGCAGTCAATCACACCTATGACCGAGGGGAATCTAGCTACAGCATAGAAGGCAGCCATGTTGTTGTGCAGGGCCTGGGGGGTGGTGGGGAAGGTGATGTAGTCAGAGGTGTGGGTAAGGAAGGCATCAAGGAAGTAGGAAGGCCGGCTATCCTCCTTTCAACATGGGCGTCTCTGGCGAGTATTTAGGCGTTTTTCTCCGGATTTTCGAATCGTATTGCTACAATGGCACCGAGGCTGCCTCCGACCCGCAAGGGTAACTTAAGCGATGCGGAAATCGAGCTCCTGGTCCAGGAGATAGACAGGAGACATCTGTTCGCTCCCACAGGCCAGAGACTCGCTGCTACTACCAAGCAGCGGGAATGGCAGGCGGTACGGGACCGGCTGAATGCAGTCTTCCACTGTGGCAGAGAGGTGGAAGACTGCAAACGCAAGTGGCGCAGGCTGAGGCGGGATGTGAGAAGGAAGGCTGGTGGCAACCCCCCAGCACATGACACCGCTAACCTGATGCCCCTGGAGCAGATCGTTCACCGCCTCTTACCCTAGGAGGGCATTCATTTCGTGCCTGGGACCCTTGACACATCAGCACAGCCTGAGGGCACAGGTAGGTTGACCCTTATGAAGCTGGGGTATCTGTTGTGCTGCTGCACTACACTCTGTTTTACACAATTGGGGGACAGGAGGAGGGAGGTGGGGGGGAGTAGTGTCAGCAATGTGTGTATCTGACTGTCCTCAAACCTAGCCTAAAAGGCCACCTTTATGATGCTGCTTTGAACTCCTAACCACTACTCACTTGCTCAGGACCCTTACTCACTATCCCCACCTTAGTAATTTGCTTCCCTCTTAGTTGCCCTGTCTGTCTGTCTGTCTGTCTGTCTGTCTGACTTAATTAGAATGTAAGCTCTATTGTGCAGGGACTGTCTCTTCATGTTCACATGTGCATATGCATAGTAGCGCTATAAAAAGGATTATTTATTGCATTTGTATCCCACATTTTCCCACCTCTTTGCAGGCTCAATGTGGCTTACAGAGTTTTGTTATGACACTGTCATTCCAGGATATCAGATACAATTAGTAATGAACAGAGTTTAAGTATGGAAGGAAAAAAGGAAAGTGTTAGGCGGGTAAGTATAGAAGGTGGACTTTCATAACTGGGTGGGTTGGCGAGGTAGTTTAGATTAGTAGTAGTGTGTAGGTTGGCACTATCTCACAGCTTTGGAGCCCTTCCCCACTCCCTCCTCTTTTCCCATTTCCAAACTCTGCATATATCCTTCCCACACCTCTGTGCTGTAGCCAGCAATGTGGTTCATACACCAGTTACAGACAGTCTAGCAACAAAAACAAAAAGGATGTGGAGGGACATCTTCAGAATTGGTGATTGCTGTCCTTCTCTTGGGTCTTCCTCCAGCACCTCTGCCTTTCACATCAGTCTCTCCTGGTCTCCAGCTCTGTCCCATGTACAATCACATCTGTGGCTTGCCTGCCAATCCCATTCCTCAGCATCTCTTTGCTGGGTCTTCAAGTGTGGGGCCATGTATACGAATGCTGAAAAACAAAAGTGGGTTATTTTCACCAACACACTTCCTCCCCCTTTTGCTATGCAGGTGATGACAGCCACGCAGATGAGGCTGGCCCTAGTGGGCTCCAGGCCCACCAAAGCACTGCAGCAGCAGAAGACGCGCTACCTCCACCACCTGCAGCAGCGGTAGCAGCAGCAGAAGAAGAGGCGCTACCTCCACTTCCATCACCTCCATCAACTGCAGCAGCAGTACAGGCCATACCTCCAGCTACTACTACTACTACTATTTAGCATTTCTATAGCACTACAAGGCGTACGCAGCGCTGCACAAACATAGAAGAAAGATAGTCCCTGCTCAAAGAGCTTACAATCTAGTAGACAAAAAATAAAGCAAACAAATCAATTAATGTGTACAGGAAGGAGGAAGGAGGAGAGGAGGGTAGGTGGAGGCAAGTGGTTACAAGTGGTTACGAGTCAAAAGCAATGTTAAAGAGGTGGGCTTTCAGTCTAGATTTAAAGGTGGCCAAGGATGGGGCAAGACGTAGGGGCTCAGGAAGTTTATTCCAGGCGTAGGGTGCAGCGAGACAGAAGGCGCGAAGTCTGGAGTTGGCAGTAGTGGAGAAGGGAACAGATAAGAAGGATTTATCCTTGGAGCGGAGTGCACGGGAAGGGGTGTAGGGAAGGACGAGTGTGGAGAGATACTGGGGAGCAGCAGAGTGAATACATTTATAGGTTAGTAGAAGTTTGAACAGGATGCGAAAATGGATAGGGAGCCAGTGAAGCGACTTGAGGAGAGGGGTAGTATGAGTAAAGCGACCCTGGCGGAAGACAAGACGGGCAGCAGAGTTTTGAAGCGATTGGAGAGGGGAGAGGTGACTAAGTGGGAGGCCAGCAAGAAGCAGATTGCAGTAGTCTAAACGAGAGGTGACAAGGGTGTGGATGAGGGTTTTGGTAGAGTGCTCAGAAAGAAAGTGGCGGATTTTACGGATGTTGTAAAGAAAGAAACAACAGGTCTTGGCAATCTGCTGGATATGAGCAGAGAAGGAGAGAGAAGAGTCAAAGATGACCCCAAGGTTTCGAGCTGAGGAGACAGGGCGAATGAGAGAGCCATCAACACCACCTGCAGCCTTTGCTGATGATGAAGAGGATGGAGAAAGGGGGTCACCTCCTCGGCAGAGGCTATCCAGCCACAGGAGGCAACTGATGCGTGTGACCACTCAGTTGCTACGCCACAATGTCGAGCTGCATGACCACCGGCGGCAGAAGCTACAACTGCAGTGGGAGGCGGTCCAGGCACAGCAGGAGGCAGTCCAGGTGCACCGGGAGGCAGTCCAGGCACAGCAGGAGGTGGTCCAGGTGCACCGGGAGGCTCTCCAGGTGCAGCGGGAAGCGGTACAGGCCCAACATGATATGCTCCAGCAACTCCAACGGCTGGAGCATAGCATCGAGGGCCTGCGCATGACCTGACACCACCTACTCCAGCCGTGCTGCAGCAGCAAGAACTGGCCTCAACGTCCTCCACTGCACAGCAACCATCGGCTAAGAGGAGGACGTTGAGATCGTCCGCCTCCCCAGCCACTGCTGCACCACCCACCAGACCAGCTCCCATTCTGGGTCCTGTGGCCAGGTTGCAGGCTAGCACTGCAAGGTGGCCTGACTTTCAAAGGGCAGCTGAGGAAGCAGGCTGCTGTGTGCATACTGAGGAGGACAGTGAGAGCAGCTCATCATCAGAGCACTCTGAGCAGACTTCCCCTGCAGCACGAGCTGCAACCGAATACGGTGGGAGGGGTAGGAGGGGGAAGGGACGGGGCCAGGGGAAGGGAAGGGCCCACGGGAGGGGGCGTGGAAAGTGATGGGACATGCGGGGGGGGGGGGGGGGGGGGGGGGGGGGTGGTGGTGGTGGGGGGTGATGGTGTGTACATATGTGATTGCTATGAATAAATGCCAACTTACTCTCACAGAAAACTTGTCTGGATGAGTCGTTGCCTTGCTTTGACCCCCAGCTGATGTGCGGTCTGCTCTGCTCTGTGGGTGTGCTGCTTTGGTGGCTGTGGCTCCTCTGGGAGAGGCTGTCCTCTGCGCAGGGCCAAATTATGGAGCATGCAGCAGGCCACGAAGATCTTGGCCACCTTTTGGGGGCTGTAGAGGAGCTCCCCTCCAGAACGGTCCAGGCACCAGAACCTGTTCTTCAGTAGCCCAAAGGCCCGCTCTATGATGACACAGGTGGTCCGATGCCTGCTGTTGTAGGTCTCCTCCGACCCTGGTTGTGGATGCACCAGGGGGGTCATGAGCCAGCTCCGTTGCGGGTAGCCTTGGTCACCTTTGAGGAGAAGCAGAATGAGAAAAATGAATTGGTATTGTTTGGAGCTGTGTGTGTGGGTTGTGGATGAGGTCTAGGTTGGGCAGATCCATGCTGCACTTACCTAGGACAAATACAAATTCTTGATATCCAGTCACGATTCAGTTAACACACAATCAGAACTTCTTATAGCATCCGATCAAAACATTTAGACCTTTATATCTTCAGATCATATCATACAAATTTCCCCAGAACCTCAGTGATGTTAATCGTTATCATGTACATGAAAATGATAGCGATTAACATCACTGAGGTTCTGGGGAAATATGTATGATTTGATTTGAAGATATAAAGGTCTAAATGTTTTGATCGGATGCTATAAGAAGTTCTGATTGTGTGTTGACTGAATCGTGACTGGATATCAAGAATTTGTATTTGGACTGTTGTGAGGATCCAGCTTCAAAAATTATTAATTTGCCTCAATATTCATTCTTGGCACTTACCTAGGAGCCATCAGCTGGTGATCTCCCCTTGCTCAAACCTGCGGAAGATGCCCGAGTGCTGTAGGATGTAGGCATCATGGGTGGAACCCGGGTACCTGGCACACACGTCTAATATCTCCCCCTGGGCATCACACACAACTTGCATGTTCATAGAATGAAATGCCTTCCTGTTTCTGTAGGTGGCTTTGTGTGCCCAGGGGGGGGGGGGGGGGGGTCTGAGTGCGACGTGTGTGCAGTCAATCACACCTATGACCGAGGGGAATCTAGCTACAGCATAGAAGGCAGCCATGTTGTTGTGCAGGGCCTGGGGGGTGGTGGGGAAGGTGATGTAGTCAGAGGTGTGGGTAAGGAAGGCATCAAGGAAGTAGGTGAGGCAGTTGGAAATGGAAGCCTGGGTGAGCCCCTTGTTGACAGCAAGCACAGACTAGAAACTCCCAGTGGCCAGAATAGAGAGAGCGACAGTGACTTTTAGGTGCACAGGGATGGGGTTGTTCCTATGGGTCCTGGGCTGCAGGAGGGGTTGGAGCTGGTTACAAAGGTGCTGATTGGCTGCCTTATCAAACCGGTATCTAGTGAGACACTGGAGGTCAATGAGGTCAAGGAAAGTGGTGCGGGGCCTGAACACCCTGGGGCGTGAGTACCTCCTACGGAGGGGCACCTCTTCCGCCACCATGTGCATCGCCAGTGCATTTAGTGCATCCATTGCCTATAAGCTCACTCCCACAACCACACTGCACTTGCAAGCACTCTCCGGCCACACCCTCTAGCCACTCACTCGCCAAACACACACTGCAGCAGTACACAGGACAAACAGAGACTCCAAACAGGTAAGGGAATGACGTATGCACGTGGGAACAGTGAATGGAGAGGGATGGGGGAGGGGAAGGAGTTTGGGGGCTAGAAGGGGTAGGGAAGGATGAAAGGGTCAAACACAAAAGAGGCAGGTGAGGGTGAAAACGTTCGGACTAGGGCACACAGACAAAAGGTAACAGGTACTCACCAAACTTTTAGCTTTCTCTCCAAACAACAATTCAGCTCTCCCAACAACGATCTCGCCACTCTCCAACTCTGCGCAATCGCTAATGGGTCTAAAGACGATTTCGCCCTTACTTTGGTCATGGAGACGCACATATGCCTTTTGGGTCGCTTTTTGGACGCCTATGACTTTCGAAAATAAGCTGGCTGGTGACCTTGGTTCCCTTCTGCAGGAAAGAAGATTCATCGGTGAACAGCACATAGTTTACATTGGGCAGAGTGATGAGGCTCGCCTTCCACAGGAACTGGTAACAGTGTTGCAGGGTTGAGTATGGAACACCTCTGTAGTCTGACTTTCTCTGTTGTAAGTAATCTAATTTCATAATGGTTAAGACACTGCTTAGAAAAATAAGGCCTCCACTGCTTGTTGGAACATAACAGTCAATGGGTGACCTAGCACTAAGTTCTGCACTTTTTCAATAATAACAGATGCAGCAGATTTCCTCGATTTATTATTTCTAGTTTCACAGCAGAAGTCAGAAGGGCATCCAATAACTGATTCATGTCCATCCATGTGGGGTTATGTGTGTTAATAATAGTCTGGCATTTTCTGTGGACAGCTTCTGGGTCTTCTCTAAAACCTGGGTCTGTTGCCAGGCCTGGATATCTTAAGAGATATGAGCAGAGGCGCCTGATCCTGTGAAGCTGCGACAAGGGGAGTGGCATGGGCCGGGGGGTGGGGTGGGGAGAAGAGGGATGTCATTGCTCTGAATCTGGAGAAGAAGAGTGAGTATATAGAGGAGGAATGTCTGATTCTCTAGTCTGAGTACACAAAGGCATTGTTATTACTGGGTTTTTCAATTCTGTAGCCTCTGCCCATATGTACCAGTAATCCATTTGGTTAAACTGGAAATCCTCTAGTGTTTCCTTCAGAGCATTCAGTTTTGAATGGTCAAAGGATCCTAGCTGGGGCCATTGATTTTCACTGCAGTGCATTGTAACCTGGGGCCAAATTTTCAGATTGAAAGTTCTTTACATCTTTTCTTGGATAATAATTTAGCACCAGATAAAGCATTCCATGTTTTAAGAATTTTCCCTCCGGGCAATTACCTAATACTGGGGGGCACTCTCAATCTGGAAAGAGAATCCCCTCCGCAGTTTTTTTCTACCCTGGGGCGGATGCCACTTTTACTGAACTGACTAGAACAGAAACCTGAAACCAGAAACCTGCAGGTCATTAGAGGAAAAGGAGAAGTGACCTTCTCTATGCAAGTTGGAGAGCAAAGATAAAACAATATAGATTGGCAATTAAAGATGTCAAAATTGCCTATTATGATCAAAAGTGCAAGAAGCAGAAAATTCTTCTCAGATGATATTTAAAATCTTTTGTTCTTTGACATGTACAGATATACTTTTGGCTTTTCTGCAATCAGCTGAACAGTTGACTATATTTTTTTAAACCAAAGTAAATACTATTAGACATTATTTAAAGTAGGCGATAAAACGTCTGGAGATAAGTTTGCATTGGAAATAGAAGATCAGGTGGCAGGGATTCCAGCAGATATACTTTGGGATAGTTTTATTCTAGTTCCTTCAGTTTTAATATTGAAAGTCTTAAAAAATTAAAAAGTAAAGGATGCTCTTTAGATATTTGTCCATCTCAAGGGAATTCCTTCAAATATTATCAACTGGTTTACCAATTTTGTTAAAACTGCTTTGATGGATGGAATCTACCCTAGGGAAATTGCTGGAATCATTTTGACTCCAATATCAGAGAAAATGGGAGTGGATTTGACATTAGTAGATAATTTTAGACCAGCGGCTAGTATTTCATGGATAGCTAAGCTCCTTGAATTTATTGTTAATATCTAATTTACAGATTTTCTTTCTACATCAATGTATTTATATCACTCTCAACATGGCTTTGGATCTTTGCATAGTATGGAGACTTTGCTGATTACCTTACTCTCTGAAATAGGAAAATGTTTAGCTGTGGGAAAAATGTAATACTTCTAGTTTGATATTTCAGCGGCATTCGATGCCGTTGACCATGGTTTATTGCTGTACAGATTGAGTGAGATGGGAATAGCGGGGTCTGTTCTTAATTGGTTTGCAGGGGTTTTGAAGTACAGAACATATACTGTTGTAAAGAATGGGGAACAATCGTCTAGCTGGTTATCCAAATGTGGGGTCCCACAAGGGTCTCCCCTATCACCACAACTTTTCTACATATTTTTAAGTCCTTTAGGGAGATACCTAGATAGGTTGAATATTTTCTCATTGTCCTATGCAGATGACATATTTGTGCTTTGTTCGGAATCAAGAACTTTAGTTGATAGTCTTCAAAATATGAAACATTTAATAGCTATTGTAGATAAGTGGGCAAAAGCCAATTTTCTTAAACTAAACACACAAAAGACTACATTGCTTTGGTTTAGAGATCAGTGGTGGGTTTTTATGGTTGATGTAACTTTGCCTTCAGGAGCCATGCTTAAATTTGAGGAAAAATCCAAAGCACTGGGAATGATTTTAGATTCCAGGTTAACATTTGAATATCAGATTAATGAATTAGTTAAGAAGTTTTTCTTTTTGCTACGTCGTTTGAGAACTATAAATTCCTCTTTGAGCCCTGAGTTTTAGAACTATAATTGCACCTGCTATTTGAATACCAAACTTAGATTATTGTAATTCACTTTATTGTTCCCTCACTTTAAAGCTAAGAAAGAGATTTCAACTGCTGCAAAACACCTCCGCTAGACTGATATTTGGTCTAGGGAGATATTCTGAAGCTACTCCTTTGGCAGCCCAAAACACCCCAATCCTTCCCTTTTCTACATGTGTGAACTTAGCCATCGAGGTAATTCTACAATGACATCTGGGCACCCAGGTGCCCTTTTACTGAGGCATGCCGAAAAATGGCCTGCATTGGTGTAGGCTCGTGTTTTGGACACGTGCAGGAACATTTTTCATCGTGCCTAAAAAAGATGCCTTTTTATTGTGGCCGAAAATGGATATGTGGCAAAATTAAAACCAGTGTGCATCCATTTTCAGCCTTAGATCTTACCGCCACCCATTGACTTAGCGGTAAGGTCTTACGCGCTAACCGGGCAATAATCAGCACGTGTAAACTGCCGATTACCACCAGGTAAGTGCCACATGGTAGAAAATAGAAAATATTTTCTACCGAGTGTTTTGGACATGCGTCAAAAATGGAAGTACTGTCTGGGGCAGGTGGTAGCCAGGCAGTAGTTCCTATTTGACACGTGTTGGAAGTGCATAGGCGCCTACACGCCTTAGTAAAAGGGCCCCCAAGAGTCTGTTATAAAATACTAACACAAACTGGTATTGGGGTGTCTAATATCTAGGCATCCGCAGTTACACCATTCATAGACTCAACCAGGGCCAGTTTTAGGCAGGAGCAACCGGTGCAGCCGCACAGGGCCTCATACTCCCAGGGGCCCCACACTGCCTTGCCGACTAGAGGCCTGCTCATAATGGGGGTTTCCTCTCCCAGGGCAGATCCAATGAAAAGCATCGATATGATCCCTTCCCAACCTGTAAGCAAGGGGAGGAGCTAGGCAAGAGGCTGGGGGGCCCCACCAAACTGGTCTGCACAGGGCCCCGCAATTGCTAAGACAGGCCCTGGACTCAACATAACTGCAAGCACCTCAGTGTGGCAAGAGTACACATAGCTTACAATATTCCATCTGTGCTTCATGGAAGGGGTAGCACCACCCATGCCCCCAAGTTCTGCCCATGTGAATGCCTCCCTGCATTTCTCTACTTTCCTACTTACTTATGCATGTGGAAGACTCCTAAAAAAATCCACACTGGACCATCAATACTCACCAGAAACTATTACAAAATTAATCAAATTCATTTTAACTCACAACTACTTCCGCTTTAACAATGATATCTATCTACAAATAATGAGCACTGCAATGGGCACCAGGACAGCACCCCAATATGCCAACCTTTTTATGGCTGAGCTGGAAGAGACATTTCTGAATACATACCAGACCAAACCTCTAAAATACTACCGGTACATCGATGACGTTTTTATGATTTGGACGGAGGGGGAAGAAACTCTGAAACAATTTTACTATTGCTTCAATACATACCATCCTACAATCAGATTCAAAATTGACTACTCCCCAGAAAAAGTCAATTTTTTGAACACCACAGTCTCAATCAGTGACGGCTGTATACAAACATCTATATACAAGAAACCCATGGACAGATGCAACTACCTCCACAACTCCAGCTTCCACCCTTCACATACAAAAAGATCCATTATTTACAACCAAGCCACAAGATACCACCGTATCTGCTCGGACCCAGAGGATAGAGACAGACACCTTGAAACCCTGACTGCATCCTTCAAACAGAAAGGCTACAACCCCAAAATAATCTCCAAGAATATTGCCTCCTCCCTCAAAACACCCAGGGAAACTCTGCTACAGTACAAAGAAAAAAAAGCCACAGACAGAATTCCCCTTGTAGTGACATACAACCCAGAGCTGGAAAAACTGAGGAAAATCATAAGAGAACTACAGCCGCTACTCCAGGAAGATGAATTACTGAAAGAGATATTCCCATCCCCACCAGTGCTGGCCTTCTGACAGCCACCAAATTTAAAACACAAGCTGATCAGAAGTAAACTTCCAACACAGACGGAAAAAGAAAAGGGCACGTTTCCGTGTAACACAGCCAGCTGCAAACTATGCCAAAACATTTCACAAGACCCCACAGTCATTCACAAAGGAAAAATATTCAACATAAAGGACTATTTTACATGCTCATCTTCCAATGTTATATATATCATTCAGTGTAAAAAATGTAATGAAGGATGCTATATTGGAGAAACAGGCCAGATGCTTAAGACAAGATTCAATCTGCACAGACATCACATGAAAATAGCCGGTGCCAGTCAAGCCCCCACCCCTGTGGGCCAACACTTCACAAGACCAGAACACTGCACCAGTGATTTCACAGTAAGAATACTGAAAGGTAATTTTAAAACAATACAGGAACGTAAGACCTTTGAAATAAGAATGATTGAATATTTTGACACACAACAAACAGGACTTAATAAGGATCTGGGGTTTCTAACTCATTATAAACCATAAAGCTGTATTTCTCTGTTTATTTCTCTGTTTATTACCCTCCTCTCACCTACCAACACCCATTCTATTAGAATATCAATGAAATGCTTTGATGTCCCTATGCATACTCCCACCCTCCCACTCTGTCAGACTGTCAAAGTAATGCTTTGATGTTTCTCTGATATATACTATCTGCTACCACATTTGCTTATTTCCGATCTGAGGAAGAAGGGCAACCTTCAAAAGCTAATCAAGAAATGTATTAAGTTATGTCCAATAAAAAAGGTATCATCTTATTTTCTTTTCCATGTTTTATTTTGTTTGATTTCTATTGATAACCTTTAAGAATGGACTAACACGGCTACCACACCTCTCTACTTACAGAATAGTGCTTTGCTGCCTTGTATGTACATAAGTGTACGCTTACTCACGAAAGTGCCAGTATACTGTACATTCATGTGCACAAATGTTGCTTAAATGTGGCCATCCAGTTGCGCAATTACACAGATTCTTTATACCATCTGAAAATCTATAATCTACAGATTGCATGGTATTTTCTCCTGTATCAAATGAGTGCATCACCTGATTAAAGATTTGAAAATTGTCCCCGTGTGAAATGAGTCACAGACATTTCTTCAGCAGATAAAGTATTTGGTCTGGGGGTAACTGTGCAAACTGGGGTTGGCCCAGCCATTCAGTAAAACTAGGCAATCGCCTATGGCAGCAGCTTAGAGGTGGGTGGCAAAGAGCAACTATAGTCAAATGAAAGCAATAGTTTTGACAGCCACACAAAGAACCATCAGCCTGTATCTTTAGCGAGAGTGGGAATTTCCAAACAGCCCATTTATCTAGGTAAATGGCTTTTGGAAATTGCCAAATTATCAAAGTAGGGGTTGAGAAACCCAATCTTGCTTAAAGGCTCACTATCCCACTTAGGGTTCTCTCACATTATAACTAGCACACTTATTGTGATAAAGAGGAAAAGCCTCGAGAAGCTCCCAGACTTTTACACTGTCATGCTGAAGCAGGACTTCTTCATCATCAGCAAAAACCTCTATAGAATGGTCTGTAACTGTGACTATCCAGAGCAAGTAAAATAGAAGAACTTAGCTTGATTTCAGCTGGTCTTTGTGTTCTCCCAAGCTTCCGTTGGCTTTACTGAATGGATGTCCTTTCGGCTTGTGATCCTGAAGCAGAAAACAGTGATTCGAAACGCTGGCCACTGTTGATCACGGTCGGGGCCTGGAGAAGAACACGGAGACCAGCTGAAATCAAGCTAAGTTCTTCTGTTTTGCTTGTTCTGGATAGTCACAGTTACAGACCATTCTATAGAGGTTTTTGCCGATGATGAAGAAGTTCTGCTCCAGCATGACAGTGTAAAAGTCTGGGAGCTTCTCGAGGCTTTTCCTCTTTCTCACAATAAATGTGCTAGTTATAATGTGAGAGAACCCTAAGTGGGATAGTGTTCTTTTGGAAATTGCCCACATTTGTGGGAAGTCAGTTCCCTACGTTGTGTGCCAAAATATGGACACATAACTGAATTGATCAATGAGCCCATAACTAGCAATATTTGTATGCTAATAACCAACTATTGCAGTTAATTGGCATCAATTAGAATTTGTGCACACAACTGGCTGTGCACTGTTTTATAAGGTTTGTCGCCTAACTCTCATAGGGGCCCTTTTACTAAGCAACGGAAGGACTAACGTGCGGGTAACGCATGCCAAATCGGCACTACCACAGGGGTAGCACAGGCACCCTGCAGTAGTTTCAAAGTTGGCACACACTGTTTCCCACAGAAGAAAATATTTTTCTATTTTCTACCACAGAGGGCGTTTCCGGTGGTAATCGGCAGCGCGGCCACATTGGCAAGCACTTGCCTGATTACCACATGAGTAGTGTGTGAGCCATTACCACTAGATCAATGGGTGGCAGTAAATAGTTGCACTCTACTTTTAATTTTACTGCACGGCCATTTACTGCCCCCGTTAAAAAAGCCCTTTTTATTTATTTGCTGCAATTGTATCCCACATTTTCCCACCTATTTGCAGGCTCAATGTGGCTTACAATATTACATCATGTCAAGCGTCATTCAAGAGTAGATACACAATTAATTACATATAGAACAAGTGTAACTTAGTGGATATAATCAATTCAGTAAACAAGAAAATAGTCAGAATATCAAGTGACTAGCGGTGTGTTAGAAATCCTATTATTGATTATTATGGTAAGTCTTGTTGAAAAGGTAAGTCTTTAATGATTTTCGAAAGTTGGTTAGGTCGTGAATAGTCTTCAGATCAAGTGGCAGCACGTGTCAATTTTACGCACCCACAGGCCACTTTTTACAGCAGCTTAGTAAGAGGACCCCATAACATATATATAAAAAGTGGGCATGGCCAGGGGCATGTCAGGGGCTTTCCAAAAATCTGCCCATGGATTTACAGAATTTGGCCTAAGCGAGCCTAACTCGGGTACTAGTTTCAGCAGGTGTAAGTCCAGTGCCCAAAAGTTAGATGTGGGATCCACACCTATGTACTATTCTGTATAAGGTGCGTGCCCTTTATAGAATAGCACTTAATGCTGAATCTTCTTGGCACCCAAGTTTCGGTGCCATTTAGAGAATTTCCCCCATTGTGTATATATAAAATAAAGTTTGGCATTCAAATGTATGATGTCCAACTATACATTTTTACAGGATTGTTCTGGCAGGGGTGGCATTGAAATGATCATGATTGTTGAGTTTATGGGTGCTTAGGTGCCTTGAAGTTATTTGAGAAGAGTGTTGAGCTTGCAAAACGCCACTATTACCACTTCCACTTATTAAAGGACAGTCATAGGTTGTTTGTGCTAGTTCTCAGCTTTCCACAGTCAGAGTCAGTTTGACTGGAAATAGCCAGTGGTAAGAGATGACACAACAGCATGTTCCAGTCTCTGCTCCAGCTGTGTGTGCGATGATCCTTCTCTTCCACACCTTCTTCAGTCTCTGCCAGACAGTCAACAGTGACCAAGGTAAGTGTTCAAACTTGATCAATCTATTTAATTTCCATAACCAAGTTCAGTCAATTTACAGTTTTTGTAAGATGAAAACAACCCGCCCCCCCCCCAAAAAACAAAAAATAAATCACTGTCTAAATTTAGACATTAAAGTTCTTCATTTTATTTTCTCATTTTTAAGTACTAACTGCATTTAAAGAGGGGAAAACATGCTCTTCTGTTTTCTTACAAAAATAATCCTCTCCAAAATGATGTTAAAAATGATTTTGGAGATATTTATTATTATAAGTTTCTTGAAGACCTGCTGCCAAATTTGAGAAAAGAAAAACCATGCTGGGCCAGACCAAGGTCTATTGAGCTCAGCATCCTGTCTCTGACAATTGTTAGTCCCTGTTACAAACACCCAACAGATCTGAAAAAGTAGAACCATTTCTCGTAGCTGATTTCCATGGTTGAATAGTGGGTCTCCCAGCTCTACCTGGACATTAAGTTTTTATGGACCTTTCCTCCAGGAACTTGCACAAACCTCTTTTGAATCTGCTATGTTGGTCCCTTGGACCACACAGTGGGATTTAGTTTACAGTAATCATTTCACAATTAAAACCTCAGTATAATTGTAGGTTCCCAAGTTGTTTTATAGCCTCCACAAAATGACTTTAAAGTGAACATGCTAACCAATTCAATGACAAAGTAAAATTCAAACAGCAGATATGTGAGCAGGTAACTTTTTAGGACATATTGTCAGAGTAGGTCACCTAAGAAAATTGAGTTCATTAGGTGGATCTTGTCCCACTTAGGCTGAATAAAGAGCAGAGAATGCTGGGAAAGTGGTACCTCACCCCTTGGCACAATGGGAAAGGTAGGGAGGAAAAAGAAAGAGATTAGAGGGAATAGAGAGAAGAGAAGAAAATGTTACAGAATAAAAACAGAGCATGATCCTATTGTACTAGTTTTCTTGTTCTTACTGCTTTGAATAATGGTGCTGTTGTTGCATCTATGTTCTTGTTACTCTTTGTGATTGCCATAAATAAAAATTGTTGAAACATAAAAAACAGAGCATGATAATGAAAAAGCAAAAAGTATAGAACGAAGAAAGGGATTATTGCATATTAATTGGTTGCACTTCCAATCTCATCCTCTCTCCATTTTACAATTTGTACCTCCTAATTCCTTGAACAATCTCTCCACCATATATGAGCTTAGTGTTTTCTGTTACCGGTTGCACCCTGAAACATTTTACTTTAAAGAAAACAAAAGAAAAGATTGTGGGTTCCACAAGTAGAAATTGCCTGACACAACTCCATGATATGGAAGTTTTAAAAAAATTTTCTTTTCAGAAGACAAGCAGAAAACGTGAGTAACCAAGTTGAAGTACTTTTCAATTTCCCCCTTCCCCCTGAAAAAGGTTTTGCTGTTCAGTACCTTATATGGTGTTAGAAAGTGGGAAGAATACTTTTCAGAAATCAATGTCCTGAGCAGATGACCTTTATTCTCTATGACATCTTGAATCACGTAAAATGTGAACATCCCGGAGACTGAGGAAGCTTGCATATATTTGTTTTGTTTTTTGAGCATGAGAAAGATTCCATGTGCCAGGGTCTCCTTTATGGATCTTGAAGTTTACTGAAATAAAGAAGGTTTTTGGACACCATCTGTAAGAGGTTTTCCTTTCTGTTCCTCCATTGTTTTTTGCCTGGCCCATCCTATCAGTGGAGTTTTTTTCCTTCTGTTTGTGAAAGATTCCATGGGGTCATCTATCTCTAGATAATGGACCATTTTTGTGGCTCAGTAATATTTGCAGAAATGAGGCTATTGTTTCTCAATCTACAAACGATTTGAACCATCTGGATTCAGACTTTAGATTACATATTGTTACTGACTGATCCTTCTTAATTCCTAATCCAAATAACATCATAAGTGTTGACAACCTCTATACTTCCGAAATGATCAAAAATTCAATATAAATATTTCCAGTGTTAATACATAAACAACTTAATATGCCAGAAAAAAAGTCTTCAGTCTAGTGGATTAACAAAGTTATCATTCCTGCTAGTGAAAAGGTTTCAGTTAGCTTAGATGCAGGCTATTATTATATTTTTTTTAGGGGGGGGGGGGGTTGCTACTATTTGGGTTTCTGCCTTACTTGTGACCTGGATTGGCCACTGTTAGAAACAGGATACTGGGCAAGATGGACCATTGGTCTGACCCAGTATGGTTATTCTTATGTTCTTAATTATAGAACAAGTTGCCAGAGCAGCTGTAACATTTTATTTTCATTTTAGGAAATAGCTATTCATGGAGAAGTTTGGGGAATTTTTAGCTGGTTGTAACTGAAATGGTAGCTCAGGTACACTAAGATATTTCCCTGTCCCTGGAGGGGGCTCACAATCTAAGTTTTGTATCTGAGGCAATAAAGGATTAAGGGACCCTTTTGCTAAGGTGAAGGAGAGCTAATGTGCGGGTAGCATGCGCCAAATCAGCTGTACTGCTGGGTTAGAGTGTACACCTGGTGGTACTTCTAAGTTTATATCAATTGACCCACTGTACTAACAGATGAGTGTATGTGAAAACACTGCATGTTCACTTAAAAAGAAGGAAAAGCCTCAAGGAGCTCCTGACTGGCGGGTCTAATAAGCTACCAGCGATCAAAATGACCTATCGTCTAGTCATCATTGGCTAAAAACCTTCTTATGCTCTTACATAGTAATTTTCAGAAAAACGTCAGAAACGTGCCTAAAACTAGTGTTTCAAAACAAATACACAGCTTCCAACTTCGAGCTTTTAAGTGCAGTTGATATATACTGTAGGTACACAACATCCTTAATCATGCTTCAACACCACAAATGTGTTCCATAATAAAAATGCTTGAAGTTTAAGTGAACATGCAGTGTTTTCACATACATTCATCTGTTAGTACAGTGGGTCAATTGATGTATATGTAGTCAAGTTTTTGAGTTACTTTGATCCACTTCCACTTTGTTTGTTATATGAAGGTACTTCTAAGTTTGGCAGGCACCAAATCCCGTGGTAGAAAATAGTTTTCTATTTTCTACTGTGGGGGCCATTCTTGGTGGTAATCAGCAGTTAGCATGCGCTGTGTGGTTACCATGAGTTTAGCGTGTGAGCCCTTACCACTAAGTCAGTGGGTGGCGGTAAAGGCTCAGGCTGTAAATAGGCATGCGCTAATTTTAATTTTAGCCCATGCCCATTTCCTGGCATATTGAAAAAAAAGCTCTTTTTCCCAGCTGTGGTAAAAAAATGGCCCAGTACAGGCCCAAAACATGCACCCACACTATCGCAGGCCACTTTTTACCATGGCTTAGTAAAAGGACCCCTAAGTGATGTGCCAAAGATCACAAGAAGCAGCAACAGAATTTGAACTGGGCACCACTGGTTGTCAAGCCTGGTGCTCAAACCACTAGGCTACTCCTCCTCTCCTCCAGAGGTTACTGACTTCCATGATAAATATAACTGTGGTCAAATGTGTTATTTTACTGCAGCTTAGTAACTACACTTCTTAATGTGCCATGTGCTTTATGCAATAAATTTACATACACATTAAGGATTTCATGTGTATGCTAGAAATAGTGACATATGCAAGAAGCCCTGGTTGAGAACATTAAAGTGGCCCAGAAAAACATTAGCGAAAGTGTGTGCATGCATGCAAATCAAAGTATCAATACTTTCCAGCCTCCACCATAAAATGGGTTAACCACGAACCTCAGCGGAGCCCCTTACTGATTCTTACTTTATATCAGCAAGACTTACGCACCCACCTCCTCATCGGTACATGGTAATTTTTTGTTCTTTTTAAAAAAATTATTTTTGTAAACCCTTTTTATTCTATCATTTATACAATGAATGGCACTAATCAATTTTGTGCAAAATAAAACATGAATACTCATCTCATCGGCGCCGGGAGAAATGAGGTCTGAGAAGTGCTGGCGTCGTTCTAAGCAGGGGGTATGCCTTGATACTGCTGCAAAGCGAAACATAGTCTATGTTGGACAGAAACCCCCGGCTAATTGACATAACATCTTATAAGTATTGATATACCGATGAGGAAGTGGGTCCATAATCTTGCTGATATAAAGTATGAATCAGTAAGGGGCACAACTGAAGTTCATGGTTAACCCATTTTACGGTGGAGGCTGGAAAGTATTGATATTGTTGAGAGCTTCCAAAAAGTCATTGGTGTCTTATAAACAGGTGCAAATCAAGGTATGGCATATGCAAGTGAAGGTCTGTTGAAAGAAGGCAAGCCAAAGTGACATTTCTACATCACGCCTACCACCACTACATCATGGCACATTCCCACACCAACCTAGAAGACACCTCAAGCAAAAAATCCCCAAGGCCTACCTTGCAACTGATTTCAGCACCCAATAAAACTGCTATTATAATTAATAGTTTTATTCTACAAATTCTTTATGTGGGAGTGATTTTTGGATTCTGTACAGGATTAGACATTATCTCAAAAACCCTGAGCCTCCAGAATATGAATATGCATATGCACGGGGCAAAGTTTGGTTCATTTGCAAATTTTCCCTGATCTTTGTCTGGTTTTCACATGGTTTTTTAAACATCCATTATAAATGTGCACCTTGTATCCATGCTACAATCTGATGCACACACATAACAATTGTACACAACGAACAAGCCATCAGAGATGGGGTTGTTACTTTTTAAAAGTACTTAAAGAAAAAGTAAAAGTACTGGCTTCAAAAGTAGCAAAGTAAAAGTAGAAAGGCTTATCCAAACAAACAAAAAACAAAAATCTCAATTAAAAGTAATGAAGTGCAGATCTTAAAACTGCTTTTTTTTTTTTTACTACAAAGTACAAAATATTCTTAACAAGTTGGACCACAGAATCTGTATGCTTACAAGCTAACTTCCAGGGGGTGACACAAGGTCCTTCCAAGAAATAAGCAACACCTTGAGCATTGCAGTGGGCAGAAGAACATTAATATACTTATTGGAAAACAAAACAAGCTGGATTAGTACAGATCAGTCCTATACAGACATTCAGTGCTAACAGAATACCCGACCTTTTTCACACATGAACAGAGGTAGTAGCCCTCATGAAGTATAGAATAAGTAATCACAAACTAAAAACAGAAGTATGTAGACAAAAATTAAACTGAACCCCAGGAAGCCAGACTCTGCATGCAGTGCAAACCAAAGAAATAGAAACAGTGACACATCCCTGTGTACCGTGCAAAATATATAGAGCAGATGTAAATTTTGAAAAACTGATATATTCTAATTACTACATTACAAATTAACAAATAAAACAAAAGCAGAATATAAGGTGATACCTTCTTATTGGACTAGCTTATTACATTTTCTGACTAGTTCCAAAAGCTCCTTCTTTAAGTCAGGACAAATATATACAGCAGTATATTGTCCTGACTTGGAGAAATAGATTTTGGTCTCCAAATGCATGTAAAAAAATGTATTTAGTCAAATATAAAGGTGTCACCATGTTTTTTCCCTTCTCTTTATTAATTTTTAATAAAGTAGACTAACATGGCTACCGCATTACTTCATCCTAAATTAAACATAAAATTATTTTTCTACCTTTGCTTTCTGGCAATTTAATTTTATTAATTATGTAGTCTCATTCTCTAGTTACTGCTTTCTTGTCTTCTTTTAACTCTAATTCCAGGGGTCTCCTGTCCATATGTAAATTTTTTCTCTCCTTCTTCACCTTTTCCACTACAACCAGCTCCAACACTGATCTGTTCCTTTTGGCTTTCTTCCTATCAATTTAGCTTTCATTTATATTATCCAGTCTTCAATCTCCCTCCTTTTACTGCATCTACCTACAGCTTTCCATCTCTTTCCATCACTCTGTCCCTCCCATTCTCTTTTCACTTATTCCCCAGTTTTTCACTAACACTTTCTTCTCTCCCCCCTGTCATCCAGCATCTCCTTTCTCTCTATCCCTGTCATCCAGCATCTCCTCCCTTTCTGTTTCTATCACCTGCCATCCATCATCTCTGTCTCTCTCCCTCTCACCCACCAGTATCACCTCTCATCTCTCCCTCCCCCACCACCATCACCTCTCATCTCTCTCCCCCTGCCATCCAGTATCCCCTCTCATCTCTTTCTTCTGCAAACTAGCATCCCCTCTCTTGTTTCTCTCCCTCTCCACCATCCAGTATCCTCTCTGTCTCTTTCCTTTACCCCAACATCCAGCATTTCCCCTGTCTGTCTGTCCCCACATTCAGCATTGCCCTGTCTCTCTCTTCCCCCATCCCATGCAGCATTGCCTCTGTCTCTCTCATCTCTTGTCATCCAGTATCTCCTTTGTCTCGCCTTCCCCTCTTCCCTTATGTCTCTCCACACAACCATCCCCCTGTCATCCAGCATTGCCTATCTGTCTCTTTCCCCCTTGCATGCAGCACTGCACATCTCTCTCTCTCTCTCTCTCTCGCTCCTCTGTTTCCTATACCATTCAACAGTGCCCCTGCCTATCTCTCTCTTCCCCATCCAGCATTGTCCCTCTCTCTCTCTCATTCCCCCTCCTATGCAGCATTTCCCCTCTCAGCTGTCTCTCATTCTTTTCAGCCCATAGCTTCAGTCTCCCCCCCCCCCCCCAGCACTGCTCCTGTCTCTTTTCCCCTGAAGTACCTGTCGCTGGAGCTGTAAAACCTTTCCTTCCCCCATCCTGATACCTCCTCTGATATAACTTCCTCTTTTGGAGGAGGAAGGGCTGGCCCGGAGGAAGCAGCTACAGCACGCAAAGAGCTGTGGTCCTGTGTGGTTTTGCTTTGTATTTAGTACTGCGTGCCAGCAGAGAAGCTTGCTGTGCAGCTATTTCCTGGGGGAGCCCTTACTGCCTCCTATTTAGGAATTGGTAAGGGATCTGGTGGTAACCGGGCATGCCCCCCAGTACTAGAAAAATACAAATGTATTTTCTAGCGTCGGGGCTGGTGCATGGCAAAGACCAGGACTACCGTCATGCTCATGCAGTAATCTGGTTGTAGGGCTGATTTGCTGCATGCCAACGCGGTGGTAGCCCTACCGCCTTTTAGTAAAAGGGCCCCTAAGCTAAGATTACTCTTTGCCACATGAAAATATTAAAAGAAAAAAAACAACAACAAAAGAAATTCTCTGAAGTTATTGAAAGTTAGAAAAAAAATCAATTTGAATCGAAGCACAGAATTTTTAAGTCATGGTGTGTCCTAAAAGTACATGTATACGGTATGATCATGTACAACATCTGTAACATGAAAAGACAGGGGGCAACTTTCAGTAGCCTGTGTAGTTGCAAAGAATGCTGGGACTTATAGGGGGCAATTCTATAACCAGGCGCTTACATTTATGCGTGCATCAAGCATGCTATTGTACAGAATATTGACACTAACACATGAATGTGTGCACATGTGCACATAAATGTCAATATCCCCCTTAGCGCTATTTTAAGTGGCACAGCACATAAATGCAAGGGAGTCACTGAGGCAACCGCAGTTACATCAGGAGTAGGGCTGGTATAACTGCAGGTACCTAAATGTTAGGTGGGCCAACATCGGGTTATGCCAGTATTCTATAATGGAATCTGTGCACTCAAGTGTTGGTATAATATAGTTGCTCACTGAGTGAAATTGGGGCACCTAAAAGGAGGCACATGCTGATAGAATGACCTTCTTTCTTTGTGTATTTCATTTATTTGACTTCTACGGTTTGTGCCTTAAAAATGGCAGAAACAAATCAAGGTCAGTTATACACAAAAAGTAGCACATGTGAGCTTATCTTGTTGGGCAGACTGGATGTACCGTGCAGGTCTTTTTCTGCCATCATCTACTATGTTACTATAGAGCTCATTTTCGAAAGAGAAGGGAACCCATCTTCCGACACAAATCGGGTGATGGGCGTCCTTCTTTCAGGGCTGGCCAAATTGACATAATGGAAAGCCGATTTTGGCTGTCCCCAACTGTTTTCTGTCGTGGGGATGGCCAAAGTTTAAGGGGGCATGTCAGCAGTGTACTGAAGGCGGGACGGGGGCATGGTTAAGAGATGGCCATCCTCGGCCTATAATGGAAAAAAGAAGGGCATCCCTGATGAGCATTTGTCTGACTTCACTTGGTCCCTTTTTGTTCATGACCAAGCCTTGAAAAGGTGCCCAAACTGACCAGATGACCATCGGAGGGAATCGGGGATCACCTCCTCTTACTCCCCCAGTGGTCATCAACCCCCTCCCACCCAAAAAAAATTTAAAATACATTTTTTCCAGCCTCTATGCTAGCCTCAAATGTCATGTAAGAATAATATATTTCTGTTCTCCACCAATTACCTATAAGGTAATATAATAAGCATAAGAATATATAAGAGAAGGGGAATTAAATATTATATTTGTTAAATTACATTAACCTGCACTGCTAGGTTTAAGGATGTGCTCAGAACATAAAGACCATATCTTTAACTTTAAAAGTTTATTTACAATACAGGTAATGGAATAATGTTACAAGAGAGAGGCAGTCTTTAAGAATCTTATCACAAGTGGAAATGTGCTTTTTAAGATATCATGTCTGAATTATAAATTATGCTGGATATGGTAACTCACTTTGATAGAGTCTGCTGGTAGCTGGTTGAATTGATGAAGATCCTTGCTGGAGCAGAAGTCTTTTCTTGCAGCTCTGGGTGTAGTTGTTGCATGGAGAATTCTTATCAGGGGCGGGGAAACCAGTATTATCGAAACAAGATGGGCGTCCATCTTTTGTTTCGATAATATGGTCGGGGAAGCACAAATCATGAAATTTAGGTTGATCTTAGAGATGGTCGTCCTTACAGATGGTCGTCTCCGATTTTCGGTGATAATGGAAACCGAGGACGCCCATCTCAGAAACGACCAAATCCAAGCCATTTGGTCTGGGAAGGAGCCAGCATTCATAGTGCACTGGTCCCCCTGACATGCCAAGACACCAACTGGGCACCCTAGGGGGCACTGCAGCAGACTTCAGAAATTGCTCCCAGGTGCATAGCTCCCTTACCTTGTGTGCTGAGCCCCCCAAAACCCACTCCCCACAACTGTACACCACTACCATAACCCTTATGGGTGAAGGGGGGCACCTACATGTGGGTACAGTGGGTTTGTGGTGGGTTTTGAAGGACTCACATTTACCACCACAAGTGTAACAGGTAGGGGGGAAGGAATGGCCTGGGTCCGCCTGCCTGAAGTGCACTGTATCCACTAAAACTGCTTCAGGCACCTGATACTGCTGTCATGGAGCTGGGTATGATATTTGAGGCTGGCATAGAGGCTGGAAAAAATATTTGTAAAATTATTTTTGAGGGTGGGAGGGGGTTAGTGACCACTGGGGGAGTAAGGGGAGGTCATCCCCGATTCCCTCCTGTGGTCATCTGGTCATTTAGGGCACATTTTTATGGCTTCGTCATAAGAAAAAAAGGACCAGGTAAAGTTGTCTGTCAGGGACGCCCTTCTTTTTTCCATTATCAGTCAAGGATGCCCATGTGTTAGGCATGCCCTACCTCCGACATGCCCCCGTGAACTTTGGTCATCCCCGTGACGGAAAGCAGTTGAAGACGCCCGAAATCGGCTTTCAATTATGCCGATTTGGGCGACCCTGTGAGGATGATCATCTTGCGATTTGTGTCGAAAGAAGGGCACCCTTCTCTTTTGAAAATAAGCCTGAAAGCTGGGCCCGGGGCAAACAATCTTCAGGGTCCCGCTGTAACCCCCCAGTGCAGCCGCTGCCCCCCCCCCATGCCGCCGCCGCCGCTCCTCCCTCCTGCAGCAGCGAACGAGAGTACTCTTCTGAGTATAGGTCCTTCTTCCTACTGCGTCCCGCCTCTTTGGAGGCTGGACCCGGGGAATCTGGCACCCCCCCTGCCCCCCTCTCAGCAGCCCTGGCACAACTGTGTCATACATAGCTGCCCACAGTCTGCATTTATAATGTTATTAGTAATACAGTGGTGGAAATAAGTATTTGATCCCTTGCTGATTTTGTAAGTTTGCCCACTGACAAAGACATGAGCAGCCCATAATTGAAGGGTAGGTTATTGGTAACAGTGAGAGATAGCACATCACAAATTAAATCCGGAAAATCACATTGTGGAAAGTATATGAATTTATTTGCATTCTGCAGAGGGAAATAAGTATTTGATCCCCCACCAACCAGTAAGAGATCTGGCCCCTACAGACCAGGTAGATGCTCCAAATCAACTCGTTACCTGCATGACAGACAGCTGTCGGCAATGGTCACCTGTATGAAAGACACCTGTCTACAGACTCAGTGAATCAGTCAGACTCTAACCTCTACAAAATGGCCAAGAGCAAGGAGCTGTCTAAGGATGTCAGGGACAAGATCATACACCTGCACAAGGCTGGAATGGGCTACAAAACCATCAGTAAGACGCTGGGCGAGAAGGAGACAACTGTTGGTGCCATAGTAAGAAAATGGAAGAAGTACAAAATGACTGTCAATCGACAAAGATCTGGGGCTCCACGCAAAATCTCACCTCGTGGGGTATCCTTGATCATGAGGAAGGTTAGAAATCAGCCTACAACTACAAGGGGGGAACTTGTCAATGATCTCAAGGCAGCTGGGACCACTGTCACCATGAAAACCATTGGTAACACATTACGACATAACGGATTGCAATCCTGCAGTGCCCGCAAGGTCCCCCTGCTCCGGAAGGCACATGTGACGGCCCGTCTGAAGTTTGCCAGTGAACACCTGGATGATGCCGAGAGTGATTGGGAGAAGGTGCTGTGGTCAGATGAGACAAAAATTGAGCTCTTTGGCATGAACTCAACTCGCCGTGTTTGGAGGAAGAGAAATGCTGCCTATGACCCAAAGAACACCGTCCCCACTGTCAAGCATGGAGGTGGAAATGTTATGTTTTGGGGGTGTTTCTCTGCTAAGGGCACAGGACTACTTCACCGCATCAATGGGAGAATGGATGGGGCCATGTACCGTACAATTCTGAGTGACAACCTCCTTCCCTCCGCCAGGGCCTTAAAAATGGGTCGTGGCTGGGTCTTCCAGCACGACAATGACCCAAAACATACAGCCAAGGCAACAAAGGAGTGGCTCAGGAAGAAGCACATTAGGGTCATGGAGTGGCCTAGCCAGTCACCAGACCTTAATCCCATTGAAAACTTATGGAGGGAGCTGAAGCTGCGAGTTGCCAAGCGACAGCCCAGAACTCTTAATGATTTAGAGATGATCTGCAAAGAGGAGTGGACCAAAATTCCTCCTGACATGTGTGCAAACCTCATCATCAACTACAGAAGACGTCTGACCGCTGTGCTTGCCAACAAGGGTTTTGCCACCAAGTATTAGGTCTTGTTTGCCAGAGGGATTAAATACTTATTTCCCTCTGCAGAATGCAAATAAATTCATATACTTTCCACAATGTGATTTTCCGGATTTAATTTGTGATGTGCTATCTCTCACTGTTACCAATAACCTACCCTTCAATTATGGGCTGCTCATGTCTTTGTCAGTGGGCAAACTTACAAAATCAGCAAGGGATCAAATACTTATTTCCACCACTGTATCTAGCACCAACAGAAAACAAAAACATCATGTGATGCATATCTGCTGCAGTGCAAGAAATGTCTTGTCTTGTATAAACACAGCACCTGAGAAAAACGTGACTGCAACTTATATGCACAACACTGCTACCATTAGGCCACCTGAGGTGGGGGCCTCAGGCGGCACTCTCCAGGGAGTGGCACTCTCTCCACATTTACCTTATTTCTTTCTTTTCCAAAAGATGGTAGAGGCAGCGGCAGCGATTCCCATAGGCTGCCTGCCACTGGCACCGGCCTCTTCTCCCTACTGCGGTCTGCCCCTTGATTTAACTTCCTGTTTCCTCAGAGGTGGGACGCGAAGAGGCTGGGCATTGCGGCAGGGCAGCCTATGGGAATTGCTGCTGCTGCCGCCTTTTGGAAAAGAAAAAAATAAGGTAAACATAGGGAAGAGGGTTTGAGGAGGGAAGAGGGGAGATGCCAAATCGGGCATAGGTGAGGAGGGGAGGAGGTAGCAGGGGGCGGCATCTCATCCCTGCCTCAGGCGGCAGATTGCCTTTGGCCATCCCTGGCTATACATGCACAATATTTACAACATAACTTCATGTCTTGCACACAGTATGCAAGAAAACAACTTTTATATAAATGCAAACACCGGCAGCCTGCCCAGAACTCCTTGGCAGTTCTGTGATTATGTTTTCCAGGCTGTGAAGCAAGCTCTTTTATTTCACTGGAATCTGGCTGTTAATATTTAAATTTTATGAATAATATTTTTTTCTCTTTTCTTCTCCAGAATCTAATTTGCGCGAAGGAAGGGTGCTGAGACGTAACTCAACTAGGAACAACTCTTGCAAGTCGTGCCTTGATGCATCTAATGAAGCTCATCTTACTGGTTTGGTGACTACCAAAATTCTGCCAATAATCTACTCTATAATCTTGCTTATAGGATTGCCAGCCAATGGATTGGCCTTTTGGGTCCTTGCTGCCAAAACCAAGAAGATTCCTTCTACCTTCCTCCTTATGAATCTATCCATTGCTGACCTGTTCTTTGTTCTTGTGCTTCCGTTAAAAGTCTCCTATTACTTCCTTGGCAATAACTGGCTCTTTGGAGAGATCTTGTGCAGGGCAACCTCTGCTTTGTTCTACGGAAACATCTACTGCTCCATCCTCTTCCTCATGTGCATTAGTGTGGACCGATACATCTCCTTGGTGCATCCACTTATGGGCAGAGGCTTGCCAAGATGGAAAGCAACAGTTTGTGTTTCCTTTGGAATATGGTTTGTGGTGATAGCAGCTGTAACTCCATTCCTGCTTCAACAACAGTCCAGCAATTATGCAAATGTGGCCTTTACTACCTGTCACGACGTCGAGGTAGAACGCAGTAGTGACTGGTTTGCCCTTTACTTTCTTATCCTTGTCATCTGTGGTTTTACCATACCCTTTGTTGTCACTGTGTACTGTTACGGGGCTATCCTGATAAAACTGATATGGAAGAAAAAGGATCACCGTCGTGTAACCTGCCTGCTCGTTCTAGTGCTGCTCACCTTCATACTGTGCTTCTCTCCCAGTAATATTATGCTGTTCCTCCACTCTCTATGGTACAAGCAGGAGCGCCATAAGCACAACCAGCTATATATTTGGTACACCATTGCCCAGGCACTCAGCAGCTTCAGTGCCTGCATTGACCCTTTCATCTATTATTACGCATCCCAGGAATTCCGGACCATGGTGAAGAGTGCAGTCTGTTGCTGTAAGAAGAGGAACAGGCAGTCTTCAGGCAGGACATCAGATGAACTGATTTTAAATAAATCCGCTTCACTTATCTAGAACTAATCAGTAATCCAGATGTTTTATCATAGGCCCTGGATCTGGCATCGTACCCTCATATTATGACAGAGTAAGTTTATCATGTAAGTTCTCTTAGGTTATTTTAGTGCATTTTAGTTAATAACAGCAAGGAAACACTTATTTAATACTTTTTTTAAAGGCCTATGAATGGACTGCAATTTGACATCAGATGCTTTAACAGAACAGTTATATGCTTCTCTTTTCACAGACATGATGACAGTATAATAAGGTACTTAGCAATTATGTTGACCCAGCAGGTTCACATTGGGTAAGCCATGTGAATGACACCAGACTAGAGAATTTATTTCTGGGTCAAATTATCTCATTTTTGTAAAATACCCTTTCAGACATTTCAATCTACTGTTCCATACTACTCATTAAATAATGATGCTTTGTTTTCCCCATTGATTTGTGAAAATGAATTTCCTTATGTGTAGCATTCCTACCTGAAATGAATTTATATTAAAAAAATGGATAAGGAGAGAGCACCAAACTGCAGAAATTTGAAAGAATAAAGAAGTGTATTGTTAGTTGAATAAAAAGGTATCGCCTTTATTTCTGTGCATGCAGGTGGGCTAACATGGCAACCACCCAACTTTTAGAAGTGTTAAATTGAAAAGGTTTTATGACAAGTCTTTCATATTTCAGATAGCAAAACTGTGAAATATGCTCCCGGCTGAAATTAGATTTTGTTCTTCTTATCTTCATTTCCATAAATTGTTGAAATCTTATTTGTTCTGTAAAGGGCCCTTTTATGAAGCAGCAGTAGTCATAGTGCAGTATTGCCATGCACCAAATTGACCCTACCGCCGGACTCGCTCAAGAACCCCAGCAGTAGTTCTGGAGCACGATGATTATGGTGCTGTAACTAGCACGGGGACGTGGCATGGCAGTAATTGGACAGCAAACCAAACCAAACCACCCAAAGGTGGAGGTGTGCTAGTTCCCTACGTCAGAAGGATGTGGAAGCAAAAAGTAGGGAGAGTAGGCTCTTCTCAAACACCGGAGGAGATGTAATCATCCGGTGTTTGAGATGAGCCTACTCTCCCTACTTTTTGCTTCCGCAGTAATTGGACAGTGCCATGTGCTGCCTGATTACTGCCGGAGCCTCTACCACCTCCTAAATAGGAGGTGGTAACGGCTTCCCCAGGAAATGGCTGCACGGCTACACAAAAACCAAAACAAGTAGGGTGTGGAAATGAAAAACTCGCTAGAAAACAGTGTACCAATAATTTCCACTTACCGAAAATAACTTAATCAGGTTATGTACAAATCGAGCAGCACGCAGCAGGAAGGAAAAAGACCTCAAAGAGCTCCTAGATACCCAAGATCTACCAGAGCTAATCAGATCCCTAAGATCTTCCCTTCATCATCAGCCAAGAGTCAAAGCAGTATAAGCAGAGAATTTTGGGGAGTGGGAGACAACGTCCTAATAACATAATATAAAAGAGGAGGAAAAAAGTATGCCCTGATAAAAGGAGAATGCAGAGTAAGACTAAGATGCAGTGCCATAATTTTAAAAGTGAAAGCAGAAATACATCCGTACATTCTGTAATGTAATGCTCAGAGGTGCACGTATAACGGACTTGGCAGCATGAGGCATGAAAAGATAAGTCATTTTACAATTATGGTGCCTGCTTAAGGAAACATACCAGAGAATCAGATAATCTCATCGGCGTTAAGGGAAGGACCCTTGCATAAGTCCACCGTCGAGAATATGTTGAAGAAAAAGTTGTACCAATTTTGAGGGGAAACCGGAGTTGAATGATATGAAAAAGATATGAGAGGGAGTTAGTTAGATGGATTTAGGAGCAATACAGTTGACAGAGGATAGGCAGTGAGAGGTTAAAAAGAATACCTGTGTAAATGACTGTTTAACTTGTACCACTTCAGCATAGAACAGGGACAAAAAACGAACGGAAAAGGGGAAAAAAAAAATCACTTTTTTGAGCTTTCAAAAGTGAACTGTAGAGCCTCCTCTGCCAAAGCAGTGCTGGACTGATAAGGCAGCTAAAGTGGGCAAGCTTCCCAGATTCTCATGTCCTTGAGATAGTGAACTACAGCACTTGTTAGGGAAAACCTTTAAAAGCTACCGAAAGAAATGGCAGTTTCGGAAGCCTGGATAAGGATATTAAAAAATGTGAGAAAAAGGGGTTTAGAACTTACAACTCTTCGGGCAAGTTTAAATAGATTTACAGTCTCTATTTAATTTTTTATTATATTTTTTCTGTATGTGCGTGATACGCTTAGTGCAGACACTTATCTTAAAAGTCGGTACTGTCTTCCATCAATTGCACTGCGTGCCATGATGTCTTCACCCTCTTGCCCCAAGCCAACTTACCACACAGTCATTTCCTTGTTTAAAAGAAAAAAAGCCTTTTACCAGTCCCAGTAGAAGGGGGCTTCGGGGTGAGGCAAACCCACATGCTGACGCTACTGCAGGACCCCTTTTACCACTGTTTGGTAAAAAAGCTCCTAAGTTTCTGCTATGATACTATAGTAATTTTAATTATTGTTGTTGTAGCTCTGGACTGATGTCCTTTTCTTGTGTTGTTAACCTGCTCACCCCTAATTTGGGGGATAGAGTGGGCTATAAGTACCCATCATCATCATCATCAGTATCATCATCTTTAAAGAATAAAACAGAAATCCCTTTGAAAATTATATGCAGACAAGTTTGCATCTGCTATTTGTGCGGGTACTCTTCCAGGTCAAGTTGCACACATACGTTTTGGAAGTGCAAAAATCTAATCTAATCTAAACTGATATTTCTATTCTGTTTATTCCCTGTTATGGTCTGAAGCGGTTTACAAACTAGGATCACCTTGACATATTAAAATTGCACATTGCAGTTAAATTCACAAAACTTTGGCAGCTAACCTCTCTGAGATGATACATAGGAAGATGATTCTTTAAACTAAATGGTAAAAATTTTATTCCTTTAAAAGCTGGACTAACTAAGTTAAATCAATGTAAACTCCAACCAGAACTTAGCCTAGGTGAAAAAGAAACCAGATCGGTAACCTGTAGCAAGGTTAGACCATATAGAATCTTAAAAATCATACAACAGGACTTAAAAATTATTTGTGCTCGTAACGGGAGCCAATGTTACTCCTTTAAAAGTGGTGACACATCATCAAATTTGTTTAGCCTAAAAATCATACAAGCTGCTGTATTTTGTAGCAATTGTAAATGTTTTCACAATTTCATCGATATACCCAGGTACAGTACACTACAGTAATCTAGTTGAGATAAAATAAGACTTTGAACCAGTAGTCTAAAATGATGTTCATGATTGTACAATTCGTAATTGTCTTAACTTGCAAAAGACTTTGCTAAAGAGGCTTTTAATCTGTGTTTCAAACGATAAAGTTGAATCTAAAATTTCTGCTGCAAGGTACTGCAATAATTTTGCTGCACACTTTGCCAACAAAATTAAAAGTCTCTGCCAGGATTTACAGGCAATCCCACCCAGTCCCCAACCGGTCAACCAGGGGTGCACGAACTCGCCCCCTGCTCACAGAGACAGATGGGACACTTTTAACCCAATGACAGAGGAGAGCTTTGACAAAATCCTTTGACCAACTACCTGCTCCCTCGACCCCTGCCCATCAAAGATAGTTCAGCAGGCAAGTGTGGGCCCCATAGAGGCGCCACAAAAATTGTGAACACCTCTCTTTCTAATGGGCAACTACCAACAGCATTAAAAAGGGCAGAGGTTCACCCTCTGCTAAAGAAAAACAACCTTGGCCAGGACAAACTTGAAAGTTACAGGCCAGTATCCAACATCCCGCTTCTAGGGAAACTCATAAAACAAAGTCTGGGTCATAGGCGCCCCGTATAAGAGGCTTGGGGAGGCTAAGCCTCCCCAGCCCGCCACTGCCCCGCCGCCGCCGTACCTTTAAATATTATAGTTTTGCTGGAGTCACGGGCAGCCGGCATTGAAGACATCGGCAGGCTTATGCCGGTTCCAGCAGCCTTCCCTTCCCTTGTTGCAAGTCGGATGATGGCTCCGCCCTCGTAGAAACAGGAAATACGTCAGAAGAGGGCGGAGCCATCATCCGACTTGCAACGAGGGAAGAGGGAAGGCTGCTGGAACCGGCGTAAGCCTGCCGATGTCTTCAATGCCGGCTGCCCGTGACTCCAGCAAAACTATAATATTTAGAGGTACGGCGGGGGGGGGGGGGGCAGGAAGGAAACAGGGCAGATGGGAGAGGAGAGGAGGGTTGCTGCACATGGTGGAAGAAGGGGAGAGGAGGGTTGCTGGATGGAGGGAAGGGGAGAGGAGGGTTGCTGGACATGGTGGAAGAAGGGGAGAGGAGAGGGCAGGGAGAGGAGGGTTGCTGGATGGAGGGAAAGGAAGAGGAGGGTTGCTGGACATGGTGGAAGAAGGGGAGAGGAGAGGGCAGGGGAGAGGTGGGTTGCTGGATGGAGGGAAGGGGAGAGGAGGGTTGCTGGACATGGTGGAAGAAGGGGAGAGGAGGGTTGCTGGATGGAGGGAAGGGGAGAGGAGGGTTGCTGGACATGGTGAAAGAAGGGGAGAGGAGAGGGCAGGGGAGAGGAGGGTTGCTGGTTGGAGGGAAGGGGAGAGGAGGGTTGCTGGACATGGTGGAAGAAGGGGAGAGGAGGGTTGCTGGATGGAGGGAAGGGGAGAGGAGGGTTGCTGGACATGGTGGAAGAAGGGGAGAGGAGAGGGCAGGGGAGAGGAGGGTTGCTGGATGAAGGGAAGGGGAGAGGAGGGTTGCTGGACATGGTGGAAGAAGGGGAGAGGAGGGTTGCTGGACATGGTGGAAGAAGGGGAGAGGAGAGGGCAGGGGAGAGGAGAGTTGCTGGATGGAGGGAAGGGGAGAGGAGGGTTGCTGGACATGGAGGGGGAGGGAGGAGTGAGGAAGGAGATGAGATAACAGAAAAGGAAGAGAGTAGAAAAACTGCACATGGATGAAGAAAATAGGCAAAAGCTGGATCCACTGGACAGTCAAGTTTGCGGAGGACCCAGCTTTTACTTATGGATGTAGGACAAGAAATGAAGAAGAAAGGCGGAAAGTAAACAAATAAATGGAAAGGAAGCCCTGGAAACGGAGTTAACAGGACAGATAGCAGCAGAATCGGATACTGGGCCAGCACAATCAGAAAAAACAAAGTCACCAGACACCAAAGGTAGAAAAGATCATTTTATTTTCATTATAGTGTTTGGAATATGTCCACTTTGAGAATTAGGTGTTCAACATTAAAAGTTGATTTACTTATTTGTGACATTTTATCCCACATTAAACATGAATTAGGATGTTTTGTGGCTCTACATGAGAATTGTGATATTATGATCCCTTGTTTCAATATTGTTGACGGTCTGCATTTTCCGTATGGGTGGTATATTGGTGTATTAGGTTCTGCCCAGTGTAATATTTATGGTACAGTAAGGTTCAGAGTGTGTTTTTGCACAAAGTTGTGCATAGTGTTTTGCAGTTGAGCGATTGTGGTTAGTATATGCTTTGAGCAACCACTTTATTCTTTGACATATGATACATAGCTAATATCTAAATTTAATAAAAGGTATTAATTGTGACATTTATTTATTTTTTTTCTGTGTGTGATCAGACAATTATGGATTTAAGCCCCACCCCTAACCCCGCCCCCTTTAGCCTCCCCAAACAGTTGGGCCACCGACCGCCTATGGTCTGGGTTCAACTTAATGATTGGCTAGAAGAGAGAAACTGGCTAGATCCATGTCAATCTGGATTCAGACCAGGTTAAGGAACACAAATGGTCCTTGTATCCCTACTAGATGATCTTCACAGAAACCGAGACAAGGGATTTGCCTCAATGTTAGTTCTGCTAGATTTCTCAGCAGCTTTTGACACTGTGGCTCATGATATCATGCTAGCACGACTGACAGAAACAGGTATCAACGGAACAGTACTTGCCCAGTTCAGATCCTATCTATCAGACAAGCAACAATCCATAAAGTTTGGCAGCAACTATTCACCACCATGAACACTGACTGACCTGCGGGATACCACAAGGATCAATACTGTAACCTATTCTGTTCAATATCTACCTCAAGCCACTAGCTGAGCTGATTCAGTCAATGGACATTCAGTTCTACATCTATGCGGATGATGTGCAGCTACTCATACCCATTGAACCTGACTTACCTACAGCCTTGAATAAACTGATTACCTGTCTAACATCAATTCAAGAATGGGCTAAACACAACAAATTTTGCCTGAACCCAAGTAAAATTGACCTGCTCTAGGTCCCTAACACAAGTGAATACATACCTGACATCAAAATCTCTTTTGGGAAGTATGAATTCCCCCTCAAATCACAAGTCAGGAACCGTGGAATACAGTTAGATTCAACACTTACTCTGATTTCCCAAATCCAAACAACCTTCAAGAGCTGCTTCTGCTATTTGCGACAGCTACATTGCCTCTCTCCTTACATCGAGAAGGTAAATTTTATCCCAGTTGTGCTTGCTATGATAACATCAAGACTGGATTACTGCAATGCACTATACAATGGTCTGACTACAAAGGACCTGCACCAGCTTCAGTTGATTCAGAATGTAGCAGCAAGACTCATAGAAGGTTGCAAGTGATATGATCACATCACACCATTTTTGCAAAAACTTCATTGGCTACCAGTACAATACAGGGCTAAATATAAAACTCTATGTCTGATCTTCAAGGCTCTTAAAGGAAATGGCCTGAGTACCTGAGTACTTGAATAGGATGATCCTCTTCACACCTCCAAGGATAATAAGGTCCTCTCAAGGACTATCACTAATCACACCGTCATCAAAAGACATTACATGATTTGATACCCGTAAACGAGCCTTCTGTGGAGTAGCCTCCACCTCTGGAATGCACTCCCTGAAAGGCTCCGCTTAACACAAGACTATCTCTACTTCATGAAGTAGGTGAAAGATTGGCTCTTCAACCAGACCTTAAATGGAAGAAGTAACTAACTTGTTAGTCTCACTCACACACACATGGAGTGACTTGGGCTGCACATACTGCAGCAGGACATGTTTATCCACTCCTACCCTAGCTAAGATAATATTTAACCATCTTTCTGACCTTGTGTGCAACTTTCTTTAAATCAATCACCTTACTTTCTAACTCTTCTTACTCTCTTACATATCTATATGTTACATCTTTGCTTTACCCTTCACTATCAATTAAAATGTTTCTATTATGTATTGTGTTGACATTGTAAGTAGTATACTATCAGTCTCATTTTCGAAAGAGAAGGACGCCCATCTTTCGACACAAATCGGAAGATGGGCATCCTTCTCCCAGCGTCTTCCAAATCGGTATAATCGAAAACCGATTTTGGACGTCCCCAACTGCTTTCCGTCGCAGGGACGGCCAAAGTTCAAGGGAGCATATCGGAGGCGTAGTGAAGGTGGGACTTGGGCTTGCCTAACACATGGACGTCCTCGAACCATAATGGAAAAAAAGGGCGTCCCTGACGAGCACTTGGACTACTTTACCTGGTCCTGTTTTTCTTACAACCAAGGCAAAAAAAAGGTGTTCGAAATGACCAGATGACCACTGGAGAGAATTGGGGATGACCTCCCCTTACTTCCCCATTGGTCACTAACCCCCTCCCACCCTCAAAAAACATCTTTCAAAATATGTTGTGCCAGCCTCTATGCCAGCCTCAGATGTCATACTCAGGTCCATCACAGCAGTATGCAGGTACTTGGAGCAGTTTTAGTGGGTGCAGTGCACTTCAGGCAGGTGGACCCAGGTCCATCCCCCTCCCTACCTGTTACATTTGTGGAGGAAACAGCGAGCCCTCCAAAACCCACCACAAACCCACTGTACCCACATCTAGGTGCCCCCCTTCACCCCTAAGGACTATGGTAGTGGTGTACAGTTGTGGGTAGTGGGTTTAGGGGGGGTTTGGGGGGGCTCAGCACACAAGGTAAGGGAGCTATGTTTCTGGGAGCATTTTATGAAGTCCACTGCAGTGCCCCCTAGGGTGCCCGGTTGGTGTCCTGGCATGTCAGGGGGACCAGTGCACTACAAATGCTGGCTCCTCCCTCCACCAAAGGGCTTGCATTTGGTCGTTTCTGACATGGACATCTGGTTTTGAAAATCGCTGAAAATCAGAAACATCCATGTCTAGGGATGTCCATCTCTAAGGACGACCAAATAGGAGTTCCACAACAAAAGTTAATATGCCGTATAATTTATTATTGGAAGCATCATCTTGTGATTCCACTCATATTACATGGTGGGAGAGAGATTTAAGCGAGTCTGTGAATGATAACACTTGGGTGACCATCCAGCTTATTTTCAAAAGAGAAAGACGCCCATATTTCGAACCAAATCGGGAGATAGGTGTCTTTCTCCTGTGGGTGCCCAAATCGGTATAATCGAAAGCTGATTTTGGGCGGCTTCAACTGCAATCTGTCGCGGAAACGACCAAAGTTGACGGGGGTGTGTTGGAGGCGTAGTGAAGGCGGGACTGGGGCATGGTTATCGGCCATCCTCGGCCGTTAATCAAAAAAGAAAGGCGTTTTTAGCGCGAATTTGGGTCACTTTTTTTGGACCCTGTTTTTTCACGAACAGGTCCCAAAAAAGTGGCCCAACTGCCCAGATGACCACCGGAGGGAATCGGGGATGATCTCCCCGGACTCCCCCAGTGGTCACTAACTCCCTCCCACCAAAAAGAACCCACTTGAAAAACCTTTTTTGTCAGCCTCTATGCCAGCCTCAAATGCCGTACCCACCTCCATGACAGCAGAATGTGTTGTATCCTGTGACAGCCTTTCCCTGGTTCTGATGTGGCTCTCGGGTGAGTGTGACACCTTTTCTGTTATGTGCACTGCAGAGTCACATCAGCAATGCATTGTGGTGGGTGTAGGGTATTGGGCTCCGTGATTCCACTAGCTTGTGTTAAATGCTCACGATGTTGGTAGGTGGTAGGCTCTATTCCCATGGTGCTTTTCCCCCTACCTACTGGGTCAGAGTGTGCCCTGTTTTGTTTCCGGTAGTCTATGAGGTAGTGGCCATTTTTGTAAGCCAGTTTTAGATCCCTTTCATGTGTTAGCCACGTTACAGAACCTAGTTCTTACCTTGAATGTTGCTGAAAGAGGGCATTGTACAGCATTCTGCCAGCTCTGACCTACTGCTAATCTCAGTACCAGGGAGACTCGTTGCCAGTGGGGCACAACCTCTGATCTGCAGTTAACTGTGAGTAAACGTGCTTATTTCAATAAAGGATGTTTTTGGAGCGATTAGTCTTCAGGTGTCAACTGGTGTGCCAAGGTTATACAGCAGCAACAAGTCCTGTCCCTGGAGCACTTTTAGTGGGTAATGCAGTGCACTTCAGGCAGGCGGACCCAGGCCCATCCCCCTCCTACCTGTAACACTTGTGCTGGTAAATGGGAGGCCTCCAAAACCCACTTTACCCACATGTAGGTGCCCCCTTCACCCCTAAGAGCTATGGTAGTGTTGTACATTTGTGGGTAGTGGGTTTTGGGGGAGGGGGGTAGGGGGCTCTGCACCCGTGGTAAGGGAGCTATGCATATGGGAGCAATTTCTGAAGTCCACCGCACTGACCTCTAGGGTGCCCAGTTGGTGTCCTGGCATGTCAGGGGGGCCAGTGTACTACGAATACTGGCCCCTCCCACGACCAAATGGCTTGGATTAGGACGTTTGTGAGCTGGGCGTTTTTAGTTTCCATTATCACTAAAAAAAACAAACGCCCAGCTCACAAACGAATAAATCCATGGCACATTTGGTCCGTACAAACCGTATTTTCGAACCGAAAGATGGACGCCCATTTTTTTCGAAAATACGGTGTGGTCCGCCCCTTCACGTACCCATTTTGGAAATAGTCGCCCATGGAGATGGGCGTTCGCGTTCGATTATGCCCCTGTATTTATCATGCTACCTTTAAGCGCTCAGTATTTGCCAATCTTGTGGAAGATGGTCTTAAGCTGTTATATCACTGGTATTTTTGTTCCACTAGAGTTCATTGTATCTACATACACCACTCAGCAAGACCAATCTTAGCAATTGTGGGGCCCTGTGCAGACTAGTTTGGTGGGGCCCCTCAGCCCCTTGCCTAGTCCCACCCCTTGTCCAACCCTGCCAACCCTGCCCCCGATGATTCACTTCTACCCTCTGTGCTCACCATCCTCTTCTCACTCATCTCCCCTGAGAACCCTGATGGTCTCTCCCACATGGTTCCATCATGCCAAGCATCTCCCCTCCCTCTTCCTTACTATACACTTCTACCCCAATATTTCCTCTCTCTCTCTTTCTCCACCCACACTTGTAGCCCCACTCTATCTCCTCCACACCTATAGTCCAGCATTTCCTTGTCCCCTCTCCTTCCTCTATGGTCCAGCACTCCCTGTCCTCTCTCCCTTCCCCTCCGCCCCTATGATCCAACAATTCTCTCTCCCCTCTCCTTCACCCCTAAGGTCCAGCAATTCTCTCTCCACACTCCCTTCCCCTCCATCCTAATAGTCCAGCACTTCTTGTCTTCTATCTCCCATTCTCTCTTATAGCCCAACAGCTCAGTGTCCCTTGTTTTCCCCTCTATTTCCTCTCCTGCTGTAGATTCAGGACTTTCCCTCCCCTTCAGTCCAGCACCTATCCCCTGCCTCCTCCCCTCAGAGTGTTGCACCTCCTCAACCCTGGTGCCAGCAGTAGCAATGGGAACAGACTGTCTGGGCCGACCAGTCCTTCCTTCTGTAGAGTCCCCCCTCTGATGTAACTTCCTGTTATTATACATGGGCAGGGTTGCCAGATGGGCGGTTTTCCCGCCCAATTGGGCGGTTTTCTGCAACCCGCCGTGGGAAACTTTTGCCCGCGGCGGGTTGCGTTTTTTTGGGCTTGTTTTTTTTTTTTTTGCGCGGGTTTTGGGCGGTTTTTCGGCCGGCGGGGGGTGGGGCTAACGGCGACAGAGGCAGGGTTTGGTGATGTATTGGGCGGGGCGATGATGGCGGGGGCGGGGGTGATGACTGAAGGGGCGGGGTTGATGACAGCGGGGGTGGGGGTGATGACGGAAGGGGCAGGGGTGATGACGTCGGGGGTGGGGTGTGTGCGGTTTTTGGGCTGTTTTGGGTGGGAATTTTTTTTTTATATGGCAACACTGTACATGGGTGAGATGCTGCAGAGGGAAGGACCAGGTCGGTCCAGAGAGCTTGTTCCTGTTACTGCTGCTGGCACCAACAAAGAAAAATCCGGCTTTTGTAGACCAGGGATGCTGGATGGGCATTGGACTCACAGGGAGGGATGGGATTGGTGCTGGATCTGCCATGGGAGAGGAAACAGAGGGGAAAAAACATAAACAGGAAAAAGAAAGTCTCAAACCCCATTTCCGTGCAGGTCCCTAGTCAGCAGCACAGGGCACCTGTGCGGCCACACCAGTTGCTCCTGCCTAAGATCGACCCTGGATGTAGCTATTTTCATATGGTTACATTTCAGTCACAGACAGGTTGCCAGGGCAAAACATATTGTCTCTCTCTCTCTCTCTCAGACAGTTCACCTCAGTCAGAGAGAACAAATCTGCCTTTCAAAATCCCTCTTTACCAGAGATTTCTTCCTTTCCTTCTGTGTTTGAAAAATCCCTCTAGGAGGATTTCACAGATTTTCTTTTTAGCACATGCATTAGAACAGTGTGTACTGAAGCTTAGTGCAGCATTCTAATGCACCATTTACTGTCCAAATGACAGATCTAAATCTAGCTGGCTAAGAAATCATTTTCATCTGAAAATACAGCCAACCTGATTTGGCTGGAAATCATCTTAACTTAACTGGCCTCAAAGTTTGACTGGTTGAATCAAGTACCTAGCAGTGTTTTGAAAATCCATTTCAGACAGAGAATTGGAGAAAAGCCCCAGTGAATCAGGTCCATTAGAGTTCAGTTTGGTTTAGGTTTATATTCTTTAAGCACTTGTGTTGATAAGTACATAAGTATTGCAATACTGGGACAGACCAAAGGCCCATCAAGCCCAGCATCCTGTTTCCAACAGTGGCCAATCCAGGTCCCTGGCAAGATCCCAAAACAATACAATACATTTTATGCTGCTTATCCCAAAAATAAGCTGTGGATTTTCCCCAAGTCCATTTTAATAATGGTCTATGGACTTTTCCATTAGGAAGACATCCAAACCTTTTATAAACCCCGCCAAGCTAACTGCTTTTACTATATTCTCTGGTAACAAATTCCAGAGCTTAATTACACATTGAGTGAAGAAACATTTTCACTGACTTGTTTTAAATTTATTACTTTGTTACTTCATTTCATGCCCCCTAGTCCTAGTATTTTTGGAAAGAGTAAACAAGTGATTCACATCTACCCGTTCCATTCCACTCATTATTTTATAGATCTCTATCATATCTCCCCTCAGCCATTTTTTCTCCAAGCTGAACAGCCCTAGCTGCTTTAGCCTTTCCTATAGGGAAATCATCCCATTCCCTTTATCATTTTCGTCGCCCTTCTCTGTACTTTTTCTAATTCCAGCATATCTTTTTTGAGTTGCGGTGAGCAGAATTGAACACAATATTCAAGGTGCGGTCGCACCATGGACAGATACAAAGGCATTATAGCATCCTCATTTTTGTTTTCCATTCCTTTCCTGATAATAACTAACATTCTATTTGCTTTCTTAGCTGCCACTGCACACTGAGCAGAGGGATTCAACATATCATCAATGATAACACCTATATCCCTTTCCTGGTCAGTGACTCCTAATGTGGAACCTTGCATGATGTAGCTATAATTTGGCTTCCTCTTTCCCACATGCATCACTTCGCACTTGCTCACGTTAAACGTTATCTGCCATTTAGATGCCCAGTCTCCCAGTCTCGTAAGGTCCGCTTGTAATTTTTCACAATCCTCTGCGATTTTAACAACTTTGAATAACTTTGAATAAAACCAGGATAAATCCCAAGATGGACTGACTTAACATGTTTATCATGCTCCTTCCATAGAAACCACTATGTTAAGTCCTATAGACACCAAGGCCATTATTTTAGAAACATATCTACTTGTAAACAGCAGCATTTACATGTGTAAGTAGCAATTTCGAAAACCCGCAAGCTACAAATGGCGATCCACACTACGTAGAAACATCAAGGGGGCATAGTTTGGACATGATTTGGACAGGACTAACACAGAGCTGCCAAGGAGGCTGATCTCCTAAGTGGGAATTTTAGGACCCATCCGGCCTGCTCCGCTACACCCAGCCCCACCTACAACTCCGCCCAGCCCCGCCCACAGGAGCACCAGTGGTAGCCTCTCCTTCCAGCTCTGTAAGAATTAGCCTTTCTGTTGTTTTTAGATCTTTTTACCACCACCCCAAATTATTATGTACCACAATTTGGAGTGATAAAAGACCAAGGCCACGTATGAGAAAAGCAATTTTTATTACTTACCAAATATAGATAAAATCAATAGTTTCTCATGGGAGAACAGCTCTGCTATACATAAGCACTATCTGAAACTGTCTCTCCGAAGTAATGCTCTGATACAGCTACTTATATATCTTTTTTTTAAACAATGCTTAACATAGCTTCAGCAAGTTATCTTCCTCAGAGATCATCTTGTTTTCTTTTCTCCCCATTTCCCCTCTGTGGTAAAAAGTGGCCTTAGTGCCTAGCATATAACTAGCAATCTTAGGGGATTTTAGTTTACATATTCCTACTTCATTAGCAACTTAATAAAGAAATCACCAATAATAAGATGTAGGCAGCAGTCCAGCAGCGAGATGGGAGTCTATCCAGTCTTTTGCACTGAGTGTCACATGTTTATCTCCCAGTTGATGAGAAGTCATCTATGTGACTGATCCCTGGAATAGGTCTGATCCCTGGAGGCTAGAGTAGCAGACTTGGAGGAGCTGAGGCAGACAGGTTTATAGAGGAGGCCTACGGGGACATAGTAGAGAAGTCCTAACTCCAGTGTGGCAAACTCTGTGCTGCCATGGTGGTGAAAGGTCACCTGAAGGGAGAGCATCACCGTGGAGAAACAGGAAATGCTCCTGTAGCCAGGACCCGGCCTCCAGGGGATACAATATTCTCTCACACCAAGGATGTGTCTCCAAGGGCTTCTGACCAGGAGGGAAGGGTTAGGATGGCTGTTTTAATTCGATATTTGATCATTACACATGTAGATGGCTGGGTGGCTGATGGACGGGAGGATCGCTTGGTCACTTGCCTGCCTGGTACCAAGGTGGCAGACCTCATGCATCACCTAAATATGATGTTAGCTGGGGAGGAGCCTGCTTTCTTGCTACATGTAGGTACTAATGACATGGGAAAATGTGAGAGCGAGGTTTTGGAACCGAGATTTAGTCTCTTAGGTAGAAAGCTGAAATACAGAACCTCCAGAGAAGCATTTTCAGACGTACTTCCCATTCCACGTGCAAGACCCAAGAGACAGACAGAGCTCCAGAGTCTCAATGCGTCTCAATGCCACCTTCACACCAGGCAGGCAAGTGACCAAGCGATCTTCCCGTACATCAGCCACCTAGCCATCTACATGTGTAATGATCGAATATCCAATTAAAACAGCCGTCCTAACCCTTCCCTCCTGGAAAGAAGCCCTTGGAGACACATCCTTGATGATGATGGTGCAGGGAAGAGAGTTTTAGATTTGTTAGGAACTGGGCAACATTCTGGGGAAGGGGGGGGGGGGGGCTTATTCCAGAAAGATGGGCTCCACCCAGTGGTGTGCTGGAGCTGGCTGTTAATTTTTTAAAGATCTTGCGAGGCGGTTGATCAGCATGGCGAGCTGACTCCGGTAAACGAGGTAAGCATGGCAGGAGGGCGCCACAAACCATGCTTACCCCATTTACCTCACCGCTCACTACTACCCTTGTTTGCCTGCGCCACCCTGGGGGGGATGGGTTAAATCATTTTTATTACCTCCGTCGAAGCAGCCACGTCATTGAAAGCCCTGCCTGTCTCTAGCCTTCCGTTCGAGTTCGTTCCCTCAGAGTCCCGCCTTCTGACATCATTTCCTCTTTCTGTGAGGGCAGGACACTGAGGGAATGAACTTGAAGCGAAGGCTAGAGATGGGCAGGGCTTTCAATAATGCAGCCGCTTTGACGGAGGTAATCAGGGGAGAGAGGAGAATCGCTGGGTATGGGTGGCTGGAGGGGGGGCAGGGGAGAGAAGAGAATCGCTGGGTATGGGTGGCTAGAGGGGGGCAGGGGAGAGAAGAGAATTTCTGGGTATGGATGGATAGAGGGGGAAGGGGAGAGAAGAGAATCACTGGGTATGGATGGATAGAGGGGGCAGGGGAGAGAAGAGAATTGCTGATATTGATGGATAGAGGGAGGGTAGGGGAGAGGAGTGTTGCTGGACATGGATGGATGGAGGAGAGGGCAGGGGAGAGGAGAGTTGCTGGACTTAGGTGGATGGAGGGGAGGCAGGGGAGAGGAGAGTTGCTGGACATAGGTGGATGGAGGGGAGGGCAGGGGAGAGGAGAGTTGCTGGACATGGGTAGATGGAGGGGAGGGCAGGGGGAGAGGAGGGTTGCTGGACATGGATGGATGGAGGGGAGGGCAGGGGAGAGGAGGGTTGCTGGACATGGATGGAGGAGAGGGAAGGAAGAGAGAAGAAATGCTGGACATGGATGGAGGGGAGGGAAGAGTGAGGAAGGAGATGAGATGAGGGAAAAGGAAGAGAGGAGAAAAACTGCACATGGATGAAGAAAATAGGCAGAAGCTGGATCCACTGGACAGTCAAGTCTGCAAAGGACCCAGCTTTTACTTACAGATGTAGGGCAAGAAATGAAGAAGAAAGGCAGAAAGTAAAGAAATAAATGGAAAGGAAGCCCTGGAAACGGAGTTAAGAGGACAGATAGCAGCGGAATCGGATACTGGGCCAGCATGATCAGAAAATCAAAGTCACCAGACAACAAAGGTAGAAAAAATCATTTTATTTTCATTATAGTGTTTGGAATATGTTCACTTTGAGAATCAGGTGCTCAACATTAAAAGTTTATATTTATTTACTTATTTATGGCATTTTATCCCACATTAAACATGAATTAGATTGGAACCTGGGATCATTAATTTTTTTTCCTGGATTAATGCATTGCCCCCCCCACCCAGGCTCTTTCCCCGGCTATAGCCAGCTCTGCAATTTGGGGAGGGCGCAAAAGTGGACGGGGGAGCGCAGAGGTGGATAAGGGGTGTAGAGGTGGATGGGGGGGAGGGGGGGCGCAGAGGTGGACCGGGGAGAGAGCCTGTTGTTAAACATTTACTAACACACCACTGACTCCACCTCAACCAGGGTGGAACCAGACTGCAGGCATCATCATTTCTGAAGGAGATAGAGCAGTTTTTAAACTAGAAACTGGGAGAATATCAATAGTCACTCAAAAGTGCATCATTCAGAACAGGGTATTTTAAAAGATATCACATCACCAAAACAGGGAAGATAGGGCATCCAGATAGTGAGGTTGCAGTAAAGACCATAGGGTTCAATTTCAAAGCATTTAAACTTACAAAGTTACTATGGGCTTTTTTTTTTTTTTTACAGAGTCAGACTAGTGATTCCCACACAGCAAATGAGAAGAAGACCATAGGGAATGGGACTTGTCTTTCTGTAGTTTTTGCAACTCCATTCAAGGTGGTTACATAGTACATACAGGTACTTATTTGTACCTGGGGGAATGGAGGGTTAAGTGACTTGATCAGAGCTACAAGGAGCTGCAATGGGAATTGAACCCAGTGGGAATTGAACCCAGTGGGAATTGAACCACTAGAGTACTCCTCCACTAGCAACAGTCCATGAAGAATCTCAAATAGGAAAATGGAAATGGGACTTGATATACTGCCTTTCTATGGTTTTTGTAACTACATTCAAAGCAGTTTACGTAGTATATACAGGTGCTTATTTGTACCTGGGGCAATGGAGGGTTAAGTGACTTGCCCAGGGTCACAAGGAGTTACAGTGGAAATCAAACCCATTTCACCAGGATCAAAGTCTGCTGCTCTAACCACCAGGCTACTCCTCCACTAGGGTTAAAGGACTTGCCCAGTGGAGGAGTGGCCTAGTAGTTAGGGTGGTGGACTTTGGTCCTGGGGAACTGAGGAACTGAGTTCGATTCCTACTTCAGGCACAGACAGCTCCTTGTGACTCTGGGCAAGTCACTTAACTCTCCATTGCCCCAGGTACAAATAAGTATCTGTATACAATATGTAAGCCGCATTGAGCCTGCCATGAGTGGGAAAGCACGGGGTACAAATGTAACAAAAAATAAAATAAAATGAGAAAGGGAGAGAAGAGGGAGAAAGGAAAAGGATAGGAATATATTGGAGGGGTTATAGTTTGATGTGCACAGATGGGGTGAAAGTTTCCTTGAGGTGAAGAATGTAGGAAATAGATGGTGTAGTCCTGAGGTCTGTTATTTGTGCACCTGGAAGCCCAAATCAACTACTTGTGAGTCTCCTGTTACATAGCATGTGTCATGAGATACTATTTTCTGGCATGCAGCCAAAGCCCAAGCGGGTCTTGGTGGACTCAGGAGTCACCCCAGAAAAAGCTTGAACAAGCATGGAAATGAGCTAGAACCTACCCAGCACCTGGCAAGAAACTGGAGAGAGTGCAGAATATCAACAGCTAAAGCATGAGTGGACTGTGGTCAATGTTCCTTCCAAAGTCTGAGTTGACAGGAGCAAATATTTTCTGTAGCATTGCCTTGTGATCACTTCTTAGAGATACACACACAGACACACATATATAAACACTGGCAGGGAGGTTGGAAAGAATTCCATTGGCTCTTGCTTTCTCATAGAATAACCTTCAAAATCCTATCTCAGGTCTACAAAATCTTTCACTCCGGGATGCCCTCTTCTCTTTCATGATATTGTAACATGGGGTTAGGGAAAGAAAAAAAAAGTTGTAAAATGGGGATTTACTTGTGCTGGTGAACATTCCGCCGGTCAGCAATGTAGCTTGGAAGTTTGAGAAGGGTTTGGAACCCCAAGCTAAAGCCAGTTTCCTAGGTGACCAAGTGAGTGGGCAGTTAGCAGAGTTGGTTAGGCAGCCGGAGTGACTGGATGTGTGACTGGATGTGCGGTGAAGGGTGTGAGCAGTAAAGGAGGGTTTTAAAAGGAAGAAATAGGTACAAGGAGGGATTTTTGGGTGACAGGGACTGACTGAAATAAGGGTGAAAGTGGATGTACGGTAAGGAGGGTTTTTTTTGAAATTCAACTGTATTTGGGGTTCTAATATAGGTGTAGTGGGGGAAAAACAGGTTTGGAAATTTGTATGAATGAATTTTGGTGAGCTTTGGAACAGTAAGGGAGGTGATTTTGGGAAATAAAATCTTAATCTAGGGGAAAAGATACTGAGTGATTTGAGTGCATACAAGGTAGAAAGGGGGATGGAATGTTACAATATGGTGCTGAAAGTGGAATGGTGTGACTAGTTGCAGTAAGGGAATGCTGGCTAGCCACTCTATGTAGGATAGGGATAGTGACAAAAATTAGCACAGGCTTGGAAGAATAAGGGAATTTTAATTAATTTTGTTTTCACTGAGGTTACTGGCCACAGTCTTGAGATTAAAATCTTCCCTAGCATAGAAACTATGTCAACGTAGTAGGAAGTTAGGGTTTTGCCTACTGTTAATTTCATTAAGAAAAGGTTTAGGAGGAAGAGCTATGGAAGGAGGAGCTGCAGCACGCTGTGAATGTCAAGGGCCCCACCGCAAGAAAGTCTACACTACGTCCTGGAAAGAAGAAAGAAATGCTGCAGCAGATAAGTAACTGAGTGGGACACAGGGATATTTTAAATAAGGAAAGAACAAAGAGGGGACTAGGGGAAAAGGGGAAAAATATATACTTACCTTCTGGATCCTGAGGGGTTGATGGTGTTATAAAAACCTGTAATAGAGAATTTAACACAAAGAATCAAATTCTTGAAGTTTATAAGGAGTGTAAGGAAAAAAACTTTGCATGTTAGTTTAAGAAATTTGGAAATGAAAGGGGTAATACTTATCTGATTGATACTCTGGTTGAGGGAAGAAGTACCTGAAAAAGAAAAAGAACATAGAATTATTAATTGAGTTAACTGTTATAAAATTTTGGTATCTGTTGTATGAAAAGTGCAATTGTGTTTTTTTGCAATAAATAATTGGAAAACCAGTAAAATTATTATAATAAATTGATTATCATATTTAAAGAAATTCTGAAGTGTTGCATTTCTCTACAAGGTAAATTTGGGAAAGAATTCCAAAATAAGTTTATTTTTCCTCTCCTCTGGGAGATGTGGTTAGTGTCTCTGCATCACTCCCGGTGTTCTGCAGTGTAATTTCAGAACCTGGCCTGACTACAACCATCCGGTTCTGGGAGATACACAGATTTCATCAGGAACACCGGGGGGGGGGGGGGGGGTGCATGTTAGAATATCTCAGCAAATACTCAGCTTTCCTGAAACAAAGCTGCCTGCAGTGTGTTTTTTTTTTCTTACCTTGGATTGAGACCAGTTACAATCTATAATAACATCTCTGTCTTGCTCTTTCCAGTTGAAATTGGGTAACCAGAATAGACCAACTTCTCGCAGGGATAAGCCCGGCTACAAAGGGGAGGTGCTTCAATAAGAACCCTCGTCTCAAACCCGGTGAAGAAAACAACAACCCAAGCAAGAACTTAGGGTCGAAATGGAAGCCTTAACATCTGATCCAGAAGACCCATGTGAGCAATGGACTGAAACAACAATTTGGAGTCCCCTTGGATGACTGGAAAAGGGGAAAGCAATCAAGACCTCGACCGACAAACAGATAACAATCCTGGGAACAATTTGTGATATAATTCCATTTTTAAGAGACATATGAGTGTTCTGTCCTCCGACAGCCTCGCACTAGTTTATAACGTGATCCTAAAATGTGTATAATGCCTTTACTGTTATTCTCAGTTCCAAGGACTATCATTGCTGCAGTTTCTCGCTGCAAAAAATACATGAGCAATGCACTGTGGGTAATGTAGTTCACAGGCAGTGCAACCACACTTGTTTGGCTGTGTAAGAACTGTTACCACTGGTTGTGAGGCTGCCCAGACCTTCTCTCTCTCTCTCTCTGCCAAGCTTGGCTCTTTTGTCTTCCTGCTGTCACTTCCTGTTCAGTCTTACTATCTCTGTCCTCAGAGGTCAGCCAGGTATGACCTTTCCCTCCTATCTCTAGGACTACCCCTTGCTACCCGATGGCAGGCTCTGTTCCCATTGGTCTCTATCTGCTCCTCCCTGTGTGAAGCCCCACCACTTCTTTGTCCTTTCAGCCACGAGGGGCTTCTTTCCAGTGTTGCCAGGTGGGCGGTTTTACCGCCCAATTGGGCGGTTTTCCGCGACCCGCCGCGGGAAACTTTTGCCCGCGGCGGGTCGCGTTTTTTTGGGCTTCTTTTTTTTCTTTTCCGCGGTTTTCGGGCGGTTTTTTCGGTCGCGGGGGGCAGGGTTAGTGATGTTTTGGGCGGGGTTAGTGATGTTCTGGGCGGGGCCGATGACGGGGGAGGCGGGTCCGGTGACGGGGGAGGTGGGGCCGATGACGGTGGGGGCGGGGTTGATGACGGCAGGGGCGGGGGTGATGACGCGGGGGTGGGGGTGTCAGGGGCGGGGTTTGAGTTTGGGTGGGTTTTGGGCTGTTTTTAGGCTGGATTGGGTGTGAAAAAAATTTTCCACCTGGCAACCCTGCTTCTTTCACCATTCTAGCCAGGGACATGGAGCTAACACCATCTGGCTCCAGACAGCTCTGTCCTGCTGAGCACTCCCTGTAAAGAACCTGGTTTTTACCCTGAGAATATCTCCTTCCAAATGAGATATCGCACATTCCAGTCACCCAGCTTTGGACTATTTCTACCTGTTCAACTACCCTGCCCTGCTCCCCACCTGCAATACAACTACCTCTCTTTAGATCTCCACCCCCACAGCCTCCAGATTAAGAAGTCTCTGTATCCTGAACATCTATCTGTGAGTAAATTATCTGTGATTTATTCAATAAAAGAGACTTCATAAAAATAACAGAGACTTCAGGTGATTTGATGTGCCAGGGTTATACTCCACGGCATTGAGCTTCATGTAACAAGCCTCAGTGGCCGGAACAATGAGTGTTCCACAGTTCCGATGTTACACGATCTCTTTGTAACAGACGTGTCTAAGAGACACTAATATATAACTTACTGTATTTGAACTCTTGTTTGCTTTGGTATGTCTGTTATTATGGGAAAGGAATTGTATTAATATGATTTTATTACTACGGTTTACCACTCAAAGTTTGAATTTGGAGATGTGCCAAAGGGGGGAGGGGGGTGCCAGACCACTAACACTGCACCTGATTGGAGACTATAACCAAAGCTTTGTAAGGGCTTACTACTTTGGCTGACGAGTTGGCAGAAAACTCAGGCATTGATACCTCCCGGATAGGATGGTTGGACAATGCCTTAGGAAAATGGAAGAACTTCTGTCTGAACTGACCACTGGAACGCTTAATTGAAACCGCTTTGAGCAAGCAAAATCCTATAGGACAATATGTAGTGTATGAAAAAATGATTCATACTGTTACACCTGAATATGCTGAACTGTATGCTGATCTTGCACATATAGATGATGTTCTTAATGAAAGTGATGTATAATGCATCCGTGCAAGATCATCATCCCTTGTAACCAAGTGCCAATGGGTAATTTAATAAGACAATGGGTGGGTGTTTTAAAGGGTTCCAATTACACCTTATTGTCTTGCTACACATTATCCTTTATCTGTTACACATCCTAGCCACCGTACCTCACAAATATAGTACAGTAGTGTGTCTCTCCTATTTACTATCCACCACCTGGTGCTCATGCAATTGCCTAGCCATAACGGGTAAGTCAGGACCGAGTCTTTCCCCCTACTATGGGATTCTAAGGCCTGCAACCTAAGACAGCCTGGAATTGGAGCAAGATCCTAAGGTGTGAATATTCACCTAGGGATGAGACTAGGTGTCATATAAAAAACACTGGTAACTCCCAACTTTGATGAAGGTCTTGCTTATGAAGACCTTCAAGGGAGGAACTGTTTATATGGGACATGCAGGTCATGAACCATAAAATAACTTTGCAACAGTAACAGAATTATGAGCAAAGCTATGCCTCTGTGAACAGGCTATGAACAGGTTAAGAATCACTGAGAAGTTAAATCATAAGAAATTACACAGAATGTGAGTCTCATGTTAGTTTGCCCTTTCTGTTGAGGAGACAGGCAGATATGGAGTCATAACAGAGACATGTGTGGCAGGAGAATGAAGTAATGTAAGGGAAATTTGCTGCTGACTATGAAAGCAGATAATGAAGAAGACATAACTTTGATTGCTGGGAAGATGGTATTTGCAAAGTAGAATAACCTTACTGACCTTACTTCTGATAAACAAATATGTTATGAAGAACTTTGTTTCTGTAAGATAGAATTTACTGGAATATGCTGACTTTGTATTTCCAATACTAGCCTATGCGAGAAAAAGGCATAAAAGGAGAATCCTGGACAGAGGCAATCAGAGAGCTAATGTCAGAGGTCACGTTTGTGTCCCAGTTGCTGTCTCATATGAGAATTAATTAATTATATTATGTATTCTAATTGTAGTCCTGATTGGTAAGTGTAATAAACAATTACTGATTATTCTTATATTACCATAGCCTTCTGTGTCTTTCTGTCTCTCCACCTGGTGGCATTAGGACCATAATCCCTGGTGTGCTGGACATTCCAGGTTAAAGGTAACTAGTACCGTTATACCTGGGAGAGGGCAGAAAGATAAGCAAGTGGCATAGCTACTGGTGGGTCAGGGTGGGCACAGTCCCAGCCACTTTGGTCTCAGGCCTATCCAATAGCAGCACACTGTTGCAGTAGCCAGCAGGGATCCCCAAGCCCCCGCCAGCTGAAGGTCTCCCCAAATGCACTCAGAAACACCTGTGCTCAGCCTGGCAGTCAGCAGCTGCCGACATTGGTAGGGTGCTGAGGTCGGCAGCTTAGGAAGCAGCTGCTGACTGCTGAGCTGAGCACCAGTGTTTCAAGTTTCACCTTTATTTAATACACTACCTTTCATATGTAGTATGTGTCAGAAGGAAGAAGGAGGAGGAATACAATTCAGTTACGGAAACAAATCCATTAATGACTCCAAACACAGTGATAAGCAAAAGTATTTGGATCAGAATCTTCCCCATTCTAGTCCGGGCCTTGGACCTCTGGGTTTGGTTATCTCTTTCCATGTGATCATTCTATAATGGTACCAAGTGCTTTATCCATCTGTGTTCTGCCTCAAAACGTCTCCAGTGGCTGTTAAATACTAGTGAGTTTGCGTTTCATGTTGGTTTGCAATTTCAATGCTTGCACTTTAAAGCACAGTTCAATAATGTATTAGCACCTATTGATTAGCAGACTTAAGCTTGACTTCAAAAATTCACTAGAGAATAAGATACATACTATAATCTACAGGATCTGGAGTTTAATAAGCCATACATATTTCAGTTTCAGTATAACTAAGAAAAGATTGAAAAGACAAAAAATAGCTTTATGAGGAAAAGAAAGGTTCCTAAAACATGAACACGAAATCTTTCTTCCCTTCAACCCTTTACTTTCTCAAATTCCCCTAGAAGTCCCAAAACATTTATATGAAAAAATAGGAGGTGAGATCAGAAAATATAGGCTTTAAAATCCAGTGAAAAATAAGAAATTCAAATGACTTGGATGAGTCTGCAATGCACCGACAAACCAAGGATGAAGGGAGCCATGCGCATTCTAGCATGACCCAGACTTTCTTAGCTCAGGTATGCATCTGAAATAAATCAGTGAGCAATAAATGTCTTTGAAAAATAGGATGCTTGTGCCACATGGTTGCTTGACCTCTTTCTTTTCAGAAATGTGTTAAACATAGGGCATTCTGAAACTCCAAAGTCAGGGTCAGGGGCATGCAAGTTCTGGAATACCAAAATGAAAAGGGGAACGACCAAGTAAGTTTCAATCAAGGGATATTTATTAAAAATGTCACAAACCTGTGGTTGGCACATCTTTGGTCGTTCCCCTTTTCGTTTTGTTTTTCCTCATTTAGTTTTGCAGAGGGGTCACTTTGGCTTTTTTGTTGTTTTGTTTCTAGACATGAGCATTTACACCAGCCATTGAGCTGGCCTAAATGCTCGCACCTAAAGATAGGCTTTAACTGTGAACTTATGATTGTATTCTATACCAGCAATTATGCATATAATTACCATTATAGGATTTGCGCTTAGCATCCCAGCACCTACATTTTGGACATCTTTGGAGTATTGCCCCCTTTATGTATATTTTCAAAGAGAAACTACCTGTGGGGTGTGTCTTATTTTTAATTAGCAAAGTCAAACTGTGCACAGTGACAGCATCTGAATACATCACAAGATCACAATGGTGGTGTTAGGACTCCGTTTAGAGATGGGATAACTCAAATTTTGTGAGTCATCTTATGATTCACAGTCCACCTGACAAGAGGATCATAGACTATAACACCTGACCCCTAAGGGCCCTGTTTACTAAGGCGCGTTAGCATTTATAACGTGCCTACAATTAGCGCGTGCGCTGTGTAGGCGCCTATAGGGATACTGTAGCCGCGTACACAGTTAACGCACATACATGGTTAACGTACATTAAAAATGTTAACACCCCTATAACGCAGCTTAGTAAATAGTGCCCTAAATTAATTAATATTACAACGTATTGATCGCAAACTGTGGATTGGTCCAGGTAAAGGGAGAGATTGTACTGAATACCTAAGAGGGACTGAAGAAAATGCAAAAGCTTGCAGAACCATGAAGAATGAAGATACCTCTGCACTACACATATGAGTAACATAGGGGTAGATATTCAAAGGGGTTCAAGCAGTCTGAAGAGGCTCCTGACAGCTTAAACCCTGATCAACAGGCCAGTGACATTTAACTGGGCTGTGCTGCTGAATATCTGCTCCACTTAGATCTGGAGTAGTCCATGGGTTGAGTCAAGGCAGACCTGCAAAATATATGGGCTGTGGCAATATTCAGTGCTAGTGACCACATAACTAACTGGGCAGACAGGATTGTACAAAACGCAGTCCTATCTTTGCTCAGTTAGGTATGTGGATACCAGCATCAAATATCAGCCAGCACCCACATAATTTCTGGGTCCACCACCAGCTCTATGGGTGCCTGAGCACCCCCAATATTTGTTTCCTGTAAGTATGTAGATCTGGGGCACATTTGGAGTGGAGGAGAGGCCTAGTGGCTAGAGCACCAGTCTTGCAATCCAGAGGTGGCTGGTTCAAATCCCACTGCTGCTCCTTGTGATCTTGGGCAAGTCACTTAACCCTCCAATGGCCTCAGGTACAAACTTAGATTGTGAGCCCTCCAAGGACAGAGAAATATCCAGTTTACTTGAATGTAGCTCACCTTGAGCTACTATTGAAAAAGGTGTGAGCAAAATGGAAATATAATAAATAAGCTCCATTCTTCAGAGCTACAGGAAAACACAGGAAGGAAGTGCTTCACTGCTTCTGTAGTTACTTCTTCTGCCTCCCCCTGCAGCCTGTCCAATCAAGGAGGTTTTATGACAGGAGATGGCATGATGTCAAAAAGTTGAAGCCATATTGGTCAGAACAAAATATTAGCAATCGCTATTGAAAACAATAGCAAACTTGATATTGTTCTATTAAACCTCCTAGTTTTTGCATTCTCTCTCTTAGGAGTGGATTGGGGGGGGGGGGGAGGATGTAAGGAGATTTGGGGAGGGGTCTTGGGGGAGTTTCAAGGGGTCTATGAAGGGAGGAGGGTTTATTCCAAACTGGGACTAAACCCATTTATCTATGCCGACAATATCACTATCTTCATCCCTTTTGAGAAAGACCTAAATGAAATACTGTAACTAGTAAGATCCGACAAGGCTTTAACACCATGCTTGACTGGGCCAACTCATTTCGACTCAAAATCAATGCCGAGAAAACACATTGTTTGGTCCTCACCTCTCGTTTTACCAAACTCAGACCTCCTACACTAATCACTCCTGAGCTCGTCCTGCCAATTTCGGAGTCCCTAAAAATCTTGGGAGTCATAATCTTTGACATTGGAGCAGCAAGTGAACTCTGTAGTCAAACAAATGTTCTTCACTCTTTGGAAACTTAAGCGTATCCAGCCTTATTTCCGCTACCTAGTTCAGTCCCTAGTTATAAGTCGTCTCGATTACTGCAACAGTACCTATGGGGGATGCACATCCACGCTACTAAAGAAATTGCAAACTGCTCAGAACACAGCAGCTCGACTCATCTTCGGTAAATCGAGATTTGAAAGTTCAAGCCCATTACGTGAGAGCTTGCATTGGCTTCCTGTGAAGGACCGTATCATTTTCAAGATCTGTGCATTGGTGCACAAAATCTTCTATGGAGACGCTCCTGCTTACATGGACACTCTGATTAACTTGCCGCCCAGGAACTCCCGCAAGTCAGCTCGCACGTATCTCAATATCCACTATCCAGCTCTCAGTGGCCTCAAATATAAGACTGTCTATGCTTCCTCTTTTTCTTATCTTAGCACTCAATCCTGGAACGGACTGCCCCAAGTGGTCAAATTCACCCCAGATCACCCGACCTTTAAGAAGCGGCTCAAGACCTTCCTTTTCGGTAGAGTATATGCTGTGGGCCCTCCTGGTGTTACATCCCTCTGAGCCACGGCAGCCACATCGACAAATTGTCACCTTCCCCTCTCTCCCTCTCCCTCCTGTTGTTCCTCTTTCCCTTCTCTTACGCTAATTCCTGTATTTTGTATTAATGTTGCTTAATAGACTATTGTACGCCACATTGAACCTGTCCATGGGTGGGAATAATGTGGGATATAAATGCCATAAATAAATAAATAAATTCAAAATGTGTCAGTGCTCCAGAGCTTGCTTTGTTATTTGCAATGCTGTATTGCGGATTTCAGTGCTGCCAAAGCTTTCTACATACTGCTTCAGAGGGTAAATCTGCATTCCACATAGTCAATAATCTCAGTTAAACACAATAGCAAAAATGTCTTCCTACATATATTTCCATTAAGCCATTTTTGTAACTTTCCTATATAACTCTCTGGACTAAAGGCTCACAGCCATTCCACTTTGACTTTCACCTCTTTCCAAACCTAATCTGCCTATAAAAATAAACAGTGCATGGCTATGGGATGTTCTGTGAATCACATGATGCCCTACTTCAGCTTTAGAAAAGGTTCTTGTTACTGCAGGAAAAAAAACCCTGATTCTGTTAGTAATCTTCGTAGAATTGCACAATATGCTCTATGTTTATGTTACGTTTCCATCACAGCAGTGGCGTTCCTAGGGGGGGGGGCAGTGGGTGCAGTCCGCCCCAGGTGCACACCGCTGGGGGGGGGGTGCCGCGCGCACCTGTCCTGAGTTCGTTCCATTCTCTCTCTGCCCCGGAACAGGTTACTTCCTGTTCCGGGGCAGAGGGAGCATGAAACAAATGGACAGGCGCGCGCGGCACCCCCCCAGCGGCGTGCACCTGGGGGGTTCTTTCACGGGGGGGGGGGGGGGTCGCGCTGCATCCGGGGGGCAGGGCGCATCGGCGATCTGCCCCGGATGTCAGCCCCCCTAGGAATGCCACTGCATCACAGCCTTCTGAATGACACATAAGTTATAATACATCATGTATAAAGTACTATATAAATTTATTTGCTTACTTTTTATCAGTGAAGAGACATTTATTTTAATGTTCCTTAAGTAGCAATACCAGTTAGATTCCTAACTTTATCAACTTTCTTTATTCTTAGAGCTACTCTTTCACATTTGGTATACATATAAAGTATCACATATCAAGTAAAATGAGTTTATCTTGTTGGGCAGACTGGATGGACTGTACAGGTCTTTATCTGTCGTCACTTACTATGTTACTATCAGGCTCATTTTCAAAAGAGATGGACGTCCATCTTTTGACATAAATCGGAACACGGGCGTCCATCTCCCAGAGACTTCCAAATCGGTATAATCGAAACCCGATTTTGGAGGTCTCCAACTGCAGTCCGTTGCAAGGACGTCCAAATCTCAGGGGGGGGGGGGCATATTGGACGCGTGATGAAGGCGGGATTTGATATGTGTGATGAATCTGCTTAGGAGGTATGAGGCATGAGTGAGTCTAGCCTGCAGGGGAGGGGGCACCAACTAAGAGTGAGAGGGAACCTAATGGGGGGGAGCAATTAGTAGGGAACAAGTCAGGTCAGGAGGAAGTAGAGAGCAGAGAAGTATAGAATGGGGGAAATGGAGTAGGTACAGGGGTGGGGTGATATTAAGCATCCCACCCCAGAACAAAAGTCAAACTGCATGGGACAAAGAAATGAGGGAAAAACAGAATAAGAAGATGAGAGGAGGAAGAAGGCATTAAGGTGGGTGAGTGCTGAGTACTGGCACCTTTTCCATTGCTAAAATTGACCAATGGTCCCCATGTTTTAATGAAAGAGCTCAGGCTCTACACACCAATTCTGCCTTGTCATAGATTCTGTGACTGGTTGCAGAGTGCCTGGCTGTTGTGGGGTGGGTCCCTCAGTGATCACCCCACCCCTGAAGGGTAGCCTGGCATTTGAGTACTGGCATGTATTTTCTAGAAAAACGCACTGGGATGATCTGAGAGAAAAGAAAGTGTATGGTGTACATAGGTTAGGTAGGGAAGAGGAGCTATTAAGGACTGGCTGGGAGGGGGAGAATATGGGTTGTATATGGGCCAAGGTGGACTGGAAGACAGTGTGAGTGTGGTGTAGATAAGCTGAATGGTAAACTGTGGTGATGATTTGGGGTTGAGGGAAAGGGAAACTGGTGGGCCTTGCAGTGCTACCCCTAGCATTTCTTTTACCCACAAGTCCTTCCTGTGGTGCTCCACCTGCTCTGCTCTTGGACAGCCTGACCAGTTGTGTTCACAATCAGTGGTGTGCTGGTAAATGTTTAACAACAGGCTCTCTCCCTGATCCACCTCTGCTCCCCCCATCCACCTCTGCGCCCCTCGTCCACCTCTGCGCCCCCCCCGTACACCTCTGTGCCCCCCCCCCCCAAATTGCAGAGCTGGCTATAGCCGGGGAGAGAGCCTGGGGGGGGGCAATGCATTACTCTAGAAAAAAAAATTAATGATCCCAGGTTCCAATCTAATTCATGTTTAATGTGGGATAAAATGCCATAAATAAGTAAATAAATATAAACTTTTAATGTTGAGCACCTGATTCTCAAAGTGAACATATTCCAAACACTATAATGAAAATAAAATGATTTTTTCTACCTTTGTTGTCTGGTGACTTTGATTTTCTGATCATGCTGGCCCAGTATCCGATTCCGCTGCTATCTGTCCTCTTAACTCCGTTTCCAGGGCTTCCTTTCCATTTATTTCTTTACTTTCTGCCTTTCTTCTTCATTTCTTGCCCTACATCTGTAAGTAAAAGCTGGGTCCTTTGCAGACTTGACTGTCCAGTGGATCCAGCTTCTGCCTATTTTCTTCATCCATGTGCAGTTTTTCTCCTCTCTTCCTTTTCCCTCATCTCATCTCCTTCCTCACTCTTCCCTCCCCTCCATCCATGTCCAGCATTTCTTCTCTCTTCCTTCCCTCTCCTCCATCCATGTCCAGCAACCCTCCTCTCCCCTGCCCTCCCCTCCATCCATCCATGTCCAGCAACCCTCCTCTCCCCCTGCCCTCCCCTCCATCTACCCATGTCCAGCAACTCTCCTCTCCCCTGCCCTCCCCTCCATCCACCTATGTCCAGCAACTCTCCTCTCCCCTGCCTCCCCTCCATCCACCTAAGTCCAGCAACTCTCCTCTCCCCTGCCCTCTCCTCCATCCATCCATGTCCAGCAACACTCCTCTCCCCTGCCCTCCCTCTATCCATCAATATCAGCAATTCTCTTCTCTCCCCTGCCCCCTTCTATCCATCAATACCCAGTGATTCTCTTCTCTCCCCTTCCCCCCTCCAGCCACCCATACCCAGCGATCCTCGCTCCCCTGATTACCTCCGTCGAAGCGGCCGCGTTATTGAAAGCCCTGCCCGTCTCTAGCCTTCTCTTCGAGTTTGTTCCCTCAGAGTCCTGCCCTCGCGGAAAGACGAAATGACGTCAGAAGGCGGGACTCTGAGGGAACGAACTCACGAAGGGAAGGCTAGAGATGGGCAGGGCTTTCAATGACGTGACAGGACGGAGGTAATAAAAAAGATTTAACCCCCCAGGGTGGCGCAGGCAAACGAGGGCAGTGGTGGGAGGTGAGGTAAACAGGGTAAGCATGGCTTGTGGCACCCTCTGCCATGCTTACCTCGTTTACCGGAGCCGGCTCGCCCTGCAGAACAACCGGCTCGCAAGATGTTAAAAAATTTAACAGCCAGCTCCAGCACACCACTGTTCACAACCCACTATGCTTTAATTTCCTTTATATGGACTTGATTATTTGTGCCAAGTTAAACATCCCCAGTCATTTAAAAAAGTTAGCTCGTATGAATGGAAGAGAAATAATAGGATAGGATATCAGGTAAGGGATGCTTGATAGGGCAGTATGTGTCAGGTGGGGAAGGGTGACTGCTGGGAAAGGAAAGGCGAGGTGTGTGTGAGGAGCTGAGGGACAAGGGGGTATGAGAAAGAAGAGAAAGTAGAACAGAAGAGAATAGATAGGATAAAGAACCAATGGAAAACAAAAAATGATATAGGAATGAAATAAGCAAAACAAGAAAGATGGCAGCAGAGCAAAAAAAAAAAAAATCAGGAGAGAGGAAAGAAAACAGGAGGTGAGAGAAGAAAATAGAAAGAAGACCTAAGAGAGAAAACTTAGGAGAAAAAAATTAAAAAAAAGGAAAGTGGAAAAAAATCTAAGTGGAAAAATAAAACGCCTAGGAAACAAAGTTAGAAAAGAGAAGATGTTATTTTAAATTTTTAGGGACTGGAGTGTATCTGCATTGGGAAATGCACATCTTTTCTATTTTTGTATTTTGCAGAGTACAAGAGGAAATATATTTGTTTTTTTTTCCAGTATTGGAATTTATAGAGTCCATCTTGGGGTTTTGTCTGCACATTTTCATTTCTAATTTCTAGTCCCTTATTCTATTTTGGTTGAAGGACTACCCATGTTCTGGGTATGTGAAGGATTCTGCTAGTGTCTAGTTCCCATGTAGGGATGAATAGCAGTCCAGCTTGTTCTAGCTTCCCAACAACAGCTGTGTTGGCACTTCATGGCCTGGTGTAATATTATTTTATAGACACGTCCAAGCAGACACGACAAAAGGCCAAAGCTTAAAATCCAAGGAATCTTTATTTCGCAAGTCCCAAAATTCTTAATGCACAAGTCCCCTTTTTGGGACTTGTGTAATAAAGATTCCTTGGATTTTACGCTTTGGCCTTTTGTCGTGTCTGCTTGGATGTGTCTTGTGTTTTTACTGCAGACAACGAGAGCCTCTTCCTGTTGCTGTGATATTATTTTATAGTACAGTCTTTTTACTGGTACAGCAGTTTGAGTGCTGGATAGTTTTACTGGGTGGGTGAAACTTACTGGGGAGATTCTTTATGCATAGAAGACCCCAGAACTTTGTCTTTTAGTGTCGTTTATAGCTGATTTTAAAATGGGGGAGGGGCTGTGATGTGACAATGGGTGTGATGGGGCAATTCACATTTATGTGCCCATTATGTGTGAAAATGTTTTGAATACTACAATATACATGTGTAAATTTGCACATACGCTTGTACATGTCATTATTCCACAGTCAAGAAGATAGAGTTGGAAAAATTTAAGAAAATAAGAGCAGTGTGGTAAAAAGTCTTTAATAATGTTTAGCACATTTGCTGGTACAGATGTCACCTGCCTGATGTGGCCACATTTCAGATTGCACCTACTTCAGGGGCACATGATGTTACCTTAATAAGGAATCTCAAATTTAAGTGCCAAAATATCAAACATCTAATAATGAGATCTAGTCGATTCCTTTCTGCAGTTCAGTTAAGAAACGAGCATTTCCACGTTGCTCACACTATATTTGTTTTAAGCAGTTTTTTCACCTCTCTTTGACGGTATTCATGCCACTATTCTGTCAAAGTGCTATTCTGTAAATACACGCATTTCTCCCAAATTATGTATATGCCCAGTGGTTGTAAACAGGGGCACAGCCTGGGCAGCTCTCACACTTACTCACATGTCTTATAGAGGGGCCCTTTTACTAAAAGGTTGGCGCACGGCAACAGGCTTGCCGCCCAATCCAGAACTGCTGCAGGAGCCCGATGGTAGTTCCCCACCCCCCACGCACGACATTTCCAGTGCTACAAAAAATAGTTTCTATTTTTGTACCGCTGGTGCTTACCCGGTGGTAACTGGGAAGTGCTGCATGCTGCCCGGTTACCGTCAGGTTAGTGCAGGAGCCCTTACCGCCACCTCACTGGGTGGTGGTTCTTCCCCCCCCCAAATGGCCGTGCGGCAAGTGGTTCACTTACCACAAAGCCATTTCTGTTCCAGAAAAAAGACAGCCTTTTACCTGCTGTGGTAAAAGGGGGCCTCAGGGCGCATAAAAAAAATGTGATGATGATTCTATTGCAGGACCCCTCTTACCACAGTGTAGTAAAAAGATCCCTTAATACTGTAAGTTATGGACTAGATTCAGCAAATGGCGTTCAAATTTGGGTGCCAAAAAAAATGAGCTCTGAGCGCTAGTCTATAAATGGTGCTTCCCGCTGGGCACCGTTTATAGAATAGCGTATAACACCGGGATCTGCACCCAACTTTTGGCGTGAGGATTTACACCAACTGAAGCCTGGTGTAAATCCAGATTCATAAATTAGGTGCACATCCCCAAATTCTATAATACTACTACTACTATTACTATTTATCATTTCTATAGCACTACAAGGCATACGCAGCGCTGTACACCATACAGAAAAAGACAGTCTCTGCTGAAAGAGCTTAAATCTAGATTGTACGTGCATCTTTAGTGAACGCCCCTGACCCACCCATGCCCCTCCCGTGGCCATGCCCTCTTTTCAGTTCCACGCTAAAAGATCTACACTTGCGTCTTTATAGAATAGCGCTTAGCAAGATGTGCACGTAAATTCAAGTTGTTGCCAATTATTGCCAATAATTGATGGCACTCTATTTTTACTAATTGACTCGTTACTCAATTAAATTGGATGCGCAAATTGGTTGCGTACCCAAATTTGCATGCTGAATTTTGAGCGCCATATATAGAATCCAGGAGTATATGTATATCCCTGGTGTTTTGAGCACAAGCATTTATACTAGCTCTGTAGCTTGCACCTAACTTGGAGGCATGTGTATGTCTGGTTAGGTGCAAGCTATAAAGGAAAGTAGGTCCAACTTTCATTTATAGAATAAGCTCCTACCAGGTGTCCTATTATAGAATTTCCCTTCACATAGAGAAATGTCACTTTGGTTTCTCCCACTGTCCCCTCTGAGCGGGAGTCCTCCAACTGCATTGCTGCCAGTGGAAGGTGGTGCTTCAATACTGTGTTTTCATTCGCTAGGGACAGGCAGGTTTCCTAGAGTCCTGCAGAGCTTGCCTGCCCCTCGCTATTGAAAATGTGATAGTGAAATAGCACCACCCACTGGCAGGACCATAGGTGGAAGACTCCCGCTCAACTTAGAGGGAGCAGTGGCTTCCTCCCCCCCCCCCCCCATACTTAGCTTGCCTTCCTGATACCACCACAAATTTTTCTTTCTGAAATCACTACTGCACATGAGAGTGTATGAAAGGCCTCTCAGAAGACTCTCACCCTCCCTGTGTATCTTAAATGGCTGGTTTTATGAGGATTTATTTTTAATGAATGATTTGGGGAGTCTATAGACAGCTGGTGACTCATTTGTTTGGGGAGGCTGAAGCAGAGGAGTGGGGCAGGGTAGAGCTGCATGGCAGGGGTATCAACAGTCCTAACCAATGATGTGACGAGGGTGGACAGTTTTAAAAGGGATGATATGATCTTTTACCCCTGTCCCACACGTATTTTTAGAGAAAAGAAATAAATGAGTTAGACCCTCTCACCAAACACAGAACAAGTGACCACAAACTAGAAATTGTGCAAACAACTGAACTGGAAATCCTGAGAAGTCAGACTGCAAGCAGTACTACATTGGTCAAACAGAAACACATTTCTTGTACTGAAACCAGGGCAATGGCCCCTCTCTTTGGAACAAATTGCCAGAACAGTTAGACTTGTCTGGGGTGGTGAGAGAGTTACTTTAAGAAACTTTAAAACCACATCTTTTTGTACATGTATTTTGGTAATTTGATAATACCAGGATAGTACAAAGATAGAATAAATACTGTGCTGCAGCAGATGTCTTGTGATGTTCTGTTTGTGTGTATATTAAGATTTAACACACCCTTTCAAGGATAATGGTTTCTTGTATTTGTTTTGACTTTACTTTTCTCTCTGCCTATTCTTTGTTGAGAATGAATACATTCCTATTATATTTATAGAGATCTTTTCTATGATTTTACCATCATATTGTAGTCCGCTTTGATCTGCATCGTCAGTAATGGTGCTATATCAAGATTAAATAAACATAAACGTGTGTTTTTATTATTGTAACCCGCTTAGGTGGGCTATACATGATTTAAATAACCCAATTTATGTCAATGTGGAATTCAACTTCACCATCCAACTGAAGTTTTAAACGTTCTTTTTATTGAACTATAAAACATTTACAACTGCAGAAATATGCAATTATATCTTCAGAGGTAAAATACAATGTACATAATATACAAATGCAGGAGTCGCCTCAATAACAACTCAAACTTTCCATTAGCAAGCACTTTGGAAGTAACACAAAATCCTGAAGTCAGTCATACACTTAAAACACAGAGAAAGATCCTCTCACCAAACTCAGAAGAAGTGGCTACAAATTAGAAATTGTGCAAACAACTGAACAGAAAATCCTGAGAAGCCAGACTGTATACAGTGCCATGCTAGACAAACAGAAACACATTTCCTTTTGTACACTGCAGACATATAGGGGTCAATATCCAAAGCAATTTAACCAAGCAGAAATGGCTCCTGACCAGTTAACTGCTAATTTTCAGCGACACTTAAACGGTTAGTGTAGCTAAAAATAACCGGTTAGCGCTGAACTGGAAATGGGCTATTTTGGGGGTGTTCCGGGGGTGGAGTCGGCACTTGGCCGGTTGTGCCGACTGCCACAACTTGACATTTCATCCTTTAGATTGTAAGCTCCTTGAGCAGGGACTGTCCTTCTTTGTTAAACTGTACAGCGCTGCTTAACCCTAGTAGCGCTCTAGAAATGTTAAATAGTAGTAGTAGTAGTATATTCAGCACTTAACTGGTCAGGTTAACCGCATAATTAGGACTGCGGTAACCCATTGTCAGTTAAGTGCTGAATATTGTAGTGTAGGAGTAGCCTAGTGGTTAGTGCAGTGGAATATGGAATGTTGCTACTATTTGAGATTCTTCATGGAATGGTACTAGTGGAAGAGTAGCCTAGTGGATAGTGCAGCAGCTTTTGATCCTGGAGGACTGGGTTCAGTTCCCACTGTAGCTCCTTGTGACTCTGGGCAAGTCACTTAACCCTCTGTTGCCCCAGGTACAAAATAAATTCCTGTACATAATATGTAAACCGTTTGGATTATAACCAGAGAAAGGTGGTGTATCAAGTCCCATTCTATTCCCTTGCTGAATATTGTACTTATGTATCCAGCTCTGCAAATCCAAACATTCCAGTGCCAGGCTATGAATTTCCAGGTATAGCGCTAGTGGCGATCACACTGAGCACTGCCAGCTGAATACCTGGCCCATAGGATGCATATTACTCAACTGGATCCAGGGCTTGCCATAGCACTAGGCAAACTAGGCAGCTTCCAGGGATGGCAATCTCCAAGTCTAGAGTCTGGCATATCTCCCTCCCCTGTTCTCCCCCCCCCCTCAAATATCTGGCATCTCCCCCTCTCTCTTGATCCCCCCTCCACACTTCTCCCCATGCTCTGGCATCTACCCACCCAGTCTGTATTCAAAAGTTTCTTTAGAATTTGTCAGTAGCAGGCTGGGTTGAGTACCTTGAAAACTGGATTTGAGGACCCCTGGCCTAGGGCATCAGACACCCTAGGGCTGGTCCTGACTGGATCAAGACTAGAAATGTGAACAGTTCTAGGAAACGGGCCAGGAACTCCAAAATTGTGCCTCTCATCCCTGTCCATGCAGTAAGGAGTCAACAGCAACACACAGAGCAGGGCAGCAGCCCTGAGGAAGACAGAGAGGGAAATTGGATTCCCAGCACTCATTAACCATATCCAAAGCTCCAGCACTTACTTCCTCACTCCTTCTTTCTTGCTGTAAACTGTAGCTTATTTGGGAGAGGCAATGGAAATAAAACTCCCTATCTACCATTGTTATCTAGATATTTTCGGGGCAATATTCAGCCTGCAGTGGTCAGCATGTTTTTAAATGCCAGCTGCCCTTTGCTTTATATAACTGGATATCCAATGCCTGGCCATTCCTGGATATCACTGAGGAATATAAGTTTCAGTTGCCCATTAAGCCCATATCTAGGTACTGTGATATTCAGACTGGTACCCAGTAACTATCCAGATAAAATTAAGACTCTGCCCTGGAATATCAGCCTGACACTGCCCAGAGAGTGCCAAGGCAGTCTGACTGGATTTTCAGTGGCACTGTCCAGTTAAGTACTGCTGAAAATCAAGGTATGACCCAGTCTGCAAGACATTTCTGCATAGGATTGATTCCTACCCAAATAAGTCCCAATAAATATTAACCCCTTTATTTTTTCAACTACATTGGTGCACTCTTTTTGCCACTCTTCATCAGCATTATTCCTCCCATTCTGATTCCCTTCTCTCCTCCCCATACAGGTCTTTTCTCCCACATTTTCTCCTCCTTCTCATACTGTCCCCAACAGACAACACACCAATCTGACTCCAAAGTCCCCACTCTTTCCTTCAAGGTAACTTTTTCTCCCTGCCCCCATTCTCTGAGTTTATTTGTTTGGATTTAGCTCACACCTTTTCCAGTAGTAGCTCAAGGTGAGTTGCATTCAAGTACACTAGATATTTCCATCTAAAGTTTGTACCTGAGGCAATTGAAGGTTAAGTGACTTGCCCATCATCACAAGGAGCAGCAGCAGGATTTGAACCAGGCTTCCATGGTTGTTAGTCTAGTGCTAAGGAATTATAGTACTCCCACTATTCAGCCATCAGCCTGAAGAACAATCCCCCCACCAATCCCTGAATTCCACTCTCATTTTCCCAGGTCACTTTTTCTTCCCATCATCCCCAAGTTCTTACTCTCTCTGTTAATCCCTAGTGTTTACTTACCCTCTTCACACCCATTTCCAATCCTCTGGTCTCTACTTTCAGGGCATCTTTTGCTCGTCCCATTTTTCCTAACCCATTTTCCTTCCCCCTCCCCCCATCCAAGACCCCACCAAGCCTTCCTTCTTCCTCACCCTTCTCCCTTTTTAATGGCCATGTCCCTTGCTAGCAACCTAACACTCATATTCACAGTAGGGGAGGCTGAGGGATGAAAAACTGTTCTCCTTCAAAGCAATTTTCCTTACAGCTACAGCAGTGAGAGAGGGAAAGGGGAAAGGAGGGCCCCTGGAACTGCTTTCCTTTCCTACAATAGTCTGTCCATCTGGAAGAGATCTTAGGTTGAAGTTTACGCTTAGCCTTTCCAAACCTCTTTTACTAGGCATCTATGTGGGGGTGCATGAGAAAAGAAAAAGTGAACATTAAAGTTTCTTCAGAGGCATCTTAACAAGCCTCATAAGAAAGAAATCTACAGAGAGGAGTTTTTCTTTGAAACAGTAAAAAATGGAGAACATAAGAACATGAAGCATGGCATGTTGTTTCGGACCCAAAGTCCATTGAGCTCAATATCCTGTCTCTGACAGTAACCAATCCAGCACTTGTCAGGTTCCAAAGAAATCTATTCAAGATCCATAGGAGAAAAGGAGTCACAGCCTCCTGATATTTAGAAGGATGGGGAAAATGAAAGTAAGGAACTGGAGCTTGTGCACACTCAAAATAGATTACTCATTATCTTTTGCTTTTTTGCATTTGTGAAGCTTTTTACATGCATAATTCTTTTTAAAATTTATACCTTAGACACATCGCCATAAGTCTTACTATTTGGGGCAGTCCATCCTTGACATCTTTGGCTTGTACCTGAGGCAATGGAAGGTGCAAATGGCTTGCCCAACTTTCCAGGGTCTCAATCCACTGCTCCAGACTCGTATGGAGACTTTTTGGCTAATCCTGTTTTTGAACTTTCGTCCCAATTCAATGTTCTGTTTGTATTCCCTGATTATACCCGTTGATATCAGTGCTGTAGGTCCATAATGTCAGGATACGTTTGTCAAAAATCCAAGACTAGCCTAAAATTTCCCTTCTGGAACTGGTAAGCTATCAGCTCTTCATCTCTAACCATGAAGCCACTCCATTTAAAGCATGTGTCTACCTAGTCCCCATGTTCACCCACAAGCTCTTACTGCCACCACACCCACTTCTAACCTGTTCACTTTCCCCTGTTACTCTAGAGAGGTGAAATATGTGGGAAAAGTCATGAATGAAGAACTGGGAGTAGGGAAAGTGAATGACTCTGGAGGGGGAGTAAAAAGAAGTAAACGGGGATCTGTGCCTCCACCAACATTCCTGCCATACAATGTTAGTGGAAGACTTCTACGCAGCTTAGAGAGAACAGTGGACTCATTTTAGGGGGGGGGGGTCCCACAAAATTACTGTATATTTATTCCTCTTTTGTCAATATTTTTCCTTGCCTCTTTTCCTATAGTAAGGACGCTTTAAGAATCACATTCAAGGTGTCCTGTGTGCTATTATTGGGAGTGTATAAAGAGTCTGTTCACATCATTACAGGGCCTTGGAGAGTTGCCCTCCTTTTCTCTCCACTTTTCCCCCCAATCAATAGTCATGTGTGATAAATACTTTTTCATAACAGTATCAGAGCCTGGAGACTTACATTCATTTCACCAGGTACAATGTTCACTTCTGCAGCTAATAGTATTAATTATCTTTCAAAATGACTTTTTCAATTAAGGAATAAAACTTTGTATGAGAGAGTTGGTTCCATCTATACCATCCAACAAATTAACTCTGATCAACTTAATAAAATATTTTAAAATACATACTTTTCTCAGCTATATGAAGCATCAAAAATGAATTCCAAGGTCACAGCCCCTCTAGCAATGACTTCTTAGTTGACAATGCCGTATTTTTCACCCAGAAAATTAGGCTGAAAGAAAGGAAGGCCTCTCAGTGCTCTGATAAATTCTATGGGGCCAATATTCAGCATGCTGTAAGGAAGCCATGCGCCAATATTTAGCGGCACTTAAGTGGGTAATGCTGCTAAATACTGACTCTGACTGCTGTCATTCTTTGGCTAGTACTGGGGCAGTCTGGTGGCAGAGTCATGCAGAAGCCAAGAGTTATATGGGCACCAATGATAGCTAAACGGGCAAGATGGACCACACAACTGTACCCTGAAGATGGCAAAGACAAATGAAGATCAAGTATGCATATACAAACCTTGCCCAGTTAAATATGCAAGTAAAATACTGAATATTGGCCATACCCAGGGCCACCAAGAGGAGGTGGGCAGAGGGAGGGAATTCCCTGGGATTGGCCTCCAAGGGGGGAGGGGCCCAGTGCCAGCAAGTTTCTTCCTGCCTGCCTGCTTCTGGGTCTGTCTCTCTCCTGCTCCTGCTTGACAGGACCCTGATGATTACAATAACGCCATAACTCACCCAGGTTATTGCTTTAATGCAATCATCTGGGTCCCGGCACACAGGAGCAGGAGACGACAGACCGAGGGAGCAGCAGTCAAACACAGGAAGGTAAGGGGCGGGGTAGGGCGGCGGTCCTGCCCCGGGCCCGGCTATGTCTTCAGCGGCTCTGGCCATACCCACATAACTTCTGACTTCTGGGCACAGTTAGGACTGCCTTTTGTGCAGTCCAACTTGTCCAGTTAGTTATGCGGACACTGGCAATGAATATAATTCCCACTCCTCCGTGACTCCAACCCCAGACCCCATCACTAACCAAAGTGTGCTCTGTATCAGTGTCGATATAGATATCTTGATATGGCCCAGCAGTGACTATCCAGGTCTAATTTAGTTGACGGTGGTTAGAATTTAAAGAAACATTGACTACCACTGACTTAATATTGACCATATGGGTTTTCTCCTGGCTGTTTGCACTGCTACGGTTTCTCTGCAGGGTACTCTGGGGGCCTCTTACTGCAGAAATACTGTAGCTCTGAATACTAGGGACAAGCTTCTGCTGCTCTTTAGTCTCTCCTATCACCATTACTGTCCCTTCAGCATGCTCATGAAATCAGGAAATTTAAGCCTCTTGCTGTTGCATGGCATGCTGGGTTCAAATATGCTTAATCACTGGTTATAGTATGCTTCTCATCCTGTTCTTTTGCTGTTTTACCTTTCAATGTTCTACCTAACACTGAAGAGAGAGACATTAGAAATTGGAACAGGGTACAAAAAGGTGACAGGTGAAAATGCAAGAGGGAAAGAGAGAGATGAAAATGATCAACAGAAAAGAGGGAATATGGAAGAGAATGGACACAAGGAAGAAGGCACAGCAGAGCACTGATAGAGAAGACACCAGCCCCTGTATTTCAGGGGTTCACACAACCTTAGGAAGCATGTTCTTATGTATACAATTTCATCAACGACCATGGCTGGAAACAGAATAGTAATAGTGAACTGCTGACCATACATGGATGTGGTCCTTCAGAAGTGATTCTTTTTGCAATGCCATTGTACAATTTATCTACCTCCCCTTCAGCCTTTATATGACCAAAGAAAGTATTTAAACGAGCCCTGGCAATGATGTGATGAACAGGGTCTTCAAGAATCAAAGATCAGAGGAGCAAAATCCAGTTTCTGAATAATGATCCCCCTGGGCTCATGTGACTTGTTGCCCTGCACCTATTTCAGGCTCACTTTTCTTTTGGATGATGGTACTGAGCTCCTGAATCAGCTTTTCTTGCATTGGGGAGGGCAACTGGGCATTTTTCTTCTTTAGGGCAGCCTTTGAAGGATCCAAAAGAGGTATGGGCTCAAAGAAGAGGGGGCGCATAGTGCCAAAGTCCACAGCACCTTTGCCTAGAGGACCCCTTGCAGATTGCGTTGGGCCAAGGTTCATATTTCTTTCAAGAGAAGCAGTTTTGGGAGGGCTGGTCTCTATAGTCCTGTTCACGGGGGAGGTCCTAGTAGGATCCATGCTAAAACTCTTTTCAAGAGAAACTGTCTTAGGTAACTCAGCCCTTACACCCCTTTCCAGGGAGCGAGTTTTCACTGGGTTTGATTCCACAAGTGCTGTACTTATTATATGATCCTGGGTTGGAATGGGATTCCTTGTTTTGTCTATTGGAGGCAACTGAGTTGTATCAGCAAGGACACTGTTGTGCATTTCTGGTGGAATCAAGTTAGCAAAGTTACCGACTTCCTCATAAACAGGTTCAGAGTCAGCCATTTCTTTCTCACTTTGTTCCTCCAAGGAATCCTGGTGCATCTTCATTGGCTTAGAAAGAAAGAAAATATCACATAGCAAAGTAAAATAAATGAATAATTTCTAGAAATGAAAGCTTTGCTATCAAAGCTGGATGCATTGTTATGATAGGTGCTGTCTCTCGCTATCATTCCACCTTGCTATGCTATTGAGGCTCATCTCTTCTTTTTAAAAAGAAAGCACTTAAGCAATATCTGTCCTGAAGGTTTTATGCAAAGAGCATTCTTTTCATATCATAGCAGATCAAAGGTTAGGGTAAAACCTGTGGAAGGGAAGAAGAGGCAGATTTCAGGTAGTATGTAGAGTAGAGAATACACTCATCCGGGTAGGACCTGGAGAATTCTCATAGTATTTTACAAAAGGGTCACCCAAACAGAGAAACTCTTGTAAATAGGTGCAGGATAGTACATGTAGGACTCTCCACATGTAGTGTGAGCAGTGATTTTAAAAAGCTGGATGTGGGGGAAGAATCCAGGAAAGAATCCCCTACATTTGCATGAGAGCAACTTTTTAAAATCATTGCTACTGTCTCTCCTTGGTAGTGATTACTTCCTCAATCAGCATCCCAGACAGATGATACCCCTTACAGTCTGAGGCATTAGAAGATCTCCTATTCCCCCTGAGGCAACCAAAGATTGACTTACGTCCCCCCTCCCCCCGATACAGCTGATTCCTCCCCCCAAACACAGCCAATCCCCCCAGGTGCTCCACCAAGAATGAACATCCCCCCTCACCCAACCCCCTCCATGGAATAAATAACCCCCTGAGGCACCCCTACCCAACACTCCTCCATCCCAAATCTCATCCCCAGTCTTACCAGGGATCCTGATGTCTAGCTGGAACAGGGGCAATTGTCAGTCATTCCTGCTCTTACAGCTGGGGATTCAAAATATAGCTGCTGTGATTGTTAGGAGTCATGGCAGCCATATTTGAGTGTTGGGCTTTTACAGCAAGAGTGACTGGGGACCACTCCTGCCCCTGATAGACACCAGAGACCCCTGGTAAGGCTGGGATGAGATTGAGGGGATTCCGTGTAGGTTGTCTTAAGGAGGTGACCTTGGGGAGGGGTGTTTTTTATGCTATGGAGAGGTCAGGTGGGATGGGGTGTTTTTTCACAGAGGGAGGTACCTGGGGAGATTGGCTGTGTTTATGAGGGATCAGCTGTGTTCAGGGGCCAGGTGGTCTTTAGATGCCTCAGGGGGAGGGGTTGATGGTCAAGGGAAATCATGCCTAAGTATCATTGATTGAGGTGCCAGAAATCAGCATTGCCACCTGCCCCTTCAGGCAGGCACTTATGCATGCTTGCCTTAGGGCAGATGTAAATGCCGGCATTTAGATATTTGAAGATCAATGTCGATTTCCATGCTAAGATGGGGAAGTCATGTCCATGTGTTGGGTCCACCCAAACCACTTCCTCTCTCCATTCTTACAATACCTCCTGTCAGGTTAAATATGGTGACCATCCTCAATTGAAAATAGCCTCCTTTACAAATGTATTCCAATCTACACGTGTAAAAGCTGATATTTACATGTGGGCTTGGTCCTGAAATAAGAGCCCAAGTATAGGATGCAACCAAGGAGGAGAAATCTGAATTCCCAAAGAAGACAGAAGGGTTAAACTGCCTTTTTTCAGTCTATCACGCAGAGCTCCAAGTATGAGAGAACTACAAGAAATAGCAGCAGCTGATAAAGTGAGATCAGAAAAACCAAAGGTAATCCAGCAATGCCTTAACAGTATTAGTACAGGTAATGGCTGCAGTAGAGCAAATCTCTAGTAGGGCTCTTTGGGCTTAGTACACATAGAGGGGCATAACCAGGGGCGTATCTGCGTGGGGCCATAGGGGCCTGGGCCCCCGCAGATTTCGCCCTGGACCCCCCTACCACAGACCCTCTCCACCTCCCCCGCCCGCCCGCCACCAACCCGTCGCCGATCTTTGCTGGCGGGGGACCCCAAGCCCCCGTCAGCCGAAGTCCTCTCTTCTGTGCAGGATGCAAGTTTCAACGCTTCCTGTTCTTCTGAGTCTGACGTCCTGCACATTGTACGTGCAGGACGTCAGACTCAGAAGAACAGGAAGCGTTGCAACTTGCAGCGGCGCAGCCTGCATGGAAGAGAGGACCTCGGCTGGTGGGGGGTTGGGGTCCCCCGCCAGCAAAGGTAAGTGACAGCAGCGGGGGGGGGGGTGTCATTGGTGGCGAGGGGGGGGTCCGGAAATGGCGGGGGGGGGGGGGGATCGGTGGCGCCGGGGGGGGGGCTAAAATGTGCCCCTCCCTCTGGCTCTGGCCCCCCCTACCGCCCGAGTCCAGATACGCCCCTGGGCATAACTGAAAGGGACCCCCAAGATTTCCTGAGGAAGTCCTCACAGGACGTCCCGGCGAAGGGGCAGGGAAACCCGTATTATCGAAACAAGATGGGTGTCCATCTTTCGTTTTGATAATACGGTCAGGGATGCCCAAATCCTGACATTTAGGTCATCCCTAGAAATGGTTGTCCTTAGACTTGGTCGTTTCTGATTTTCGGCGATAATGGAAACTAAGGACGCCCATCTCAGAAACGACCAAATGCAAGCCATTTGGTCATGGGAGGAACCAGCATTCGTAGTGCACTGGTCCCCCTGACATGCCAGGACACCAACCGGGCACCCTAGGGGGCACTGCAGTGGCCTTCAGAAAAAGCTCCCAGGTACACAGCTCCCTTACCTTGTGTGCTGAGCCCCCCCAAACCCCCCCCAAACCCCACAACTGTACACCACTACCATAGCCCTTAGGGGTGAAGGGGGGCACCTAGATGTGGGTACAGTGGGTTTCTAGTGGCTTTTGGAGGGCTCACATTTACCACCACAAGTGTAACAGGTAGGGGGGGAATGGGCCTGGGTCCGCCTGCCTGAAGTGCACTGCACCCACTAAAACTGCTCCACGGACCTGCATACTGCTGCAATGTACCTGAGTATGACATTTGAGGATGGCATAGAGGCTGGAACAAAATATTTTTAAAGTTCTTTTTTGAGGGTGGGAGGGGGTTAGTGACTATGGGGGAGTAAGGGGAGGTCATCCCCGATTCCCTCCGGTGTTCATCTGGACAGTTCGGGCACCTTTTTGTGCCTTGGTCGTAAGAAAAACTGGACCAAGTAAAGTCGTCCAAATGCTCGTCAGAGACGCCCTTTTTTTTCCATTATGGGTCAAGGATGCCCATGTGTTAGGCATGCCCAAGTCCCGCCTTCGCTATGCCTCCGACACACCCCTGGGAACTTTAGTCGTCCCCACGACGGAAAGCAGTTGGGGACGCCCAAAATCGGCTTTCGATTATGCCGATTTGGGCGACCCTGTGAGAAGGACACCCATCTTCCAATTTGTGTCAAAAGATGGGCGTCCTTCTCTTTCGAAAATAAGCCTGATACTGTATTTATGGCAAACAGCAAATGGGACCTCACCTGCATTAGTGTTGGTGGTTACAGAAACTGTGCAAAGTTGCTGATTAAAGCCCCTGTGAGATTTGTGCTCACAAATGGTCATCGCTGATTTAAGCTGGTGTGATGGACACAAAAGGCTTAATTTTACAAGGCATTCTTAGTTTTGGAAAACTGTGGTTTTTGTGTGCAGAACTGGTTGTTCATAAAATTGCCACAGGTATATACATACTTGTGAGTAAATTAAACCAGAAATTTGTGAATGCCTCAGAGTAATTGTAAATGTGTGCACGTACTTCCTGTGCGGTAGTTTTAACAGAGCAAGTATATGCCTACATTTTCTTTTGAAAATTAGTGCAACTTATGTGTCAAAACTTTTCCCATGGGAAAGGTCTTGAAGAAAATTATGCACCACTATCTGGATAAAAATGCCTGTGTCGATTAAAACACTGGTGCTTTTATAATTGAGGGGGGGGGGGGGGGGGAGAGTTGCTTTTTGGCTAGGGGTGGGGAGTGAGCAATTGGAATGCCCTAGCCAGCATGTTGAATAGAGATCTGTGTCTATGACAGGTCTGATATTGGAGCTTTATAGTAGGCCTCAACGTCTCGTTGTTAGAAGGGAGGGGATAGGAAGTAAGGGGGGAAGGGGAGATTATATGTTAAAAGCTTGATGACGATATATACCTCTCATTATTTTGTAAGTGCGCTCAGAAAATGGAATCTGCATTACTCAAGACAATGTTTCTTTGTACGTGTATTTGTTAACTTGTCATTAATTAAAATGTTTTATACCATAAAATACCATTGCTTTTATCCATGTCTAAAATGGGGCAAAGGGAAGGAAAATCTTTGTGAGGCATTCCACAAGTACATTTGAACTCAGACTGTGATCACAGAATGTGGTCCCGCGCCACATTAGCACTATGTAATAATTATTTCATTTTACAGCAAAGATATAATGAACAGACCCGAGGCACTGCAAAGGAATCCAGATGGCTCTCATCACTGCCAATTCGTATGTGGCATAATTTGATAAGAGAATATCTCATATTATATTTCCCCAAGTTGTAAAAACTTAACATAGAAAACAATCCATAATGTTAATTTTTCTTACCAAAGTATCAAACTCTGGAACTCGTTACCCAAGTATATCAGACAATTAAATGTAATTTAGAAGTTTACTTAAAGCCCACTTCTTTAGATCTGTTTTTAGCTAATATGAAAAGAATTTTTTAAAAATAGTATTCTTATATTAATATTAATTGTCTTGTAATGCTTCTGTTGCGTTCTCGAGGGCCTTGGCATGCTGTCAGGTCCTCAAGGCAGCACTGGGAATTGTGACCGTCTTGGAACTGGACGTCCGGAAGGACCGGACCGGAACTCTGGACTGGAAGTAGGCAACTGAACCGGCAGAACAGGAACCGCTTCACCTGTACTTAGCCACCTTGAGCTCTAGCGTGCGGGCGGCCGACAGGACTTGTAGGGCAAGGCCGGAACTGAAGATCCAGAGGACCCACCTTGGGTCTAGGAAACACAAGGGAACAATACTAGACTGCACTAAGCGCTGCACGCAGCCGCTAAGCCAGACAGACTAGACAGACAGAAGCTTATCAGGAGCAGGGACTAGGGCAGACATACAAGCAAGGAAGAAGGGGAGACTGGGAATACCCCCAGGGCAAACCCACTAGCTAGGTCGAGGCAGGTAACAGGATAAATCCCCCAGAAGATACACGCTAGCTAGACAGATACAGGAATCAGGATACATAAGCAGGGATCCGGATAAGCACACAGGATATACGAGCAAGGTACAAGGTAGACACACGGGACAGAAGGTAGCTAGGCAGAGCGGGAAACCGGATAACACTAGCTAGCCAAAACCAGGACTCAGGACGAACAAGCAGGGATCAGGATGTGCACACCGGATATACAAGGTTCAGGATGTGCACACAGAATATACAAGCAGGGAGTAGGGCAGGCTGCAAACACAGATGGGGAAACCTGGACTGAGCTGCAGAGGCTATCTCCACAGCGAAGGCAGAAGGACTAGCAGCCAGGGTGTGCACACAGGATATACAAGGTTCAGGATGTGCACACAGAATATACAAGCAGGGAGTAGGACCGGCTGCAAACACAGACGGGGAAACCAGGGCTGAACAGCAGGCTCTAAACACAGACTAAAGGCAGAAGGATAGCAGCCAGGATGTGCACACAGGATATACAAGGTTCAGGATGTGCACACAGAATATACAAGCAGGGAGTAGGGCAGGCTGCAAACACAGACGGGGAAACCAGCGCTGAACAGCAGGCTCTGAACACAGACTAAAGGCAGAAGGCTAGCAGCCCACGCCGAAGGGCAAGGAGCTCACAGGTACTGGGAACCGAAGGGCACTACCCCACACAGAAGGGCAAGCAGCCCACAGGTACTAGACAGAAGGGCAAGCCCACACAGAGGGGCAAGAAGCCCACACAGAAGACAGGCTTAGGAGCAGCGCAGCAACACACTAACTAACCTGTCAGCCTCTGGGCATGACACCAGACAATGACACCATGCGAAGGCCCTGACTGCAAGCACAGGCCTTCCTTATAAAGGAACTCACTGATGAGTCACCACCAGCAGGACAGAAGCAGGAAGTTCCTTGCCTCCAAACAGAGGCTTGACACACAGAGGAAGTGAGCCCACAGGAAGGACAAGCAGGAGCCATCTTGGATACTGGCATAGAGGAGGCGGCAGCCATCTTGGAAGAGGCATAGCCCACACAGGTTAGGTCCAGTAAGGCAATCAGCACACAGAGCCAGAGAGAAACTAAGACAGAGACAGACACAGAGACAAGCAGAAGCCAGCACAGCCACTGACTCCCAGAAACAGGGTAAGTCTGAGGGTGGTCACGGCCACAGACGTGACAGCTTCTTCTTAATTTGTTATGTAATCCGCATTGAACCTGAGCTTTCTTGGGGAAAATGCGGGGTAGAAATGTCATAATCAATCAATCAATCAATCAATAAATACACATCAGAATGGTACAAACAGATCTGAAAATGGAGCAGATTTTATTCATGACATTTTTTTTGTGGAATGGACAGAGGCACATGCTGATTTGGTAGGTTTTGTAGGATACCTGAATGCATTGAGATAACCATCTGAAATTCACTACGCACTGTGATCATCATTGAATTTCCTTTTTGGATATGCAAATCCAAAAATGATTCACAGCTACAAGAGTACTTAGGAAGGTTGTAGAAAGAAGTAATCTATTGTGGTTTCGGAGTTATCACCCAAGGAATTTAAGATTAGGCCTGTCAGTTTTTAAGGGTATGAAGATTGTGTCCTTCAGTTGAAGATTGCCCTGGGTGTTGACAACATTTCGGAATCAGGGTTATGCAGTTGCTATAAATTAAGGAAGTATACAAAAGAGACTTGTACACCAACAGAGGTTTGCTACTGCAATATAGATCAGTATTCTTAGATATAACAACCAAACATAAATGATAGCAGCAGTGTATGGATTTGTGTATGGACCAATAATTAAAAATGAAGATGCAAAGGCCTGATATTAATGAGTCAGAGACATTAACAATTATGAAGGTTCTAATTTTATGTTTCCAAGGTTAAAATTGATAACCAGTAGATGTTCTAGTTTTTGGTATGTGATTTTGTTTGCAGAAGATCTGATTAAAGGATTAACTGTACAGAATGAGATAAACAGATTTGGCCATTCAGCATCTCTGCATCTTTCATTTACCATTCCCACCACTGGGACATGGGGTTGGGAGGGGAAGAAGACAAATCAAGATTAAGGCACAATATGCAACAAACATGCAAAACATCATGGAACAGCATGCAAATAACCATGCAAATACTTACAAAGAACATTGAGAGAGTCCTTCGTGTGTGTAGCCGACGCTGAAAAAAGAGTTGAAAGAAGGAAGAAGGAAAGAAACGTAAGCAAAGAATAAACATGATTGAAAAAAATAGAAGGAAAAGAAAGAGGATTGAGAAAACAAAGAAAATTGAAGGCGAGAGAGAACAAGAAATAGAAAAATGGCATGAGAGAAAGGAAAGTAAAATGTAAGGAGACAGAAACAAAGAGATTAAGCTAGCAACATGAGACAGTATAACAATAGCCACAAGCAGCTACAGCCTTCATTTTAAATAGAAATTGAGTGATGTTGGGGTTCTAAACGAAACCCTTTGAAGTTTGTGATCCAGTGTAAGACTTAGTCAAAGATAGTGTTGTAGATGGGCTTTTGGGACCACATAGGCCCCCTTCGTCAGATATGACCACATATGAATTGCTCTCTGTACTCATGTACAGCACCACCTTTAAATCATTTTATAGTGGTCCAGTCAAAGCTATCACAACCTGCATATATCCTAAATTTTTCTAAAACTGATAACGATACAAGAATATTGAGCTAAAGAATATTCTTATACTGTGAATAATGTCTAATATAACCACTAGCTGGGAAATTCAGGACATACGTATATAAACACATCTTATTTTGGCAATCTAACTTTTAGTTTTGGTAATTGAAAATATAGATCTCTATAAATGTTTTTAAGACGTTTGTGGATTCCAGGCCTTCTGGGTATTTTGGAACCTCTTTTGGTATCTTCCACTTTTTTTGCTTGGTTGTTCGTTTCTTTGTTTTCCTCTTTGTTGATCTTAACATGTCAACTGCACAAGGTCAACGTGCAGTATGCACTGCTATGCCAGAAAGACTGGCTTCAGGCCCTTTTCATGACCACAGATATTGTAAAATCTTCTAAAACTGAAGATTTTCTGAAAATATTCAAGGCCTGTAGCGGTTTTAGGGGCCCTTCTTTTACAAAGCGGTGGTAGGGCTACTGCACGTGTAGTGTGTGTGAAATCGACAGTACCGCCTGATTAGCACACCCACCCACCCGCGGAGGTGTTCCTGGTGGTAATCGGCAGCGCGACCACATTGGTGCACGCTGCATGAGAACCACGCATGTAGCACGTGAGCCCTTACTACTAGTTCAATGGGTGGTGGTAAGTGCAACTTTTAATTTTAGCGTACGGCCATTTACTGTCCCCATTAAAAAAAGGCCTTTTTTCCCAGCCACGGTAAAAAATGGCCCAGCACATGCCAAAAACACACGCTCACGCTACTGCAGGCCACTTTTTACCACGGCTTAGTAAAAGGACCCCTTAATTTGGCATTTTCTTTCTATGTGCAATGCTAGCTGATGCGCCATTCTGTCTGCAGTGACTTTCTCTAACTTCATATTGTGATGGCATTCAAGGGTCATGCATTTACTATATTGCCATTTTGTGGTACAATCAACGCAGTTTAAATATTATATATAGGTACTTTCCCTGTCCCTATTGCACCTGGGGCAAATGGAGGATTAAGTGACTTGCCCAATGTCACAAGGAGCCAGAGTGGGAATTGACCCGGGTTCCCCTGGTTCTTGACCACTTAGTTCTTCTTTATGTGCATGTTGCATATGCTTAATTTTCCCTGTCCCTCTAGAGCACACAGCACCATCTTGATCTTTATGAAGATTAATCAATGACAGAAGCACAAGAAGTAAACGAGCCCAGTAATGATGTGCCCCCACATCAACAAGAAGTGTGCATCAGAGAGGGCGGGACCTGGCAGAGACTCACAGAATCCTGAGCCTAAGCCTCCGTGGGACCTTATCTTACCTTTTTTCATTACTGCTGACATTTTTGTATTAAAATTGGAGCTATGATGGAAACCACCAAGGTTTAAGGGGGTTGGACAATGGGTGGCAGGGAGGGGGGAGCAGGTAAAGAAGCTACTAGTGAGGCAGAGAGGAGAGAGATGGGAATATGCTGGACTATGTGGGGAGGAGAAGCCCTTTATTCTGACGCCTGTGTTATGCAGCGTTAGAATAACACCTGGCACTTACATACATAAATGCACATTGTGACAAGGCAAGCCCCAGAGACTCCCCAGTGAAGTAGTTGAGCCCAGAACTACGGGTCCAAGAAGTCCTTGCAAGAATGAGTGAGGAGAGTAGTCCTAAAAGGATGGAATGGATTCCCAGTCCCAGCAGGGGGAGCAATGACTTGAGGCTGGGTGAGCCTGTTACTCCTGTTCCCACTAGAGGGTGAGGGGAGGATGAAGCTCAGTTTCCCTGGCTTCACCATCAGTATATAATTTCCCCCCCAGCTGTGAGAAGGGGAGGGCAGATTTCCTGGAGGTTCTCAGTCACCAGGAGAGAGGGGAGATGAATGGAGAGAGAGAGATTCCATGGAGTATGTGGAGGAAGGAAGTAGCCTGCCACTAGAGCTGCCTAAGGGAGAGGAGCCAGCTACCATGGAGTGGGATAATTCAAAGGTTGCCCTGCCCAGCACTTGAAGGCAGTGGAGGAGGCCACACCGGGCGTGGTGCTGAGAGATGGGAGAAACTGCCAACCCTGCTCCTTACAGGGTTCTCTCTGTGCTGTGAAAAGGCAGGTGATATGTGGTATTGTTTGATGTGCAAAGACTGTCCATGAAGATTTGTTCTGAACTGTTGTACTATATTTGAAGTGTGCTGAACTCTTACTAAACCCTTCTGAAGGAGGGGGAAGGGAAAGCCATTAGATCACCAGGCTGCCTCGAGCTATGTGCCGGGAGTGAACCCAGGGTCAGAGGGGAGCTGGATGGATAGAGTCAGGAAGGTAAAAGTGTGAATGTTTCCCCTTCCTCATGCTGCCGTCATCTCCGTACACTCAAAACAAAGTGAGTGAACCTATGAACTGCTGCATCCATGTTGGTGTTCTTTATTGCTGGTGGCATTTTTATTTAATCTCCCTTATGTTTTCAAACATGCTGGCTTGTGCAGCATACAGATGTACACAGAGGAAGTATAATGACGGAATAATTTTACATAGGTAGAGTAGTAATTTGTTATAAATATAATCAGTGTGTTATTTGGAGGGGATGGTTACAGGGACACCCTAGCACTGTTATATTTGTGCAGAGACAGTTTCTAACTATTTACTTATTTATGATATTTATATCCCACATTAAGCATGAATTAAGTTGAAACCTGGGATCATTTAAAATCTTTTTTTTTCTTGTGCCTACATCAAAAGAAAAAGATGGCATATGGGAACTTGCTCCTTTTGTTTTGTGAATTGAAATGGTATATTATTTTATTTATTTATTTTATTTATTGCATTTGTGTCCCACATTTTCCCACCTATTTGCAGGCTCAATGTGGCTTACATAGTACCATGGTGGCAAACGCCAGTTCCGGTATAACAGATACAGAGGGATATTGTAGAAGGTTCATGTGTGATAGACACATTTGGGAATAGGGAGGAAGGGTTAAGTTATGTCCAAGTCGAGTAATAGTTTCCTTGTGTTGCAGGATCGAGGCATTTAGGTTGGGTCCTTGGGGTATGCCTTTTTGAATGGTTAGTTTTTAGTAATTTCTGAAATTTTGGTAGATCATGCGTTGTTTGCATGGCATTTGGTAGTGCGTTCCATAATTGCGTGCTTATAAAGGAGAAGCTGGGCATAGGTTGATTTATATTTAAGTCTTTTGCAGCTTGGGTGATGGAGGTTTAAGTATGTGCGTGTTGATCATGTAGTATTTCTGGCTGGTAGGTTGATGAGGTCTATCATGTATCCTGCGGCCTCGCCGTAGATGATTTTATGAACTAGAGTGCAGATTTTAAAGGCAATACGTTCTTTGATCGGGAGCCAGTGTAGTTTTTCACATAGGGGGTTGGCACTTTCGCATCTTGTTTTTCCAAAAATAAGTCTGGCTGCGGTGTTTTGAGCAGTTTGGAGTTTCTTTATGATTTATTCCTTGCATCCTGCTTAGATTGCATTACAATAGTCTAGGTGACCCTTAGTACCATTGATTGTACCAGGATGCGGAATATTGCCCTCAGGAAGAAAGGTTTTATTAGTTTGAGTTTCCACAGTGATTGGAACATTTTCCTTGTTGTGGTTTTCGCTTGAGTTTCAAGTGTGAGATTTCGGTCGATGGTAACTCTGAGAATTTTTAGGCTATCGGAAACAGGGAGGGTGTAGTCTGGGGTGGTTATATTATTGGGTTTGTTCGTGTTATATTGGGATGCAAGGATGAGACAGTGTGTTTTTTCTGCATTTAGTTTTAGTTGGAATGCATCCGCCCATGAGTTCATGATTTGCAGGCTGAGTTTGGTTTAGTTGGTGATTTCTGTAGGGTCGTGTTTGAAGGGGATGTATATCATGACATCATCTGCATATATGTAGGGGTTAAGGCCTTGGTTGGATAAGATGTAGCTAGTGGGGTCATCGTTAGGTTGAAGAGGATCGGTGATAGTGGTGATCCTTGGGGTACACCGCAGTCTGTATTCCATGGTGATGATATATTCGAATTTGATTTGACTTGATAGGTTCTAGTGGTTAGGAAGCCCTTTATCCAACTAGGTACATTTCTGCCAATCCCGAAGTATTCAAGGATGTTTAGTAATATTTTATGGTTAACCATGTTGAACGCGCTAGACATGTCGAATTATAGAAGAAGTAAGCTTTTGCCTGCTGCAATTTCTTGTTTGAATTTGGTTAGGAGAGTAATTAGTACTGTTTCAGTGCTGTGGTTGGAACGAAATGCAGACTGTGATTCTTGCAGTATTGAGAATTTGTTTAGGTAGTCAGTAAGTTGTTTGGTTACCATGCTTTCCATCAGTTTGACTACCAGTGGGATAGATGCTACCGGCCGGTAGTTGGTGATTTCATTTTTTTCTTTGTATATTTTGGTATGGGGTAAGTAGGATTTGCCATTTTCCTTGGGGAAGAGTTCGTCTTGAAGTAAGTAATTAAGGTGGGATGTAAGAGCTAATATGAAGCATTGAGGAGCAGATTTTATTAGGTAGCTGGGGCAGGTGTCCAATTTGCAGTGAGTCTTGGTGAATTTATTAATCGCCTGGGTGACTGTTTCAGTGGTGAGGAGAGCGAAGTTTGTCCAGGTTCAATCCACTGGGTATTCATCAAGGGTTGGGTCCAGGCATTCAATGAATTTCTCTATGTCGATGGTGTTCTGTGGTAACGTGTTGCGTAAATTTACCATTTTGTGTTTAAATTATTTAGCAAGTTCGTCTGCAGATGGGATATCTGTGTTGGTTGTGGTGACCGATGTGGTGTCTAGTAGTTTGTTCACAAGGTGATAAAGTTTCTTCGTGTCTTTGTAGTCTTGCCCTATTTTGGTTTTGTAGTATGATCTTTTGGTTTGTCTTATTGCATATTTGTACTTTCTTTGAGTTTGTTTCCATATGTTGAGTGTGTGTGCATCTTTTTTTTCCATGCTCGTTCTAGTTTTCTAGTTTGCGTTTTTAGTTTTTTCAGTTCTTCGTTGTACCAAGGCAATGAGTTATGACTGCATGAGGTTCTTCTTTTTAATGGTGCTAATTTGTCTAATATGCTTCTGCATCTTTTATCCCAGTCTAGGAGATAGTATATCGAGTCAGTTTGGGCTGTCCATTCATTATCGTAGATCTTTTGCCAAAATGTTTCAGGGTCTATTTGGCCTCTTGTGGTATAGGTCATGGGTTCTTGTATTTGGTGTGTGCCTTTTTTTTGCGCCATTGAAGAGATAGGTTTAGCTTGTAGTGGTCTGACCATGGTGTGTCTGTCCAGTTAATGTCTGATATTATTAGGTTTTGGTCTGGGGACAGTTTGTGTGTGAGGAGGTCAAGTGTGTGCCCTTTGACATGTGTTGCTTATATATATGGCAATTTGAGGTCCCATAGTTGTAGGAAGTCTTTGCACTCCCGTGCGTAGGTGGAGTTTGGGTCTTCTAGGTGAAGGTTAATGTCGCCTAGTAATAATATATTGGAGTTTGCTATGCAGGTGTTTGATATGAAGTCCATGAAGTGTGATTGGCAATCGTTCCAGTTTCCTGGTGGTCTGTAAAATAAGACTCAGCTTAGGGGTCAAGCAAGGTTGTGTGGTGGATTCTGATAGAGGTGATTTCGAGTTGGGGTGTTATGGACTTGGCGGTGGTTGCGGTGGTGAAGTGGGATCGGTGGATTAGTGCTATGCCTCCTCCTCTCTTTTCTTTCCTGGTCCAGTGGGTAATTTTGTATCCTGGGGGGCATAGTTCTAGAATTATGGGCTCGTTTTGTTCATGGATTCATGTTTCATTAATGAAAAGCAGATCGAAATGTTCTGACATGATCCAGTCTGTTATTATTTCTACTTTATTTACCACGGATCTGGCGTTGATGTAACTCACTTGTATTTTTTGGTAAGGGTCAGTTGTGTTCGGTGTTATGGTGACTTTTGTTAGTTGTCAATTCTTTGGTAGTCTGGGTTTGTTCTGGCCTGTTTTTCCCTTGTGTTGTTGTTGTCCGCATGTTGGTGTACTATCTTTTTTTGGGATGTTGCCAATTTGGTGGGGTGTATTTGGTCAGTCTATTGTGGTTATGTATTATGGGAATGATGTTGAGTTCTGCGAGTGGGGTGGATAGTGTGTGGTGGATCAGAGATATGGAGTAGATTGTTAGGAGTAATTTGGCGGTGTTCATGTGGTATGTGTTCCCTTTAGGCTGCTGGTAGGTACGTTTGGTGGTTGTGTGATTGGGCTTTGTTCGTTATGGGTGGATCTTATGTTCTGGGCTTATGTGTTTTATGTATTTTCGGCTTGTCTAAAGGTCTTGTGTGGTCAGTGGTGGTTCTGAAGCCTTTGTAGTGTTGGGATTTGTGGTTGATCTGAGTCCTTTTTAGTATTGGTGGGCAGGGGAGGTGGTTTAATTGCTTGGATTTAGATGGTATACTCACAGATAGTTGTTCAGATGTATTGCCCTTAGTTCATGTTGTGTAGGAGGGTGGAATCTGGGGGAGACTGCCCAGGGTCCTGATTGCCCAGCAAATTTGACCATAGTTTTTAAATTTGCGAGGGTCCTGTGGTCTATAAAATGTACTTGCCTTTTTTATTACTACTTTTTCACAGAAAGATTGAATAATTAGAGAAGGGCTTCCTTCATGCAGAAGTTTTGTCCAGCATCAGTCTAAATATGCCAACATTGTCCAGTTCAGAACACTGTTAGCCGACAAGTTCATACAAAGTTAATTATGTTCAGTAGAAAATAAATCTGTTGCCTCTGACTGCTTGCTATGTGAATATTGCATAAAGTATTACAAATTAAGGGCATTTGCTTTAAACTTTGTTTGAATTAATTTATCGAGTCCATACATGTACATGGTTTTGCTTTTTAATCCCAAACGTGAATCCTAAGGGTGGTTGAACAATTAGGTATAAACTGTGTTGTTTCTGACTTTACTTGTTTTGGAATTTGGACTGCTTTGTGTCCTGTGCTGATCTGTACAACTGCTGTCTTAGCAGAGTACAGAAGAAAATGATTTATGTTACTTTTACCAGTATTTTTACTGCTTTTAGAATCTGGCTTTCTGGGGGGGGGGGGGGGGGGGGGAGGTCAAGGTGACTGCGGAATGGCAAGGGCTTGGCAGGCCGGGAACTGGGATGGAGGAGATTACTTGTGGCAAGGACGGGCTAGATTTCTGCGGGGACAGGCGTGGATGAACTAGATTCCCCACGGTAACGGGTTGGATTTCTGTCCCAATGCAACTCTCTACTTTGCCGTTCTCCTGGTGTACTTGGGTCTTTCTATCAATATTAGTGCTACTTTGCCCCTTTCTCCATACCTTGGGGTCTATTTCACTGTTTGTGTTGCATTGCCCTCTCAAAGCAGCTGGGAGATTTTATACCACTGTTAGTGCTGTTTGCACTTCTTTTGGTGCTGAGGGATCTTCATGCCACTCTTGATGTTTTGAAGTGCTGTTGCCTCTGTGGCATATACCTGCTAACATGTTTTATGTAAGTTTGATTAAAAATGGATGGAAAAAGTCATTTTTGTGAATGCCTCATTGACTTGAATCGATTTGAATGATCTGAATAATTCAGAATTGGAAAATAGGGATAATAAAAGTTGATTGAATATGAACCAAACTAAAAATGTTTGCCATGCACATACCTATAGCTCACATAAAAAAACTTGTCTAAAAATGTATGTACAGTAAGCTCTCACACCGATGTTAACATGGCAGTGCTCATTCACGGTTTGTACAGACTCTCCTTATATATAAGTATTTACTAAGCACAATGTCCTTTCTCTTCGATACTAAGCAAACAGTTTCAGGCAATGCAGGTAACTTACCAGCGTCTGATTTGCAGACACCATTGTTGAATTAGTATCATCCCCTCTAATTGGAACCAGAGGCATGGTGCCAAACTTTTGTTTTGAAAGATCAGAGGAAGAGTGACGCCGCAAAATCACAGGTTGGAGGTCATCATGCTATAAAAAGATAGATAGTTGCTGATTTTTAAGAATCAACACATTTTCTATCAAAATTTACAGAGGTATAGGGGGCAATATTCAGTATGGTTTAAGAGGGCAGGAGAGGCTCCTACTCGCTTAAACCATGCGGAGCAGACCAGACACTGATATTCAGCAGCACTTAACTGGGCCTTTGACCAGTATGCTGGGATGATCTGGGGCTATAGCTTGAGCAGAATTGACACTTAACCCGTTAACAGCAATATTCAATCTACTAACTGGTTAAGTAAGCACATAAAATTAGGACAGCAAAAAGGATGTCCTAACTTATCTACAGAGCTAACTGGGCACTGGTCTGAATATTGGCCAGTGGCCGGTTAACATCTAGGTGGCAGCACTGACCTAGATAGTCAGTGATGAAGCCCATGGTCTGGCATTGAATGTGTGGCTTTAATTCAGCCCATGGCTATCAACAGCTTAAAAACTGCTGAATACCATGGGCTGAATATTGGGCTCTAATTCTATAACTGGCTACATTAAAAAGTCAGTGGTATCTAGGTAATGGAATTCAAATGAGACCAAAATGGCAGCTAAAGGGAAAGATTTCTTCAGGGACACAGTGTAGGTAACCAGTTTTGCAGCAATTTGTGTGATTTTCCACTACTTCATAATGCGTCTGAGTTAATAATTGTATTATGTAACACATTTATTTATTTAGATTTTGCTCACACCTTTTTCAGTAGTAGCTCAAGGTGAGCTACATTCAGGTACACTGGATATTTCTCTGTCCCAGGAGGGCTCACAATCTAAGTTTGTACCTGAGGCAATGGAGGGTTAAGTGACTTGCCCAAGATCACAAGGAGCAGCAGTGGGATTTGAACTGGCCACCTCTGGATTACAAGAGCAGTGCTCTAACCACTAGGCCACTCCTACACTCCACATATACCACTAGGGGTGACCCAAGACAGTTTGCCGCCTGAGGCGAGGGGATGGTCTGCCTCCCCGGTTTCGCTCCGCTCTTCCCACCTCCAGGTCTTCTCTGCTTTGCCTACCCTCCAGTCTGACATATCCCAAAAGTTGGGGTGGCAGCGGTTCCCATATGCTGTCCTGCTGCCAGCTCCGGCCACTTCTCTCTACTGCGGCCCACCCCGCCTCTGAGGAAATCGGAAGTACGTCAGAGAGGCAGGCCATAAAAGAGAAAGGGTCAATGGCAAGGCGGTCAATGGGAACTGCTGCCACCCTGACTTTTGGAAGGCAAGCAAAGAAGGTAAATTCAGGGAAGGAAAGGTGGGGGGGCGATGGCAGAATGCAACAGGCATGGGGGTGGATGCTGCTCCAAAAGAGTGCCGCCTGAGGCCCCTGCCTCAGGTGCTCTAATGGTAGGGCTGCCACTGTATAGCACTGTTGTACACATAGAGGTAGCTGGTCCACAGGCGAACTATGTATTGCAGCTCCAGGGACCCACATATAGGACTGCATTCTATATATTACACCTAAAAATTCAGCGCTAAAATGAAATTTGCTTAAGCATATTCTATAAAGTACGCCTTCATTTAGGTGTACTTTATAGAATAAGCCTAAATTTCTGCGCGGTTTATAGAATGCACCAAACGCCGGTCCATGCGACTAAATTTAGTCACAGCCAATTACGCTAAGTGAAACTCGGTCTAAATCCCAATGTGTAGGCGTGGAGCGGGTGTATTCTATAACCATGAATATAGATTTTAGATACGCCTACAGCTCACCCATTCCATGCCCATTGACATGCTCCCTTTTCAATTATGCAACTTAGAATTTACGTGCACCATGTTATAGAATACACTTAGCAAGTAGGTTACATAAATTCTAATTAATGCCAATTAATGCTGATAATTGGTTGATAACATCCAATTATCAGCGCTGACGAGCTTGTTAACCAATTAGCTTATGAGCATTGTTATGGAATATGCTTCGATTTCCGCACGTAAATCTCAGCGTGAGATATAGAATCCCGGGGATAGTGTGTGGAGGAGAGGCCTCTCCTCTTATTTGAGGTCTCGAGGAGCGGGGAATAGATGACTCTTCCAAGGCCCTAGTGTTAACTCCACACTCTCAGTGATTTTCAATCTCTCTCTTTTTGATCTCCTAGTAACTTCCACTGTCCACTCCAGCAATATCACATCTAAATCTGATTTTGGATATTTTGTGACAAACGTGCAAAAATCCAGAAGCGAACATGTCCAACTGTTTCGAAAAGGACCATTTGCTAGACGTTTTTGTGCCCAGTGCGTCTATTTTTTAGGACCAGTTTTGATTTTAAAAAAGTCCAAAGGAAAAATTCATGAAAACAGGCCATTGGGATGTATTGGGGGAGGGGTGGGGACATTCTTAGTAGACTGGCCACACAGACATCCCAACACAGCAGTGGGGCACTCAAGGGGACATTGCAGAAACCAGATACACATCTCACCGTTACCTCCTTATATTGTATGGGGAGCCTTCCAAAACCCACGAAAAACTTACTGTACCCAACTGTACACCACTACAATAGATGTTTACCTGGGTCCTTTTATATGAAGGCCACTGCAGCGTCCCCTAGGGTGCCCCACTGCTCTTTTGGGATGTCTGTGTGATCAGTCTGCTAAGAATGCTGACTCCTCCTGCACCCCAATGGTTTGATTTTATGCGTTTTTCACTTGGTCTTTTTTTTTTAATCTTTTTCAAAAATGATCCAAAAAAATAGACACAGTGAGCAAAACAAAGTCTAGCAAATGGCCATTTTTGAAACAAAACGATAGATGTTTTTCTGTTTTGAAAATGGCCATGTTTGCTACTGGATTTTTGGTCATTGTCTGCAAAACATCCAAAGTCAGATTTAGCCGTCATACCGAAAATTCCCCTCCAAGTGACTTAAGCCAATACACCTCTCACCTTCTTTCACTTTCAGCCCCTACATAAATACTGTATACCCAAATAGCTGACTTTTTTGTTGTCTGTATCAATATGTTTGCTGAGGACTGGTCAGTTCTTCAAAAGGAAGGAGAAGATGCTACTTTATCAGAAGGCTGGAAAGTGCAGATGGCCACCCATACCCCAGCCATGCCCAAATATAGTTCTCTAATGCTCACTCTAAAACAAAAATACACACGAAAACAGACTGGAACAAAAAACACAATCCTACTTCCTTCTCTTGTTTTCTCCTCTACCTCTCACCATAGACTCGCCTACCTCTCACCTAAAACTAACAACCTATCTTATAGCACTGACAATCATGAGCAGTGTGTACACATAGAAGGTAGAAATAATGTGGTCCATGGTACAATATCACAATTTGCAGTAACAAAACACTGGCTGTGTTAATAGTGTCTTTTACTGCTTGCACTTTAGCAATTATGGGGTTACTGCATTGTGGTAAACGGTGCTGTTTCATTACTTTCTGTGAATAGGCCTGTAATGCTACCAACTCTCTAGATGCCTGCATTAAAGCCCAGATATGGGCTTTCATCTGAAAATATCACTAATATCATTCTCATCAGATTTATTATATCATCTCAGCTGGGTTAGAGACAAAACAACATTCCCTTCTGGCTTAGTGAATTGCCTCTAGCAGTTTATGATATCTGCCTCAACAGCCTAAAGTCCACGCAATGATCATTTTAGTCAAAGGTCAGATTCACATCTTACTTCTATTAGCTCACTCTGGACCCCTTTTACCAAGCTGCGGCAAAGGGAGACCTGCGCTGGTGTTGGTGTGTGTTTTTGATGAACACCGAAGCCCCCATTTACTGCAGCAGGTAAAAAGCAGGTCTTTCTTTTTTTTTTTTTAAAAGAAATGGCCTTGCTGCAAGTGAAGCACTTGGTGCGTGGCCATTTCGGGGGTGGAGGGGGGGGGGAACCCTTACCACCACCCACTGAGGTTGCAGTAAGGGCTCCCACGCTAATCTGGTGGTAACCGAGCAGCGCGTGGCACTGACCGATTATCACGTGCTAGGGGTGGGAAGTACCGCCGGGCTGCCACTTCCTTTTTAGTGATCGGTAAGCCCACGTTGGGCTTACCACTGCTTTGTACAAGGGGCCCTCTTAGACTACTACTTATATAGCTACGATCGGATTTATGTAAACATTGGGTGAGGTTGTACATAGAAGTTCCCACCATGTATTAGGGAATTATACAGTATTCTGTTATTCATTAAGATCCCATCAAAGAATATAGTGCTGGAAATTACCTGTGCTTTGAGAATGCTGGTAATCCAGTCCCACATGTCTGACTGCTCCATACAACACAAATATCTGCAGAAGAAGGAAAACAGAGCAAAACTGAATGTAAGATCATGTAAACAACAAGAATGATTTCCTAGGGAAGGAGGAGGGGGCATGGGGAGAAAAGTATAACATTCTACAAAGGATTGGATTGGATTCCTTGATTTTATATACCGCTTTGCTTTGCCTTACCAAAGTGCAACAGAAACTATCAGTTAATAACAAAGTACATGTTCCAGGCCATGTGGAGACTTCGGCGCATCAGATATCTCCTTCCCAGAGAACTGTTCCGTACCCTTGTCCACTGGCTTGTCCTATCCCACCTGGATTATTGTAGTGGTATTTATGTGGGTTGCCAGACCTCCTTGTTGAAAACGTTCCAAACGGCTCAGAACACTGCGGCACGGCTCATCCTTAAAGAAAGGCGTTTTGCACATGCTGAACCCCTGCGATTTAAACTTCATTGGCTGCCAGTACAGGAGCGCATCGCTTTTAAGATCTGCTCCCTAACACATAAAATCATTTATGGGGCCTCCCCGGATTACATGCTCCCCTTGATCGACCTTCCGCCTAGAAATGCCAACCCTGCTGCTCGGTCCTATCTCCACCTCCATTTTCCGAATTGTAAGGGAGTTAAGTATAAGAAAATCTTCGCCTCGTCCTTCTGTTATTGGAGTCCCAAATACTGGAACACATTACCTCGTCACCTTAAAACTCAAGAGGATCATGCCCTTTTCAAGAAGTTGTTAAAGACATTCCTCTTTGCTAAGACTTACCACTCAACTTGCCATGTTGATTAAAGTATCCCTTGTCCCTTACCCTACCTAGTTCACGTTGTTAGTTTCTTCCCTCCAACCTACTTCTTTATGCTTGACTAAGCTATTAAGTTTGTACTCTTATTTAATTCTCTGTGAGCCACATTGCGCCTGCATGAGTGGGAAAATGTGGGATATAAGTAATAAATAAATAAATAAATAAATTTAGATCACATTCTATGATGCAGAACACTAGATTCTGTATATGGCTTCCAAAATGTAGACGCATTAGAATAATGTGTCATAATTGCAGAGCCTAACACAGCATGCCTGCATGACTGTATGAGACATCCCCCTCATTGCTAAAAAATTTTCTGCTGTTGTAGTAGTCTGCTCTTCCTATAGTTATTTGTGTATTCTACAATATTATTCAGGTAGAGCATAGCCAACTTTTCTATTTTTGAATATTTCTAGGATAAGCAGCATAAAATCTGTTCTATTCTTTTGGGATCTTGCCAGGTACTTGTGACCTGGATTGGCCACTGTTGGAAATAAGATACTTGGCTTGTCCCAGTATAGCAAAGTTTATGTTAAATCAGAGATCTCAACCTCCAGTCTTGAAGGGCTTCAAACCATTTGAGTTTTCAAGGTATTTCTAATATGAAACAGAGAAATATTTTGATACAGTGCAGGCAGTGGGCAATGATATCTATCTCATACATATTTCTAAGTTTCCAAGTGTAGTCTATATTTGATACATTGCACATTATCACATACATCTGAGTGGTTTATATAAAACTAGTAAAAAAGGCCCGTTTCTGACACATATGAAACGGGCGCTAGCAAGGTTTTCCTCATAATGTGTATGTTTTGGAGAGTGTATGCGAGAGTGACTGTGTGTGATAGAGAGAGTGAAAGTGCAAGTGTGTGTGTGTGTGTGAGAGAGAGAGTGAGTCTGGGTGTGAGTGTGTCTGTGTGAGAGTGTGTGTGTGAGAATGAGAGTGTGTGCAATTGCGTATGGGAGACACAGTGTGATAGAGAGAGAGAGAGTGTGTTTCACACAGATACAGTGTGTGCGAGAATGAGAGTGTGTGTGAGGCACAGATTGTCTGTGAGACTGAGTGTATGAGACCAAGCAAGTATGTAAGTGACTGTGTGACACATAGAGAGTGAATGTGATACACTGTGAGACATAGAGTGTATGAGAGTGAGAGACAGAAACACATTGTCTGTGGGAGAGAGAGAGTGTGTGTGTGTGAGAGAGAGAGAGAGAGAGAGAGAAAGAGAGAGAGTGTGTGTGTGTGTGACAGAGATACCTCCCTCCCTCTCTCTCTATGGTGTCAGGCCCCCCTCTTTCTCTGGTGTCTGAGATTGCTGCCACTGCACCTAAGCAATTGGTGTGCTGGAGGAGAGGAAGAGAGAGAGAGAGTGTGTGTGTGGGGTGGGGGGGATGTGTTGGAGGGGTTCAGCTTGGAAGAAGAGGGGTATGGGGGATTCAGGATGCGCTGCCAGATGAAAGTGAGAGAGTGAGTGTGTGTGTGTGTGTGTGTGTGTGTGTGGGGGGGGGGGGGGGTTCAGGAAGCAATGGCAGATGACAGAGTGAGGGAGTGTGTGTGTGTGTGGGGGGGGCAGGGGGTACAGGAAGCGCTGCCAGATGAGAGAGAGAGTGAGTGTGTGTGTATGGGGTTTCATGAAGCGCTGCCAGTTGAGAGTGAGTGTGTGTGTGTGTGTGTGTGTGGGGGGGGGGGGGGGTAGGGGGGGTTCAGGTAGCGCTGCCAGATGAGAGATAGAGTGAGTACGTGTGTGTATGGGGTTTCTGGAAGCGCTGCCAGATGAGAGTGTGGGTGTGTGTGTTTTGGGGGTGTGTTGGGGGGGGTTCAGCTTGGAAAAAGAGGGGTGTGGGTGGTTCAGGAAGCGCTGCCAGATGAGTGAGTGTGTGTGTGTGTGTGTGTGTGTGTGGGGGGGGGGGCGGTTTTTCAAGTTTTGCCAGATGATAGTGAGTGTTTGTGGCGTGTGTTCAGGAAGCACTGGCAGATGAGAGAGTGAGTGAATGTGTGTGTAGGGGGGGGGGGGGGTTCAGGAAGCGGGGCTAAATGAGAGTGAGTGAGTAAGTGTGTGTGTGTGTTGGGGGGGGTTCAGGTACGGCTGCCAGATTAGTGAGTGACTGTGTGTGGGGGGGGGGGGGTGGCAGGGGTTTCAGGAAGCACTGCCAGATGAGACAGAGTGATTGTGTGGGGGTGAGGTGCGTGGAGGGGGGGTTCAGGAAGCGTTGGCAGATGAGATTTTGTGAGAGTGTGTATGTTGGAGGGGTGTGGGGGGTGTGTTGGGTGGTTCAGTTTGGAAGAAGAGGGGTGTGTGGGGGGTCTGGAAGCGCTGCCAGATGAGTGTGGGGGGTGGTTTATCAAGCGTTTGCAGATGAGAGTGAGTTTGTGTGTGTGTGTGGGGGGGGGGGGTTCAGGTAGCGCTGCCAGATAAGAGAGTGTGTGTGTGTGTGTGGTGGTGGTGGGGTGGTTCAGGAAGTGTGGCTAAATGAGAGTGAGTGAGTGTGTGTGTGTGAGGGGGAGGGTTCAGGAACAGCTGCCAGATTAGTGAGTGACTGTGTGTGGGTGTGGCAGGGGTTTTAGGAAGCGCTGCCAGATGAGAGTGAGTGTGTGTGTGTGGTGGTGGTGGGGTGGTTCAGGAAGTGTGGCTAAATGAGAGTGAGTGAGTGTGTGTGTGTGTGTGGGGGGGGGGGGGTTCAGCAACAGCTGCCAGATTAGTGAGTGACTGTGTGTGGGTGTGGCAGGGGTTTTAGGAAGCGCTGCCAGATGAGAGTGAGTGTATGTGTGTTGTGGTGGTGGGGTGGTTCAGGAAGTGTGGCTAAATGAGAGTGAGTGAGTGAGTGTGTGTGTGTGTGTGTGTGTACGTGGTTTCTGGAAGCGCTGCCATATGAGACAGAGTGTATGTGTGTGTGAGGGGGGTTCAGGATGCGCTGGCAGATGAGATTTTTAGAGAGAGAGTGTGTGTGTTGGAGGGTTGTGGAGGGTGTGTTGTGGTGTTCAACTTGGATGAAGAGGGGTGTGGGGGGGGTCTGGTAGTGCTGCCAGATGAGTGAGTGAGTGAGTGTGTGGGGGCAGGGGTTTCTGGAAGCGGTGCTTTGAAGATGAGTGAAAGAAGCGCTGCTAGATTGCAGGGGTTTGTTTTTTTGCCTTCACTGCCTCCTCCGCGCGATGTTCCCCCCCCCCCCCGCCACCGCCGCCGCCATCCCACCCAGCACGATAGTCCCGCTGCCGCCGCCATTCCACCCACCGTTGCGTAGTGTTGCTGGCGGGGGACACGAAACCCCGCCAGCATAAGTCCTGTCTTCAGACTCCGGCGTGATCTTCAGCATTGCTAGCCTCTGCTGGGCGGGGTTATGTGCGTCTGACGTCCTGTACGTGCATGACGTCAGACGCACAGAAGCCCTGCCTGCAGAGGCTAGTAATGCTGAAGATCACGCCGGAGTCTGAAGACAGGACTTATGCTGGCGGGGTTTCGTGTCCCCCGCCAGCAAAGGTACGCGACGGTGGGTGGCTTGGGGGGGGGGGGTGTTGCACCTCCTGTTTTTTTGTGGGATTTCTTTTTTTCTGTTGAGGTTTGTTGGTTGTTTTTTGGGGGGGGCGTTGCGCGAGGGGGGCGGGGGGTGTTGGACCTCGGTCATTCTCTGGCGGGGCTCCATTTTATCTATGTAGCTTTTGGGTGTTTTTCTAGGTTGGTAGCCAGCGTTTCCTTGGCAGGGGGAGGAGTAGGGAAACACACTCCTCCCCCTTCCTTGATGCGGTCCCTTCTTTCATTTTTCTGTTGGTTTTCCGCCCTCGACGTCATGACGTTTGACGCGAGGGCGGGGCAGCAAGTCGTTCAGTGGCTTCACCACCACGAACTTACGAACCGTTCTGGGAGTCTGAGTGACTTCAGAACGTTGTCCTCAGAACGTTGAGGGTGCGTTTTATTATATTAGATTGTTAAATAAATATAGATATGTAATCTAATATTCAGAAAAAGAAAAAGAGAGAAAGAGAAGAATTATACAATTACATTGTTAAGCAAAGAGAGAAAAAGAGATGGATCAGCATTGCTGTGCCTCACTTCTAGGCCATTAGCAGTACACAACACCCTGAATTAAATGGGGAAACCATTATCATTGATTAAAAGCCTATGTAAAAAATGTGTTTTGAGCCCTATCTTAAATTTAAGATGTGCCATCTTTAGTCTTAGGCGAGTTGCAAAGCATTACAGAGTGTTAGCGCAGAGCTGAGTTTTGTGCTTACTAATATGAAACACACTGAGATAAAATTCACAAATGTAGGCCTTGAAGCAACATTTCTCCCCAGCCCAACATGGACCTTGAGATAGAGAGAGTGGAATGCCAGCCTCTACTCAGCCTACTCAGGGGGTACTGCAGGGCTCTTTTTTTTAAGTTCAATTTCTTTTTAAAAAAAAGCACAAAGCACAAACACACACAGAGCCAAAAAAAACCCCCAAACCCAAACTCAACCCCCAATAAACACCAGAGTGAGGCACAATCTAGAAAGGTTCTAAACAATAAAGAAATAATCACTAATCTTACAAAAATAAAACTAAGAAGTAAACCATCAGTGACTTTGTAGACAGAAATCAACATGGCAGATGGGAATACTAAAAAAAAAAATCACATATCCAGTTTCTGATTAAGCGGCTGCCAAATCTTCTGCAGTGAATCAAGCCATTTGCTCACCATTGCAGTCTTATATTTATAACATAACAATACAGTATTCCATCAAAATATGCATTATTAGCATGAGAAGACTTCCAATTATTGAGCAATTGTTGAAGAGCGAGAGAAACCAAAATATTCAATAAACGACTCTGCACTGGTGACAAATACAGGAAGAACGAAATACAATAATTGCCAAGCTAAGGTGTCCTTTTACTAAGGTGCACTGAAAAATGGCTTGCGGTAGTGTAGGCGCCGGTTTTGGGCACGCGCCAATCCATTTTTCAGCTCGCCTGTAAAAAAGGCCTTTTAAAAACGTTTGCTGAAAATGGATGTGCGGAAAAATCAAAATTGCCGTGCGTCCATTTTGGGTCTGCGACCTTTATGCCAGCCATTGACCTAGCGGTAAAGTCTCACGCGGTAACTGGGTGGTAATGACTTTCGCGCATCAAATGCCACTTGCCGTGCATCCGATACACGCATCTGAAAAATGATTTTTCGGCCGCATGCCAAAAATGTAATTGCCGCAAGAGCCATGTGGTAACTCCATTTTGGCACGCTTACGCAGCTTAGTAAAAAGGCCCCGAAGTAGGCAGGTATCGGAAGAATATCACTAATATCCTTCCATATAGATTCCCAAAAAGAATAAATTGGAGGGTATTCAAATATCATGTAGATAATAGTGCCATTCTCTTGATTACAGTATTAGAACTGTGGTCCTTGTCATAGGCCCAGTCTAAATTTATTGGGTGTCCATGTAGTTCTATGTGTGAACTACATGGACTGCATAAGTTTAGCTGATAAGGGAGGGCACATGACCTTCCCCCAGAAATGCTTCCAATCAATATCTTCTGTGGATATTTTAGATTCTCCTGTCCACAGATCTTGAACACTTAAAGGACCACTATAAATGCTATCACGTAAGTTTTAAGAACACAGTGAGGCAGAGTGACCATAAAAACCAGTTATTTTAACCAAGACAGCTAATCCAGCAGTCTCCGACATTTGCCATGTATCCGAATGTATTGTAGGTACCTCAGAGCTCTTCACTGTGTAAAAAGAATAAACATGGTTTAGAGACCATGTATAAGCCACACTTAGGTGAGTCCAGTCTGAAAATGGTAATAAATTATTATCTTTGTTACAATGTTTGTGATCCTAGTATTAGATCCTCTGGAAAGCATGATATGAGATCAAAAAACAGATCACATGAATAGAATAAAAAGATATGATAGAAGTTTTGAAGAAGAGAAGAGAGGTTGACTAAGAGTCAGGTAGCGTAAATGAGGGTCACTTCAGCTATTTAGCACAGCTAGGACAGAAATTAATATACAAAGTGGCAAAATACTTACAGCTGTTGTTTTTCCAGGTATACAGTGAATCCCCACCTAGTCATCAATAAGGAAGATACAAACAAAACACTGTGAGTCTTGTAATGGAAAACAGTTTCACAAAAGACAGTGTCTAAAAGAAACCTTAAAAAAACAAAGATCTGAAAAGATCCCTAATTAGTCAATATAGGGAGCAATTTTCAAAAATTCAGTGTGTGAAAAATTTGGGCATGTCTTACCCTCATAACTTTAGGCAGATTTTCAAATACAAACTACTCAGTGATTTCTTTGAAAATGCAACTACAGCAATGCTCTTGAGAGAACCTTTTCTGGCCCCACCCTTTTTTTACTGGTTCTCTATTGTTCCTTCATGATTCTGTTTGGACATTTGAGGGTTGATATTTAAAGCGATATAACTACTACTACTACTACTACTACTACTACTATAAATCATTTCTATAGCGCTACCAGTCGTACGCAGCGCTTCACAATTGAACATGACGAAAAGACAGTCTCTGCTCAAAAGAGCTTACAATCTAAATCAGGACAGACAGACAGGACCAATAAGGATAAGGGTAGGACAGACAGAAGTGTTGGAATGTAATTGTATTTTGCATGCATTGCCTGTCACCTATTATTTCTCTGTGATTACTCTGTGACCTCTGATGTGAATTACTTAGAGAGGTCACATAGCTATGCAACTTCCTGTGGGGGTCAGATGCAGCACATGGAGCACATGGAGCACATGGAGCTCATGGAGCTCATGATCTCTCCTAACCTGAGAGGATCTATGGTGGTGTGAGCATCCATTACCATCTAAGCACATGGAAGGAGCTGATAATACAAATGTATAGTAATATGTAAATATAAGCCTGTCTGATTATAATCTAACTACAAACTGTGAGTAAACAGATGTTTTGTTACTTCAACTTTAAAGTGACTCAGCAGTGAATTATTCAGGGGTGAATGAGAGAGAGATGAAGAAAGAAATTAACATTTCTAAAGCTGAAGCTGTGTGTACTAAAATCTGCTAATTATTTACTACAAAAATAATCCAACAAAAGGGTTATGGGCCCAGGGTCCAGGAATTGAAAAAGAAGAGAAATATTACCAGGCAGAAAAAAAAAAAGGCCACATTTTTCTCTTAAGTTTTAAAGGAAAGATTCAGTCTGTCTCTCTCTCCCCCCACACAGCAGACAGAAGGCTAAGAAAATGGCTGAGGGAAGAAATTCACCATTTTTCTATTCTCTCAAGGTGCCTAAATTAACTGAGTTTAATTATCAGCAATGGGAATTAAGATTCATATGTTTCCTTCGAGCAAAAAGATTAGATATATGCTTAGACCAAGACAGAACAGATGAAAATATGGCTGAATGGGACAATGCAAACTATTATGTGAAGTGCATGCTTTTGGAAGCTCTCTCAGAGAAACAAGCCATATTAGTGGAGGGAAAAGATACACCAAAGGACATTTTATATAAACTGAGAACTATGTATGCAACTACATATGCAAAGCAGCAACCAATTTGGTTGGCAGAGTTGAATGAAACCAAATTAAGGGATAAAAGTAAATGTAATGATCACATTATGCATCTTATGTCTTCATTTCAAAAGCTAGAACTTTCTGGAATTCCCATGTGTGATGCATTGAAAAGAGCATTTCTTTTTACCTCACTATCAAAGAAGTTTGATGTTTTTAGGTCTGTAAATGAGGCCATTGAAGGGCAATCTTTTGAACAGGCAACATCAAAACTAAGGCAGGAATGCATAATAAATGATTCTGAGGAGATGTGTTCTCAAAGTCAGTCAGAGAGAAATGAAACAAATTTCTTGGCAAAGAACAGAGGAAGGCGGAGCTATGGGAAAACTCCACCCAAGGGCAAGCTGATTTGCTACTCATGTGGAAAGGAGGGACATGTATCTAAATGGTGTAAGGAAACACAAAACACTCCCTCTAGCTCACCTAAGCCAATGGAACTAAAGAATTTTCAAACCAGGAAATGTATGAAGGACAAAGATAAACACAAGGGCTTTCTAATGGCAGAAAAATCTTTGACTATGGTAAATAATAATTCAAATGAAAGTACTTGGATTTTGGATTCAGGGAGCACATGCCATTTAACCAATTGTAAAGATTTCTTTCAGGAAATGTGTCCAGAGGAAGGTATTCTTAAAACTGCAAACGCAGGGACTGCTAAGATCCAAGCAAAAGGTATTGGATTCTTAAAATGCAAAGTGTCTAATGAAGTTAAAGAAATTCCTGTAAGTGATGTCTTGTATATTCCCCAAGCAGTTTGCAATATGCTTAGTGTATCTACATTAGATAAGAAGGGATTTGTGATTCATTTTGAAAAAAGTAAGTGCACAATCTCTAAAAATGATGAAGTGTATGCTGAAGCTTTTATGCATAATGATGTTTATAAGCTGAACATTTCAGGTGAAGCCTCACATATGGCGCAAGTAAGGAAGAATGATGGTAAATGTAGTCTGGAAATCTGGCACCGCCGCCTGGGACATCGTGATTCTAAGGTGATCCAGGATCTTTACAGTAAGCAACTGGCCACCGGCATTCAGATAAGTGCAGATGCTGGTAAAATGGAGAAATGCATAGACTGTGTTACTCAAAAAGGTGTGAGACCCTCATTTCCTGCATACACAGGAAATAGGAGTAATAAAGTGCTGGACTTAATACACAGTGACTTATGTGGACCGTTTAATATCCCATCATTGGGAAATAACAGATTTGTGCTAATATTCTTGGATGATTTCTCTAGATACTGTGTGGCCTATTTGCTGAAAGAAAAAAGTCAAGTCACAGACATGCTGAAGAAATACGTAGCCATGGTGAGCAATAAATTTGAAAGAAAACCAAAGGTTCTTCAGACCGACAATGGTGGTGAGTTCACTTCACAAAGCATGCGCACATTTCTAGAACAAGAAGGCATTCAGCATATCACAACAGTAGCTTATACACCAGAGCAAAATTCTGTTGCAGAGAGAAAATTTAGGTCACTTGTGGAAATGACCAGATGTATGCTGTCAGATAGCAATCTCCCTAAAAGACTATGGGGGGAAGCCATTCTCACAGCAGTGTACCTACAAAACAGAATGCCAACTAAAGGCGCTGAGCGCACACCACATGAGACATGGCATGGTAGGAAGCCAAACCTGTCACACATAAGAACATTTGGAAGTACAGCATATGCTCATATACCAAAGCAAAGAAGGCATAAGCTGGATTCCACAACAGAAAGGGGCATTTTAGTTGGCTATGCTCCAGGACACAAAGGATATAGAATTTTGAATCTGAAAACTGGCATTGTTGGCATAAGACATGTTACATATTTTGATGAAAACAAGAGGGTTGATAAAGGCTGGATTATCCCAGATGAGCCTTATCATCCAGAATATGAAACTAGAACCATAATAGACATGCCAGTGTATATAAATGCCATACCAAGGCAGATGTCTGAAAGCAACTCACCTGTATCTAACGAGGAACAGGCAGAGGAAACAGACACAGAAAGGATCATTGAAGAAGACAGTACAGTTGGAGAAGGGGAATCAATTGGAGAAGAACTCTCAGATTTTGAGGATGCAGAAAGGTCAGACCAACCTGTTGTCAGACGCTCATCCAGGGAAAACAAAGGTGTTCCACCCCCAAGACTGTCTTACCTAACAAAGTCAGCAGAAGCTCAAGAGCCCTTAACATGGGATGAGATTGAGAAAATGCCAGCAGAAGAAGCTGCTGAATGGCGTAAAGCTGCACAAGAAGAAATTGATGCATTGGATAAAAATAATACTTGGATTCTTACAAAATTACCTCCTGGCAAGAAAGCTATAGGATGCAAATGGGTATTCAAGTTAAAAGGGAATGCACAAGGAAAAGTGGAAAGGTATAAAGCCAGATTAGTGGCAAAGGGATATCTTCAAAAATATGGAGAAGATTTTGATGAAGTGTTTGCACCTGTAGTGAAACACACGACAATAAGAACACTTCTGAGCATTGCAGTCTCAAAAGGCATGCAAGTCAAACACATTGATGTGAAAACAGCGTTTTTTCATGAAGATATAACTGAAGACTTGTACATGGAACAACCAACAGGTTTCATAAATACAAAACAAAGACAGCTAGTGTGTAGATTAAACAAAGGTCTTTGTGGATTAAAGCAAAGTGCAGAATGTTGGAATGAAAAATTGCATGAAATATTGACAAATTTAGGATTTAAGCAAGGTGAAGCAGATAAATGCTTGTACACTAGGTGCACAAATGGACAATATGCATACATTTTAGCTTTTGTTGATGATCTGCTCATTGCAAGCAAAAGTGAGCAAGAGTACAAGGACATTGTAAAGTGTTTAAACCACAATGTTGAGATAAAAGAACTTGGTAATGTGTCATACTATCTTGGTATAGAAATTGAGAAACAAAATGATGGTTCTTATCTTCTAAGCCAGAAGCAGAAAATAAATGAGCTTATTGAAAGTTTAGGTATGCAAGATGCCCAAGTTGTAAGCACTCCCATGATCACTGATTTTCTGAAGGATGAAACAGTAAGAGAACCTTTACCAGATAACATCCAATATAGATCAGCCATAGGTAAGCTTTTATATCTAGCTACCACATACAGGGCTGATATAGCAAATGCAGTAGGAATTTTGAGCAGAAGGGTCAGCTCACCTACCAAATCAGATTGGACTGCAGTTAAAAGGATGGTAAGGTATTTAAAGGGTACCATTGATTGTAAATTAAAGATTTCAGCCAATAGTAATCCAAAACTAATATGTTACTGTGATTCAGATTGGGCAGGGGATCATTCTGATTATAAATCCACAAGTGGATATGTGTTTATGTATGGAAATGTACAAATTTCATGGGCCAGTCATAAACAAAGTATTGTGAGTTTGTCTTCTACAGAAGCTGAATACGTGGCTGTATCGGAAGCGTGCAGAGAACTGATGTGGATTGAAAAACTTATGCTGGATTTTGGAATAGCTGAAAAGAGACCAATCCAGATAATGGAAGATAATCAGAGCTGCATCCGACTGTCACAGAATGACAAGGTTCAGTCACGCACCAAGCACATTGCAACGAAATACCACAACGTGCGAGAGTTGGCAAAGAAGGGGTCATCAGTCTACACTATTGTCACACCAGTGAGATGACAGCTGACATCATGACCAAACCGTTACCCAGAGAACATTTTGTGAATCTGCGTATAAAGCTTGGACTTTGTATGAATAAATAATTGCATGACAGTTATGCATGAGAAGGGGTTTGTTGGAATGTAATTGTATTTTGCATGCATTGCCTGTCACCTATTATTTCTCTGTGATTACTCTGTGACCTCTGATGTGAATTACTTAGAGAGGTCACATAGCTATGCAACTTCCTGTGGGGGTCAGATGCAGCACATGGAGCACATGGAGCACATGGAGCTCATGATCTCTCCTAACCTGAGAGGATCTATGGTGGTGTGAGCATCCATTACCATCTAAGCACATGGAAGGAGCTGATAATACAAATGTATAGTAATATGTAAATATAAGCCTGTCTGATTATAATCTAACTACAAACTGTGAGTAAACAGATGTTTTGTTACTTCAACTTTAAAGTGACTCAGCAGTGAATTATTCAGGGGTGAATGAGAGAGAGATGAAGAAAGAAATTAACATTTCTAAAGCTGAAGCTGTGTGTACTAAAATCTGCTAATTATTTACTACAAAAATAATCCAACAAGAAGGACATATAGGGAAAGGGACTATTGAAGAGAGGAAGATAAGATAAAGGTTACGAGCAAGTCAGAAACGACTCCTGGGCTGGTTAAATTGCTTCTTCAGTGCTAGCTGCTGACATTTAGTGGAACTTAACTCACCACAGACTGCTAAACTCAAAGCTAGCTTTTTTGTGTGCGGTCTGGGGGCAGAGTGGGCACTTACATGGTTAAGTGCCGATATGCAGCACTTAGGGACCCTTTTACGACGCAGTGGCAAGCCCAACGCGGGCTTACCATTTGCTAAAAGGGAAGTACTGCCGAGCTACTGCAGCAGTCTGGCGGTAGTTTCCTCCCCCAGTGCATGCCATTTCCGGGGCTGGAAAAATGTTTAAATTTTTGTAGCGCCAGTGTGTACCTGGCGGTAATCTGGCATTGCCGTGCGCTGCCCAGTTACTGCTGGGTTACTGCGGGAGCCCTTACTGCCACCAAAATGGGTAGCGGTAAGATTCTCCCCCGAAATGGCATGCGGCAAGTGCTTAACTTGCCGCACGGCAAATTTCTTGAAAAAACCCAAAGACCTTCCTTTTGCCCATTGCGGTAAAAGGAGGCCTCAGCGCAAAACACACGCCCATGCCAGCACAGGCCCCCTTTTGCCACAGCTTCATAAAAGGGACCCTAAACCATCTAAGTTTAGAGGTTAAATTGAACTACATATAAGTCAGGCCTATCTTTATGCAGTTAAGTGCTGAATATTACATTTAATTGCATAACGGATAGCCGGCTGCATAAACCCAGATAATCAATGCTGGTTCCTGGAGATGGCCTCGGCATTGAATATCCGGGACTAATGCTGGCAGTGGCTAAAAAACCACACCACTGCCGGCTGAATATTGATCCCTTGGGTGTCATTCTTGATTCTTCCCTCACCTTTAAATCTCAGCTAGATGCAGTTGTGAAATCATCCTTTTTTGCTTTCTGTAAAATCCATTCTCTCAAATCTTACCAGCTGCTCACCTTACGGCCCTTATTTGTGCTCCTGTTATCTCTAGAACTGACTATTGCAACTCTCTATACAATGATCTGCTCCTTTCTTTTCTGAGATGCCTTCCAACTCATTCAGTCCACAGCTGTTAAGTTTCTTTATGATGTAAACCATTTCAACCATTACTACTCCCCTCCTGATTTTCCATCATAGTAACATAGTAAATGATGGCAGATAAAGACCTGAACGGTCCATCCAGTCTGCCCAACAAGATAAACTCATTTTACATGGTATGTGATACTTTATACCCGAGTTTGATTTGTCCCTGCATTTCTCAGGGCACAGACCGTAAAAGTCTGTTCAGCACTGTTCCTGTACTAAAAGTTCTGAAGCTAACATTGAAGCCCCTTAAAATTTACACTCCAGCCCATCCCTATCTATTCAGTCACGATAAGGGCACAGACTGTAGAAGTCCACCCTGCACCGGTCTTACTCTCCAAATACCAACATCGCCACCCAATCTCCACTAAGATTCCACAGATCCAGTCCTTCTAAACCATGGCTCCGTCACCTCCTGTCTTAGATTCTTACCCTAGATCATCATGCCTTGTACCATGACTCACCACCCTATCTTGCCAACCTAATCATCCCTTAAACCTCTGTGTGCTGTGTTCTTTTTAGGCTTTATTTCCTCTGTTTGGCAATTTCACAACACTCAGCTTTCTTTTATTGAATTATTTATTTTAAAATGTATATACCATCTTAAAACATAAGTGGTTTCCAATAATACATATATAATAAAAACAAAACACAGAAGACACAAAACAATCCAATCATTACTCACTAAATTTGATCAAATAAACAGTATAAAAATCACCACTCAATAGAATTTTGCCACAAAAGCCATGTTTTTAGCTGCTTCTTAAATCGAGACACATCACTACATTAACATAAGTGACCTTGGAGTGCATTTCATAACTATGAGCCATTCACTGTAAACAATGAGGACCTTCTTTCTGCACAGTGTGATTGCATAATTGGACAATTGCATTGTTTTATCCAACCTCAAAGATCTCGTAGGATGATATACCTTCAAGACTTCTTGAAAATAGACAGGAGCAACCGCATACAAAGTTTGATGGATAAGTGTCAGGACCTTACACTGTATCTGCTGGACAACAGGTAACCAGTGCAAGTTCTTAAGAAATGGTGAAACATGAGCAAACTTACCCACCCAGCTATCAATCATGCCGCTGCATTATGGACCATATTCAAGGTAATAACGTTCTCTAACGTGGGTAACACATGAAAGGGATCTAAAACTGGCTTACAAAAATGGCCACTACTTCATGGACTACCGGAAACAAAACAGGGCACACTCTGACCCAGTTAGCAGGGGGGAAAAGCACCATGGGAGTAGAGCCCAGTACCCTACACCCACCACAATGCATTGCTAATGTGACTCTGCAGGGCACCTAACAGAAAAGGTGTCACACTCACCCGAGAGCCACATCGCAACCAGGGAAAGGCTGTCGGAGGATACAACACATTCTGCTGTCATGGAGGTGGGTACGGCATTTGAGGCTGGCATACAGGCTGGCAAAAAAGGTTTTTAGTTTTATTTTTTTAGTATGGGAGGATGTTGGTGACCACTGGGGGAGTATGGGGAGGTCATCCCCCATTCCCTCTAGTGGTCATCTGGTCATTTGGTGCACCTTTTTGAGGCTTGGTCGTGAAAATAAAAGGACCAAGTAAACCCGGCGATATACTGCTTATCGCCGTTTTTTTTCCATTATCGCCGAAAGCCGGCCATCTGGTAGCCATGCCCATGCCCGCCCATGTCCCGCCTTCTCTTTACCACCAACACGCCCCTTTGAACTTTGGCCGGTGACACGATGGGAAAGCGGTGATGTTGCCAAAAAAGCGGCTTTCGATTATACGGATTTGGCCGCTTTTCTGAGATCGCCGGCCATCTCCCGATTTATGTCGGAAAATGGCCGGCGATCACTTTCGAAAATAAGCTGGATAGTAACTTAATAAATGGCAGTAGATAAAGACTGCACGGTCCATACATCTGCCCAACAGTCACATTCATTATTATTTCATGATGAAACCAACTATACAACAGTATTACTAACATTTTGTTCAATAAATTCAACTTAAGATGCCTTCTCCTCCCCTTTTGAATTCTGCTACTGTTTTTGTCTCTACCATCTCCATCAAAAGGGCGTTCCAGACAACCATCATCCTTTCTGTAAAAAAGTACTTCCTGATATTACTCCTAAGTTTACTACCCTGCAACCTTAATTCCTGTCCTGTAGTTCTACCACTTTGTCATCTCTGAAAAAGATATGTTTGTATATTAATACCTTTCAAGTATTTAAGTCTATGAATCATATCTCCCCTATCCCTCCATTTCCTTTCTTCTAGGACACTGTTTCCCAAGAAAGAGATTTGCATATAATAGAAGCAGTATATGCAAATCAAGCTCATGCATATTCATTATGGATATCCTGCAAACTTGACTGGCAATGGATACTTCTAGTCTCTTCTCATACGTCTTTTGCTGCAAACTTCATACCTTTTTTGCCACCTTCCTCTGAGCCACTTCATGTCTTTTTATGTCCTTAGAAAGATATGGCCTCCAAAACTGAACACAATATTCTAAGTGGGGTCTCACTGGCCATTTTAATCTAGCATTTTATTACATCCAGAAACTGATGACTTACAGAGAAGGTGGCTTCAACTTTTTCCGGATGCCCATGTAAACTTTTGCAGTATCAAGAGGCCACTCCCGTTCAGGCTTGGAGCTCTATTTAAAAAAAAAAAAAAAAGTGAATGTACTTGTAATCAAAGGGTATAAATGTAACGTTACTAAAATCTAGAGATGCATGTTAACTAGTCTACACACCTCAGTGAATGATGTATGCACATCACTGAACCAAAATAGATAAAACAGAATCAGGCATATGAAATGGGAAAGAAACCTCAGTTTAACCACAGATGGATGGCTTAGTATAGCTAAGGTATGGAGGTACTCAGTTATTGATTTATTTATTAGGATTTATTTATTTACTGACTTTTTGAAAGAATTCACTCAAGGCGGTGTACAGTAAGAATAAATCAAACATTAGCAATAGGCAATTACAACAGTAAAAATATTGAAATAACTGTGCAAAGTATGGCATGGTGTACTACTTATAATGTCAACACAATATGTAATAGAACATTTTAGTTATGACAGGGAACATAGCAATTCCCACTGTAGCACAATAAGGAGGCAATAATACAGCTACAATTTTACAGAACCCAAGATATTCATTTGATAGGGGAATCTCCAGCACAGTCACAATGAAGGAGATACCAGTATTGCTGCAATATAGGGAGACCTCAGCAAAGGGCCAGCGCCAATTACAATTATGATGACAAATAAACCAACACTGCTTTGGAGAGGAGACCTGCAGATCCAGGATAGGGGAGACCACACCATGATTATTACTTGTGAGGTCATATCAGAGTCAGAAAATGTTGGTCTCAGTACAGATAAGATAGTAGGCTTTTCAGAAAGACAGTGAAATGTCTGGTTGGTGTACCTTTTTCTCTTTTAGCAGCAGTAATTTGCGATCTCGGATCACAAAATATCTTTCTTGAAATTTGCATCCAAGCAGTTTGGGGTGTTCTTCTCGGCACCTCAGTAAGCCACATTTGGGACTGTCTCTCTTTGTGCCTGGAGGAAAACAATGATATAATAGCACATATTAAAAGGTATTGGATGGTTAACTGAACCCCCCCACGATAATAAATTATTAATATTAACGCTCAGAAAAAAAACAAAGTTTGATTTGTATCTGGTCTTGAACTGGGAATCAAAATAGTAATGTATTAATAATCTTCTGAATTGTTTATTATTTAGATTATGTAATTATCTGTATCATCACTCTACACCTTTTCTGATCTAATATTAAAAACTGTTGGGGAATTTATTTTTTTTAACAATATGAAAACAAAACAGTCATCCTTTCCTAAAAATGGAAGGTGTTTAAAGTACCAGCTACAAATAAGATAACTTTGACTTGGGGAGAGTATGGGGACTGATGAAAGGCCAATGGGAGGACTGGTGTAAATCCCAGGAAGGAAGAAAGAGGAAACAAGAGAGAAAAAAGGTAAAACAATTTGGAAGGTCATATATGCAAATACTCATAGCTTATCTAACAAATTTGTTGACCTAAAAGCTACCATGGTGGTTAAGGAAATAGATGGGGTTGCAGTAATAACCAGGACTTGGAAATGATTGTTGCGGTTGTCCGGGTCCCCGCAGCAAGACCTGTTCAACTGCAACAATCATGACGCCAGCTGCGGAAGCCTATGAGAACAGGACTTGGAAGTCCAGGATGCACTTTTTTCAGAAAGAAAACGATATGTCACGCTCAAATGTTATTGAAATATGTGGGGGTAATTCTATAACTGCATTCATAATTAGGCATCTATAGACAGCATGGTAGGAGCCTATTCTATAAAGAAAAGCAGGTGCCTCTTTTTCTCTTCAAAATATTACTGTAACCAGGTACATATGCATGTATACACTTCCTGCCCTTGAAGGTACCTTGAGGCTGATATTCAGCCAGCAGTGGGCAGCATGGTTAAAGCCCACTGCCAGCGCTGAACCGGTTTCATTTTTGGCCGCTGAAACTTAACTGGTTAAGCCAATATTCAGCGCTAACTGGTTAAATTCCTAGCGGTTAAAGATAGGACTGCTTATCTTAACCACTAAACTCAGCGCTGAATATTGTCACTAACTGGCTATATTGTGCTATATAGCTGGTTAGCCACTATGCACTAACTGTGAATATTCAGCGGAGATAACCGAATATTCACAGTTAGCTAGTTAAAAGCTATTTAAGCAGTCAGTGGCCATTTCTGACCAGTTAAATAGTGCTGAATATTTGGGGGGGGGGGCTTGCGTTTGGGATACAGCTATGGGACTTTATCCTTGATTCCGCCACACTTCTATTATGGAGATAAGTCCTGTTCCTAGCCTTTCACCTCTAGCACTCTCCTCTTTCCTACCCCTTACCTCATAATTATTGCAATTCTGGTTCTTTAATATTATCTTTAACATATAATGCTACTCTTCCTCCCTTTCTTCCTACCCGCTAAATCTAAGCCAATCTCTTTCATCACAGTTTTTTCGGAAGGCGGTAGGAGCCTATGATGCTGGCCACTTCAGTGGAGTCCTAATGTGAGGTTCCCTGGGCTATTGAGGCTATTTTTCATTTACATGTAAATATTTAGTTTAGGTCAAAGTCCTACGTCCAACTATTGAGTGAATAAAAGAGTGATATTTAGGGTTTTTGATAAAGATGATTTTAGCCACCAAAATAGCAGTGGATCCACAAAAACACAGTCCAGGATACATACAGAATCATTTCATTTTCATTTGATTTATTCATTTATATCCCACATTATCCAAAGCATGTTCGGTTCAATGTGGCTCACATACAACATGTTAAAAGTAATAATGTGGTTTACATATAACGTAGTAAATAGTAACAACCGTTAAACATAACTTAATATACATTGTGATAAACCACTAACAGATAAATGGTAATCATAATGTGTGAAACTAAACATTATAATGGTGGAGGACAGGGTAAATGGAAGTAAGGAATGAATACATCGGGTGACAGTTAAGACTGGTAAGCATGTCGTGGTTGGGCTAGTATGTGTACTCCTAGTGGTGTAAATCAGTGAAAGGAGGGCCAGACATGGTGATCGGGAGCAGATGTCAATTACTTAGAATTGTACAGTGTTGAGGGTGGTGGACTCCTCGGATATTGTTAATGGGTATCGGTTCTTTGAAAGTATTGATGAGGGTTATGGAGAAATGGATGTGATGTCAGTGTAACTATTCTGTTTTTTGAACACATGTGCTTTTAACATTTTCTGAAAAATTAAGTATTCAGTGATACTTCTGATGTTGGATGGAGGGTGTTCCAGTTCAAGGTTCAGAAATAGGAGATGCAGGTAGTGTATATAGATTTGTAGTGTATGTCCTTGCATTGGCAGTGGTGGAGAGTCAGAAAATTGTGAGTACTCACTACAGGGTTCCTCAAGGGAAGTTCAATGAGTGTTGTAAGATATTCTGGGGATAGACTTTGAAGAATTTTGAAGACAAGAGTTGCAGCCTTTAAATTAATTCTGGCTTTTATAGAGAACCAGTGAAGTGTTTGTAGCAGTGGAGAGGCTCTCTGGTATCGTGGAGACCTGAAAATCAGATGCTATGCTGTGTTCTGTATAGTTTGTAGTTTTTTTAGATTGAGGTCCTTGGGATAGGATTATAGATTGGACCACAAATTGGAAAGTTGGTATTGGGAAGAAGCTCCTGGTTCTTCATAGTTTCTCTGGAGGGGCGCCCAAGTTTTCCTGAGGACATCCTCGCAGGACGTCCCGGCGAAGGGGTGGGGAAACCTGTATTATTGAAACAAGATGGGCGTCCATCTTTTGTTTCGATAATATGGTCGGGGACGCCCAAATCAGCAAATTTAGGTCGACCTTAGAGATGGTCGTCCCCGATTTTCGGCGATAATGGAAACCGAGGACGCCCATCTCAGAAATGACCAAATTCAAACCATTTGGTCGTGAGAGGAGCCAGCATTCGTAGTACACTGGTCCCCCTGACATGCCAAGACACCAACCGGGCACCCTAGGGGGCACTGCAGTAGACTTCAGAAATTGCTCCCAGGTGCATAGCTCCCTTACCTTGTGTGCTGAGCCCCTCAATCCCCCCAAACCCACTCCCCACAACTGTACACCACTACCACAGCCCTTAGGGATGAAGGGGGGCGCCTAGATATGGGTACAGTGGGTTTCTGGTGGGTTTTGAAGGGCTCACATTTGCCACCACAAGTGTAACTGGGGGGGATGGGCCTGGGTCCGCCTGCCTTAAGTGCACTGCACCCACTAAAACTGCTCCAGGGACCTGCATACTGCTGCGATGGACCTGAGTATGATATTTGAGGCTAGCATAGAGGCTGGCAAAAAATATTAAAAAAAAATTTTTTTGAGGGTGGGAGGGTAAAAAAAATGTTTTCAGATTGGGAGGGGGTTAGTGACCACTGGGGGAGTAAGGGGAGGTGATCCCCGATTCCCTCCGGTGGTCATCTGGTTATTTAGGGCGCACTTTTGTGGCTTGGTCATAAGAAAAAAAGAACCAGGTAAAGTCATCCAACTGTTCGTCAGGGCCGCCCTTCTTTTTTCCATTATCGGTCAAGGACAACCATGTGTTAGGCACGCCCCAGTCCCGCCTTCGCTACACTTCCGACATGCCCCTGTGAACTTTGGTCTTCCCCGCGATGGAAAGCATTTGAGGATGCCCAAAATCGGCTTTCGATGCTGATTTGAGCGACCCTGTGAAAAGGACGCCCATCTTGCGATTTGTGTCGAAAGATAGGCATCCTTCTCTTTCGAAAATAAGCCTGATAGTTGTCATGATTGTGGTCGTGACCTCTCCCAGACGTACCTTATTTCTGGTGGTCAGCTCTGTGCTGGCTTCTGTTTCTTCTGTCTGTGTTGCTAGAGCTGGCTCTGTGTCTGTGGGCTGGCTGCTCCCAGCATGAGTCTAATTGCTTTACTATACTGCAGCTGTGTGTGTTACCTGAGCTAGCTCTGCCTCTGTGTGCTGGTTGCTTCCAGCGTGGCTCTAATTGCTCTGCTATACTGCACCTGAGTATATTGAGCTTCTCTGTGGTTCTGTTGCTCTGTGTTTCAGTATGCTGGCTGCTGGTGTCTGGTGGTGGTGACATCATCAGGCAGGGCCTTGATAAGGAAGTGGTGTTCTTTCCTTCAGGGCCTTTGCAACGTTTGCATTTGCGCTTGCTATAGGGCCAGGTCAGTGTTAGTGCAGTGTGCACTTGTGACTTGTGTGTTTAGCTTTCCTGCTTTTCCCTGGTGGTTCCCCTGCTTTCCCTCTGGGTGCTTTAGAAGCACTACTGTGTTTTGGTGCTTTAGAAGCACTTCTGGGTTTGGTGCTTTAAAAGCACTTCTGTGTTTGGGGCTTTAGAAGCTCTGTTGTGTTTAGTGCTTTGGAAGCACTGCTGTGTTTGGTGCTTTGGAAGCACTGCTGTATGTAGGGCTTTAGAAGCTCGGTTGTGTTTGGTGCTTTGGAAGCACTGCTGACTTACGTGTTTAGCTTCCTTGTTTTTTTCCCTTGTGGCTCCCCTGTCTTCCCTTTTAGTGCTAGGAGCTCTTCTGTTGTTTGGTGCTTAGACCACCTTAGTTAGTTTAAGGTTGTAGAGCTGTAGCTTGGTGCTCAGAGCACCTGTGTTAGGTTAGTGCTGTGTAGCAGTGCTGTAGTTTGGTGTTTAGGAAGCACCTTTGTTAGCTTATGTGTTTAGGTTCCCTGCTCTTTCCCTGTGGCTCCCCTGCTTACCCTAGTAGTGCTTAGGAGCACTCCTGTTAGTATAGGGCTTTGGAAGTCCTTCTGTTAGTGTAGCGCTTAGTAGCGCTGCTGTTAGTTTAGTGCTTAGGTCTGTTAGTTTACTGTTAGGAACACTTGGTTTAGGGCTTGGGAGCACTTATGTCAGTTTAGGCTTTAGGAGCACTTCTGTTTCTAGCTTGTTCTAGTCCTGATCCCTGTGTCATCCGGTATCCGGTAAGTCCTGCCAGCCACTCAAACCCAAGGGCTCAACCCTTGGGGGGCAGTGGCTAAGTGCAGGTGAAGCTGTATGGACCAGTCCAGTGTGCTCCAGTCCTGTGTGTTCCAGTCCAGTGTGTTCCAGTCCAGTGTGTTCCGGTCCAGTGCGGACCAGTCCGGTGTCCTCCAGTCCAGGGGATTCCAGTCCATGTGTTCCGGCTCGCTGGGCAGTGCCTGCAGTCCTTGCCGGTGCTGGTGTGCGTGCCCAGTGTTGGTTGGTGGGTTTTTCCTGCTGCTGTCGTTCCTCGTCAGCAGCCCAAGGGTTCACACTTGTTCCAGAGCCTGGCCCCGCGGGCTCTGAACCTGAGAACCTGACAATAGTGTTCTAATGGTTTTTTTGTGACTGTGGCTATTTGGTCATCAAATGTTAGGTTTTGTTCGAGTATCAGTCTAGTACTTTTATGTTTAAATCTTTTTATTAACGGCAACATAACATATACAATTCTCAAAGCATAACATAAGTACAGATTGTCATCATCACCGTTCATGTTTACAGTTTCTCCCCCCCTTCCCCTCCCATCTCTCAGCCATCTATTAACTCAACCCCCCTCACTTCAGTCTAGTACTTTTAATATTTATTAATATTAATATTGTTTATATCCTGGATTGTGCTTTTGTGGACCCACTACTGTTTTTTTGGTAGCTGGTGTACTTTGTAGTGGGATGCCTCTATTTTTATATTAAAAGATTTTACACACATAAATCATTTGAATATGGACTTCTATGTTTTTCTGTTACTACAAACACGTTTATCTTCAGGTCATTGAGATGTTATAGAGTCTCACTTACTTACCTGTGAAAAGGCAACTTCCTTCTCCAATAGGAACTTTCTTTACCAGTAAATAGGCAGAACTTGGTTCTGGTAGCTTACACCATTGGAGGGCTTGTTCTAGGACTTTCTGTTTGGGATGTAGAGGTCGTTCTGTGAAAATTAAACAATCAAACAGAAAATGTTTTACAGTTTCAGTTTATGATGACAGTCGGGGCCTTGAATTTAGGAAACACCTTTTGCAATGCAAATAACAATCTGGACAGTTTTAAACCATTCTCTAATTGCTTGCTTTCAATTCCAACTCTGCTTAAAAAAGTATGATACTAATAATCTATCCCCAAATGCTTCCAGACCAATAATGTGGGTTTATCCAATTTTGAAGTTGTTTTTATCTACAAAATGACAACAATTAGCCACCAACCATTCCCTCCTCTTAATAAATTTATATATCTTTCCTACTAACCTAATTCCCCATTTTCCATCACTTCAAAGATTAACCAGATGTCCGCACTTGCTGCCACATTACGCATGTCCAACACCTGATTGGCCAGCTCTTCTGCTGTCATGGTAGGTGATACCTGCAATGGTAGAGATAAGAAGCAGAAACACATACTATGATAATGTAAAAACTGCAGATCAAGAGTGTATTCATTCATATGGGACACTTCACTGATACAAAGCCAGTCAAGGGTGCCATTCATAGGGAATTGCACACCTGACAATGCAATTGATCTAAGACAGGGAAGAGAGCAACACTATAATTGATTATAGCAATGGAAAATGAGCAAAGTGAAAATAAATGTGAAACTGATTGTAAGTACTATCTTTCTGAGCAGAAGGGTAGCAAGGTGTGCCCCCATTTGCAAGGATTTAGAAAACAATCCCTCACAAGTAACATGTAATGAATAAAGTGTAATGTGCAGAGTGTGGGGAACATGTCAATTTTGTGGATAGCGCATTTCAGAAGTTTAGTAATTAAGTAATTTTGTCACTTGCTTTTGTTAACTGCTTATATTGCTGCATTTTTGTCGTAATTTGTTGCACTGTGTATGGAATACACCCCTGAGAAGGTTCTATAGGCACATAGTGTGCTTAAAACAACTAAAAGCTTAAAAAATTTAAAGAAGGGGGACTTTCAGTGATTGAGAAGCTTGTCCACCCTCTAGGTTGTTAATCCACTTTGGCAGTTGAAAACCCTGCTTGGGTGAGTTATATTTCTGAGAAGTTCCCCTTCTCAATCAAAACATTTTTCTCCGCATCATTTATATGCTACAGCGGACTTATTTTTGTGCAACAAAGTAGAACAGATAAATATATCAAATGGACTCAAATTAGTGGATAGAGAAGAGAAGTGTTATTCTTTAAATATTATGTGACATTAGATAAGTTCTTCCACATCTTTGGTATATTGGCACTCCGTTCTTTTGTATATTCCCATTTGCATGGAGGCAGGCTATTTGTTGATAGATAGATATAGAGCTAGATAGATACAGAGAGATTGATAGATAGATAGAGATATAAAAAACAAAGCCTGCCTCCATGTGAATGGGAATATATATATATATATATATATATATATATATATATATATATATATATATATATATATATATATATATATATATATATATATATATATATATATATATATATATGTTAAGCATTGTCTGTAACAGATTACATTGCCTGTACCTTTAATTAAGGTTGTGCCCCTCGAACTATAAATCCCTGTAATCCTGTAGTTCTCTATTATAGGCTCTTCCAGAGCACATGTCCCAGATCCCTGTATCTTTTGTAATTGTTTCTATTAGCTTGCCCTGTTCTCTGTGCATGCTGGGCAAGTTCCCCTCCCCCTCTCATCTCTCCATCAGGTTTGTAAGTTAGTCTGAAGCATATCTCCTCTGTGAACGGAAACTGTCTATCTATGCTGTATGACCCCCTTCAAGTTACTGTGACGCTATCAAGATTTTATTAGTGCAGAAGTATAAACAGCATTACTCTCAGCATATTGGTAAATTACTCCCAGCTTCTCTCCTGCATGGAGAGAGAGCTGGTTGAGAACAGACTCCCAGTTTGCAAGGCAAAAACTCTTGTCCTGCACATCTTTAAGATATTTTTCTGTGTTTGATTATTGGATTAAAGACGATTTTGGTTCAAGAGTTCTGAGTCTTCTCATAGTGACGTTCTATACTCTGGTTTAAACTGCATGTCAATCACCTCAGTGAAAGGGTAGAACACCTATGTTTTCACTAACCTTTAGAGTGACACAACAATCTGATAGCTTCTGTTCCAGATACACCTCAATAATCAAATCTCCAGCTTGTGACAACTGCCAAGACAGAGAGAGAGAGAGAGAGACAATCTCAGGAACATATAGATTAGATTCTACTATAGATTTCATACAGTGATATTCATTGTTAGACAAGCAAATGGGAAGTTACTAAATTTCTAACAAGCAAAGGATGTATACAGAGCACGGAGTAATTCCATAAGGAGGCATCTAGTTTTAGGTGACAGGAGAGTGGATAAATAGAGGTATTCTGTTCATTTGCATGTGTAAGTGGCCATCCTGCTTATTTTCGAAAGAGAAAAACGCCTATAGTGCGACCTAAATCGGGAGATAGACGTTTGTCTCGCAAAGGCACCCAAATCGGTATAATCAAAAGCCGATTTTGGGCATTTCCAACTGCACTCCGTCGCGGAAACGAATAAAATTGATGGGGGCATGTCGGAGGCGTGGTGGAGGCGGAACTGGGGCGTGGTTATCAGCCGAGGAGAGATGGGCGTCTTTAGCTGATAATTAAAAAAAAAAGGCGTTTTTACCGCAATTTTGGGTCACTTTTTTTGGACCCTTTTTTTTCACGAACAAGTCCCAAAAAAAGTGCTCCAACTGACCAGTTGACCACTGGAGGGAATCGGGGATGACCTCCCCGGACTCCCCCAGTGGTCACTAACCCCTTCCCACCAAAAAACCCCCACTTTACAAACTTTTTTCCAGCCTCTATGCCAGCCTCAAATGCCATACCCACCTCCATGACAACAGAATGTGTTCAATCCTGTCACAGCCTTTCCCTGGGTCAGATGTGGCTCTCGAGTGCAGTACAGGATCACATCAGCATTGCATTGTGGTGGGTGTAGGGTATTGGGCTCCGTGATTTCATTAGCTTGTGTTACAGGCTCTTCTCCCATGGTGCTTTTCCCCCTGCCTACTGGGTCAGAGTGTGCCCTGTTGTGTTTCCTGTTGTAGTCCATGCGGTAGTGGCCATTTTTGTAAGCCAGTTTTAGTTCCCTTTCCTGTGTTAGCCACGTTAGACAACTTAGTTCTTCCCTTGAATGTGGCTGAAAGAGGGCATTGTACAGCATTCTGCTAGCTCTGACCTACTGCTCATCTCAGTACCAGGGAGACTCGTTGCCAGTGGGGCACAACTTCTGATCTGCAGTTAACTGTGAGTAAAGGCGGTTATTCCTATAAAGGACGTTTTCGGAGAGATTAGTCTTCAGGTGTCAACTGGTGTGCCAATGTTATATAGTAGCAACCAGTCCTAGAGGCCTGCGTGTATGCAGGTCCCTGGAGCACTTTTAGTGGGTACCGCAGTGCACTTCAGCCAGGTGGCCCCAGGCCCATCCCCCCCCCAACTGTAACACTTGTGCTGGTAAATGGTAGGCCTCCAAAACCCACTGTACCCACATGTAAGTGCCCCCTTCACCCCTAAGAGCTATGGTAGTGTTGTACATTTGTGGGTAGTGGGTTTTGGGGGAGGGGGGTTGGGCGCTCAGCACCCATGGTAAGGGAGCTATGCATGTGGGAGCTTTTTCTGAAGTCCACCGCACTGACCTAGGGTGCCCAGTTGTTGT